>NC_133334.1:279165929-279788429 GCF_042186555.1 Aquarana catesbeiana
TGCTTGAATATTTGTCAAGAAAACGGTAGTTGATCCCCAATGTTGATGTGGGGTATCGAATATAATGCGTCTTGGCAGCCGTCCTCCACTAGTTTCGCAGCAGAAAGTTCTCTAACAAACCTCTGAGGGCTTCACAGAACAGGGGCGAGGAAAGGAGCTGAGAGCCCTGACAGCATACAATGTCGGTTTACGGTGATAAATCTGGATGGTGTGCTGTTTTTCAGAATTAAATTTAAAGGTGACTCCACTTTCGTGAAAAAAAAATAGCAGATAAAAAAAAAAAAAAATAGTACAGCATATTCAATTGCTACACAAGTCATATTGTAATTGAATGTTATTGAAAACAATCTTCCCACCTGGAGACGCCCTTTTTGGGTGAGATTCTCCCAAAGGAAAATCGCATCTAAAGGGATGCAGACCCTGCCACTTCTCCTTAGAGCCCTGCAGGTGCAGCAGTTGATTGATAATGATAAAGTCACTCCCATTCATATTCACTCTACACATGGACACAGAGAAACAAACAGCTATTTCTTCAGAACAACAAAAGGGAGGAATCTGCAACAAAGTTTGTTACACAATCCTTGCAATGTACAGAGATCACCCAGAGGGGGAGGGGGCTTATTTCTCAACAAAAGTGAAGTCACTCTTTAACCGCTTCAGCCCCGGAAGATTTTACCCCCTTCCTGACCAGAGCACTTTTTGCGATTCGGCACTGCGTCGCTTTAACTGACAATTGCGCGGTTGTGCGATGTTGTACCCAAACAAAATTGACGTCCTTTTTTCCCCACAAATAGAGCTTTCTTTTGGTGGTATTTGATCACCTCTGCATTTTTTTTTTTTTGCGCTATAAACAAAAAAACTGCGACAATTTTGAAAAAAAAGCAATATTTTTTACTTTTTGCTATAATAAATATCCCCCAAAAATATATTAACCACTTCCCGACCGCCGCACGACGATGTACGTCCTAAGTTTGAACGGGGATATCGTTGTTATGGCAGCAGCTAGCTGCCATAACCCCGGTATCCCCGTTTTCGTGCGGCGGCCGGCTTTCAGATAAAAGTGGTCCTTGCGGCGGATTAGCCGCGAGATCACTTTTACAGCGGAGGCGATCGCGTCCTCCTCTGTGGTGTGTCTGGAGACGAGTGAGGCCAAAATGGCGCTCACTCGTCTCCATGACACTGCTGGGCGGAAGCGACGTCAAAAGGTCACTTCCGTCCACGCCTCTTAAAGGCATATTTTTTCAAATGTCATTTTTCTAAATGACTTTTTTTTTTTTTTTTTATTCCATTTTAGTGTAAATATGAGATGTGAGGTCTTTTTGACCCCAGATCTCATATTTAAGAGGACCTGTCATGCTTTTTTCTATTACAAGGGATGTTTACATTCCTTGTAATAGGAATAAAAGTGACACAATTTTTTTTTTTTTTAAAACAGTGTAAAAATAAATAAAATATTGTAAAATAAATAATAAAAATTAAAAAAAAAAAATTTTTAAAACCCCCCTGTCCCGACGAGCTCGCGCGCAGAAGCGAACGCATACGCGAGTAGCGCCCGCATATGAAAACGGTGGTCAAACCACACATGTGAGGTATCACAGCGACCGGTAGAGCGAGAGCAATAATTCTAGCCCTAGACCTCCTCTGTAGCGCAAAATATGCAACCTGTAGAATTTTTTAAACGTCGCCTATGGAGATTTTTGAGGGTAAAAGTTTGACGCCATTCCACGAGCGGGCGCAATTTTCAAGCATGACATGTTGGGTATCAATTTACTTGGCGTAACATTATATTTCACAATATAAAAAAAAAATTGGGATAACTTTACTGTTGTTTTATTTTTTTATTCAAAAAAGTGAATTTTTTCCAAAAAAAGTGCGCTTATAAGACCGCTGCGCAAATACGGTGCAAAAAAAAAGTATTGCAATGACCGCCATTGTATTCTCTAGGGTGTTAGAAGAAAAACCATATATAATGTTTGGGGGTTCTAAGTAATTTTCTAGCAGAAAAACCTGTTTTAAACATGTAAACACCTAAAATCCAAAACGAGGCTAGTCCTTAAGTGGTTAAAAAAACTATTTTTTTTCTCAGTTTAGGCCGATATGTATTCTACATATTTTTAGTAAAAAAAAACACAATAAGCGTATATTGATTGGTTTGCGCAAAAGTTATCGCGTCTACAAAATAGGGGATAGATTTATGGCATTTTTATTATTAATTTTTTTTGTTTTATTAGTAATGGCTGCGATTTTTTTGATCGTGACTGCGACATTATGGCGGACACATCGGACACTTTTGACATTATTTTGGGACCATCGTCATTTATACAGTGATCAGTGCTATAAAAATGCACTGATTACTGTGTAAATGACACAGGGGTTAAACACTAGGGAGCGATGAAGGGGTTAAGTGTGTCCTAGGGAGTGATTCCAACTTTGGGGGGGGATGGGCTACTACTTACATGACAGCGATCACCACTCCCGATGGCAGGGAGCAGTAGATCCCTGTCATGACACTAGGCAGAATGGGGAAATGCCTTGTTTACATAGTCATCTTCTGCCGCTCCGTGACACGTCCGCGGGACACTGGCGGACATCGAGTCCACAGGTTCCGCGGGCACGCCAATTAAAGGGGACATACAGATACTCCCATTTGCCCACTGCTGCCATTGTGTCGACGTATATCGGCGTGCGGCGGCCGGCAAGTGGTTAAATAAAACTCAATACTCCTGCACCGCCATGAGACAAAACCCAAATAAAATCGTCTTCAAAGTGACACCTTACATGTGGTCCCACATCAACAGAATATGATAATAATAATAGAGTGCGGCGCTTCCGATAGGATATAAGGAATAGCAGGTAACGCAGTCCTCATACATGTATGTATTTCAGTGTTGCATTTAGACCCCTTTCACAGTTGTGTGACTTGTCCTGCGACTTGGGACTACAAAGTCGCATGGCGAGTCGATCCCCCCATAATTTCCAATGAGTACCGTTCATATCTGTGCGACTTCAAGTCACAGCGTCTTCAAAGTAGTCCCTTTGATGCGACTCGAGGTCCGTAGACCTCAAGATTACACAGTCATTGCTTCAAGTCTAAAGTCACGTCAAAGTCGCGTCACTTTCAGGTCGCACAAGCGTGAACGGGCCTCAGCCAGCCGCCTGGAGTTTGCGTCGAAGAAGTGAGACATCCTAAGTAAAGGAAAAAAAAAAAAGGCGCGTTATTCCTTTAAAGGCGCCGTCACAAATCACAGCGAAAATGACTCCGGACGCCCTTGAGGGTCAGAGGAATGATTGAGCGTATGAAATAAAAACACCCGAACCTCCGAATGGCAGCGCCGCAGATACGCGGCATTATCGCCGGTCCCTGAAACGCACTAACAGATAGAGCTTTCCTAATGTGTAAACAGAGATCATAAATATTAATTGAAACCATTTATCAGTGAGAAGCATAACCTTCCTGCTGGGGGATTAGAGGAACCTTGAAGGGCTCCGGAATAAAACACCGCGGCTGGAGGGGGCCGCAATCAGCAGAAAAATGACTTTCACCGCACTGTGGAGGGAGGAAGAGCCGGCACAGAAATGTATACAATTTGTTTGTTTTATTCGCTACATTAGATACATATTGTGGCGATGGAGTCAATAGCAGAAGAGAAGGTCATTGATGATCAGAAGGAAAACCTGTGCACACCTCCCAAAATTCTGAGATGGGAATGAGGGACACCTACTAACAAATGTATGTAGGACACGCCCCCTGCCACTCCCCCTTAAAGGAGAATTAACCCCCCAAAAAAGGTTAATTAAATCCACAAGTGCTTTTTCTACTGCACAAGAACACACAACGCATTCCTGTGCGATTCCCTGTGGGAGCCGGCACTAAAAGCAGCTGGACTTATGCGATTCCCTGTGGGAGCCGGCACTAAAAGCAGCTGGACTCGCACAATGCAAAGTAATCATGTTCTTCATACAAAACAGTTAGGAACGTTTAGTTGCAGACAGTTTAGGAAAATAAGGAAAGATCTGCCATAAAGTGCATGTGCTCAACACTGCATAGTATAAGTGAATAATACTATAAACATACCATCACGATGATACCGTACCTTCCTGACGACGTCACGCGACGAAACGTACGTCGAGGCATATCCGGTCACGCATACCTTCCGGCTACTTCCGTTTTTTCGACAGACTAGGCGGTGAAACGCACGCCGCTGACAACAAGCGGAAGCAAGCGATACGGTTGTCCACACTCCACCTAACATTGCAGAGCCTGTCACCTCCAGTGCCGAGGAAAGGTACTTATAAAGTAAGCGGCCACTTAGCCTGTTGTTTTTAATATTTTTTTTTAATAAAAAACGGAATTACACAATGAATGGTATTGTTCTTTCCATCTTTTTTCTGATATCTACTCTGGTGGAGCCATTCCTGGATCACCCACCTGTAACCAGTTAAGACCAAAGATCGTGGTCCTAACAAAGTCCCACCTGACCTTTCTTCTTCAATAAAGAGGTCATGGTGGTCTGGTAAGTAGGAGACTTACCTATATCCACCGGGTGTTGTGCTATCCAAGATCAACGATCGTTATTGGTGATGGTGTGAAAAAGATATAAATACTTCACTCAATATATGGACACATATTTCTATATATACGGTATATATTTTTATATGCATTATTCTGTTTGTTCATTAATGCACTTAGCACTTTCTAATTGTTTGTGGTTTTGTGTTCTAATGCATATGATGTTCTATCAGTCCAGAGCATTTCCACCCACCTGTGGTGACCTGGTTTTGGATTTGTCTACAATCAGGTGAATGATAAGTCTGCTGAGAGCACCATTTATTTGCTGGCTGTTTTCTACTGACGCACACTTTGTTCTCACAGACAGTTTTCATTTGTTATGTCAATCATGATGGTATGTATATAGTATTATTCACTTATAGTATGCAGTATTGAGCACATGCACTTTATGGTTACACTTATATTTCTAGCGCCCCCTTGTCTTTATACACCCCCCACTAGTTCAAAGATAGCTTATTAAGCACTTTGAGGGGAGCAGCTTATATACACTTTTTTAATTGTTACTTAGCGCAGAGTTCTTTTCCTTTATAAGAAAAGTGCTGCGTCTGGGGTGGATTATCTGCAGCTAAACGCACATTGCATTTAGCTGCAGAAAGCTGCAGTGTTTAGCAGCAGAAATTTACGCACTTTCCTTTTTTTTTCTGAAATGTTGGTATTCATCCTCATGTTGGTTCTCCTTCATCCTCATGTTGGTTCTCCTTCATCCTCATGTTGGTATTCATTCTCATGTTGGTTCTCCTTCATCCTCATGTTGGTGTTCATTCTCATGTTGGTTCATACTCATCCTCATGTTGGTATTTATTTATTCTCATGTAGGTTCATACTCATCCTCATGTTAGTATTCATTCTCATGTTGGTTCATACTCATCCTCGTGTTGGCATTTATTCCCAATGCATGTCTCCTTCATCCTCATGTTGGTATTCATTCTCATGTTGGTTCATGCTCATCCTCGTGTTGGTATTTATTCTCATGTTGGATTCTCCATCATCATCATGTTGGTTGTCATGTTGGTCCATAGTTATCCTCATGTTGGTGTTCATTCTCGTGTTGGTTTTCCTTCATCCTCATGTTGATTCTCATTCATCCTCGTGTTGGTTGTTCTTTATCCTTATGTTGGTATTCATTCTCATGTTGGTTCATACTCATCCTCGTGTTGGTTTTTATTCTCATGTTGGTTCTCCTTCATCCTCACATTGGTATTCATTCTCATGTTGGTTCTCCTTCATCCTCATGTTGGTATTTATTCTCATGTTGGTTCATATTCATCCTCATGTTGGTATTTATTCTCATGTTGGTTCTCCTTCATCCTCATGTTGGTATTCATTCTCATGTTGGTGCATACTCATCCTCTTGTTGGTATTTATTCTCATGTTGGATTCTCCATCATCATCATGTTTGTATTCATTCTCATGTTGGTCCATAGTTATCCTCATGTTGGAGTTCATTCTCATGTTGGTTCTCCTTCATCCTCATGTTGGTTCTCATTCATCCTTGTTTTGGTTCTCATGTTGGTTGTTCTTTATCCTTATGTTGGTATTCATTCTCATGTTGGTTCATACTGATCCTCATGTTGGTATTTATTCTCATGTTGGTTTTCGTTCATCCTCATGTTGGTATTCATTCTCATGTTGGTATTCATTCTCATGTTGGTTCTCATGTTGGTTCATACTCATCCTCATGTTGGTATTTATTCTCATGTTGGTTCTCCTCCATTCTCATGTTGGTATTCATTTTCATGTTGGTTCATATTTATCCTCATTAGTATATAGTAAGCTGCCAAAATGCAAACTGAATCACTTCAAGGCGCTTGATCCGTCCTGTGTTGTCCTGCTTCTTAGAAGAGATGGGTCTTGAGTTTTTTTCTGAAGGCCCGATGGTTTTCTTCTATGCGGATGTTTGTGGGTAGAGTGTTCCATAGCCGTGGTCCTTGGACTGCTAATCTTCGTTCTCCCTTTGATTTGTAGCGGGACTTGGGGATGAAGAGGAGGTTTTGATTAGTTGATCGAAGACTGCGATTAGGTGTGTAGTGTTTTATTTTCTCTCATAGGTATTGAGGAGCGTTTCCTTGTGTGCATTTGTGGGTGAGGCAGAGGGTCTTGAATGTGATCCGATCCTTTACGGTTAGCCAATGTAGGGTCCTCAGGGATGGGGAGATGGATTCCCATGGTTTTTTTTTCCCGTTACCAGTCTTGCTGCCGTGTTTTGGATGACTTGTAGGCGTGCAATCTGATATTTAGGTAGTCCTATGTAGAGGGAGTTTGCGTAGTCCAGTCGGGAATTGATGATTGTTCCCACTACTGCTGCTTTGTCTTCTTCTGGAACGAAAGGCATGAGTCTACGCAGCAGGCGGAGAAGATGGTGAGATCCGCTGACTACTGATCCTATTTGAGCATCCATCGACATCTCTGAGTCAAAGATGACTCAGAGACTTTTGGCTTTGGTGCTTGGGGAGATGGTCGGTTCAAGGATGGTGGGTGGTGTCCATGGGGTCTTAGTTTTTGTATTTCGGTTTGCGTGGAGGAGAAGAAGCTCTGTTTTGGATCCGTTGAGTTTGAGGGAGTTAGAGGTCATCCAGTCGTCTATCAATGAGAGGCATTTTTCTAGTCGCTGATATTGGTCTTTTTGTCCATTGATGCGATATATAGTTATACATAGTTTTATAGTTAGTAAGGTTAAAAAAAGACACCAGTCCATCCAGTTCAACCTGAGTGAGTGTTGGGTGCGTGTCTACAATTATCCCTATGAGTGGAAGCAGAGGTCCGATTTTCTGATGATTTTGAGGAGTGGACGGATGTAGATGTTGAAGAGCACGGGTGACAAGGGTGAACCTTGAGGGACTCCATAAGAAATTGCGCGAGTTTTCAGCAGCCAAATCTTCCCAGGGCTGAAGTGGTTAACGATACGAACTCCAACCGGGAAGAGCTTAGTCGTTCTGTTTACTGTATTTCCAACATAATCTTGAGATTTCATCTCTCTTACATCCTGTGCCCAATTCAGAGGACTAATGAGCACGTATACGGTGGGGCTTCTATCAGTGTTCTTGCAATACTTCTTAATGGCCTATGTAAAAATAGCTGTTCCTTCTTTTTGTAGGATACAGAGGAGCCTCGCTGTAAGCTTTTGTGTGTCGCCCGTGGTCCTAATTGACCTCACAAGATGAAAGAAATTGCTTGTTTTGTTTCCTGGGCTCAGTGCAGCCGTCAGCCCCCGTGGCAAGCTTCTGTGGTTCTTAGCAAAGATTGTTCATTTCCATCCATTGAAATCCGTTCTCCTGTTATGATATCCATTTTTTTTTGTTCTAATTTGTGCCTCCGCTTAGAGTTATTAACGGAAAAGCGTATTGTTAGTTCAGGGAGCGCACGGTTTGAGTTATCTTTGGAGTGTTTGAGTATTTGAAGTGATATTAAAGTCTAGTTTTTTTTTTCTTTTAAAATGAACAAACATGTTATACTTACATGCTCTGTGTGCCCTCTTCTCGGGTCCTTTTGCCAGCGCTCCTGGCCCCTCCCTCCTGCTGAGTGCCCCCACAGCAAGCAGCTTGCTATGGGGGCGCCCCGAGCCGAGCCGATGCTCTGTGTGTCCACTCAGACATGGAGCCCCATCTCAGCCCCGCCCCCTCTCTCTCCTTATTGGCTCACTTTGATTGACAGCAGCAGGAGCCAATGGTGCCCGCTGCTGTCTCAGCCAACGAGAGAGAGTCCCCAGCAGGAGCGGCTGATTCACAAGGGCCGCCCCAACCCCAGTTTGCATGCAGGGCGCCGGACTCATAGGTTTCTATGAGTTTTCTTTTTTTTTCAAATGATTAGAGCCTGAGGCTCTAATTGGCTTTAAAAAGGTTTGGGCTCGGGGCGCAGTGCCGCTAGCGAATCGATATTCGCTATTGTCTTCCGGCTTCTCCTCACAGCCAATCAGCACAGGAGGTGGATCGGGTTGGCCGGGAGGAGAAACCGAGAAAGAAGCTGCGGGGCCGTGACCATGGAGGGGGGGGTGAGTGCGAACCTGGGGGGGGGGGTTGTTTGCCGCCCCCTCCTAAAAAGTTTAGCACCAGCCGCCTCTGGTCCCCAGGCAGCGTGCAACATCGCTGGATCGAGATGAGGCTCAGGTAAGTATTAGGGGGACTGAAATGGGCAGAAGGTTTTTTTACCGTCAAAGAGAAGTATGTACCCCCCCCCCCCAGTCATACTTACCTAGGTGGATGCAGCATCGTTCCCATGCTGCATCTGTCCCCTGCTGGCTCCGACACTGAGAACCGAACAATTTAACACAGCTGATCGCTCTGTTCTCAGCACTCTCTGCTCTGCCCCCCGTGCTCACTGGAACCCTGGGCTGTGGAGGGACGGGAGCAGCTGGCTCAGGCTCTCAGCAGCTCGCTGGGGAGACCAGATATAGTGAATGCAAGCTCCTGGGGAGACCAGATATAGTGAATGCAAGCTCCTGGGGAGACCAGATATAGTGAGTGCAGGCTCCTGGGGAGAGCAGATATAGTGACTGCAGGCTCCAGGGGAGACCAGATATAGTGAGTGCAGGCTCCAGGGGAGAGCAGATATAGTGAATGCAGGTTCCTGGGGAGATCAGATATAGTGAATGCAGGCTCCTGGGGAGACCAGATATAGTGAATGCAGAGTCCTGGGGAGATCAGATATAGTGAATGCAGGTTCCTGGGGAGATCAGATATAGTGAATGCAGAGTCCTGGGGAGAGCAGATATAGTGACTGCAGGCTCCAGGGAACATCAGATATAGTGAGTGCTGACTCCTGGGGAGACCAGATATAGTGAATGCAGGATCCTGGGGAGATCAGATATAGTGACTGCAGGCTCCTGGGGAGAGCAGATATAGTGAATGCAGGTTCCTGGGGAGATCAGATATAGTGAGTGCAGGCTCCTGGGGAGATCAGATATAGTGAGTGCAGGCCCCTGGGGAGATCAGATATAGTGAGTGCAGGGTCCTGGGGAGATCAGATATAGTGAATGCAGGCTCCTGGGGAGAGCAGATATAGTGAGTGCAGGCTCCTGGGGAGAGCAGATATATTGAGTGCAGGCTCCTGGGGAGAGCAGATATAGTGAATGCAGGCTCCTGGGGAGAGCAGATATAGTGAATGCAGGCTCCTGGGGAGAGCAGATATAGTGAATGCAGGCTCCTGGGGAGAGCAGATATAGTGAATGCAGGCTCCTGGGGAGAGCAGATATAGTGAATGCAGGCTCCTCTGCAGAGCAGATATAGTGAATGCAGGCTCCTGGGCAGAGCAGATATAGTGAATGCAGGCTCCTAGGCTCCTGGGGAGACCAGATATAGTGAATGCAGAGTCCTGGGGAGACCAGATATAGTGAGTGCAGGCCCCTGGGGAGATCAGATATAGTGAGTGCAGGGTCCTGGGGAGATCAGATATAGTGAATGCAGGCTCCTGGGGAGAGCAGATATAGTGAGTGCAGGCCCCTGGGGAGATCAGATATAGTGAGTGCAGGGTCCTGGGGAGAGCAGATATAGTGAATGCAGGCTCCTGGGGAGAGCAGATAGAGTGAGTGCATGCTCCTGGGGAGATCAGATATAGTGAATGCAGGCTCCTGGGCAGAGCAGATATAGTGAATGCAGGCTCCTGGGGAGACCAGATATAGTGAGTGCAGGCTCCTGGGGAGACCAGATATAGTGAGTGCAGGCTCCTGGGGAGATCAGATATAGTGAATGCAGGCTCCTGGGTTTAGTAACACTTTAAAGTGGTTGTAAACCCTTACAACACACTATTGAGATATACTGTATTTGCATGTGCCAACGTCATCGGCACATGCGCACTGAAGCAAACTGAAGCAGTGGCACGTACGTTCCGTTGCTTCAATTAGACTGTGCCGTTATCGGCGGCTCCCGCCAATCACAGACTGTGACTGTGCCGTCATCGCGTCTCCATCCAATCACAGCGCCGGAGCCTGCGATACCCGGAAGTAACTCCGGAAGCGATGTTGCCGGCCGTAGCGGTGAACGAGGACCGCTGTGAGGGCTTTGATCTAAGGTAAGTAATACATAATGAGCTAGTATGCTATGCACATACATTACGCCTTTGTCTAGCAGGTTTTTTTGGGGGGGTTTTTTTGTTTATTTTTGGGTTTACAACCACTTTAAGTGAATGGTTCCTTGTACAGGGGCTACAAGAGGCTAATAGTGTACCGGGTCATATTCAGATCCTTACACTGCTTGCTTTAAAAGTACATTTATGGCCTGATAATGATTACAGAGCTGAATTAATTTGTGATTTTTTTTATATCTGCCTAGAGATCAGCTTCAATCTTGTCAGTCATTCATAGGAGGATTACATTAAAAGTAAAAGGATATTGAAGTGATAACCAGAACAAGTGTTGGCATTCATGTCCTCTATAATGCAGATGGGGGGTAGGACCTTGCTTGGTTCTGCAGACAGCGCGGCTGTAATCTCTATCACAGAGGTTTATGAGTGTTGGTTGTCTGGAATTGATGGGCGCTGATGCAGCGAGCACTTTATTAATAATGAATGTGAATTTCTCCACTTTTAATTGTTGGTTGCTGTGCGGTAGAACTTCATTTCTGCACATGATGCACAAACAGAGTTATTGGAAGTCATTATTTCTGCCCATGCGGCCATTGCTGGGACTTTATCTGCTGTGAGCTGTCCAAGGTCCTGAAACCCCGAGCGACAAAGTCATGTCCTGCACTCTAGATAAATCAGTAGTGCCCGGGGGTGACCGAGCAATGAGCAAAAGGGAGAAACTTTACAAGGCCTCAATGTGTTACAATCTGCATCCAATTGCTTTTTAATGTGGAACTTTAAAAAAGCAATTGCGTATTGCGCAAAGCGGAAGTGAAGCGGTGATAGGACTCGCAGAACCCCACAATGTTCCTGTGAACGCAATACTCTTTTCTTATTATGTGAGTGCAAATATTTTAAAGTGGAACTTTAGTCAGAAAATTAAGTCCCGCCAGATGACTTCAGGCCGCCTCGTATATCTATGTATTGTAAATCCTGTAGAATAATGTAACACATTAAAAAAAAGGTGTCTATACTTAAAAGCTCCGCCGACTTAAAAGGTGCCACCCCCCTAATTTATGCACCCGGCCCTTAATCTACATGCAGGATGCCGGACGCATGGATTTCAATGGGGTTTTTTTAAAGCACATGATTAGAGCCTGAGGCTCTAATTGGTTTCAAAAAAGGGTGGGCTCGGGGCGTAGAGCATTGCACCCCGAGCCCACACAGTTTTGTGACAATAGCAAATTAATATTCGCTATTGTCTTCCTGATTCTCCTACCAGCCAATCAGGAAGCGGGTCCTGAGACCCAATTGGCCAGGGATTCTTAGGATTTCCGGCCAATCAGGTCTCAGGGACCCACGTCCTGTTTAGGAGAAGCCACACCTGTAACGGGAGGGGCTGCACGGGACTGTAGCCCGCGAGGGAAGAGACGGAGCGGACGAGCGGGAGCCGGTGCAGAGAGCGGGGAGCTGGTGCAGACAAGCATGAGCTGATGCAGAGAGTGGGGAGCCAGTGCGGCCCAGCAGGGAGCCAGTGCAGAGAGAGCGGGAAGCCGGTGCAGAGAGAGGGGAGCCAGTGCAGAGAGTGGAGAGTGCAGAGAGTGGGGAGCCTGTGCGGACTAGTAGGAGCCGGTGCAGAGAGTGGGGAGCCGGTGCAGAGAGCGGGGAGCTGGTGCAGAGAGTGGGGAGCCAGTGCGCACGAGCTGGAGCCGGTGCAGAGCGCAGGGAGCCGGTGCAGACGAACGGTAGCCGGTGCAGAGAGTGGGGAGCCGGTGCAGGCGAGCGGGGAGCTGGTGCAGCCCAGCCGGGAAGCCAGTGCAGAGAGCAGGGAGCTGGTGTGGAAAGCGGGGAGCCGGTGCAGAGAGCGGGGAGCTGGTGCAGAAAGCGGGGAACCGGTGCAGAAAGCGGGGAGCCGGTGCAGAGAGCGGGGAGCTAGTGCAGAGAGCAGGGTTTGGTGCGGTCGAGCTGGAGCTGATACAGAGAGCTGGTAGCCGGTGCTGAAGAATGGGAGCCGGTGCAGAGAGCGGGGAGCTGGACCGATGTAGAGAGCGGGTAGCTGGTGCGGACGAACGGGAGCCAGTGCAGAGAGTGGGGAGCCGGTACCGAAGAGTGGGGAAGTGGTGCGGATGAGTGAGATGCCAGTGCGGAGGAGTGGGGAGCCGGTGCAGAGAGTAGGGAGCCGGTGTGGAGGAGTGGGGAACCGGTGGGAAGAATTTCCCTTACATTGGGGGTCAGTGAGAAGAATGTTCCTTACATTGGTGATCAGTAGGAAGAATGTTCCTTACATTGGTAATCAGTGAGAAGAATGTTCCTTACATTGGTGATCAGTGAGAAGAATGTTCCTTACATTGGTGATCAGTGAGAAGAATGTTCTTTACATTGGTGATGGGAAGAATGTTCCTTACATTGGTGATCAGTGAGAAGAATGTTCCTTACATTGGTGATCAGTGAGAAGAATGTTCCTTACATTGGTGATCAGTGAGAAGAATGCTCCTTACATTGGTGATCAGTGGGAAGAATGTTCCTTACATTGGTGATCAGTGAGAAGAATGTTCCTTACATTGGTGATCAGTGGGAAGAATGCTCCTTACATTGGTGATCAGTGGGAAGAATGTCCCTTACATTGGTGATCAGTGAGAAGAATGTTCCTTACATTGGTGATCAGTGAGAAGAATGATCCTTACATTGGTGATCAGTGAGAAGAATGTCCCTTACATTGGTGATCAGTGAGAAGAATGTTCCTTACATTGGTGATCAGTGAGAAGAATGTTCCTTACATTGGTGATCAGTGGGAAGAATGTTCCTTACATTGGTGATTAGTGGGAAGAATGTCCCTTACATTGGTGATCAGTGAGAAGAATGTTCCTTACATTGGTGATCAGTGAGAAGAATGTTCCTTACATTGGTGATCAGTGGGAAGAATGTTCCTTACATTGGTGATTAGTGGGAAGAATGTCCCTTACATTGGTGATCAGTGAGAAGAATGTTCCTTACATTGGTGATCAGTGAGAAGAATGTTCCTTACATTGGTGATCAGTGAGAAGAATGTTCCTTACATTGGTGATCAGTGAGAAGAATGCTCCTTACATTGGTGATCATCGAGAAGAATGTTCCTTACATTGGTGATCAGTGAGAAGAATGTCCCTTACATTGGTGATCAGTGAGAAGAATGTCCCTTACATTGGTGATCATCGAGAAGAATGTTCCTTACATTGGTGATCAGTGAGAAGAATGTTCCTTACATTGGTGATCAGTGGGAAGAATGTCCCTTACATTGGTGATCATCGAGAAGAATGTTCCTTACATTGGTGGTCAATAGGAAGAATGATCCTTAGATTGGTGGTCAATGAGAAGAATGTCACACTTACAGACATATAAAAAGTCATCTGGGTAGGTATTTCCTCCCCTTCCTCTACCCCGGCTACCTGCTCCAACAGCATACCCCTTCCTCTCCATTAAACAATTGCTCCCCCCCTTTACCACCCCTTCGCTTCCCAGCACTTACATAACGAAAAACTGTACACTACAGCCGAACTGGTCTAGTTGTACCCGCCCACCCTAGCAGGCAACCATTGAATACCCGAAAACAACCATGAGTTGAACTCCTTACTCCATACAATGTGTCTATACTGATAGGAAATATTAGATCCATATATACCATTATGATAAATATAAAGCTTTTGTGTATAAAGAGTTTAGACAGATTCCCGCCGTTAAATGATTGTTATATACAATATATTTGTTAAAAAAAGAAAAGCATTTCCTTTTTTTTATTTTTTATTTGCAATCATGCAGCTTACTTTGCCGAGAACTTTGCCGGTGTCTTATCGAATTCAGTCCCCTATCATATAGTGTCCTCCCTGTACTGCGCAGGCGCAGTACGGAGGACAAAAGAGACGCCGAAAGTCTCCGAAGTTCAACAGCTGATCGTCAGCTGTACACGGCGCCTGCGCATTTATTCTTACCCTATGTCCAGGATCATTCCCTACTATCCAAGTGGACATAGAGTTAGAATAAATATTTGCCGAGCGCAGCGAGGCCGTGCCCGAAGCGTGGCGAGCGAAGCGAGCCCGCGAGGGGCCCTCTTACACTGCCATCACTAACAGGTGCCCGAGCGCCGTGTACAGCTGATGGTCAGCTGATCAACTTCGGGCATTTTCGGCATCTCCTGCTCCTCCGTACTGCGCAGGCGCTGCGCCTGCGCAGTACGAGGCGGACACTATCTGATACGAGGACACTATATGGCAGAACACCGGCACCATCAAACAGGAGGTCAATCAACAACTGCTCAAGCAACACCAAGCAACCTCTGGAGGACCCCCCCCGGTTGGAAATTGGCTGAAGTAGACATAGAAAGGTGTCCCCTGATCAGCGATAAAATAAAGAGCCGATGAAAACTGTATCTAGGAAAAGGCTGGCGAGTGTCAGAACCCGACGGAAATATTTATTCTCCCGGCTCCTCGGAGGCTAGACAGCAGCGGGCCGTTTAAGGCCGGCAGTATTTACCTTAATTGCTCATGAAACAGCGCCAGGTGGGCGAAGCCTTTTCCAAATGAAGAAAAGATACATTATTTAACCAATTATCCAATTACCTAAGTTTTCCTTTAATCACCAATGGCTTTTTTTTCTCTAGATAAATAGAATTAAACAGCACGCCGGTTTTCCATTCCCATTCTAAGGACGCCCACCATTTTTCCGATAACCTTACATGAAGTGTTTTGTTCCTGTCAAAGAGCATTCTGTAGTTTATGCTTTTTGGTTCTGAATGTGTTTTTCTTCTTGCTACATTTGGAATCTTGATGCGGTGGTAGAACCATTTTGTCATTTTGCATTGCGCAGCTTTATCGATCTGCAGCCCCCCCCCCCCTCCCCCCCGAACGGCAGCCTTCAGCTTTGTTCCTTTGGCGTATTGACTGATTAAATCCATGGTTTAATGATCGCCGGCATTGGGAGAAGATTCCCTTTCATGGCCAGCCAGAGCTTAGAGCCTCATTGCTCTTGAGAGATGAATACTACCTTTTAAGCTTGAAATATTTATGAAGCGAACAGATAAAAGCAGCAGGGAAGAAAATATAACTCGGTGTTTAAAAGTAATGACAATTTTCTAGCCATTAAACATGAGATAAATAGCGGGCTGGAAATTTGAAGGCGCACCTTAAGTAGGGTTGAAAGAAAGATGGCAGTTTTTCATTACAATGTGCAGATCCTTCACTGACTGGCAAAGTGAGCTTCTTCTTTCATGCGAGGTCTGCTGGGTATTTTTTAAGACTATGAAAACACCTGGGTTTTTTATTCGAGAAAGGCTAAAGTCAGACTCTGGGCAAACGGCTGAAGACATACAGTATATTGTCAAAAGTATTGGGACGCCTGCCTTTACACGCACATGAACTTTAATGGCATCCCAGTCTTAGTCCGTAGGGTTCAATATTGAGTTGACCCTCCCTTTGCAATCATAACAGCTTCAACTCTTCTGGGAAGGCTGTCCACAAGGTTTAGGAGTGTGTCAATGGGAATGTTTGACTATTCTTCCAGAAGTTAGGCACTGATGTTGGATGAGAAGTCAGTCTCCGCACTAATTCATCCCAAAGGTGTTCTATCGGGTTGAGGTCAGGACTTGTTCTGCAGTACCTCCCCACTAACGTGTTTCACCCAAAAGGGCTTACTTATAGAGATAGGGCCATTTCAATAAGTAAGCCTTCATGGTGAAATGTGTTGGAGGGAAGGCTCCATGGACAGGGACTGTTGAAGTGATTATTGGCTTCAGTAATTCGGATCCTTGTGAGATGTTTTTTGTGCACAGAGAGCTCCATTGTGCCCTCTCTATATCGGAGCTCGGACAGCTCTATGTATCATCTGCACCCAGCGCAGAGGGCAGAGATGGAATGGAAGGATTTGGCTTGAGAGCGGAGGAGACTTCCAACACATCTTCACTGACACAAAAGTTGAGCTTTGTTTGATTGGCAATCTATGAGTAAGCCCTTCTGGGTGAAACGCATTAGAGTGAGGTCCCCTGGGTGGGGACTGATGTAATAATTGTAGGCTTCAGTAAACTGGAACCTTGTGTGACATTTTTGGTGTGCGGAGAGCTCCTTCATTTCCTCTATGTATTGGAGTGTGGAAGGCTCCGTGTATCATCTACACTCAGCGTAGAGGGCAGAGCGGGATAGATTTGGCTTGAGAGTGGAGGAGACCTTTAACGCATGTTCAGTGGTCATAAAAGTTGAATGTTTTTTGATCTCCCTGGATTGAGCGGATCAGGAACTATGACCCGACAAGGGGGAAATCAGTTGTCAATGTTGAATTTTTGGGCTGGTGGTGTTAGTTCCCCTTCTAGAGAGTACATAGGGAGCTTTTAGCTGCCTGAGACCAGATCACCTGCCACTCCTCCAGAGGGATTTTGGACAATATTCTAAATGAGTTCTAACTAAAGATCTCTATAGAGGATCATGACCTCCTTCCTCCTGCTTGGTTGTCCTCTAGGGATAATAACCAAGGATCTGTTTAGGAAAATCAGAACCTCTTTCCTCTTGGGCAATCCCTTAATATTAACTCAAGATCTATAAAGAGGAATCAAGACTTTCTTCTTTGTGCTGGTGATTCCTCCAGTCATGAATAAATATCTATATAGAGTAATCAGGGCCTCCTTCCTCCTGCTGTTGACCCCTTTAGTGATATAAAGATCTATATAGAGGAATCAGGACCTCCTTCCATCTGCTGGTGATCCCTCCAGTGATATAAGGCTCTATTTAGAGGAATCAGGACCTCCTTCCTCATGCTGGTGACCCCTCTAGTGATATAAAGATCTATCTAGAGTAATTAGGACCTCCTTCCTCATGCTGGTGACCCCTCTAGTGATATAAAAATCTATACAGTGAAATTAGGACCTCCTTCCTCGTTCTGGTGACCCCTCTAGTGATATAAAGATCTATATAGAAGAATCAGGACCTCCTTCCTCCTGCTGGTGACCCCTCTAGTGATATAAAGATCTATATAGAGGAATCAGGATCTCCTTCCTCCTACTGGTGACCACTCTAGTGATATAAAGATCTATATAGAAGAATCGGGATCTCCTTCCTCCTACTGGTGACCACTCTAGTGATATAAAGATCTATATAGAAGAATCAGGATCTCCTTCCTCCTACTGGTGACCACTCTAGTGATATAAAGATCTATATAGAAGAATCGGGATCTCCTTCCTCCTACTGGTGACCACTCTAGTGATATAAAGATGTATATAGAAGAATCAGGACCGCCTTCCTCCTGCTGGTGACCCCTCTAGTGATATAATGATCTACTGTTTTTGGTGTACTCTATTTTTGTTATTTTATATTTGTGGACTGTTATATGGTGCACTTTATACTTGACAGGTTATTTTTGGCATTTTATATTTCTTTTATTTATTGCCCATGAGCTGTTGCAATTTTATGATACTTTATTTATTGGTGGTGTAATTTTTACGGAATACAAATTAAATAAAAAATCAGTGCGTTTTTGAACTTGAAAATGGAGCAATAGGTCTTGTTCACACGGGGTGTATGCTTCTGCGCCCTGTATGAGGGTTGTGTGTACCGGCACAGGGATGCACAGGTGCTCCATGTATCCCCATACAGGCAGTCCCATGGATGCCAATTGGGATGCAGCAGCTGCACAGACACAGATGTGATATCCATGCAGGTGAGGGTGCACGGCCCCCGAATGCAACCCGGTGCATCCCCATGTGGGTGAAGACGGCCCTGGCATGGACGTACACTGTAGTAAGCCCCGTGTAAACGAGACCCTAATTGGTTGTGGACGGCTCGCCAGCAATTTACAAAGATGCCCCCAAGTCTCTTCCTTGTAAATATTTGGCTTAGCTACACGAGGGAACAACTTCCACATTTGTCTGCTATAACCGCAGAGAACATATGTACGAGCCACAGGAACGAAGGAATTGGCAGCCATCGCTGTCCTTCTCCGGGGTGATCGGAATGTATAATTCCGCCCGGTGCCTGTAAATACAAACAGCTGGGGAGGCAAAGCCATGAATCATGGAAGAAAGTACGGGACGGCATGGCGCACAAGTTTTATACACATTCCATAAAATGGAATGGGCGATGGAGTAAATAGCGATGCATGTTGGCAATGCTGGAGCCAAACCCGCTTCTATAAATAGACGTTTGTTGTCTCCAAGCTCCCGCTATAGTTATGTTGTTCCTACCAGACAAAATGTAATGCTTTATCTGTTACTGTCTGGTTCTAGGCACCAGTTGGGAGACGTATTACAATTACATTTTAACTGCTTCATGGCCAGAGGCCAATGAAGCGTATCTGAACCCAAGAACAAAAAAATGTAATATATTGCAGCTTACTAGTCCTTAGATGTGGTGGCTGCATTCGTATTCTTCTTTCAGTTATTTTCTTGTTAGTTACACCTGGTGATTTTACTAATGACACACTTCCTGTCCTGACGTGACAACGCCCATTCACTGTACCCTATGCATTGGAGGGATATCTTATCTTACCTTGACTGATCATTCAGATGCACCTGGCCAGTAACCCTCCTAATCCACAAATCCACTTCCTAATACAGATTCACATTGGAAAGTTCTATTTTTATTCCATTGAAGGCTCTTGTTTAACTGAAGCCCTGATGAAGGGGGAGTTCTTTCTGGTTCCTGAAATGTGTTGGCTGTTTTTCAGTATAAACTAATACATTTTATCATTTATCCTGGGCCTTCTTCTATTGGTGCATGTTGTCTTCTTTTTCTATAACCTACTGAGTACCCACAGGAAATTAGCCTCTGCTCTCCTCTCCTCCTCTCTTCTCTCCTATCCCCTCCACCCTCTCCTTTTCTCTTCTCTCCCCTCTCCTCCCTTCTCTCCTCTCCCATCCCCTCCCCTCCTCTCCCCTCCCTCTCCTATCCTTTTCCCTCCCCTTCCCTCTACTCTACTCTACTCTACTCTACTCTACTCTGCTCTACTCTGCTCTACTCTACTCTCTCCTCTCCTTTCTTCATCCCCTCCTCTCCCACCCCCTCCCCTCCTCCCCCCCTTTACCTTCTCCCCCTTTACCCTCCTCTCCCCTTTCCTCTCCTCTTCTCTCCCCATCTCATCTCCTCCCCTCCCCTCCTCTCCCCTCTCCACTCCTCTTCTCTCCCCTCCCCTCTCTTCCCTTCTCTCCTCCCCTCTCCTCTCCCACCCCCTCCCATCCTCTCCCCTCCCCTCTCCTATCCTTTTCCCTTCACTCTACTCTACTCTACTCTACTCTACCCTAGTCTACTCTACTCTACTCTACTCTCTCCTCTCCTCTCCTTTCCTCATCCCCTCCCACACCTCCTCTCCCCTCTCCCCCTTTCCCCTCCTCTCCCCTTTCCTCTTCTCTCCCCATCTCATCTCATCTCCTCCCCTCCCCTCTCCTCTCCTCTTCTCTCCCCTCCCCTCTCTCCTCCCCTCTCCTCTACTCTCTCCTCTACTCTCCTCTACCCTCTCTTCTCTTCTCCACATCCCCTTCTCTCTCCTTTCCTCTCCTCCCTTCCCTTCCACTCTGCTCCCTTCCCTTCCCCTCTCCTCCCTTCCCCTGCCCTCTCCTCACCTCTCTCCTCTCCTCTTCTCTGCTCTTCTCCTCTCCTCTCTCCACCCCTCTTCAGTAACTAAACATTGAGTGTATCTGACAACCTCAGTATTGCATCCCAATGAGGAAAACAAAAATTTAAAAAATAAGAAGTATGGGACTTTTAAGAGGCCAAAAAGTATGGTGACCTTTTTTATCACCTTAAAAGTCTTATTTTTGTATTTATGTTTTCCTGTCTCCTCTTACAAAACAATTTCTAAGGTACATTTAACAGACCAAAAAGGGATCCAATAAAATGAGTTCATTGAGTCATGTAGGAGTCAATGCACCAAAGTCCCAACGCCTCCTGGATGTTTTTTTTCCCTTTGCTGGTATGAATGGAGCATCAGTGTTGTCACCCCAGACCAAGTCTACAAACTTCACCTTCTCTTCCCCTTCCCTTCCCAATGCTTCCTACAGAGGACAAAGGTCATTCTCTGCAGCTGCTGGCAGGGGACAGGCTTTTCTACTCAGGTTACGACTGCTTAAAAAAAAAAAAAAAAGGAACTGTAAGATACTTTATGATCTCATAATCCTGGAATATTTTAAACTGAATTTTAATGTGTGCCTAATTTGGTTTGGGAAGGCGCTGTATCCTAATGCTTCACCGTGATGACAACCCTGTCAGCGGTCGTAATTCCTACTAGTTTTTTTTTTTTTACAGTGTATTCTTTCTAAGTGTCAGGCTTACAGTGCCTTGCAAAAGTATTCACCCCCCTTTGGTATTTTTCATGTTTTGTTGCCTCACAACCTGGAATTAACATGCACTGTTTGAGGATTTGCATCATTTAATTTACAGAACATGCCCACAACTTTGAAAATTTTTTGTTTTTTATTGTGAAGCAAACAACAAATAGGACAAAATAACAGAAAAAGTCAATGTGCATAACTATTCACCCCCCTAAAGTCAATAATTTGTATAGGCACCTTTTGCGGCTATCACAGCTCCAAGTCGCTTTGGATAAGTCTCTATGATCTTGCCACATCTTATCACTGGGATTTTTGCCCATTCCTCCTTGCAAAACTGCTCCAGCTCCTTCAAGGTGGATGGTTTGCGCTTGTGAACAGCAATCTTTAAATCTGACCCCAGATTTCCTACTGGATTAAGGTCTGGGCTTTGACTAGGCCATTCCAGCAGATTTATATGTTTCCCCTTAAACCACTCAAGTGTTGCTTTAGCAGTGTGTTTGGGGTCATTGTCCTGCTGGAAGGTGAACCTCCGTCCTAACCTCAAATCACACACAGAGTGCTACAGGTTTTGCTCAAGAATATCCCTGTCCATCTTTCCCTCAACTCTGACCAGTTTCCCAGTCATGACTGCTGAAAAACATCCCCACAGCATGATGCTGCCACCACCATGTTTCACAGTGGGGATGGTGTTCTTTGGGTGATGTGATGTGTTGGGTTTGCGCCAGACATAGCGTTTTATTTGATGGCCAAAAAGTTCAATTCTAGTCTCATCAGACCAGAGCACCTTCCTCCATACATTTTGGGAGTCTCCCACATGCCTTTTCGCAAACTCAAAACGTGCCATTTTGTTTTTTGCTGAAAGTAATGTCTTTCTTCTGGCCACTCTGCCATAAAGCCCAACTCTATGGAGCGTTTGGCTTATTGATGTCCTATGTACAGATATTCCAGTCTCTGCTGTGGAACTCTGCAGCTCCTCCAGGGTTACCTTAGGTCTCTGTGCTCCTCTCTGATTAATGCCCTCCTTGCCCGGTCTGTGAGTTTTGGTGTGCGGCCGTCTCTTGGCAGTTTCGCTGTTGTGCCATGTTCTTTCCATTTGGTTATGATAAATTTGATGGGGCTCCTAGGGATCATCAGAGATTTGGATTTTTTTTATAAACTAACCCTGACTTGTACTTCTCAACAACATTGTCCCTTACTTGTTTGGAGAGTTCCTTGGTCTTCATGGCAGTGTTTGGTTAGTGGTGCCTCTTGCTTAGGTGTTGCCGCCTCTGGGGCCTTTCAAACAGGTGTGTCTATGTAATGACAGATCATGTGACACTTAGATTGCACACAGGTGGACATCGTTTCACTAATTATGTGACTTCTGAAGGTAATTGGTTGCACCAGAGCTTTTTATGGGCTTCATAACAAAGGGGGTGAATACATACGCACATGACAATTATTATCAGTTTTTTTATTTCTGAAAAATAGTTTTCTGTATATATTTTTCTAATTTTACTTCCCCAACTTAGACTATTGTGTTCTGATCCATCACATATAATTCAGATTAAAAAAACATTGAACTAAAGGCTGTAATGTAACAAAATAGGTTAAAAGCCAAGGGGAGTGAATACTTTTGCAAGTACAATAACAACACTGCTTTCTTTTATGTTGTTAGGCGTGCTATACATGTATGTTTTTGTTTTTTTTGTAATGAGGACAGCAAAAGGCCAAGGACATTTACTATAGTTGCTCATAACTCTTTGTTGTATTGTCTTATCCATATGTATTGTCCTGAGTTCACTGTTCCTGTTGTAGCTCAAAGCTGAAGAACATTCTACTACTTATTTATATTGTATGGCTCCAGGTCAGCATTATCTAGTAAAAGTATTTATGTACATTTACTATGCTGTAGATGGCCAAAAGTTTAACACCTGACCTAGATGAGATTTTGGAAGGTGTCTGTAGGAATTTGTGCTCAGTAAAGGGAAAGAACATCTGTGAGGTCCAGTGATTTTGGATGAGAAGACCTAACACCTGACCATCAGACCTAGACGAGATTTTTGGACATCCCATTCCAAAACCATGACCATTGATATGGAGATGCCCTCTCATCTGCCCCCTTATC
Source organism: Aquarana catesbeiana (assembly GCF_042186555.1). Taxonomy (NCBI): domain Eukaryota; kingdom Metazoa; phylum Chordata; class Amphibia; order Anura; family Ranidae; genus Aquarana; species Aquarana catesbeiana. Next base: position 279,188,880 of record NC_133334.1, read on the forward strand.
ATCACCCTTTCAGGCTATAAGAGTCTCCACTGGAAACCCAAGATTTTGGAGTGTGTGTGGGGATTTGTGCTTAGTAAGGTAAGAGAACATTGTGAGGTCCAGCGAAGTTGGATGAGAAGACCTAAAACTTGACCATCAGACCTAGACGAGATTTTTGGACATCCCATTCCAAACCCAAGGCCATTGATGTTGAGTCGCCCTCTCATCTGCCCTTCTCATCTCCCTTTCAGGCTATACAGTAAGAGCCTCCACTCTTGGGGAAAGTTAAGATTTTGGAGTGTGTCTAAAGGAATTTGTGCTCAGTAAGTGGAAAGAGCATTTGTAAGGTCCAGTTATGTTGGATGAGAAGACCTGGCTTGCAACCATCAATCCAAGTTATTTCAAAGGTACTCAGTAGCACAATTGTACTGTGTGAAACGCGTCTACAAGACTGTATACTGGTGTCCTCTTATGTCACTTTGGTGATTCAATAAACGGAAAATTGGACTTTCTTCGACGTGCAGCCATTTCTACTCTATTTTGCTCAGTAGGGTTGAGGTCAAGGTTCTGTGTAGGACACTCTAGTTCTTCCACACCAAACACATCTGACTATGTCTTTATGAAGCTGGCTTTGTGCACAGGGGTACAGTAATGTTGCAACATGGCTGTGGGTTGGTTCAGTATTAATAACTCACTCACAGGCCAAGTGCAAGGTCCAATCAGGAACACTCTTGAATGCCAACGGCGTGTAGCGGAGTAGGTATCAGCCGAACTGTCTAGAGGGGCGGAAGGCAGCCTGGCCATCTCGTACCCAAACAGGAAAATGTCCAAGGAGATTGCAAGCCCTAAGCTTTCCCTCCTCATCTGGAATCTTTACCTGCCGCATTTACTGTCCCTGACAAAAGGGGGTACCTGTCCCTATGCTACCCACATGCAAATGCATGCCGAACCCAGGGGCCAGGGTCTTAAATAAACTCTTCCACATCTAAGATGGCCACCAGAGTCACATGGGCAGCCAGCATCCAACCGGCTGGCTGCTGCAGTGACCCAGGAAACCATAGAGGAACCATGTTCCTTTTGACTTTCTCTCCCTCTGCATTGCCGCTGCGGATGAGCGCCATCTGCAGTCAAGTAAGCACACTGACGCGCATTCTAGGCCTTCCCCAGACTGTTAACACAGGGTTGGAAGGTCACAGTTGTCTAAAATGTCTTTGTATATTGCATTTTTTTTTTTGAGAGAAAGGAGAGTAATTGCAACACTTGCCAGGTTTTCATGGGTGTATGTGCCTCTATTAGAGAGCTCCACCCTCTCTGTTTGCCCTGTTTACTGAGAGTGAAATGAAATCCCAAATTCTGGGTTGTTTCCAGATCTGGAATAGAGGGGAAATCTTCCAATGGGGACACTAGTTCTGTTGACAACCGGGCATTCTTTCACTTTGGAGGAATGCCCTCTTCCTGTTTTGACTCTGGGACAGGAAGTGAAGGGAAATCTCCTCAACCAGACACAGATGGCAAAAAAAAAAACTCATGGTGATTATAGCCCTCTCTTACTCTACCCAAAATGAAATAAAAAAAAAAACATGTTGTCTTTAGTTCTACGTAACTGAAAAGCCCCGTACTCAATCATTTGGAGGGGTGACCACATATGTTCAGCCATATAGTATATATAAAAAGTTATCTGATTGTAATGTATAATAACTGACAAGCAGCTATTTACACTTCTAGAATAAACTGCATATAAAGCACAGATGTTGTCTGGGGACAGGCAAAATGTAGCGTCATGTTCATAAACTGCTCATCCGGCTAATTCGGTCGTTAGTGAAGATTAGCTTCTGAAAATCGATGTTTCCCGAAAGTTATACTCCAATCCAATATAAAAAGCCCTCCGTGTATACCGCCTAAATACTGAGCGCCTCTACCTCTCATATGAGCCTTGACTTTGTGCAGTGGGCTATCTTAAAGTCGAAACAGCTAAAAAGGCAGATGAAATACAGACGTGGGAGCTGCTTTACCAGCCAGAGAGTTTGTATACCTGTCCTTCCAGTTCTGAGACTTACACAACCCTGCTGCACAGCACAGCCAGGTGGATGACACCACATATAGGGAAGGAATACAGTGGTGTCTTCTCAGGGGCGGATCCAGAGTCTATTCTCGGGAGGGGCACTGGCAGAAAAAAAGGTGTTGCTTACAGGGCCAGATTAAGAGCAACATGGGCCTGGTGCTAAGGATTTTGGTGGGCCTTTTTATGGAAATAAATAAAATGAAAATACAAACAATTTTTTGTTAAATTTAAATTAAAGAGAGAGAGGGGTGTGAGACAGTGGTTGAGAGAGGAGGGGGGGGGTGTGATAGCGAGATGGGGGGGGGGGGGTTGAAAGAGAGGGGATGAGAGGGAGGGGGAAAGAGAGAGAAAGGGGGTGAATAAGAGAGAGAGAGAGGGGACGAGAGAGAGGGGACGAGAGAGAGGGGACGAGAGAGAGGGGAATAGAAAGAGGGTGAAAGAGAGAGGGTGGTAAGGGGTGAAGGGGGTGAGAGAGAGAACAGGGCGAAAGAGAGGGGATGAGAGAAAGAGGGGGTGAGGGGGGTGAAAGAGAGAGGGGGGTGAGATTGAGTGGGTGAGTCTGTGGGAGGCACAGCATAGTACATAACACGGGGGGGGGGGGGGGGGGGGATAGCACAGTACATTACATGGTGGATACAGCGCATTACATGGTGGGCACTGAATGGCACAGCACATTACATGGTGGGCACAAAACATTACATGGTGGGCACTGCATGGCATAGCACATTTCATTGTGGACAATGCAACTGCACATTACATGTTAGGAACTGCACATGACATGGTGGGCACTGCTGAACAGCACAGCACATTACATAGTGGGCACAACACACTACATGCTGGGCACAACACATGGCAGGGTGGGCACAGCACATGACATGGTGGGAACTGCACATGACATGGTGGGCACTGCATGGCACAGCGCATTACATGGTGGGCACTGCACATTACATGATGGGATCACTGCATGGCACAGCACATGACATGGTGGGAACTGCACATGACATGGTGGGCACTGCATGGCACAGCGCATTACATGGTGGGCACTGCACATTACATGATGGGATCACTGCATGGCACAGCACATGACATGGTGGACACTGCAAATTACATAGTGGGCATTGCAAGGCACAGCACATGACATGGTGGGCACTGCACATTACATGGCGGACACTGAATGGCACAGCCCATGACATGGTGGGCATTGCACATGACATGGTGGGCACTGGATGGCACATCACATGACATGGTGTGCACTGCACATTACATGGCGGGCACAGTGCATGACATGGCGGGCACTGCATGGCACATGACATGGTGGGCACTGCACATTACATGGTGGGCACTGAATGGCACATCACATGACATGGTGGGCACTGCACATTACATGGTGGACACTGCAAGGCACAGCACATGACATGGTGGGCACTGCATGGCACAGCACATGACATGGTGGGCACTGCATGGCACAGCACATGACATGGTGGGCACTGCATGGCACAGCACATGACATGGTGGGCACTGCATGGCACAGCACATGACATGGTGGGCACTGCACATTACATGGTAGACACTGCAAGGCACAGCACATGACATGGTGGGCACTTCACATTACATGGTGGGCACTGCAAGGCACAGCACATGACATGGGGGCACTGCACATCACATGAAGGGCAATGCAATGCACAGCACATGACATGGGGGCACTGCAATACACATGACATTACATGGTGGGCACAGCACATTACATGGGGGCACTGCAAGGCACAGCACAACATAGGGGGCACTGCAATGCACATGACATTACATGGTGGGCACAGCACATTACATGGGGGCACTGCAATACACATGACATTACATGGTGGGCACAGCACATTACATGGGGGCACTGCAATACACATGACATTACATGGTGGGCACAGCACATTACATGGGGGCACTGCAATACACATGACATTACATGGTGGGCACAGCACATTACATGGGGGCACTGCAATACACATGACATTACATGGTGGGCACAGCACATTACATGGGGGCACTGCAATACACATGACATTACATGGTGGGCACAGCACATTACATGGGGGCACTGCAATACACATGACATTACATGGTGGGCACAAGAGAGCACATTACATGGGGGGAAGCTGGCAGTCTGTCCCCTAGCACAATAATTACACAATACCTCCCTAACAAATGTACTGACCTTATCATAACAGTATGGGAGATGTCCTTCCTCCCGGGCTCCTGCTGGTTAGGAGAACATCAGCGCCCCTCCCCCAGACAGCTCCCAGACACAGAGGATCTGTGTCAGTGTAACAGATGCTGTGATAGGAGTCAGGCATTGGTAGGCATGCATAGTGCATACAATCCTCCCACCTGCTACAGCCAAGGAAGTTCCCCTCCCTCCCTCACTCACTCACGCCACGCTGGAGCTGTCCCTGGAGAAGATAGAGGGAGGAGGTGGGTGGAGCCAACATTCACACACTAGGCGTGGAGGAGGAAGAAGTTAAATCCTCCGCTCCACTCTGAAAGCTGGGACCTCCCTCTCCTCCTCCTTAGCTCTGACATGACATCACTGGTTGCTACACGCCAGGCGGGCAGGCGTTAGCAACCAGTGAGAGTCCAGGCCAGAATCATGGCCGTTCAACAACACCGGCGCTGCTGCTGATTCTAAACATTGAGAGAGACACTCAGCAGTCAGTAATATTTCTCGGGGGGAGCAATTGCCCCGTTGCCCCCCCCCTGGATCCGCCCCTGTGTCTTCTGTCCATCCCCGCTTTGTAAATGAGAAGTGGAAGAGCAGCAGCAGGTGAGGTCATCACTCTGCTCTCTCTCCTCCAATCATCATCTTCCTTGTCAACACATTTGCATGCAGCGCACTTTATTAAAGTATATCAGTACTCAAAACTTTTTTTTTACGTTTTGGGTAGATTGGGGAAGGATTAGAACATCTATTAGGTTTTACTACAGTTGGAGGCTCCATAGCAGATATTCCCTCACTTCCTTTTGTCTTACACGCACACACCACATGCCCTCAACATGGGCAGTGCTTTGGGGTCTTTGGGGTGGGGGTCCTCTGCCCCACAACTTTGGCCAGTGGTTGTGGGGGTTTGCAGGCGGGGGTGCTAATTGGAATCTGGAAGGCCCCTTTAACAAGGAGGCTCCCAGATCCTAGCCTCCCCCCCCCCAATGTGAATGAGTATGGGGTACATAGTACCCCTACCCATTCACCAACCCGAACCCGAAAAAAAAAAAAAAAACTCCTTTCTTGTCAAAGTCTCCCGCCGTCTCCCTGCTTCACCATCTGACATCTCTTAAATAACTAAGAGGCAGAGTCACCCGACTATGTAATCGGTGGTGACCCCCTCCCCCCCCCCCCCCCCTTTGCGACACCCCCATCTATTCTTCATATAGAATTAGAATCGGTCAATCATTTTTTCAAAAATTTGGAATTCGTTTGAAAATGAATATGCAAAAACAAATTTTCAACTAAATTCGTTGCCATTTTATTCGGAGATTCAGATACATTCCGAATCACCGAATAACCAAAAATTTGTCCAAATTTATATTCGGACCGAAACGAATTGCATGTGTCTACTGTCTGGTAAAAGGTGTCCACTGGACTGAAAGTGGAGAGATATCTCTGTAACTGAGCCCTGGATAGAAATAAAACCAGACAGGGGTTATAATCCTTCCCAATTCTATCCAAACCAAAAGATTGGGTGCAGATACATTTTAACCTTTAAGTCCTACCCCTCCCTTCTCAAGGCTCAACCAGCACCTTATCCGGTCCATAATATGTTCTCTTCAACACATTGTAGGCCTTGATGAAGGGGAGCCTTCAGAACCCCTGGAAACGCGTTGGCTTTTTAATGTATGTGACTTTAAATAAATCTGGGCTTCATATCCAAGAATCTGATTCTTCTTTTCTGGAGATTATCTACATATGAGATCAGGTGAATGAGGTGGAGGAAGCATGTAAGAGGGGACTGGCGATTGGCTAGTAATGGTGCCAAGAGCACAAGTCCCTGCCCCGCTTCTTCTGTTAGAACAGTGACCTTCCTGCTTGAGGGTATCCCCCTCTGCCATCCTGTGCCCCACTCCATGTAAGAGGCCTCCACACAACATTCCCAGCTGTTAACTTTTATAGCCCCAAAGGAAGGAATGTCCATACAAAGGTAGGGTTGCTGCACTTTACTGATGGTTGGAAGATGGCACAAACAGTCACATTACATCAACATGCTGTGCGGTACTGTTCTCTTAACAGTACATTAGTGGACGGTCCGTAGTACAGACCTGAGTGACTGGATCTTGGTGACTGTTGCTGCTGCCATCTCTTGTGCATCAGTACTAGTGCTTGGCTGGCCCGGGATATTTCTGATGGTGTCTTAGTGATGTCTATTTTTTTCTGGGCCGTTGCTAGAGGGACTGTCCTAAGAAGTAGTGACAAAGTGGAGAGTGCCCTCTGATTGCTGTTTAACATGAGGGGCTGAAGGCCACCACCCTACATGGGGCTGGGGAGGCAAACGTACAGGAGGCTTCCGCAAACGCTCCTTAAAAGAGAGTCTTTCTCTGAGTCTGGAGTCAATGAGGATGGCAAACGTGATCAACTTCTCCAGCTCAGTGGGTATATATCTCATCTTTGATGGCATCTGAGAGACCATGAGAAAAAGCAGCCACGAGGGCCTCATTGACTCCCTGCTGGCCAATCCGGAGAAAGCAGCTGCCGCGGTGGACACCCAGCATGGGGGCTGTGGTGGAGAACAGCAGCAGCTTGGTGTGTGAGGAAGATGACACTGAGCCAGTTACTGGGATTCGGGGGACAGCTGGGCGGGCAGAGGAGGGGAAGGTGGGCACCATGTCTCGCCTCAGAATGGAGGAGAAGTTCTTCACGGGCCAGTATCGCACTATAGACTCAATTCCTGACTGACTACAGGAGCATGCTGAGGGGCTGCTAGTGGTTGCATGGCACCGACCACTGGCTGTCCAAGCAAGCCTAGGAGCTGGAGCTCATGCTGGAGCAATAGCTGGCACTGCTGCCCCAGTGAGTCTGCTCTGACAGTCAACACATGGACGGCTGACAGCTGTGCAGCCTGACCGTGCAGGACAGCTTATACTGTGTACACCTCATCATTTGGCAACACCGCTCATCTACTTCTCATATACATTTACAGTTGTGCAGCCTGACCAGAGGGGGTTCTTATACTGACACCTGCTATAGTTCAATGGACATCACCAGTTATTTCTTACAGTACCGTGACATGACACCATGGCAGTCTATACAAGTGCTCTGTCACTGCCGCACCTGGCTGTAACTTCATACTGAACACGGGGCTCATCCCTAGGGCAGGATGCCTCTACTTGTGTTGTCACTTTCTTTTTTTGTGGCTGCCCTACTTCCTATGCCCTACCCAAGTTACTCAGCGATACATTTTTTTGTAAAAATGGCAACCGCTAGACTGTTCATTGAGCCAGAGGAGTGGCTGTTGCTAAGGGCCCCGGCTGCTGTTGCACCAACCTGGAAAAGGAACCTATGGCAAATCAGCGGCCTATGCTGGGGATGAGCGCTGCACCCTCCTCAGTCTGGCCGTTGCTGCTTTTTTTATTCCGGAGTTGCCCAAAAGCCAACATGTGTCCAACCATGCCTTATTGTATATCAGCAAAAACATTGCTATTGTTTGTCTTTAACCTTATCTTCCTTGTGTGACCTTTTAAATCCAAAAATAACCTTTTAGATAGATGGACATATCGTGAATTGTGAATGCATACTTGTCTTAGTACTTGTTCCATCTCATAAATAAAGATAGTATAAAAAAAAGAACTCTAGACTCGGTACAACTTGGTACTTTCCTCCTAGTGGTTTTTCTAAATGTCCAACGCCTTAACCCTTTCTACTTAGTCTTGTCTCCGTGCTTAGTTGGATTCAATCCATTTACCATGCCTAGAAGCTAAAAAATGTTCTTTCTCTTTCAGGTTGTGGTGAGTGACAGGATACAAGGATCCAAGTTTCGCCTGTATGGAAAGGGAGTGGATGAAGAACCAAAGGGGATATTCAAGATAAATGAAAATACCGGAGAGGTCTCAGTGTCCAGATCCCTCGATCGGGAGTTGATTCCATCTTACCAGGTATGTGGGGGCAAAGAGGTATCTGGGCTTTTCCATGCGGTTTCTTTTATTGTAGACGTCATAATTCTTCCAAGGATGTGAATGAAATGGAACTCAACTAAAGCTAACTATGTACCAAAAACATTTTATCTGTACCAAACATTCGAAAGATGGGAGCTTCTCTCGAAGAAGTCTCTACGTAAGAGCCAACACAAACGGTAGGACTGAGTCTCTTTGCAGGAGCTATCCCAGTCTGGAAAATTAGTGTTTCTCTACTTCAAGGGTACAACACAGTCACAAAAGCCATGGGATCAGGTCAGTACTCACAATGTCCTCCTTCCAGTATCCGCCGAACACTCTTCAGTGAGGGAGAGGTGAAAGCTCACAATGCCACAGGACAGCCAGAATCCCTCTAACTTCCATCAGGCACTCTTCAGTGAGCTCTCCAGACCAGCCTCCAGGCAAGGGACCTCAGGAATAGGTCCCCCAGCTATGCCACAGCTGGGACTTCAATGAATACTAACTGGAAACTGGATAGCTGCCCCAGATGGGGGGTAGCCATCCTTACCCAAACGGGTGGATTCCCTCTGACAAGGAAAAGAACCCTGCTGCTCTAGATGTCAGACTATTTACATGCTTCTCCAGTCACCTTCTGGACACACCTCCCCAGGGATGGGCTGGATAATACAATAAATATTCAGGCCAAGGTTTGCCTTGCCCAGCCCTCTTCATTTCGGAAGCCTCTGGAAGACAGGGAAGGACAATCAAGCCTGCAGCCTGTAAGATTCAGAATAGCCAAAAGCAATCAACAACCGCTTAAATGATTACAGAGGAGCCAATCAGAACAACATTTGCTGTCTGCGCTTTTCTTGTCCTGGTGACAATGTATGTACATCCCCCATTTCCTGTAAAGGTCTCATAGGGACAGGAAGTCCCGAGAAAACCTCCCTGTGAAATATGGACTCAACAGAAAATTAAATTCTCCCCCACTTTATCCAAAACTAAAAAAAAAACTAGTGTTAGAGTTTAGTGCTCATTTACATACGCTTAGAATTTAACACACATGAAATACTTCCATGATGCTTTTTTGAATCTTTAATGATGCTTGGCAAATGCCCTGTGTGTGTGTTGATTTTCTATTTGTTTTAAAGGTGTCCAGTAGAACCCGGCTCAGTAGTACATCCACATAGGAGATCCTCAGATCATTAGTACCCCTTGTTCAGCAGATTCCCAGCTTATGAATACCTTCGTTCAGTAGATCTCCCACTCGGTAGTAACCCCCAGCTCTGCTGATCCCCCACTCAGTAGTAACCCCAGCTCTGCTGATCCTCTACTCAGTAGTAACCCCAGCTCTGCTGATCCCCCACTCAGTAGTAACCCCAGCTCTGCTGATCCCCCACTCAGTAGTAACCCCAGCTCTGCTGATCCTCTACTCAGTAGTAACCCCCAGCTCTGCTGATCCTCTACTCAGTAGTAACCCCCAGCTCTGCTGATCCTCCACTCAGTAGTACCCACAGCTCTGCTGATCCTCCACTCAGTAGTGACCCCAGCTCTGCTGATCCCCCACTTAGTTGTACCCCCAGCTCTGCTGATCCCCCACTTGGTCATACCCCCAGCTCTGCTGATCCCCCACTCAGTCGTACCCCCCAGCTTTGCTGATCCCCCTCTCAGTGATAACTCCCAGCTCTGCTGATCCCCCACACAGTAGTAACTCCTAGCTGATCCTCTGGTTTGCTGATCCTCCTCTCTCTCTGTTCCCCCGCTCAATACTCACTATATTGCTCCCATGCTGCTCACGTGTGACATCTGTTAGCTTCTCCTGCTTCGGTCCCCCAGCTCTGCTGATCCTGTGCCACTCAGTCCTATCTCTCCGGTCACCTTCTGCTTTAGCATTCCCATGTTGCGCACCACGTTGCTGCACTCAAATTTGACGCAAGTGTAAACAAGCCCTTAGTGTTTGAATGGAGTTTGCCATCAACAATAGCTGATGTTGAGATACACTATATTGTCAAAAGTATTGGGCCGCCTGCCTTTACATGCACATGAACTTTAATGACCTCCCAGTCTTAGTCTGTAGGGTTCAGTATGGAGTTGGCTCCGCCCTTTGCAGCTATAACAGCTTCAACTCTTCTGGGAAGGCCGTCCACAAGGTTTAGGAGGGTGTCTATGGGAATGTTTGACTGTTCTTCCAGAAACACATTTGTGAGGTCAGGCATTGATGTTGGACGAGAAGGCCTGGCTCGCTGTCTCCACTCTAATTCATCCCAAAGGTGTTCTATCGGGTTGAGGTCAGGACTCTGTGCAGGCCAGTTAAGTTCCTCCACCCCAAACTCGCTCATCCATGTCTTTATGGACCTTGCTTTGTGCACTGGTGCGCAGTCATGTTGGAACAGGAAGGGGGCCATCCCCAAACTGTTCCCACAAAGTTGGGAGCATGAAATTGTCCAAAATATCTTGGTATGCCGACGCCTTAAGAGTTCCCTTCACTGGAACTAAGGGGCCAAGCCCAACCCCTGAGAAAAAACCCCCACACCATAATCCCCCCTCCACCAAATGGTTTGGACCAGTGCACAATACTAGGTCCATAAAGACATGGATGAGCGAGTTTGGGGTGGAGGAACTGACTGGTCCTGACCTCAACTCCAGAGAACACCTTTGGGATGAATTAGAGCGGAGACTGCGAGCCAGGCCTTCTCATTCAACATCAGTACCTGACCTCACAAATGCTCTTCTGGAAGAATGGTCAAACATTCCCATAGACACACTCCTAAACCTTGTGGACCGCCTTCCCAGAAGAGTTGAAGCTGTTATAGCTGCAAAGGGCGCAGCCAACTCAATATTGAACCCTACGGACTAAGACTGGGATGTCATTAAAGTTCATGTGTTTGTAAAGGAAGGTGTCCCAATACTTTTGACAATATAGTGTAGATGTATTAAGGGACTGAAGGGAGCCAGATCAATAGCAGCTACCAACCACACGTGGCTTTATGAGTCCCTGGCTGGGGTTGTTACTTAGTGTTTACCGCTCCATTTAATTGACAGTCCTACTTTACTTCCACCGGTTCCCGCTCTATCGCCAACCAGCCACAAACTCCCAGGTGAACCTTCCCAGCAAGCAAAGGCTTTTCAAGCCCCTCTTCCCTTGATTCTTGAGCTGGAAGCCAGATAAAACTTTGAGCGTTGGATGTGACGGAGTTCTCCTCTGCGGTCCCCTTGGCGGTATGGGTTAAGGTTAATGCCCCAAGCTGTCTGTGAAGTGCATTGTCTGTCTGAGCAGCAGGAATAATTCCTTAACACCAGAGACAGATTTGTGATGTTTAATTGTTTCCACAACGGCAATATCCAGTCTGGTGCCGGGACATAATGAGCTGCTCAACTATAAATATATACGGGGAACAAAATCCATTTAGTCTTGTGGAGCTGCATTAGATCACCAGAAATGGGTCATTTCAGACAAGACAGCGGGGTGACGCGCATTAAAAACCGACGGCGTAATGACACTGGCTCATGCAAAATCTCTGCTATGTATAGACAGCTCCCGGTACGAGGACGACTCCGTTCTCCGAGACAATGGCCTTCTGTATTTATACAATGCAGCCAAAGATTACAGGCATGCACAGAAGGATCCTAAAGGCAAAAAAAACCCCCACAAATGAATGCAGTTAATACATCATTAAATGCTTTTTTTAATAAATTTAAGCAATGTAAATACCTAAATCTGACTAGGTACAGTGGGGGAAATAATGATTGTCTCCTCTGCAGATTGTGAAAGTTTGCCCATTTACAAAGAAATGAAGGGTCTATCATTTTTATCATAGGTGTATTTTATATGATAGAGACAGAATATCAACCAAAAATCCAGAAAAAAACACACGATACAAATGTTACAAAATTGAGTTGCAGTTCAGGGAGTAAAATTTGATCCCCAAGCAAAACATGACTTAGTAGTTGGTGGAGAAACCCTTGTTGGCGATCACAGAGGTCAGACGTTTCTTGTAGTTGGTGATCAGGTTTGCACACATCTCAGGAGGGATTTTGGTCCACTCTTCTTTACAGATCTTCTCTAAATCTTCAAGGTTTCTTGGCTGTCACTTTGCAACTAAAAGTTTTAGCTCCCTCCATACATTTTTTATGGGATTAAGGTCTGGAGACTGGCTAGGCCACTCCATGACCTCAATGTGCGTCTTCTTGAGCCACTCATTTGTTGCCTTGGCGCTATGTTTTGGGTCATTGTCATGTTGGAAGATCCATCCATGACCCATCTTCAGTGTTCTGGCTGAGGGAAGAAGGTTCTCCTCCAAGATCTTACAATACATGGCCCCGTCCATTGGCCCCTCAATGCGGCAAATTGGTCTGTACCTTTAGAAGTGAAACAGCCCCAAAGCATAATGTTTCCATCTCCATGCTTGACTGTAGGGATGGTGTTCTTTGGGTCATAGTCGGTGTTTTTCTTACTCCAAACATGGCGAGTTCAGTTAATGTCAAAGAGTTACATTTTGGTCTCATCTGACCACAGCACTTCTCCCAATCCTTCTCTGAATCATTTAGATGCTCACTGGCATGACTGTGCATGTCCCTTCTTGAGGAGGGAGACTCGCTGTGTTTGGAGAAAGAAAAATGCTGACTATGACCCTAAGAACACCATCCCTACAGTCAAGCACGGAGGTGGAAACATTATGCTTTGGGGCTATTTCTCTGCTAAAGGTACAGATCAACTTAGCCGCATTGAGGGGCCAATGGACGGGGCCGTGTATTGTAAAATCTTAGATGAGAATCTTCTTCTGTCAGCCAGAACACTGAAGTTGGTCATGGATGGGTCCTTCAGCACGACAATGACCCAAAACATACCGCCAAGGCAACAAAAGAGTGGCACAGACTCACAAAAATTGGACAATAGAAGATTGGAAAAATGTTGCCTGGTCTGATGAGTCTGCATTTCAGCTGCGACATTCAGATGGTAGGATCAGAATTTAGCGTAAACAACATGAAAGCATGGATCCATCCTGCCTTCTATCAATGGCTCAAGCTGGTGGTGTAATGGTGTGGGGGATATTTTCTTGGTACATTTTGGGCCCCTTAGTACCAATTGAGCATCGTTTAAGCACCACGGCCTACCTGAGTATTGTTGCTGACCATGTCCATCCCTTTATGACTACAGTGTCCCCATCTTCTGATGGCTCCTTCCAGCAGGGTAATGCACCATGTCACAAAGCTCCAATCATCTCACCACTGGACAATAAGGTCCCTGTCCTCCAATGGCCTCCACACTCACCACATCTCATCCAATAGAGCACCTTTGATATGTGGACGGGAGATTGGCATCATGGATGTGCAGCCGACAAATCTGCAGCAACTGCCTGATGTTATCATGTCACTATGGACCAAAATCTCTGAGGAACGTTTCCAACACCTTGTTGAATCTACTGTATGCCTCGATGAATGAAGGCAGTTCTGAAGGCAAGAGGGGGTCGAACCTGGTACTAGAAAGGGGTTGGTGAGTGTATATTTGTAACACTTGCCATACCTGGTTTACAGGTTTGAGCTAGAGAACTTCCAACCAACAAACCTATAAAGAGATGCCAGCAGATTGGACTCTGGGGTTGATTTACTAAAACTGAAGAGTACACAATCTGGTGCAATTGTGCATGGCAGCCAATCAGCTTCTAACTTCAGCTTGTTCAGTGAAGCTTTGACAATAAAACCTGGAAGCCGATTAGTTGAGCTGCAGCAGACTTTGCACTCCTTCAGTTTTAGTAAATCCACCCCTCTGTGTATTTGCCACTCCATGCACACATCTGATTATAATATCCTATTAACCAGGCATACACCATCGGATGATAAATACGCACAACAGGCAGAAACGAAACGTGTACGGGTGACAAAGAGAAGAGGAAACAATCCGCTGGCCCATTCACATTAATCTTCTCTGGCAAGTTTAGCTGCTGCTACTTTTTTCGAATTTAATTTCTTAGATAATATCAGGAGATTTTTTAATGTCGGCGCCGGTCTGATGAGAATTGAGGGCTGTTTTTTTTTTTACTTTTCCCCTCCTCTTATAATGTGATGAAGAAGGTTTATTTTATTGCACCTTGCATTCACAGAGGTAATTATAATTAATAACAATAATGGCTGGTGTTCCAGCTTTGATTAATCTCCTTTTGGTGGCGGCCTCGGAATGCAGAGAATTTCTTTTTAAATTCAAGTTGCTTTTCTGATGAAGAGACGGACGGGAAACAATTGGAGGATTGTGGGAAGAATTTATTGGATCTGAAAGGTCAGAAAACATTTGATTTTTACTGCTTGAAAACCTCCAATTTATGACATTGATTGAAGGCGGCCATCGTCCTTTGGTATTTTTGGAAGCCGGCATTCTGCTTTTGTTGCCTTAACAAACGAAGTCTGCATATTAAGATAAATGATTCCCTAGACGGCCGTTTGGTTTAAAAAAAGTACCGTAAGTTTTATACTGTAATTAACCTTGTGAACTTCTTCTTATAGGATCAGTAAATCTTAAATGGAAAAAAAAAACTATAAAAAGTTAATCTGTGTGAAAGATTAACTAATTATATTCACAAAGAACTGCCCACACCTGCGGGGTTCTGTTTAGACATCATGGTAGCCTTAGTAAATTCGGATTGTTCTGGAAATTTTATAGATAGGCAATTCCTATCCTTATAATGATTAGTGGATCCAAATTAATAATCGCTACTGCAGTAGGGAACAAACGCAAAAGATACACTCAGCATCTTTCCAAAATAGCTGTTCTCTATATTAGATGCAATTGAAGTTTTTTTTTTATACACACGATTATGTAGGTATCACTTTAATAATACAATTGTACTTTTATGGTAACAAGGGACGTAACATAGGCAGCCTAAATCCTAATCAGGACTCGAAAGAATGCAAACGTGTAATGACAACATTATTAGTGTCGTGTGCACAATGAGTGCAGTGTGCAATACATAGGCCAACCATACAAATATAGAATACAGTTTTATACAGAATTTACAAATTTCCTTTACGGGATGAAGAAGTCCTTTTATACAATCTCCACCCAAGGTGTCACATGATTATTTTAGCAAAAATTAAGGGTGCATAGGGGTTGATTCACTAAAAGCAGACAATAATTGGTGTCTGTGAGGGGAATAGTGCCTTATCATAGTATGGTTAGGGATGCTGGTCTTGTGGATTTGCACATTAACCACTTCAGCCCCGGAAGAATTTACCCCCTTCAAGACCAGAGCACTTTTTGCGATTCGGCACTGCGTCGCTTTAACTGACAATTGCGCGGTCGTGCGACGTGGCTCCCAAACAAAATTGACGTCCTTTTTTTCCCACAAATAGAGATTTCTTTTGGTGGTATTTTATCGCCTCTGTGGTTTTTATTTTTTGCGCTATAAACAAAAATAGAGCGACAATTTAAAAAAAAATGCATTATTTTTTACTTTTTGCTATAATAAATATCCCCCAAAAATATCTAAAAAAACTATTTTTTTCCTCAGTTTAGGCCGATACGTATTCTTCTACATATTTTTGGTAAAAAAAAATCGCAATAAGCGATTATTGATTAATTTGCGCAAAAGTTATAGCGTTTACAAAATAGGGGATAGTTTTATGGCATTTTTATTAATATATATATATATATATATATATATATATATATATATATATATATATATATATATATATATATATATATATATATATATATATATATATTTTTTTTTTTTTTTTTTTAAATGGCGGCGATCAGCGATTTTTATTGTGACTGCGACATTATGGCAGACACATCCGACATTTTTGACACATTTTTGGGACCATTGTCATTTATACAGCAATCAATGCTATAAAAATGCACTGATTTCTGTGAAAATGACACTGAAGAGGTTAACCACTAGGGGGAGGGGTTAAGTGTGTCCTAGGGGCCTGTTTCTAACTGTGGGGGGTTGGGCTGTGTGTGTGACGTCACTGATCTCTGCTCCAATGACAGGGAGCAGAGATCGAGTGACACTGTCACTAGGCAGAACGGGGAGATGCTGTTTACATCAGCATCTCCCCGTTCTTCCAACCCGTGAGGCGACCGCGGGTATCCCTGCGGCGATCGAGTCTGCGGGACTCGCAACCCGATTTACGGAGCTTGCCGCGGGCGAGCCCGCTGGCCGCCTCTTAAAGGGCAACGTACAGGTACGTGATTTTGCCTGTACGAGCCCTTCTGCCAACCTATATCGTCGTGAGGCGGTCGGCAAGCGGTTAAGCACCTCCCAGATGACACCGGGTTCACGTTTCATCGAGGTAGTAGTCAGAGTAGGATAGATAGTGTTTTTTTTTTTTTTTTTTTTAAGGAGACCTCTGCTTTCTCACCCCCAGTGGTGCAGGCAGTAGAGTTCTCTGATCACTGTATGCTATCTGTGGTCCTGAATGCTTCAGACGCCCCTCAGAGGGGTAAGGGCATCTGGAGATTGAATTTGACTCTGCTCAAGGAAGAACATATTAGACAATCCTTTGAGGAATTCTTTCAGGCACAGGTGACCATTCTGCAAGGCTGAGTGGTGGGAGCTGACCAAAAAGAGGATCGCTGGATTCTTCAGGGGCCTAGCCAATAGAAAACACAAATAAATACATGACCTACCAATGTTTACGGAGGAAGCTGGATATTCTTGTCTCGAGAGGAGGAGATCCTGGGGCAATCACCGAAGTGAAACTCCTTCTCAGGAAGTGTCAATATTACCAGCATGCCTCTTTAGTTCTGGAGAGAGACTATGGGAAGTACCACTCGCCTGACTCTTACCAGAACTCCAAGCAAGGTGTAGCTGTTAAAACGATTGTTGGCCTTAAGGATAGTACAGGTTCCTTGACAAAGTCCAGGTCAGAGATCCTGGAGGTTGTGAGGTCCTTTTTATGCTGATCTTCTTGGGAGAAAAGAGCTTGACCGTGACAGGATGGAAAACTTTTTGGACTCTACTCCAGGTCTAAATGATGGAGATGTCCCATTGATGAATTTGACAGAGGAGATCACAGTTGAAGAGGTGATGAGGGCAATTGAAAAGCTTGCCATCAAAAAGTCATCTGGACCGGATGGCTTGACGGCTGAGTTTTACAAAGCCTTTAAGTCTATTCTGTCCCCACATTTGGTAGAGGTTTTTAACAGTTGCCTTGCTGAGTGGGTACTTTCCCCTTCCATGAGGCATTCGGCTGTGATTCTTCTTTCAAAAGGTAAAGATCCTTCTATGATTGAGAATTGGCGCCCCATCAGCCTTCTCAATGTCGATAGAAAGGTGCTGGAAAAGATATTTTTCTGGCGCCCATCGTCAGTAACAGAGTCTTTGCTTTCTCGCCATCAGCACTGTTTGGTCCAGGGTAGGAGCACCTTCACAGCGGTTTTAGCTGTCCGGGAGGCCTTGGAGCGGTGCAGGGCTGCAGGCTGGGGAAAGTATTTGCTGACATTAGATCAGACAAAGGCTTTTGATCGTGTTAACCATGAATACCTGTGGTTGCTCCTTAGTAAGTACGGTCTGCCGGGTGGTTTTGTTGATTGGTTGAAAGTCTTGTATAAGGGGGCAGAAAGTTTTCCTCTTGTTAATGGTTGTGTTGGGCAGTCCTTTGAGGTTGGCTCCGGGGAGTGCCAGGGTTGTCCCCTGAGTCCCCTGCTATATCTGTTTGCAATCGATCCCTTCATCAGGAGGCTAGAGAGCGGCATGTTGTGTGGGGTACCAGTGGGGCTCCCGGGTGAGCCACCATTAAGGGTTGTTGCCTATGCGGACGATGTGTTGGTGATTGTCACTGGAATGGATAAAGTGGAGAAGTGGAGAAGGTAGTCTCTCTGACATCACGTTACTCTGAAGCATCAGGCTCCAAGATCAATCAGGAAAAGAGTGAAGTTTTCTGGATGGGAAAGGAAGGTGAGGGGTTTGATCTCCCAGACACCTTTCCAGTGCCCCAAGAAAAAATTTAGATACATTGAATTTGGGCCCGGCGATTATGGCTTCAAAAACTGGGAAGACAGACTGTGAAATTGCCAATACTAAGGTGGTCAGCTGGAAGAGATGGAAGTTATCTCTGAGGGAAAGGGTGGATCTGATTAAGACTTACCTGATTCCGATCTTCTTGTATGTCAACTTTGTCTGCATCTTGCCAGTGTCTCTCTATGCTAGGGTCAGTAGTGTGTTCTTCCAGATGCTGTGGGGGAACAGACTGAACCCCATCAAGAGGAACATCACCTATATATCCAGGAGGGAGGGTGGCTTAAGTATGGTCAACCCAGTTCTTTTCTTTTCGTTGCTTTTTCTCAAGTTTAACATTGGTAATATGCTTGCAGTGGAACCTCCTGGATGGGTAAGCTTATTTAGATTTTGGTTTAGGCCTTTTCTACAACTTTGGGAAGAAGGTGGTCAAGTGAAAAATCTCAGGGGTCATTGTGGTCAGCTACCAGCCTATGTGGCTCCGTGCCTGAAGTTACTACGGCAGTGGCGATTGTCGACTGAAGATCTCATATCGGTTCCAAGGAAAGTCCTTATGAGTCGAGTCTTGAGCGAAGTCTTTCATCATCCACTGGCCTTAAGGGATTGCCCAGGCCCAGTTTTGAGGGCAGGGTTAAGACTGATTAATTTGGATAGAGTCCCCTTTAAATTTAGGGATCTGGCCTGGTTGTGCTTCCATGGGAGGCTCTATGTTCGGGGCAATTTGAAATTCCGCAGCGGCATGGATCGTAGCTGTCCTCGGGAGGAGTGTGCTGGTGAGGAGGAGACTATGGACCATTTTCTGCTTTATTGCCCTTTTAACATAGAGGTGTACAAACAGGTGGGGCAGGCCCTCGGTGTTCCTTTCCTCTCCAGGCTGGGTTATGCTGAGTGGGTTTACGGAGCATTCAATACTGGTGGGGTTTTTTGTTTGGATATACTTTTTTAAGTTAGCCTAGTAGTCCGTTATTTCACCTGGAACGCACGGTCTCAGGTCCGCACTCGGCATAAAATCCTTCCTGTTGAGGTGGTGGTGTATGACATTTTGCATGAGGTGGGGGAGATTCGGGAGCTTGAGAGAGATAAGTGGGGTCGGGGGGCTTGGTTAAAGGAGTTGAGGGGTTTAAAGCCTCCCTGACTGCCAGGAGTCTCTTTCCCAGGTGTGGCTGTCTGTCTCTTATCACCCTAGATTTTATAATTTATCAATTAAAGTGGAAGTAAATCCTCCTAGCAGTTATAGCCAAGTAAGCTGCCATCTTGGCCTCTTTTTGATCTTCAACTGCCATGATGCTGCACACGTGATCAGTTATGACACTAGTCATTGGATGGTTTGACAGTCTGGTTTAGATCACAACCAATGTGACAGTTACATTCTCGGCATGTGCTGGAAATGTAACTTTTTTGAAACTGTTAAATCTATAAGTGTACTTCCGCTTTCATTTTTGATAAATGGCTGCGTACATAGGTGATGGGTTGTGCCTCTTATCATTTTGGGGAAATGAAAGCCGTTAATTTCCTTAATCCCTAGTGACTAGCAAGCAGGTGCTCCTGTGTTCTGCCAAGGGTCAGGTTTCAGTACACATCCATTTTCCTTCCATGCGCTATGGCATTTTTAGGCCCCGTTCACAACTGAGTGATGTAACTGCGTCACGTTTTTTTGTGAGTGTTTGGAACAACACCATTCTTTTGAATAGGCCTCCTTCCACTCCAAAAATGTGCCAAGAAAGCTCATGTGCCAAATTTTGGCTCTGAGCCAGTCATGTTTGACATCACCTGTTTTGCCGTGCGACAATCATGGCAAAAAATTGTACAGTGTTTCGGGTGCCATTAAGAAATGATGGCACCACAAGTGTTTTGCGTGTTTTGCCGTGATTTCTGCCCACAAATCCAATACACTTAAGAGTGAACGAGGCCTTAGGGCTTCATTCCTTTTTCAAAACCCTCCAAATAAAATTGATCCCCCGTCGGTGTAGCTGTTTCCTCAATTCTTTTACAAGCTACAACGCGGAAATGTTCCAATCCATAACTCGTAAAAACGTTGTGTGTTTACCTTAATTTCTTCCTAATTCCTTTGCGTTGGACAACAGAGCACCTGTCAGCCTATTAAACCATCACACATCTTCTGAAATTAAAACAAATTTCTAATAAAAATGGGCTGTCAGCGCTGAGAAGAAGGTCCATGCTTCTTATTAACGGAATAACCTCCACAGAGTAAGCCGCAATATACAATATCCATTTTAACAGGTCCCCGAAGATGGTGGAGAAACAAGATATCCGCTCCCAGAAAATGTAATATAAATGGAAGTTGTCAGAATGTAGCACGCTCCAACTTGCTTCGGGATAAAGTAGAAGTTTTAGCTACAAGATTATTTTCTTTATGGCCTCAAACTGGCTTCAGGTTACAAGGACGCCAGGGTGAAATTAGAGTCTGGTTTGTCCTTCAAGTTTCCTCACTTTCTGCAGTGAATATCAATGAAGGTCATCCTGGTAGCTGTGCACCATCGTCTTCGTTGGGTTAAAGACATCTATCTTTGAGCTGGATGTATAAGCTTGAAGAATTCACTTTCTGCTGCTATCAGGAAATAACTTAAAGCGGAAGTAAACCCTCCTATCGTTTTCAGCCAAGGAAGCCGCCATCTTGGCCTCTGTTTCATCTTCAACTGCCATGATAGTGCAAATGTGATCAGTAATGACTCCAGACATTGGTTGGTTTGACAGTTTGGTTGAGGGCACAACTAATGCGACGGTTACATTCCTGGCATGTGCCGGAAATGTAAATGTTTTTTGAAACTGTTAAATCAATGGGTGCCAAGGCAACATGGCCACCGTATTTTTTAATTTTGGATGGCAGTGAGCAATACACACCCTCTGGAGATAATTGAGCCCACTGTTGAACATCTTGGTCGTATGGTAACCCATCCTGGAATCGCGGCTCCTTATATCAATCCATCCCATGGGGATACTGGGATAAAGTGCAGATAGACCCCCATCTTGGGGTCAGAGTAGCTGAGTCCACTGTTGAACATCCTGGTCATATGGAAACCCATCCTGGAATCTTGGCTCTTGATATCCATTAATCCCATGGGGATACTGGGATAAAGTGCAGCCAGACCTCAATCTTGGGGTCAGAGTAGCTGAGCGCACTGTTGAACATCCTGATCGTATGGTAACCCATCTTGGAATCTTGGCTCCTTATATCAATCCATCCCATAGGGATACTGGGATAAAGTGCAGCCAGACCTCAATCTTGGGGTCAGAGTAGCTGAGCCCACTGTTGAACATCCTGGTTGTATGGTAACCCATCCTGGAATCTTGGCTCTTAATATCCATCCATCCCCTGTGGATACTGGGATAATGTGCAGCCAGACCCCCACCTTAAGGTCATAGTAGCTGAGCCCACTGTTGAACATCCTTGTCGTATGGTAACCCATCCTGGAGTCTTGGCTCCTTATATTCATCCATCCCATGGGGATCCTTGGATAAAGTGCAGCTAGACCCCCATCTTGGGGTCAGAGTAGCTGAGCCCACTGTTGAACATCCTGGTTGTATGGTAACCCATCCTGGAATCTTGGCTCTTGATATCCATCCATCCCCTGTGGATACTGGGATAAAGTGCAGCTAGACCCCCATCTTAAAGTCATAGTAGCTGAGCCCACTGTTGAACATCTTGGTCGTATGGTAACCCATCCTGGAGTCTTGGCTCCTTATATCCATCCATCCCATGGGGATCCTTGGATAAAGTGCAGCTAGACCCCCATCTTGGGGTCAGAGTAGCTGAGCCCATTATTGAGCATCCTGGTCATATGGTAACCCATCCTGGAATCTTGACTCATGATATCCATCCATCCCATGGGGATACTGGGAAAAAGTGCAGCTAGACCCCCATCTTAAGGTCATAGTACCATAGCTGGTAGGTGGCTTGAGAGTTGGGTGTGCACTTTTGGGTGTGAAGATTTTGCTATCCACACTGAAATATAGATTTTTGTTGACACACAAGTATAAATGAACTTTTTGCACAAGAGCACTTCTCTTCTTCTTTTTCTGATGGATTTTACTGGATTATTTGTGAATGTTTTCTTTTAACACATTCTTATTTACAGTTTTTGATACATATGAATTTCTTACTTGATTGATTTTATGCTCTTTATATTGATAACGCAACACGTTTTTCATTATTATTGGCCACCCCCATCAAATCATTCTCTGCAGCTATTACCTTTTGTACCACCACCCCCTCCCTTTAGAATGTAAGCTCTACGAGCCAGGCGCTCCTGTCCCTTCTGTATTGAACTGTACTGTAATTGTGTTGTCCCCCCTCTACATTGTAAAGCGCTGCGTAAACTGTTGGCGCTATATAAATCGTGCATAATAATAATAATTAATAGGAATAATATATGTGGACATGTTGTGAGTGCAGCTGTCACTGAGAAATTATTCTTTTTTACTATTTGGGGGCACTTTTTGCGCAAATAATTTTTTGTCTTCGTTTAAATCAGTGGGGTTTACTTCCGCTTTAAGCTGAACCCCCGGGCACAAATTTTGTGTCGGGGTGTCTTGTTCTTGTTTGCATGAACAGAAAAACCAAAACTTCTGTTCCTCATTAAAAGTTCTCAGGAACTTCAACTTAACCACTTGACCTCTGGAAGGTTTTACCCCCCTCATGATTAGGCTATTGTTTGCTATTCAGCACTGCGCTACTTTAACTGGCAATTGCGCGGTAATCCAATACTGTACCCAAATTCAATTTTTTATAGTTTTTCCCCACAAATAGAGCTTTCTTTTGGTGATATTTGATCACCACTCCCTTTTTTTAATATAAGAGCTTGATTGGATTGATAATGGGGTGGAGCCCCGAAACGCGTAACCACACCCCCTGGATGTTCTGACGTCATCCCTTCCACCTTGCAGGCGATCTTAGCGAGCCGAGGATCACAGGAAGCCGGAAGCATTGTGAAACAGCTTACGCTCCAAGCACAGCAGCGATTCCTTCCAGCCACCACTCCTTCCACCTCTGGATGCAGCCGATTCAAACTGAGCCAGCCCGAGAACTTCAGACAGCTGTGTGACAGCTTGCGCTCCAGGCACAGCAGCGATCCACTCTATCCATCTTCCAGCCACTTACCTGCCATCCTGTGTTACCACCAGCTGCTTACTTGCCCACCTCTGTTACCACCAGCCGCTTACTTGCCGACCTCTGTTACCACCAGTGGCTTACCTGCCGACCTCTGTTACCACCAGCTGCTTACTTGCCGACCTCTGTTACCACCAGTGGCTTACCTGCCGACCTCTGTTACCACCAGCCGCTTACTTGCCGACCTCTGTTACCACCAGCCGCTTACCTGCCAACCTCTTTTACCAGGAGCCGCTTACTTGCCGACCTGTGTTA
The DNA here is from genome assembly GCF_042186555.1 of Aquarana catesbeiana. Taxonomy (NCBI): domain Eukaryota; kingdom Metazoa; phylum Chordata; class Amphibia; order Anura; family Ranidae; genus Aquarana; species Aquarana catesbeiana. The sequence goes on from NC_133334.1 coordinate 279,212,371, forward strand.
CCACCAGCCACTTACCTGCCGACCTGTGTTACCACACTCCACTTACCTGCCGACTTCTATTACCACCAACCGCTTACCTGCCGACCTGTGTTACCACCAGCCGCTTACCTGCCGACCTCTGTAACCACCAGCCGCTTACCTGCCGACCTCTGTTACCACCAGCCGCTTACCTGCCGACCACTATTACCACCAGCCGCTTAGCTGCTGACCTCTGTTACCAGGAGCTGCTTACTTGCCGACCTCTGTTACCAGAAGCCGCTTACCTGCTGACCTCTGTTACCAGAAGCCGTTTACCTGCTGACCTCTGTTACCACCAGCGGCTTACCTGCTGACCTCTGTTACCACCAGCCACTTACTTGCCGACCTCTGTTACCAGGAGCCGCTTACTTGCCGACCTGTGTTACCACACGCCACTTACCTGCCGACCTCTGTAACCACCAACCGCTTACCTGCCGACCACTGTTACCACCAGACGCTTACCTGCTGACCTCTGTTACCAGGAGCTGCTTACTTGCCGACCTCTGTTACCACCAGCGGCTTACCTGCTGACCTCTGTTACCACCAGCGGCTTACCTGCTGAGCTGTGTTACCACCAGCGGGTGACCTGTTGACCTCTGTTACCACCAGCAGGTGACCTGTTGACCTCTGTTACCACCAGCGGCTTACCTGCTGACCTCTGTTACCACCAGCGGCTTACCTGCTGAGCTGTGTTACCACCAGCGGGTGACCTGTTGACCTGTGTTACCACCAGCGGGTGACCTGTTGACCTCTGTTACCACCAGCGGCTTACCTGCTGACCTGTGTTACCACCAGCGGCTTACCTGCTGGCCTGTGTTACCACCAGCGGGTGACCTGTTGACCTCTGTTACCACCAGCAGGTGACCTGTTGATCTCTGTTACCATCAGCGGGTGACCTGTTGACCTCTGTTACCACCAGCGGGTGACCTGCCGACCTCTGTTACCACCAGCGGGTGACCTGCCGATCTCTGCATATCTCAGAAGGCCACAGTCACACGCTGATCCCCACTCATGTGAGTGTATTTATCCTAATCTATCTAATCATTTCTGCACTTTGTAGAGGAGAGCAGACTGAAGATAAACAGGTACAACTTATATAGGAGGATTTGTTTCTTCTCTGTGTAAGGTTTAATTTTCACTCTTGTCTGGAGTGTACATTTTTACTCCACAGCCATAACTCAGTTCTCTGCACCTGATCTATAAGTCAGAAGGTGATTAATTAGCTCGGCAGCCATGGCCGCACATCCCAAGGCAATTGATCGTTTTTTTTGTTTTTTTTACCTGTGCGTGTTCCGTGTGTATGTTGTATGTTGTATGTCTCCGCTGCTTTTATTGATGGTGTTTGCCCGGTGTATTCTATGTCTGTGATTTATAAATCTGCACAGCGCCGCGCTGAAAAATGAAGGCAGAGAGATGCAGAAATAAATTCGATGTTCACCACTGGAATCGTCTTTATACTCTGCCAAGAATCACATGACACGTCAATAACAGACAATTACAGCACACAAGAATTCATAAACAGATAATGATAGCATCATGCAAGAGGTGGCAGACGCACAATTATGGCAGAAAAGACATTACTGTGGCGTGCAGCCCAATGTTTTTCAGGGGTTGGCCCCTTAGTTCCAGTGAAGGGACCTCTTAAGGCGTCAGCATACCAAGACATTTTGGACAATTCATATTCCCAACTTTGTGGGAACAGTTTGGGGACGGCCCCTTCCTGTTCCAACATGACTGCCCACCAGGGCACAAAGCAAGGTCCATAAAGACATGGATGAGCGAGTTTGTTGTGGAGGAACTTGACTGGCCTGCACAGAGTCCTGACCTCAACCTGATAGAACACCTTTGGGATGAATTAGAGCGGAGACTGCGAGCCAGGCCTTCTTGTCCAACATCAGTGCCTGACCTCACAAATGCGCTTCTGGAAGAATGGTCAAACATTCCCATAGACACACTCCTAAACCTTGTGGACGGCCTTCCCAGAAGAGTTGAAGCTGTTATAGCTGTAAAGGGCGGAGCCAACTCAATATTGAACCCTACGGACTAAGACTGGGATGCCATTAAAGTTCATGTGCGTGTAAAGGCAGGCGTCCCAATACTTTTGCTAATATAGTGTATATCTGGTGTAGAGGCCATATTCAATCCATCAACCAATGATCCTAAGTTTGCTATATATGATCTAGTGTAATCCTGATTAGGTCAAATTATTGAAACCAATCATAGTTTGTGAAAAATTGCTTCTGTTCTTTCTTTCCATGTTTCTGGCTTGTTCTTCCTGGAAGAGGCTCGCCCTGAGTATTGGACTGTTCATTATCATTTAGGATCTTATCTTTGGATGGATCACACACCTCCCAACATTTTGAGATGGGAATGAGGGACACCTACTAGCAAACATATGTAGGCATGTAGGCACAGGACACGCCCACCTGCCACACCCCTTTAAAGGAGAATTAACCAAAAAAAAGTTAATTAAATCCACAAGGGTATTTTTTTACCACTACTACTCCTTTACATTGGCTTTTAAAATGAACAACTGCAGCAATTTAGAAATTGGATAAAAAGTTTAGCACTGGGAAACACTTTTTGAACGATAAATAGTGCATTTTATATACAACTATATAGATCAGACCAGAATGAGGGACAAATGAGGGGGAAAGAGGGGCAGAGGGGCAATGCTCAAGGACAGTCCCTCGAAATCAGGGACAGTTGGGAGGTATGATCATCCTTTAGGACTCCACCACCTCCATATACAAGCCGACCGTTGATGGTTCCAGGCAACAGTGATTGCAATTTGCTCCAAACCATTCCTTTGTTCAGACTATTTATGGGCTCTTCAGCCACCTACTGGGCACACCTCCACAGGGATTGGCTGATTCTCCATAAATATTCAGGCTGCCTTTCCATTTCGTCGTCCCACCGTGCTTCTAGAATCCTCTAAAAGGCAGGGGGAAGCAATCAAACCAGCAACCAGCAGGCGGGAACACCTTACAGACAAAAACAATCAACCCCCGCTCCTCTGATTACAGAAAAGCTGTACTAAACGTGCCTAACGCCCTACATTAACAATTACTCAATGACCGGTCCCCATTACGCTCTCTCCTTGGTGAACTCACGGTCACCACACACCAGCTATTGTGAAGACAAGACTTTGTTGCAGCAGATGCTGCTGACAACTTTTTTTTTTTTTTTTTTGTAGAAGACAATCATGCTTACTCAGTGATGTATAAAGTAGAGTAACCCCTGGCATCCAATCCGATTTCAGCTCCGGACAGTCTGATCAGAGACGATTCCTGAGTTCTCTTACTGTGGCCTGCAGGGAAATGAATTAAGTTGGGAGTCAAAGAAAAAGAACAAATACCCAATACAAAGTTCAAAGAGTTAGAAAAGAAAAAAAATCTATTTCTCTGTAGGTGTTGGAGAGGTCCTGAGTTTCAGCAATAAATATTATATAAGCAGCCATGAGGGACAGAATGTAAAAGAATAAGAAACCTTTTTTAAAACAGTTTTAGGAATGTAGAAAAAAAAAACAAACAAAAAAAAAAAAAACGTTATAAATTCTATAACTCTTTTTTTGCTTTGGAGATAGGCATAGAGCAGGAGGCTTCCGGGGAAGGCAGCAGGTCAAATTTTAAAGTATAGGTAAAGCAATTTTTTGGTTTTGGATAGAGTGGAAAGCATTAAGAACCCCTGCCAAGCTTTTACTTCTGTATGTGCCCCCTTTTGTCAATGGGACAGGAAGTGAGAGAAGGTCCAACATTTTGTGTTCCCTCCTAAGCAGAATAGGGGGGACGTTTCCCAATGGGGACATGGCAGCCCTGGATATCCGAGTATTTGAGGGGAGACCCTGAAGACTCAACTTTGGTCTCTCTAGTTTTCTTTAGATTTGTACTTACCAGTGAGGGATCTCCCCTGGGAGTGGAAACCCGTTCAGGAGCATCTCCGACCTTTATCCTCCCTCTCCTCCCCCCTTTTCCCATTTTGTTTTATAGAGCTTACCTCTGCAGGAGCCGCTGGATAAGATGGATTCTCTGTTCTGCCACAAATCCTTAAGCTGCTCGGTCCCCACCGACACACCGGTGTAACTTAATTGTTAGAATGCTACCACTCTGCACAGAAAATAGGCCACAAGCAACTGCATGGTAGATTGAATGAATGTATTATGGCAAGGTAGTTGAACAATGCATGAATCAATAAGCAGGTAATGGAACAGGTGTAAAGATGCTGCACTAAATAATGTGAAGACTGATCCATTGGATGGCAACCAAGTTAGCTGTAGGGTTAAAAAATAACAATATTAACTAACCCCAAAAATAAAGGTCCTTGTGTGCACATTATGCATACAGCTCCAATAATGGTCGGTATATGTATTCTTGACAAAGGGGTACCCCTGGAAGTTGCTGCAAAGTACCTAGTGCCTAATTATCAATATTAGCTGGCTATCATTGGGGCCCTTCTGTAAGGTGGTGCACATGAAGCTGTCCTTTAAGAGTGTGCAATGGAGGGCTGATGGGCTGCTAAAGAAGGAGCATTAATTGTGTCACTATTGAGGTAAGCCCAGATGATTCAGCTCACTGCTCCCGATACACAGGAATCTGGTGCAGATCACTTGGCGGTCTGCTATCCTCAGTGTCCTCAGGGACGCAGTGACTCAGGCCTCATGACCAGGTCCACACGAGGCTTAGTCTCACGGGGGCTATGCTCAGACATCAGCAACAGGTCAGTGTCCTTTCCAGTGTAGGCACAGACACCCCAATGGTGGGTCTGTACTCTCTGGTTCCCGCACTGCAAAAGTTCTAGCACCGGTCTGTACAGCTTGGCATCCTACCACAAATGGTCGGTATATGTGTTCTTGACAAAGGGTACCCCTGGAAGTCACTGCAAAGTACCTGGTGCCTAATTATCAATATTAGCTGGCTATCATTGAGGCCCTTCTGTAAGGTGGTGCACATGAAGCTGTCCTTTAAAAGCAAGCAATGGAGGGCTGATGGACTGTTAAAGAAGGAGCATTAATTGTGTCACTATTGAGGTAAGCACAGATGATTCAGCTCACTGCTCCCAATACACAGGAATCTGGTGCAGATCACTTGGCGGTCTGCTATCCTCAGTGTCCTCAGGGATGCAGTGACTCAGGCCTCATGACTAGGTCCTCACAAGGCTCAGTCTCATGGAGGCTATGCTCAGACATCAGCAACAGGTCAGTGTCCTTTCCAGTGTAGGTACAGACACCCCAATGGTGGATCTGTACTCTCTGGTTCCCGCACTGCAAAAGCTCTGGCACCGGTCTGTACAGCTCGGCATCCTCCCACAAAAGACCCAGATCTCCCCAGAATTGCCTGAGAAACGTTCTATCTCTCCTCTGTGCCTTATGTCCTTTGTACCCATGCTTTTTAAAATAACATTATTAAAACTTATTTAAACAGAAATAATTTCAGGCCTCAGGGGATCCTTGCAAAAACCAATTCATTTATGGTCAGTGGGGAAAAAGGACCCTACATTGGTGGCTAGTGGTAAGAATGCCCCCCCCCCCCCTTACAGTGGTGGTCAGAATCCCCTCCTTACAGACAGCTAAGAAGATCATTGGGCTCATGCAGTTGGCTCTGCTAACTGGCATTGGCCCTGGCATTATGCAGGCACTATTAAATGGGAAGTCAATAAGGCACAGCTCATGGAACCCCCAGCAAACTCTGAAGTAACCCTAGGTTTCCACAGAACCTTGGTTGAGAATGGCTGCTCTACTCTATCCAAAAAGAAAACAAAAAGCTTGACTTTCAGCATACGTAAAAAAGTACTGTCACTGGCAATAAAATGCTCCTGTAAAAGAAGATGGTTGTCTGTCCAGGCAGGCCAGCACCTTTTCATAGAAATCTGCCCAAAGAATCTGCACATCCAATACACTTCCAGGTCTCACGGATGCCTACATCACCTACTATGCTCTGCAGTTTCTGCAGAGATGTAGGGGCTTGAAAAAGAAGCCACAGAGCTATATGGGTGACCAGACTTCCAACACTCACAGAAGTGTATCTGTTGAGGTTGTTGGGTACCTTTAGAGAGTGAAGACCAGCTGTGCTTAACATATTGCTACCCCCTTATGAGCCACTTGAGTGAATCAGTTCTTTCTCAGATGTTAGTGCAGAGGCAGCCAGGAACACAGCATTTTCTCTTTTAAAGTCTAGGGGATGTCTTTTATGCTCTTTATTGCTGTAGGAACTTAGATGAGGTGAGGGAAAGTATGGGATACCCCATGTGCACTGAGTAACAAGAGGATACTTCTCCTTCCTGGCACAGTCTCTGGACACTTGGGCAGAAAAGGTAACAGAAGTTAAGTTCCCACAGAGGCCACTCTTGACTGAACTATTACCCAGGGCCTTCTGAAGGAAGATGAAACTGCGCACAGTCACTAGGGCTCTGCGTTCGGGTCGGTACTCACAATGCCACAGGATGCCTCCCTCCGTTATCCACCATGGGCACTTTTCACTGCGGAAGAAAAAAGGCTCACAATACCACAGAATAGCTGGACACCTCCTTCCAACTTCCACGGATACCCTCCAGCAAGCTCTCCAAACCAGGACCTTGAACAAAGCTCTTTAAAGAGACCTCCAGCAAGCTCTCCAAACCAGGACCTTGAACAAAGCTCTTTAAAGAGACCTCCAGCAAGCTTTCCAAACCAGGACCTTGAACAAAACTCTTTAAAGAGATCCCCCCCCAGCTGTGCCTCAGCTGGGACTTTGTTGAACATACAGCAACTCTTTGTGAGCTGCCCTTAGGGGCAGAGGATTCCTCCTGCAGAACCGGTCTTAGGAAGTTTTATCACTTGCATTTATTGTTATATTTAATAGTAAGTTACGCTGATAGATTATTGGATTTCTCAGGACCAACTCCAACTCCTGCCCTGGGCTTCAGACTATTTATGGGCTCCGCAGCCACCTACTGGGCACACCTCCCCAGGGATTGGCTGGGTCCTCATAAATATCCAATCTACTCATCTGTCTTTCAACCCACTGTGATTCCAGAACCCTCTAGAATGCAGTGGGAAATAATCAGACCGGCAGCCTGTCAAACATTAAGCAGGCCTAAGTAATCAACTACTGCTCCACTGGCTACAGAGGAGCCAAACTAAATTTGCCTGAGAACGTATATTCTAACTAGGAGGGTGCTACATTAAGATACCAAGCCACCCCCTTCTTATGTCCTCTAAATCAATGTTTTTCAACTCCAGTCTTCAAGTACCCTCAACAGGTCATGTTTTCAGGAGTTCCCTCAGATGAAATGGCGGTGGTAATTACTAAGGCAGTGAAACTGATCGAATCACCCGTGCCAAATAATGGAGAGCCTGAAAACCTGACCTGTTGGGGTACTTGAGGACTGGAGTTGAGAAACATTGCTCTAAATGGCTGTCATGAGAAGGAACTTTAAGGCACCCATAGACATCAAGTGACAATCATGTGATCTGACCGCTTTTGGAAGAATTAGGAGACTTTATGTCCACTAATCCTCTAGCGTCTCTTTGTTTTTTGTTTTTTTTTCTTTGCACTCATTCCCGTCATCCCTTTCATTGCATTGTTTGTACACTCAACTGTCTCCTATGATTACAGGAGCACTTTAATATAATTTCAAACGCAAAAAAAAAAAAACACTGACATGATTACAGTCTATTTTCTCTTAACATTTGCCGTTTCTCCGTCAACACTGTAACCAAGCCATTTCCATGAAATAAAGAAAAGTAGATTAATGTATTCAGATTTGTGTTATTATTTTGCACATTGCGCAATTAGGCTTAGTACTCCCGTTTGTGTTAATGGAATCTTGAATGCGAGACCCGTATTTTGGTTACATTACCGTCAAAACTATGAATTTTGCAGAAAGCGCAGCAATTGTAACCGTATCTTTACAGATCTCTAATATTCTCAGCCTGGAGCCTTGATGTCCTGGGTTTTAATTTTATTTCGTGCCATTAGCTTTGCATGGAATGAGAATCACGGAGCCGGGGTTTAATCTTGTTTTTACTTTATTAAGTTGTGAAATTAGAAAGTCCGGAATTATCTCAGAATTTAACTCATTCCTACCTGTTTTTGGTTCTTTTCAAGCAGACCAAGGCAGAGGATGCAGAAAAGCACGCACTTGCTTATAACTTCCTGACTTGTACAACTCGCAGAAATAATTAATTTATTTATTTTTCAGCTTTTTATGATAGTTCAGTATACACAATTTTTCTTTTCTTTTTTTTGTTTAAGATATACACTATACAGCATGGCTGGTAGTTTGTAGCCACCTGGCTATTAGTCTTATATGACCTTGTCTCCTGCTGGTGGCACTGTGGTTCCCACAGCAAAGGGTTGTAGTGCCAAATTCCACCAGCAGGTGTCCCCTAGCAGCCAGCAGATCCCAGTAATCAGTCCTGATGCTGGCTGCTGGGAGGGTATTTGATCCCTCCTCTACAATATATGTTGTAAAGCACTGCGCAAACTGTTGGCGCTATATAAAACCTGTATTATATTAATAATAATAATACAATTCCCTGGTGCTTCAATGTTTTCCCATGCTGGCCAGACTCTGCTTGCTGTTGATCACGAGCCTTAAAGTGTTACTAAACCCAGTAATATGAAAATAGTCCATCCGCCCCCTCACACACACACACACACACACACACACACACACACACACAGTGCCCACAGCAGCTGAATCTTCTTTTTACATTAAAATACTGCCACTATATACCTTTTTGGATGATCTGTATACCACGGTGACATGATAAACTGCACGGTTTCTCCAGTGCTGAGAGTTCAGATAGGAGGAGATTTTCTCTGCAGCCTGTATACACACCCACATGTGTGATGTCGATATCATGTGACCTGGCTAGCTCTGAGATGTTCTCTCCAGCATAAAAGACACAACTGAGCATGTGCAGGTCGGCTGCCATGCCTGTGTTAGCTGGCCTTCCTCAGATAGACAGTTCAGGGGGGAAGGATCTATGCATACAGGATAAAACAGCCTTTTTAAAAAATGCAGAGGATTAACCCCTTAAGTTCCACAGTGAGTATAACAAGCATGCTATAGATTTTACTGTCGTGGGTTTAGTAACACTTTAATTCTGCCTGATCCTGCTCTTCCACCAGCAGGTGTCTCTTAGCAGCCAGCAGATCCCAGTAATCAGTCTCTGCTTGATGCTGGCTGCTGGGAGGGTATTTGATCCCTCCTCTACAATTTCCTTTTGCCTCAATGTTTTGCCCTGGTAACCAGACTCTGCCTGCTGCTGATCCTGAGCCTGAATTCTGCCTGATGATCCTGCTCTCCCACCAGTAGGTGTCTTCCAGCAACCTGAAGATCCCAGTAATCAGTCTCCACCTGATCCTGGCTACAGGGAGGGTATTTAGCCCCACCTCTACATTTCTCTGGTACTTCTGGTACTCCTGAGCCTGATTCTTGCCTGATCCTGCTCTTACCTTGTACCTATATCCTGTACATGTTCCCCTTGTTACTGATCCCAGTCCTGGCCCCCCCCCCTTTTCTTGCATCCCTGGTATTAACGTTTTCCCCATTTTGTATATTTTGAATATAGTTAGTTGCTAGTTAGGCTGTCTGTTATTTAGTTAGGTGGCTTGTTATGTACTTTTGTCAGTTGGTTATGGTTAGAAATGTTTGTTTCTTTACAAATTTAAGTTATACACCCGAATCTCCGAATAACAATAGTAATGAATATCAAAGAATCAAAAATAAATATTAATAAAACAAAGAAATGAATTTGTTTTATTTGGATGTTTGAAGCATTCAAAGAACAGAATGATCCGAAATAATTTGTTAGTAGCTGGTTGTTAAGAGCGGGTCCTTAAAGTGGTTGTATAGTCAGAGGGTGCATTTTTTTGCATTAATATAAAAAGCCTTCTGTGTGCAGCAGCCCCCCTCAGCCCCCCTAATACTTACTTGAGGTCTGGGCACTAAAACCCCTGTCCTGCCCAGGCCAATTTTCAGCTTTTAGCGCTGTCACACTTTGAATGACAATTGCGCGGTTACGTAACACTGTAAGCATGTGAAACTTTTATCATTTTTTTCACACAAATAGAGCTTTCTTTTCGTGGTATTTGATCACCTCCTGGAGTTTTTATTTTTTGCAAAAAAAAATGAAAAAAGACCAGAAAAAAAAAAGTTTTTCTTAGTTTCTGTTTTTTTGTAAATAAGTAATTTTTCCGGTGGCCCTGATGTGAAGGCACTAATACGCAGCACTTTCTTTTGGTGGCATTTAATCACCACTGGGATTTTTATTTTTTGTTAAACAAGCAATAAAAAAGACTGAAAATTTTGAAACAAAAAAAAAAAAAGTTTTCATAGTTTGTTATAAAGTTTTTCAAACATAATTTTTCTCCTTCATTGATATGCGCTGATGAGGCTGCACTGATAAGGAGGTACTGATAGGTGGCACTGATGATGAGGCACTGATGGGCACTGATTGGCAGCACTGATGGGCACTGATAGGTGGCACTGGTGGGAATTCATAGGTAGCACTGGTGGGCATTTATAGGTGGCACAGGTGGGGACTGGTAGTTGACATTGGTAGGTGGCACTGTTGGACACTTATAGGCTGCACTGATGGACACTGATAAGGCGGCACTGGTGGGCAATAATAGGCGGCACTGAAGGGCACTGATAGGTGGCACTGATGGTTACTGATTGGAAGCACTGATGGGTACTGATAGGTGGCACTGGTGGGAATTGATAGGTGGCACTGGTGGGCATTTATAGGTGGCACTGGTGGGGACTGGTAGTTGACATTGGTAGGTGGTACTGGTGGGCACTTATAGGCTGCACTGATGGACACTGATAAGGCGGCACTGATGGGCAATGATAGGCGGCACTGAAGGGCACTGATAGGCAGCACTGATAGGTGGCACTGACGATGAGGCACTGATGGGCACTGATTGGAAGCACTGATAGGTGGCACTGGTGGGCATTGATAGGAGGCACTGGTGGGCACTGATAGGTGGCACTGGTGGGCATTTATAGGTTAAACCGGTGGGTACTGGTAGGTGGCACTGGCAGGTGTTACTGGTGGGCACTGCTTAGCAGCAGTGGGTGTGGAGTGTGCAAGACCGATGTCCCATTTACACAACTCATAATCAGCTGTCAGCGAGAGAAAAAAAAAGCAGACTACCGGCTTCTGTTTATATCACGTGATCAGCTGTCATTGGCTGACAGCTGATCACGTGGTAAGGGACAGGCACTCGCTGATTACAGAGCGTGCCGCCTGCACCTGCAATTTAGGCCCACGCTGTAGCCGTCTTTCGGCCATAGCACGGACGGGAAGAGGTTAGAATAAAGGCAAAAGCCTAAAAAAAAAAGAAAATGAATGCAGCCACCACATCTAATAATTGGCCAAATGCAATATATTATTTTTTTTGTTTTTTTTTTTTTTTTGGGGGGGGGGGGTTAATACTTCTTTATTTGGAAACAGGGTCTCTTTAAAGGGCGACTGTGGTAATGTGCTTTTATTAAAGCAGAAAAGAGTGGGAGTTCTTCCCGGCATCACGATAAATAGCGCTACACGTTGCCAGGTGTTCCTCTTGTCTGCTGAGAATTAATGAGCAATGCGACTTCCTGTGACATGCAAATAATTACACTTCTTGATACTCTCGCCATAGAAATATGATTAATAAAATCCGCAGTCTCTTCGTTTCTGTCGCTCGGTCTCTCTGCTCTCTAGAAAAATAACAAATAGTTTCATTGCTGTCACAAAAATGACAGAGAGGAATAAATTATATCCTGAACCTTTAGAAGGTTTATTAATAAACCTTCTAAAGGTTTTAATCGGATTTTCCGATGGAAAAAGTGCGATCGGATTGTGTTTGTCGGAAATTCCGATTGTGTGTGGGCTCCATCGGACTTTTTCCGTCGGAATTTCCGACACACAAAGTTTGACAGCAGGATATAAAATTTTCCGACAACAAAATCCAATCGGTTAAATTCCGATCGTGTGCACACAAATCCGACGCACAAAGTGCCACGCATGCTTAGAATAAATAAAGAGACGAAAGCTATTGGCTACTGCCCCGTTTATAGTCCCGACGTACGTGTTTTACGTCACCGCGCTCAGAACGATCGGAATTTCCGACAACTTTGTGTGACCGTGTGTATGCAAGACAAGTTTGGCCCAAAATCCGTCGGAAAAAATCCAATGGATTTTGTTGTCGGAATGTCCGATCAATGTCCGACCGTGTGTACGGGGCATAAGACTGGGATGAACCATGTTTTATTTAAAGATTAACTCCACTTTTGTTGAGCACCTCCAGGGCCGATCCTAGGGTCACCGGCGCCTGGGTGCAGAAATATTTCTGGCGCCCTCACATGGGCGTGGTCATATTACCAACTCCTCCCCTTTACAAACGATTCTATGGCAACGACTCAAATACAAAGCTGCTCCTCTAAGAAGTCTTCGTTACCCTGAAATCCTCCCATGATCTCTTAACAATAAAGAAAATACAGGAAGAGGGTACACTAATGAGACCTGGAGGGGAGTCTCTCTGATGCACACAGAGAGGGCTTCTGTTAGAAAGAGTCCCAAGACATAATACAGGATACGGTCAAAGACTGCAGACATGATACAAGAGATGGTCAGAGACTGCAGACATAGTACAGGAGATGATCAGAGACTGCAGACATAATACAGGAGATGATCAGAGACTGCAGAAATAGTACAGGAGATGATCAGAGACTGCAGAAATAGTACAGGAGATGATCAGAGACTGCAGACATGGTACAGGAGATGATCAGAGACTGCAGACATGGTACAGGAGATGATCAGAGACTGCAGACATGGTACAGGAGATGATCAGAGACTGCAGACATAATACAGGAGATGATCAGAGACTGCAGACATGGTACAGGAGATGATCAGAGACTGCAGACATAGTACAGGAGATGATCAGAGACTGCAAACATAGTACAGGAGATGATCAGAGACTGCAGACATGGTACAGGAGATGATCAGAGACTGCAGAAATAGTACAGGAGATGATCAGAGACTGCAGACATGGTACAGGAGATGATCAGAGACTGCAGACATGATACAGGAGATGATCAGAGACTGTAGACATGGTACAGGAGATGATCAGAGACTGCAGACATAGTACAGGAGATGATCAGAGACTGCAGACATAGTAGAGGAGATGGTCAGAGACTGCAAACATAGTACAGGAGATGGTCAGAGACTGTAGACATGATACAAGAGACAGTCAGAGACTGCAGACATGGTACAGGAGATGATCAGAGACTGCAGACATAGTACAGGAGATGGTCAGAGACTGCAGACATGGTACAGGAGATGATCAGAGACTGCAGACATGATACAAGAGATGGTCAGAGACTGCAGACATAGTACAGGAGATGGTCAGAGACTGCAGACATAGTACAGGAGATGATCAGAGACTGCAGACATGATACAAGAGACAGTCAGAGACTGTAGACATGATACAAGAGACAGTCAGAGACTGCAGACATGGTACAGAAGCTGGTCAGAGATTGCAGACATGATACAAGAGATGGTCAGAGACTGCAGACATGATACAAGAGATGGTCAGAGACTGCAGACATGATACAAGAGATGGTCAGAGACTGCAGACATGATACAAAAGACAGTCAGAGACTGTAGACATGACACAAGAGACAGTCAGAGACTGCAGACATAGTACAGGAGATGGTCAGAGACTGCAGACATAATACAGGAGATTATCAGAGACTGCAGACATAGTACAGGAGATGATCAGAGACTGCAGACATGGTACAGGAGATGATCAGAGACTGCAGACATAGTACAGGAGATGATCAGAGACTGCAGACATGGTACAGGAGATTATCAGAGCCTGCAGACATAGTACAGGAGATGATCAGAGACTGCAGACATGGTACAGGAGATGATCAGAGACTGTAGACATGGTACAGGAGATGATCAGAGACTGCAGACATAGTACAGGAGATGATCAGAGACTGCAGACATGGTACAGGAGATGATCAGAGACTGTAGACATAGTGCAGGAGATGATCAGAGACTGCAGACATGGTACAGGAGATGATCAGAGACTGTAGACATGATACAAGAGACAGTCAGAGACTGCAGACATAGTACAGGAGATGATCAGAGACTGTAGACATGATACAAGAGACAGTCAGAGACTGCAGACATAGTACAGGAGGTGGTCAGAGACTGCAGACATGGTGCAGGAGATGATCAGAGACTGCAGACATAGTACAGGAGATGGTCAGAGACTGTAGACATGATACAAGAGACAGTCAGAGACTGCAGACATAGCACAGGAGATGGTCAGAGACTGCAGACATGATACAAGAGATGGTCAGAGACTGCAGACATAATACAGGAGATGGTCAGAGACTACAGACAAGATAGAATAGATGGTCAGAGACTGTAGACATGGTACAGGAGATGATCAGAGACTGCAGACATGGTACAGGAGATGATCAGAGACTGTAGACATGGTACAGGAGATGATCAGAGACTGCAGACATAGTACAGGAGATGATCAGAGACTGCAGACATAATACAGGAGATGGTCAGAGACTACAGACAAGATAGAATAGATGGTCAGAGACTGCAGACATAGTACAGGAGATGATCAGAGACTTCAGACATGGTACAGGAGATGATCAGAGACTGCAGACATGATACAAGAGACAGTCAGAGACTGCAGACATAGTACAGGAGATGGTCAGAGACTGCAGACATAATACAGGAGATGGTCAGAGACTGCAGACATAGTACAGGAGATGATCAGAGACTGCAGACATGGTACAGGAGATGATCAGAGACTGCAGACATAGTACAGGAGATGATCAGAGACTGCAGACATGATACAAGAGACAGTCAGAGACTGTAGACATGATACAAGAGACAGTCAGAGACTGCAGACATGGTACAGAAGCTGGTCAGAGATTGCAGACATGATACAAGAGATGGTCAGAGACTGCAGACATGATACAAGAGATGGTCAGAGACTGCAGACATGATACAAGAGACAGTCAGAGACTGTAGACATGACACAAGAGACAGTCAGAGACTGCAGACATAGTACAGGAGATGGTCAGAGACTGCAGACATAATACAGGAGATTATCAGAGACTGCAGACATAGTACAGGAGATGATCAGAGACTGCAGACATGGTACAGGAGATGATCAGAGCCTGCAGACATAGTACAGGAGATGATCAGAGACTGCAGACATGGTACAGGAGATGATCAGAGACTGCAGACATGGTACAGGAGATGATCAGAGACTGCAGACATGGTACAGGAGATGATCAGAGACTGCAGACATAATACAGGAGATGATCAGAGACTGCAGACATGGTACAGGAGATGATCAGAGACTGCAGACATAGTACAGGAGATGATCAGAGACTGCAAACATAGTACAGGAGATGATCAGAGACTGCAGACATGGTACAGGAGATGATCAGAGACTGCAGAAATAGTACAGGAGATGATCAGAGACTGCAGACATGGTACAGGAGATGATCAGAGACTGCAGACATGATACAGGAGATGATCAGAGACTGTAGACATGGTACAGGAGATGATCAGAGACTGCAGACATAGTACAGGAGATGATCAGAGACTGCAGACATAGTAGAGGAGATGGTCAGAGACTGCAAACATAGTACAGGAGATGGTCAGAGACTGTAGACATGATACAAGAGACAGTCAGAGACTGCAGACATGGTACAGGAGATGATCAGAGACTGCAGACATAGTACAGGAGATGGTCAGAGACTGCAGACATGGTACAGGAGATGATCAGAGACTGCAGACATGATACAAGAGATGGTCAGAGACTGCAGACATAGTACAGGAGATGGTCAGAGACTGCAGACATAGTACAGGAGATGATCAGAGACTGCAGACATGATACAAGAGACAGTCAGAGACTGTAGACATGATACAAGAGACAGTCAGAGACTGCAGACATGGTACAGAAGCTGGTCAGAGATTGCAGACATGATACAAGAGATGGTCAGAGACTGCAGACATGATACAAGAGATGGTCAGAGACTGCAGACATGATACAAGAGATGGTCAGAGACTGCAGACATGATACAAGAGACAGTCAGAGACTGTAGACATGACACAAGAGACAGTCAGAGACTGCAGACATAGTACAGGAGATGGTCAGAGACTGCAGACATAATACAGGAGATTATCAGAGACTGCAGACATAGTACAGGAGATGATCAGAGACTGCAGACATGGTACAGGAGATGATCAGAGACTGCAGACATAGTACAGGAGATGATCAGAGACTGCAGACATGGTACAGGAGATTATCAGAGCCTGCAGACATAGTACAGGAGATGATCAGAGACTGCAGACATGGTACAGGAGATGATCAGAGACTGTAGACATGGTACAGGAGATGATCAGAGACTGCAGACATAGTACAGGAGATGATCAGAGACTGCAGACATGGTACAGGAGATGATCAGAGACTGTAGACATAGTGCAGGAGATGATCAGAGACTGCAGACATGGTACAGGAGATGATCAGAGACTGTAGACATGATACAAGAGACAGTCAGAGACTGCAGACATAGTACAGGAGATGATCAGAGACTGTAGACATGATACAAGAGACAGTCAGAGACTGCAGACATAGTACAGGAGGTGGTCAGAGACTGCAGACATGGTGCAGGAGATGATCAGAGACTGCAGACATAGTACAGGAGATGGTCAGAGACTGTAGACATGATACAAGAGACAGTCAGAGACTGCAGACATAGCACAGGAGATGGTCAGAGACTGCAGACATGATACAAGAGATGGTCAGAGACTGCAGACATAATACAGGAGATGGTCAGAGACTACAGACAAGATAGAATAGATGGTCAGAGACTGTAGACATGGTACAGGAGATGATCAGAGACTGCAGACATGGTACAGGAGATGATCAGAGACTGTAGACATGGTACAGGAGATGATCAGAGACTGCAGACATAGTACAGGAGATGATCAGAGACTGCAGACATAATACAGGAGATGGTCAGAGACTACAGACAAGATAGAATAGATGGTCAGAGACTGCAGACATAGTACAGGAGATGATCAGAGACTTCAGACATGGTACAGGAGATGATCAGAGACTGCAGACATGATACAAGAGACAGTCAGAGACTGCAGACATAGTACAGGAGATGGTCAGAGACTGCAGACATAATACAGGAGATGGTCAGAGACTGCAGACATAGTACAGGAGATGATCAGAGACTGCAGACATGGTACAGGAGATGATCAGAGACTGCAGACATAGTACAGGAGATGATCAGAGACTGCAGACATGATACAAGAGACAGTCAGAGACTGTAGACATGATACAAGAGACAGTCAGAGACTGCAGACATGGTACAGAAGCTGGTCAGAGATTGCAGACATGATACAAGAGATGGTCAGAGACTGCAGACATGATACAAGAGATGGTCAGAGACTGCAGACATGATACAAGAGACAGTCAGAGACTGTAGACATGACACAAGAGACAGTCAGAGACTGCAGACATAGTACAGGAGATGGTCAGAGACTGCAGACATAATACAGGAGATTATCAGAGACTGCAGACATAGTACAGGAGATGATCAGAGACTGCAGACATGGTACAGGAGATGATCAGAGCCTGCAGACATAGTACAGGAGATGATCAGAGACTGCAGACATGGTACAGGAGATGATCAGAGACTGTAGACATGGTACAGGAGATGATCAGAGACTGCAGACATAGTACAGGAGATGATCAGAGACTGCAGACATGGTACAGGAGATGATCAGAGACTGTAGACATAGTACAGGAGATGATCAGAGACTGCAGACATGGTACAGGAGATGATCAGAGACTGTAGACATGATACAAGAGACAGTCAGAGACTGCAGACATAGCACAGGAGATGATCAGAGACTGTAGGCATGATACAAGAGACAGTCAGAGACTGCAGACATAGTACAGGAGGTGGTCAGAGACTGCAGACATGGTGCAGGAGATGATCAGAGACTGCAGACATAGTACAGGAGATGGTCAGAGACTGTAGACATGATACAAGAGACAGTCAGAGACTGCAGACATAGTACAGGAGATGGTCAGAGACTGCAGACATGATACAAGAGATGGTCAGAGACTGCAGACATCAGAGACTGCAGACATGATACAAGAGATGGTCAGAGACTGCAGACATAATACAGGAGATGGTCAGAGACTACAGACAAGATAGAATAGATGGTCAGAGACTGTAGACATGGTACAGGAGATGATCAGAGACTGCAGACATGGTACAGGAGATGATCAGAGACTGTAGACATGGTACAGGAGATGATCAGAGACTGCAGACATAGTACAGGAGATGGTCAGAAACTGTAGACATGATACAAGAGACAGTCAGAGACTGCAGTCATAGTACAGGAGATGATCAGAGACTGCAGACATAGTACAGGAGATGGTCAGAGACTGCAGACATGATACAAGAGATGGTCAGAGACTGCAGACATAGTACAGGAGATGATCAGAGACTGCAGACATGGTACAGGAAATGATCAGAGACTGCAGACATGGTACAGGAGATGTTCAGAGACTGCAGACATGGTACAGGAGATGATCAGAGACTGCAGACATGGTACAGGAGATGTTCAGAGACTGCAGACATAGTACAGGAGATGGTCAGAGACTGTAGACATGATACAAGAGACAGTCAGAGACTGCAGACATAGTACAGGAGGTGGTCAGAGACTGTAGACATGATACAAGAGACAGTCAGAGACTGCAGTCATAGTACAGGAGATGATCAGAGACTACAGACATAGTACAGGAGATGATCAGAGACTGTAGACATGGTACAGGAGATGATCAGAGACTGCAGACATAGTACAGGAGATGATCAGAGACTGCAGACATGGTACAGGAGATGATCAGAGACTGCAGACATAGTACAGGAGATGGTCAGAGACTGTAGACATGATACAAGAGTCAGTCAGAGACTGCAGATATAGTACAGGAGATGATCAGAGACTGTAGACATGATACAAGAGACAGCCAGAGACTGCAGACATAGTACAGGAGGTGGTCAGAGACTGCAGACAAGGTACAGAAGATGATCAGAGACTGCAGACATAGTACAGGAGATGGTCAGAGATTGTAGACATGATACAAGAGACAGTCAGAGACTGCAGACATAGTACAGGAGATGGTCAGAGACTGCAGACATGATACAAGAGATGGTCAGAGACTGCAGACATAATACAGGAGATGGTCAGAGACTACAGACAAGATAGAATAGATGGTCAGAGACTGTAGACATGGTACAGGAGATGATCAGAGACTGCAGACATGGTACAGGAGATGATCAGAGACTGTAGACATGGTACAGGAGATGATCAGAGACTGCAGACATAGTACAGGAGATGATCAGAGACTGCAGACATGGTACAGGAGATGATCAGAGACTGCAGACATAGTACAGGAGATGGTCAGAGACTGTAGACATGATACAAGAGACAGTCAGAGACTGCAGACATAGTACAGGAGATGGTCAGAGACTGCAGACATGATACAAGAGATGGTCAGAGACTGCAGACATAATACAAGAGATGGTCAGAGACTACAGACAAGATAGAATAGATGGTCAGAGACTGTAGACATGATACAAGAGACAGTCAGACACTGCAGACATGGTACAGAAGCTGGTCAGAGATTGCAGACATGATACAAGAGATGGTCAGAGACTTCAGACATGATACAAGAGATGGTCAGAGACTGCAGACATGATACAAGAGATGGTCAGAGACTGCAGACATGATACAGGAGATGGTCAGAGACTGCAGACATGATACAAGAGATGGTCAGAGACTGCAGACATGATACAAGAGAAGGTCAGAGACTGCAGACATGATACAGGAGATGGTCAGAGACTGCAGACATGATACAAGAGAAGGTCAGAGACTGAAGACATGATACAAGAGAAGGTCAGAGACTGAAGACATGATACGATACAGGAGATGGTCAGAGACTGCAGTTCCTATGGACGTTAGTAGATAATGGCCGATCGGCCCTCTCACCTGAGCCAGCAATGGTTCCTCTGATCAGGAGTCAGCTCACTCTGAATTGGGATGGCACCAGGCTGTGTGTCTTTCACTCTGGTGGCGCAGGGCAGTGGGGTTTCCTCTCTGATGGTGTTCCCTCAGCACTGCCCTCTCCCTCTGGAGTCCGGGGTGTACTTCCCTGAAAGCTTTCCCAGGCTCCTGTATCTCTCTCTCTCTCTCCCATTCAGCTGAGCCTGCTGTGTGGGCTGCAGTTTCCGTGTTACAGTGGGGCTGCCAGTCCTCGGGACTACATGTCCCACAATCCTCTTCTCCTTTTTCAATTCTATTTTTCCCTAGCTGATATAAAGGCGGGGGAAGAAACATAGTGGGAGGCTGTGCTGGCCAGTGCCGCTCACTAGTATAGCAGTGAACGTGCGGAGGAGAGGGAGAGGGAGGGGAAGGGGCGAAAGGAGAGCCCGCAGCTGCAGTGACGGCACTAGGGTTGGTGTCACCAAGTGCGGTATAACATGGTGTCACCCTCCTTCCACCAACTTTAGTCCCCCCTTCGTCAGTGCAGACCCCCCACTAAGTATAAACCCCTCTCTCAGTACAGACTCCCCTTCATCAGTATGGACCCCCCCAGGACAAACCACCCCCCTCCATTAGTAGACCCCCACCAGGACAACCCCCCCTCCATTAGTACAGATCCCCCCAGGACAAAGCCCCCCTTCATTAGTACAGACCCCCCAGGACAACCCCCCTCCATTAGTACAGACCCCCAGGACAAACCCCCCCTCTATTAGTACAGACCCCCAGGACAAACCCCCTCCATTAGTACAGACCCCCCAGGAGAACCCCCCTCCACTAGTACAGACCCCCACAGGACAAATCCCCCCTTCATTAGTACAGACCCCCCAGGACAAACCCTCCTTCATTAGTACAGACCCCCCCAGGACAAACCCCCACCATTACTACAGACTCCCCAGGAAAACCCCCCTTCCACTAGTACAGACCCCCACAGGACAAATCCCCCCTCATTAGTACAGACCCCCCAGGACAAACCCCCAGGACAACCCCCCATTAGTACAGACCCCCAGGACAACCCCCCATTAGTACAGACCCCCCAGGACAACCCCCCATTAGTACAGACCCCCCCGGACAACCCCCCATTAGTACAGATCCCCAGGACAACCCCCCATTAGTACAGACCCCCCAGGACAACCCCCCCATTAGTACAGACCCCCCAGACAACCCCCCATTAGTACAGACCCCCAGGACAACCCCCCATTAGTACAGACCCCCCAGGACAACCCCCCCATTAGTACAGACCCCCCAGGACAGCCCCCCCATTAGTACAGACCCCCCAGGACAACCCCCCATTAGTACAGACCCCCAGGACAACCCCCCCATTAGTACAGACCCCCAGGACAACCCCCCATTAGTACAGACCCCCAGGACAACCCCCCCATTAGTACAGACCCCCAGGACAACCCCCCCATTAGTACAGACCCCCAGGACAACCCCCCATTAGTACAGACCCCCAGGACAACCCCCCCATTAGTACAGACCCCCCCAGGACAACCCCCCAGGACAACCCCCCATTAGTACAGACCCCCAGGACAACCCCCCCATTAGTACAGACCCCCCAGGACAACCCCCCATTAGTACAGACCCCCCCGGGCAACCCCCCATTAGTACAGACCCCCCAGGACAACCCCCCATTAGTACAGACCCCCAGGACAACCCCCCATTAGTACAGACCCCCCAGGACAACCCCCCCATTAGTACAGACCCCCCCGGACAACCCCCCATTAGTACAGACCCCCAGGACAACCCCCCATTAGTACAGACCCCCCAGGACAGCCCCCCCATTAGTACAGACCCCCAGGAAACCCCCCATTAGTACAGACCCCCAGGACAACCCCCCATTAGTACAGACCCCCCAGGACAGCCCCCCCATTAGTACAGACCCCCCAGGACAACCCCCCATTAGTACAGACCGCCCCAGGGACAAACCTCCCTCTATCAGTACAGACACATAACACCCGTGCGGCAGCTAGAGAGGACAGTGTGAAGCCGCGCCGCCCGGGTGAAGAACAGATCGAGACAGCCAGGCAGCAGCTTAGGTGGGAGTGAGAGACAGAGGAGAGAACCTGTGTCAGGCTGCAGGCACGGGCCGCCCCCCCCTCCTCCCCCCAGCGAAGTCACTGCGCGGCTGGTCTCTCTCAACACAGAGACCAGCCGCTCCGATCTCCGGCGGCTGCTCTCCTCTGACAGGAGGAGGAGGGAGGGGGGACGGGCTCTAGCAGTGAAAAGCACAGCGGCCGCTCCGCGGCGGTGACCTGCGGACAGAGCTATCCAGAAGTGTCCAGAAGCACGGAGGGGAGAATGAGGAGGGAGGGGAGCACTCTGGCGCTTCAGCGCCCCCACCTCTCTGGCGCCTGGGTGCACTGCACCCCGTGCACCCGCCTGGGACCGGCCCTGGTGCAGCACCTCCCTCTGGGTGATCTCTGTACATTGCAGGGATTGTAACAAACTTTGTTGCAGATTCCTCCCTTTTGTTATTGTGAAGAAATAGCTGTTTGTTTCTCTGTGTCCATGTGCGGAGTGAATGTAAATGGCAGTGACTTTATAATTATCAATCGGCTGCTGCACCTGCAGGACTCTAATGAAGAAAGTGGCAGGGTCTTCATGCCTTTAGACGTGATTTTCCTTTGGGAGTATCTCACCAAAAAAAAAAATGATATTTTTGTTGCAGGGGATGCCCAAAATCTGACTTGTATCTGACTTGTATCTTAGTGCAGGCTTCTCAGTGAGCCAATCACAAAAGCAGGGGGGGGGGGGTTGTGTTCTGTATATCATCTGTGTACAGAGCGCCTCCAGGTGGCCATATTGCATTTTACAGAAAATGACAGATTGAAAAGGAAAGGGCATTTTTAATAACATTCAATTTCAATATGACTTTCCATTGTAGCTCTGGCTGTATGTTTTGGGTCGTTGTCCTGCTGGAAGGTGAACCTCCGCCCCAGTCTCAAGTCTTTTGTAGACTCTAACAGGTTTTCTTCTAAGATTGGCCTGTATTTGGCTCCATCCATCTTCCCATCAACTCTGACCAGCTTCCCTGTACCTGCTGAAGAAAAGCATCCCCACCACATGATGCTGCCACCACCATGTTTCACGGTGGGGATGGTGTGTTCAGGGTGATGTACAGTGTTAGTTTTCCCCACACGTATCATTTTACTTTTAGACCATAAAGTTGAATTTTGGTCTCCTCTGACCAGATCACCTTCTTCCACATGTTTGCTGTGTCCTCCACATGGCTTCTCACAAACTACAAACAGGACTTCTTATGACTTTCTTTCACCAATGTCTTTCTTCTTGTCACTCTTCCATAAAGGGCAGATTTGTGGAGAACACGACTAATAGTTGTCCTGTGGACAGATTCTCCCACCTGAGCTGTGGATCTCTGCAGCTCCTCCAGAGTTACCATGGACCTCTTGGCTCTTCTCTGATGAATGCTCTCCTTGCCCGGCCGGTCAGTTTAGGTGGACGGCCATGTCTTGGTAGGTTTGCAGTTGTGCCATACTCTTTCCATTTTCCGATGATGGATTGAACAGAGCTCCGTGAGATGTTCAAAGCTTGGGAGGTTTTTTTTTAAGCCAACCCTGATTTTAACTTCTCCACAACTTTATCCCTGACCTGTCTGGTGTGTTCATTGGCCTTCATGATGCTGTTTGTTAACTAAGGTTCTCTGACAAACCTCTGAGGGCTTCACAGAACAGCTGTATTTATACTGAGATTAAATTACACACAGGTGGACTCTATTTACTAATTAGGTGACTTCTGAAGGCAATTGGTTCATCTAGATTTTAGTTAGGGGTATCAGAGTAAAGGGGGCTGAACACAAATGCCCCCCCCCCCCCCCCCCAATTTTCACATATTTATTTGTAAAACATTTTTGAAACCATTTATCATTTTCCTTCCACTTCACAATTATGTGCCACTTTGTGTTGGTCTATCACATTAAATCCCAATAAAACACATTTACAGACTTTGGGATATGCAATATGGACTATGGGATATGGACTTTGGGATGTGGACTAGGAACTATGGGATATGTATTATGGGATATGTACTATGGGATATGGATTATGGGATATGTACAATGGGATATGTACTATGGGATATGGATTATGGGATATGTACAATGGGATATGTACTATGGAATATGGATTATGGGATATGTACTATGGGATATGTACTATGGGATATGGATTATGGGATATGTACAATGGGATATGTACTATGGAATATGGATTATGGGATATGTACTATGGGATATGGATTATGGGATATGTACTATGGGATATGTACTATGGGATATGGATTATGGGATATGTACTATGGGATATGTACTATAGGATATGGATTATGGGATATGTACTATGGGATATGGATTATGGGATATGTACTATGGGATATGTACTATGGGATATGTACTATGGAATATGGATTATGGGATATGTACTATGGGATATGTACTATGGGATATGGATTATGGTATATTCACTATGGGATATGTACTATAGGATGTATTCGGCCACAGAACCTGTGTAATTAATATGTGCTCAGGTTTAAAGGGATGAGGTGGCAACCCTAGATATGAATTATGGGCTATGAAATATGGACTATGGGATATGAACTATGGACTATGAAATATGGACTATGGGATATGGACTTTGGGACACAGACTATAGGATATGAACTATGGGATATGAACTTTGCACTATGGGATATGGACTTTGAACTATGAGATTTGGACTATGAAATGTGGAATATGGACTATGGGATATGGACTTTGGACTAAGAAATATGGACTTTGAACTATGGACTATGGGATATGGATTTTGGACTATGGACTATGAGATATGGATTTTGGACTATGGACTATGGACTATGAAATATGAACTATGAACTATGAAATATGAACTATGGAATATGAACTATGGGACATGGACTATAGGATATGGACTATGGCATATGAACTATGGACTTTGGACTATGGGATATGGACTTTGGAATATGGACTAAGAAATATGGACTTTGAACTATGGACTATGGGATATGGAGCATGGAATATGGACTATGGGATTTGGACTTTGGACTATGGGATATGGACTTTGAACTATGGAAGATGGACTATGGGATATGGACTTTGAACTATGGAAGATGGACTAAGGGATATGGACTATGAGATATGGATATGGGACTAAAAAATATAGACTATAGAATATGCGTTATGGACTAAGGGACATGGACTTTGGACTATAGAAGATGGACTATGGGATATGGATTTTGGACTTTGGGATATGAGCTATGGATTATGGACCATGGGATATGGACTATGGGATATGGGCCATAGGATGGACTTTGGACTATGGATTATGGACTATGCGATATGGACTTTGGAATATGGACTAAGAAATATGGACTTTGAACTTTGAACTATGGATTATGGACTATAGGATATGGACCGTGGAATATGGACTATGAAATTTGGACGTTGGACTATGGGATATGGACTATGGGATATGGACTTTGAACTATGGAAGATGGACTAAGGGATATGGACTATGAGATATGGATATGGGATATGGACTATGAGATATGGATATGGGATATGGACTAAAGAATATAGACTATAGAATATGTGTTATGGACTAAGGGATATGGACTTTGGACCATGGAAGATGGACTATGGGATATGGATTTTGGACTATGGACTATGGGATATGGCCTATGGATTATGGACCATGGGATATGGACTATGGGATATGGACTATGGGATGGACTTTGGATTATGGACTATGGAATATGGGATATGGACTATGGACTATAGACTATGGACTATGGAATATGGACTAAAGGATATGGAATATGGGCTATGGGCTATGGGCTATGGGCTATGGGATATGGACTATGGGATATGGACTATGGGATATGGTATATGGACTATGGAATAGGGACTATGGACCATGGGATATGGACTAAGGGATATGGACTATGGGATAAGGACTATGGACTATGGGATCCAGACTATGGGATATAGAATATGGTATATGGACTATGGGATATGGACTATGGGATATGGACTATGGGATATGGTATATGGACTATGGAATAGGGACTATGGACCATGGGATATGGACTAAGGGATATGGACTATGGGATATGGACCATGGACTATGGGCTATGGGATTTGTAGTGTGCGTAGAGAAGTGCACATGACTGTAACTAACATGCACTGCCCTGTCCAAACAAATGGAAGTGAGGAGGGAGAAGAGTTTTGGGTGCTGATGGAGGATGTTACTAGGAGGCAGAAAAACACAGCAAGAAACCCCTTCATGAAGAACAGATTACGGGGCCATTATGTAGTGGAGGTGTATGGACTATTTTTGGGGAATCAGAATCTCATTTCGTGTCACTTTAACATTTCAGCAGCCTTTGATCAGCAGATCACGATAGGGGGATGGGGGTCGATGTGATTAGAAGATCGCTTTGTTGTGTGCTGCGGATTAACACACAAAAAAAAAAAAAAAAAAAAAAAGAAACATAACAATTACCTGACATGAGAAAATGGCTCGGGACCCTTAATGGCCTTTTGTCAAACGCCGGGAACATAAGAAAATGAAAACGCCATCAAACAAATGGCAGCCCAAAGACACCTTTTAATTACGTCTCGGCAGACTAAATTAGATTGCCGGCTTGTTGGATGGAAAACAGAGCAGCGTGCTGATACATCACCTGCGTGCCAAGCTGGCCCCTCTCTATATTCAGCGGGAGCGCTCCTACATTGTGTCTTCCTCCATCGACCGGCTATTAGCAAGTGAAGATTTAATCGATGGCGTCAATATTGTCAGCCTGGAAACAAATGAGTCTGGAATGTGAGCCGGCCGGCCGCTGTATTCTGTTCAGTAATGAGGAATGATTTACATCACTCCGCCGCTTTTTAAAGGAAAAAACAAAAGTGCAATTAAAGAGCCGCTGCGGTCTGAATGGAGACCGCATTCCATGGGCGCGTAGCTTTAGTTTTCATTACCTTAAAGTGATAGTAAAAAATGATGTATTTATCAAGGGGTTGTAAACCCTTCTATATATCCAGTGAAAGGACAGGTCTCAGGTGATACACAGAGATGAAAAAAAAACCTCATAGATAAGTTGTACCTGTTTATCTGCTGCCCTCTCTCCTCTACATCCATTCTAAGTGCAGAATTTATAAAGCTTGCCTGAGCTATCAGAAAAAAAGAGGGCGGAGAGCTGAAGTTACACTCTGCAGAGCTCAGTGAGAACTGATTGGAGGGAAAGGACTCATCCCCCTTCACACGGCACACAGGAACAAAGCTGAGGCTGTCAATCACAGGCCCTGTGCTGGAGATCCCTCCCATGTCACCTTTTGTCAGAAGTGACTCATGCAGATAGCAGAGGAAGGAGGCAGCAGATGGAAATCACACTTATGGGCTGATTTACTTAAACTGCTGCACACAGAATCTGGTGCAACTGTGCATAGTAACCAATCAGCTTCCAGGTTTTATTATCAAAGCTTAATTTAAGAAGCTGAACTTAGAAGCTGATTGGCTACCATGCACAGCTACACCAGATTCTGAGTGCTCCAGTTTTAGTAAATCTCCCCCTTAGTGCTCTGGAATGAGACAAGTACACACTATAGAGGGATATGCTTTGTTCATATTTCATGTCCGAGGTTTACAACCACTTTAAAAAATATGTTACCCAAATATTCCATCTTCCTGATATGTGCCTGCTTTACCATGTACTTGTGTCAAAAAGTCTCCTGTTCTCTTTGTATTGCTTCCCTTGGGTGAAATACCTGGTGATCCTGCCAGCCCCTCTGCATTCCTATTGCAAATTGACCATGCCAGGCATAGAAGCATAACCAGTTCAGTGTGGTCAGTTTTGTGGCTGTGCTGGGAGAACAGCCTGCCTGTCCTCCAATGGCCAAGACTTGCGCTGGCATGCCCCCCTGCGCAGCCATTCACTGGGAAGATCAGTCTACTGCTGTTTCTCCACCCCCGGCTCTCTAAGCCCTTTACACAGCTGAGAACTGATATTAGAAAGGTACTTCTAATGTTAATGCAGGGGGTATGTCAGTCACTGCTTCCACACAGAGAGCAAAAGTCCTTCTTATCAATGCGCTGGCAGGGGGCAGGATATTCTACTTAGGCTGTGGCTGCTTCAAAAATAAACTGCCTTCACTTCACTCTGTTCATGAGTTTATATGAGGCATGGGCTGCTGCTTTCACACAAGGAGCAAAAGTCCTTCTTTGCAGTGTGCTGACAGGGGACAGGCTTTTCTACTTAAGTTGTAGCTGCTTTTAAAGTAAAAGATACAATATTTACTCTGTTCAAGGGCTGAGGTGAGGTGTGGGCTGCTGCTTCCACACAGGGAGCAAAAGTCCTTCGTTGCAGTGTGTCAGGGCCTGGATTACCTGCTGGCGGCACTGTGCTTCCCAGAGCGGAGCGTTGCAGTTCCATTGTCCACCAGCGGGTGTCTCCCAGCAGCCAGCAGATCCCAGTAATCAGTTTATACCTGATGCTGGCTGCTGGGAGGATATTTAGTCCTACCCCTAGATTTCCCCCTCGTTCCAGTGTTTTACTTTGCTGCCAGATACTTATATCTTTATACATGCTGTTTGCTAGTGTTTGGATGTTCTTTGGTTTTACTGTAAAGAAATTTTACTTTAAATGGAGGTAGTCTGGTCCCAGTTTCCTGAATGTAGCTTGATTTGGCCATCCCTGCTGCTGATTCCTGACACAGTGTGCTGGTAAGGGGGCAGATGTTTCTACTTAAGCTGTGGCTGCTTAAAAGAAAAAAGAAATATATAAAGAAATAACTAAATAAATACACTTCACTCTGTTCAAGAACTAGGGCGAGGTGTGGACCACTGCTCGCACACAGAGAGCAGAAGTCCTTCTTTGCAGTGTGTCAGGAACTGGATCACCTGCTGGTGGCACTGTGCTTCCCAGAGTGGAAATTTGTAGTTCTGATGTCCATCAGCAGGTGACTCCCAGCAGATCCCAGTAATCAGTTTCCACCTGATGCTGGCTGCTGGGAGGGTATTTAGTCCCGCCTCTGCATTTTCCCCTTTGCTCCAGTGTTTTACTTTGCTGCCAGATACTTAGATCTTTATATTTGCTGTTTGCTGGTGTTTGGATAGATTTTGGTTTCACTGTAAATACATTTAACTGTAAGTATATGTAGTCTGGTCCCAGTTCCCTAAGTGTAGCTGCGTAGAATTGGCCATCCCTGCTGCTAATCCCTGACACTGTGTGCTGGCAGAGGACAGGCTTTTCTACTTCAGCTGTGGCTGCTTAAAAAAATAATAAATAAATACATAAAAAAATAAAGAAATAAATCGTTTTCACGTCACTCTGTTCATGAGCTAATATGAGGTGTGGACCACTGCGAGAGAGCAAAAGTCCTTCATTGAGCGTGTGTCAGGACCTGGATCAACTGCTGGTGGCACTGTGCTTTCCAGAGTGGAACGTTGTAGTTCTGGTGTCCACCAGCAGGTGTCTCCCAGCAGCCAGCAGATCCCAGTAATCAGTTTCCGCCTGATGCTGGCTGCTGGGAGGGTATTTAGTTCCACCTCTGCATTTCCCCCTTGCTCCAGAGTTTTACTTTGCTGCTAGATACTTAGATCTTTATGTTTGCTGTTTGGATGGATTTTGGTTGCACTGTAAATACATTTTACTGTAAGTATATGTAGTCTGGTCCCAGTTTCCTGAGTGTAGCTACATAGATTTGGCCATCCCTCCTGCTTATTCCTGACACAGTGTGCTGGCAGGGAACAGGCTTGTCTACTTAAGCTGTGGCATGTTAAAAAAATAGATAAATAAACAATCTTCATTTCTGTCATGTACCTTCAAGTATACGCTGACGAGCAGAGAAAGGCCTCTCGTACAGCCCCGGTTCAAGGACCACTGAGGTTGCAACAGCGGCCACGAGAGCAAGGTGATGTTCTCAATTAGCGTGTAGGTAGGAGAGGCAGGCGACAGTAGCAGTAGCAGCGGGTGCTGGTTGACTGCGGATGCAGGCACATTGTGGATGCAGGTGTACTGCGGATGCAAAAATGATGCAGGTGACGGATACTGCGGATGCAGATAAGTGAAGGCTGGTGGGGCTGAGAAGACCGGTGCAGAGTCGGGCAAGCCGGGTTATACACAGGAAGTCAAATACCTCAAAGACATCAGGCAGAGATTAGTTAAAGTTCAGGCAGAGGTTTGGCAGCAGAGGATCAAGCAGATGTAGCAATCTCAGAGTCAGGACAAGCCCGGGTCAGGTTTGGAGATAATCAGGATGGTCAGGAAAGCCGGGTCAACAAGATCAAGGACAGATACAGGATACAGAATACAGGGGAAAGCTGCAGATCAGACAGCAAGGCCCTTGTGCAACTGCCATTTGGCGCCAATGTTAAAAGGGCGCAGGCACCCGTGCACGCACAGGAGTTCGCAATCCTGCAAATCCTTGTGTGCATGTGCTGGCCAGCATCTACCTGAAAAATTCACTCTATTTAAGAGCTAAGGTAAGGTGTGGACCACTGTTCCTACACGCAGCACAAAAGTCCTTCTTTGCAGTGTGTCAGGACCTGGATCGCCTGCTGGTGGCACTGTGCTTCCCAGAGTGGAACGTTGTAGTTCTGGTGTCCACCAGCAGGTATCTCCCAGAAGCCACCAGATCCCAATAATCATCTTCCACCTGATGCTGGCTGCTGGGAGGGTATTTAGTTCCTCTAGATTGCCCCCTCAGTGTTTTTCTTTGCTGTCAGATACTTATATCTTTATATCTGTTGTTTGCTGGTGTTTGGATGGATTTTGGTTTGACTGTAAATAAATTTTACTTTAATATATAGGTAGTCTGGTCCCAGTTTAGCTTGGTTTGGCCATCCCTGCTACTGATTCCTGACACAGTGTGCTGGTATGGGGCAGGCTTTTCTACTTTTCACTTCACTCTGTTCAAGAGCTGAGGCGAGGTTTGGACCACTGCATCCACACAGAGAGCA
Organism: Aquarana catesbeiana; assembly: GCF_042186555.1. Classification (NCBI taxonomy): domain Eukaryota; kingdom Metazoa; phylum Chordata; class Amphibia; order Anura; family Ranidae; genus Aquarana; species Aquarana catesbeiana. The sequence goes on from NC_133334.1 coordinate 279,243,517, forward strand.
AAGTCCTTTGTTGCAGTGTGATGGCAGGGGACAGGCTTTTTTTTTTTTTGCTGTGGCTGCTTTCTAAAGAAAATCGAAAGAAAATCATTTCCGGCTTTGCACACTTTTCATTTTGATGCACCTGGATTGTATTTAGTTCATTAAAACCGAAAGCTCTGTTGGACTTTACTAATGCAGTCTCTAGCAATATCATTTAGTTCTCCTTTAATCCAGCCTGACAAAGTGACAACGCTCTGAGATCTCAGCCTGTCACCCGTCATCCATCACCCGGGACTAATGAAGTGTGTGACGTCAATATTTGTCACCCCGCCGGCGGAGAGGTTATCCTGGAGGGATGTCATGTCAGCGCTCTCGGCCACCGAGCTTCAAGTGCCTTTTTTTTTTTTTTTATAAAGGACTTGTTAATTAACACACACAATTAAAATGATCAATATAACACAAGTCTAATTAAGTGGCAGCAGATAGCGGCGGAAAGACGATTGTTTTCCGTCTCGTCAGCGGTTTGTACTTTTTTTTTTGTGCGGTTTGCACGTGAACAGCTGGTGCTTAAAAAAAAAAGAAGCTGTGCTTGTTTCTGTTTGATAAGCGGATCAGAATGAAGGCGTCATTGAAGATGATAACTCTCCGATCGTTTCATCTCTGAACAATGCATCCTCCCCAAAATGACTTGATGCCGTATTTTAGACGCCCGCAAATGCCAATGAATTGATTATTTATTATGAAACAAGTTTATACAAATCCAATAAAAACTCCCTTTTGTTCACTTAGGTGGTCTAGCAGTGGCGGCTGGTGGTCAATTATTTTGGGGGGGGGGGCGGCAAACAGACCTGGTCCCCTCACTCGCAACCCCCCCCCCCTACACCCCTCGCAGCTCTCAATCCATTTGTGGCGATCCTTAATTCGCTAATGTCACTCAAGTGGGTGGGCTCGGGGGCGTAGTGCTCTGCGCCCCATACCCATCCTTTTTGAAGCTAATTAGAATCGAATCACACGCTTAAAGTGATGTTCCGGCTGAAATTATACTTTTTAAATAAAAATACCCCTATAATACACAAGCTTAATGTATTCTAGTAAAGTTAGTCTGTAAACTAAGGTCTGTTTTGTTAGTTTATAGCAGTAGTTTGTTATTTTATAAACTTACAGCAGGCCGCGGCCATCTTAAGTGTGGGCATCTGAAGCCAGACTGTATTTCTTCCTGGATCTCATCCTTGCGGATCTCGCACATGCTCAGTGCAGCACAAGCAGTGTAATAGGTTTCAGGTCAGGTTTCCATAGCAACGGCAGTTTCAGAGGAAGTTGCCGCCCCTTCCCAGAAGGCATTGCAAACAGGAAATGATGCGATGGGCCACGGCCAGGGAGGAGGAAGTGAAAAATGAATACAGCAGATATTCAGTAGGTGCTGAGGAAAAAAAAAAAATATCCAATTCGTTTACAGTGCGCAGTTTAGTGAGGGATGCTGAAGAGTTGTAAAAGTGGGTGAAACTCCACTTTAACCGCTTGCCGACCGCCGCATGCACTTATACGTTGGCAGAATGGCACGGCTGGGCAAATGGGCGTGTACCTGTACGACCCTATGAATTTGCCGCCGCGCCATCGCGTGCGCCGCGAGCTCCGTGAGTAGGATCGCGGGTCCCAGCGGTCTCGATGTCCGCGGGGATACCCGCGATCGTCTCACGGAGAGGAAGAACGGGGAGATGCTGATGTAAACAAGGATCTCCCGGTTCTGCCTAGTGACAGGACACTGATCACAGCTCCCTGTGATCGGGAGCGGTGATCAGTGATGTGTCACACACAGCCCCTCCCCCCCCCCACAGTTAGAACACATCCCTAGGACACACTTAACCCCTTGATCGCCCCCTCGTGGTTAACCCCTTCACTGCCAGTGTCATTTTTACAGTATTCAGTGCAATTTTATAACACTGATCGCTGTAAAAATGACAGTGGTCCCAAAAATGTGTCAAAATTGTCCGATGTGTCCGCCATAATGTCGCAGTCATGATAAAAATCTCTGATCGCCGCCATTACTAGTAAAAAAAAAAAAAAAATTATTAATAAAAATGCCATAAAACTATCCCCTATTTTGTAGACGCTATAACTTTTGCGCAAACCAATCAATAAGCGCTTATTGCGATTTTTTTTAAATTTTTTTACCAAAGATATGTAAAAGAATACGTATCGGCCTAAACTGAGGAAAAAAAATGTTTTTTTTATATATTTTTGGGGGATATTTATTATAGCAAAAAGTAAAAAATAATGCATTTTTTTCAAAATTGTCGCTCTATTTTTGTTTATAAAAAAATAAAAACCGCAGAGGTGATCAAATACCACCAAAAGAAAGCTCTATTTGTGGGGAAAAAAGGACATCAATTTTGTTTGGGAGCCACGTCGCAGGACCGCGCAATTGTCAGTTAAAGCGGCGCCGCGCCGAATCGCAAAAAGTGCTCTGGTCTTTGGCCAGCAAAATGGTCCGGGGCTGAAGTGGTTAATAAAAAAAAAAAAAACAAAAAAAAACCCACACACATTGAAATCCGTGCGTCCGGCACCCTGCATTGAGATTAGACGGACGGGCTGCCTGTTCTGGTGTAACGACTTGAAATACTCTGTTATATTGATTTTCTGCATGGCAGCTGAAATGTAAAATTAGGCTTACAGAGCTCTGTAAAGTGAGGTTCATGAGTAAGGTACACTAACATAGGCAATAGGTCTATATGAATCCAATTGTTCCGTCCCATTTAGATGTATCTTTTCCTGTGTTGTATTGAATTGCATTAGGTTACTATAATTCTGTAGCATGCTGACATCCCCACCTATTTAAAGGGTAACTCCACTTTCGTGCGGAACAAAATAGCAATTAGAAAAAAAAAAATGTTTATATATATATATATATATATATATATATATATATATATATATATATATATAAAATTTATGTATGTTGTACACTTTATATAATAATATTTTATGTATATATATATATATATATATATATATATATATATATATATATATATATATATACTGTCTTAAATACTATATTATATAATATATAGATTGTGGAGAGGTGACCCCAGGTCACGGTGTGTATTCGCCCCTTCAGCCTGGTTTTTGCAAAGACAGGCATGATGATTGCCCACCTGTGGGCGTGGTCTATATTCCCCAGCGGAAGAGAGCTCATGGCTCGCACTTGGGAACAGCGCCGCCCTACAGGCAGGTGTCCTGGTGTAGGAGTCGGGAGGGCTTTCAGGTGGAAAGAGAGACAGGCGGTCTCTAGGAGTCTGAGCGTGGATGTCTGCAGGAGGCAGGTGTGGCCCCCGCCACCAAGCAGCATGCAGCTGAGCAAGTAAGCTCCGGGAGGGAGTTTGACTAAGTAAAAGTGAGTGAGCCGGGAGGCTGAAGTTTTTCTGTTGTGCAATGATGGTGGAACCCCCTGCGTGGGAAGATTTTCTGTGAAGTTTGTTTCGTTTAAATAAAATTGGGCTGCCACGCCCTTAAAAAATACAGTCTGGACTGACCGGTGTTCCTGAAAACGCATACACCACTAGAGCATAATCACCCCAGATCATTACAACATATATACTGTAAAATTAATATAATAATATTATATGCATATATATTGTCATATATACTACCCTGTTTCCCCGAAAATAAGACCTAGCGTGATTGTTGGTGATGGCTGCAATATAAGCCCTACCCCCCCAAATAAGCCCTACCCTGTTTCCCCAAAAATAAGCCCTACCCTGAAAATAAGACCTACAAGGACTTTAACTAGGGCTTATATGGAGGGGTAGGGCTTATATTGCAACCATCACCGACAATCACGCTAGGTCTTATTTTCGGGGAAACAGGGTATATTATATAATATATACTGTACAATAATATAATAATATTATATGCATATATTATGGGATCCCCCTGAGGAAGACACGTGATTAGCTCTGTGTCGTCACACGTAGGGGAGGGGCCAGGACAGGGGAGGAGCTCGGATACATGCTTGTTTGTACAAGCTGCTGACACCTACAAGTGTGGAAGTCGTTTGGAGAGGAATTCTATGCTTAATGCTTTTATAGTTTGGTGCGCTGGAAGCACCTAAAATGTGTGAGTTTTCTGATGTTATGTTTTCTAAACACATTTTTAAACTAGCGATAATCCACTATCCAGCCTCTTGTTTTAAAATTGAGGACAATTTCTCTGCATTTTCCTGTGGGATCTCCTGCTGAGCCAGTTTCACTTAGAGCCCAGGAGAGGTTCAACTGCCTATGTGGACCAAACTTAAGTGTGCGGTCACACTGTTGGAGGTGAGCGCATTCACACGGTGGGGGGGGGGGCACATGTGTGAAGTCATCCTCTTCTGATCAGGATTATCATCACTAGAGTCACTTTTTGGACAGTAATACGTATAATACGCCAATTTGCACTTTTGTCTCTGTGGTTGGATGAAAATTGGGAGAAAAAAAATCTTTTTTTTTTTTTTTGAACACTTCATATTAAGGAATAATACTAAATTTATTTCACTGTGAGCTTGCTTATTATACAAATTTATTTATTTTTTTTTTTTTTTTTATGTTCATAGTTTCACATTTTTTAGCAGTATTGATTTTCATTGTTTATGGCACTATCTATGCGTTTGTAAGGTTCAGTATCACACAGCGCGGCAATTTTTTGTTTTTTTTTGTATATATGTTTTCACAGATTATGGGATTGCGATCGATGCTTAACAGCTGTGAATTTGCACTTTGTTTCACAGGAATTGTTATATCACACCTGACGCTGGGTTGTAACCTCGGGTTACTTTATACCCGATGCTGAATGCAGTCTCAGGTTGCTCTAGAGTAGTTTGCAATATTTATATATGTTTTATATACTAGATACTGTCTGATATACTATATTATATAATATATACATATATACTGTAAAATAATAAAATATAATATGTGCATATATACTATATACTGTCGTATGTACTATATTATATAATATATACATTACTACTATACAATTAATATACAGTAATATTATAAGTATATCTAATATATACTGCCTTATATACATATATACTGTACAATTGATATATGCATATATATACTGTCTTATATACTATATTATATAATATATACATAAATACAATTGGTATAAATCATATTGTAAGTAAATGTTTTTAACCCCTTCCCGCCGCCACCTCCTTGCCCTTTAAGAGCTTCTAAATGCCGGGAGGGGGAGGCGAGCACTGGGATCATGTGACCACTGTGATTGGCTGTCACATAACGGGAAAGCTCCCGACCGCAAGTTTGCATCGGGAGCTCACTGATCCCCACCGACGACTGCGCTGGGAGCGCGCTCTCAGCACAGAAAACTGTTTACATAAGTCCGCATATATGCAGCCTCTGGGCGTTAAAGCCCACCCACCGAGAGTCTGCATATATGCACCACATCGGCAGGAATGGGTTAAAAATTCCCTTTCCTTTTTAATCTGCAGCTGCTGTAATGTTCTGTAAAATGCAATATGAATATGGCCACCTGGAGGAGCTCTGTACACAGAATGCCCCCCAAAATGTAACTTCCTTCTTGTGTGATTGGCTTACTGGTTTTCCCAGAAGTCTCCACTATGATACAAGTCAGATTTTGGGCATCCCTTGCAACAAACATGTAATTTTTGGTGAGATACTCCCAAAGGGAAATCACAGTTAAGGGGATGCAGACCCTGCCACTTACCTCATTCGAGCCCTGCAGGTGCAGCAGCTGATTGATAATTATAAAGTCACTCACATTCACTCTACCCATGGACACAGAGAAACTATTTCTTCAGAATATCAAAAGGTACAATCTACAACAAAGTTTGTTACAATCCCTGCAATGTACAGAAAACACATGGGTTGGGGGGGGGGGTTCCTCTTAGCAGCTAGCAGCCCTCATCTCCTTGCTTAGCTGCAGTAGCCAATCGCCATCCTAACAGGATCTACCTAGAGTGAGCCAAAAAGGCCTCCCCCTTGCATCGGAGACACTCCAAAGATGAGCATTGCAAAGTGGTCTCCTCAAAGATGGCTGCTGCACTTCTGCATTAATGAATATTCAGTTTAACCCTGTCCACACCGCAGAAGGATAATACAGCAGCAACAAAGGAAGAAGTTCCACAGCAGTTATCGGAAACAGTCCAGGATATACACAGAATTCACTAGGCAGGGTGTGACGCCATCCTTTGTACTGGTCTTGGCGGTGCGATGGAACTGGGACTTCCAGTAGGGTTATCCTCATGATATTTGAAGCCAGCATATGATCCAGCTTATGCTTTGAAGTTAGTTTATTTCCTTGTCAAGCCCCGGTTCTATGGCCCAGAGAACCCTCAGCCTGGATAGAAAAGATACATTTATTTTAACATTTGAGAAGAAGGAGCAGCAGCCGTCTCCTCCGGCAAACCTCTGGCAGTACGTTGCATGTGTTTATATGAGAATACGGGAATTTGTTTGACAGCCATAAACAATTTGTTTAATTAAACACTGTATCAAATTACCGGAGTATCAATGCATGTAGAATGATGGCTTACTTTATTCATATATAACGAGAGATCCTGTTAAGTTTGTATTAGCGCCTGCCTGGTGATTTAATGGTGAGAATGTGGTGGCCTTGATTTTTTATTTATTTTTCCCTTGGCAATCATTCATATTTGTTTGTTTTTGAAATGCACATATTATTCTGCATATTTGTTTAAAGCTTTTATTAATGGAGGTCAATGATGACTTGGTACCAAGGCTAAATTTTCAGTTTTATCATACGTCCGTTACCATGACAATAACACTATGGCTAATTTGCAAAACTAATGTTTATATTTATATGTAAGACCTTGTCTTGAACTTATAGGAGAAGTACAGCCAAAGCTCGGCTGTACTTCTGTGCATCACAGGAATGGAGTTCGCTCTGCACTCCTGTGACCCATTTTCAGGAAGCCCGCTGTCGGCTGACGTCACAGAGCCAGGCCAGGCTGGGGGAAGATCGCGACCATATGGTCGGGATCCACCCACATGCCTAGACCGGCACCCGGCTCAGCCTCTCAGCGAGCCATTGAGAGCCTGAGCCAGCTCCGATCCCGCCCCCTCCACAGCCCAGCCCTCCAGTGAGCACAGGGGGGGCAGAGCAGACAGAAGTGACTGACAGCCACCACTACTCTGCTCACAGAGTTTTGCTGCATCCACCTAGGTACCAAACTTGCCCCCCTCCCCTGCAAGCTAGGAATCGCTGTATTGGACATTCCTACTCAGGGGGGAACCACCGTTCCTACTGTATGTGGCCCAGGCAGCAGGGTGAATTGAATGTAGTCAGGGAGGGTGATTGGCAGGGGGCAATTACTAGAACCGATCCCCTGCATGGCTCCCTCTGCAGCAGCTGAAAGCTGTCTTCTTCTCCTCTCCCTCCTGCCGGCTTTCAGGTGCTGCAGAGAGAGCCATACAGGAGATCAGTTCCAGTAACTGTCCCCCATTGCCACAGAGATCACCCTCCCCCTGCTGTCCAGGCCACCTGTGTGCCCCCCCCACCCTGCGGTGCTGCCGTCTTCCCCCCTCTCCTTCCTGCCGGAAGCTGTAAGCACCCAATAGGATCCTTGAGGATGGAGAGTGGGGGAGGAGTGCGGTATATATATATATACTGTTATATACTGTATGTCATATGAATGAACACAGTGAGTGATCAGTACAGATCATTCATAACTGAAGCATAGTAAACTGTGTTTATTTGGTAGAGGGAGTCGTGTAAGATTGGCTGGATGGGACCCTGTGGTTTCTAACAGCTGGCCTGTGTCAACTCCATCCAGTGATCTCCACTTGCTTCCAGGTCCTGTCCTGCTCAGATGGCCCAATGCATTCTGAATACAGGGGGTCAGCCACTTGGTCTTGGGTTTTGCCATGTGCTCTCCCCACTGGACTTCTTAGCTCTTCCCTGCCCCCCAGTCATGCTGCCCTACTCTTAGATTTTGCTCAGTTCCAGGCCATGTACTTTGACACTATACAGCACGGATGGCAGAATGCTCTTGCTGGACCATTGTATTCTGACAGCCACTGGTGACAGCTGTCAGAATATCCAAACAGCGGCCGATCTGATTGGATGCAGCTGCTGTTCCGTTAACAATCTTCCCCTGACTTATTTGATTTTTCAGTCGAAGGATGACAGGCAGGAGGGAGCTGACAGGGCATCCCATTAGGCACATTTTGACCAGTTCACCTGGAACCAGTCTAAAGTCAAGGAGTTTATGGCCAGATTTTTTTTGTTCTGGATGGTACAGCTCCAGCTTGCTGCAGAGATCACTGCTGCAGCAGTTCCCTTAGACACCCCCCAATGGTGTCATGTCTCCGCTGCCTCTCCACTTGGCCATTCACTTAAAGAGGAGCTCTGTCAGAACAAACTGAAAGTCAGCAGCTACAAATACTGTTGGGACACTTATCTGCCCACGAATCCAGCGGTGTCTTAGCCAATTGCCATTTTCAATTGGCTCTCGGGTGCTGCCGCTACCATTTTGGGTAAGGCTAACTGGCAGTGAAGCCTTGAGGGTTCACAGACGGTTCCCTACTGTGCATGTGTGAAGCGTGCTGCGCTGTGTGAATGGCCTGGCGGAAGGGGAAGGAGGAGGGGGGGGCGAACCTCTGGATGACTTCACCGCGTCAAAGTCTATTACTGCCTGGCCTGCCTCCCAGCATGGTTTCCTAAATAACACATGCTTAGTGAAGACTGTGTTGCCTGAGCAACTTTCTAGTCCTCTGAGCTCCTGTGTGCCTAGTGTTTTTTGTATTCTGTGTCTGACGTCCTGTGTCGTCCCCCCCCAGCTTCGTCTTCCATTGTGTACCGCCCCCCGGTTTCGTCTTCCATTTGTGCTTGTCTGCTGCCTGCCCTGGCCTTGACTTGTTTCCTGGATCCTCCTCTGTCGTCATCTATACTAAACCCATATGCGAATTGCCTCCCTATCATCAGCTGGGCATATCTGGGGGTTGCAACCTGGTTAAGCTTGCTGCAAGTCCATCCCCACCATCAGGTGCCCTAGTGAAGAAGCAGGCTGGGGCTTAGACTCCATGCAGCTTGAGGAACCCTGGGTTGGCGTTCTACAAAGGCTGACTACCACAGAAACCTGACGGCCTTTGCTAGATATGACAAGGAAGTTTAGAATGAAGACCAACGTGCAACATATGAGGGCTATCTTTTTTTATCCTACCATAAATTGGCTTTGGTAAAGGTATGGAGGGGGAAGAAAAGCGTTTGAGTAAGGAGCTACATGTCCCACCACTCCAATAAAAAGAAATCTCTTGCTAGGGAACTAAACTTCCCATCACGCTCAGCCAGGACAGCATGGCCCAGCTGTTAGGAGGCTACCAAACTTTGGTGTGGAGGACAAGGTGTTGCACACAATTACAATAAAAACGAGGCTCAGATCGGGATGGTTGTTGAACATTAGCGGGTAAGTCTGACTGTGGGATCACATTAGCTTCCATCAGGTATAAAAGCCATTCCGTTAAATAGAAGGAAGCAGCAGGGCACAAAGTTTTTCATGCTGAGTAAAATTCGAGGAGCATTAAACTCTGAGAAAGGGAGGCTTGTTTGCAAGCACTTAAGCTGCTTTAACATGTAATCATTTACCTTTTATAGCCCAATTTCTTTTAAATAATATTTATCCACTTTATTATTATACAGCACATAGGTTTCACGCACGTCTCTACGCTGGGTTTTTGACAAGGCACCCAGATTCCCACAGGTAATGCACTGTGAGCAGGTGAAATCACAATTTAAAGGGTTGATGCAAAACTGGAAGATCGGTTATAGATAGCTGCTGGTGATGTTGGGTTTTGCCGTGATCTCTTCTCTGCCCTCTCCTTAGCTTGATGTCTTAGATTGACCATTACTGTAGGTGGGGGGTCTCCATGCCTTATCTTTATTATTGATAATGTACAAATGAAAAATCCAACAGGCAGTACAAGACCAGTATTGTTGCAGATGGGTATAATCACCTCCTCAATCCTTCAGATATATCACGTTAATGGTTGTGATTTCACGCTCTATCATCTGCTCAAAATTGAATGTTGAATTTGGGCTGGACTGAGCACTGGGACACTAAATATAATAATTAAAAAAAAAACAACACTTCCCTGCTGTTTGCTACAGGGGGCACCCAAGCCGAGTCAGAGCTCCCTGCATCCATTCAGACATGGAGCCCCGACCTGGCCCCGCCCCCCTCTCTCCCCTGATTGGGTGACTGACTTTGATTGACCAATCAGGAGGAGTGTACTGGGTGGCTGAGGGGATTGTGGACATCGCTGGAGAGAGAAGGAGCTCAGGTAGGTAATTGGGAGGTACTGGGGGAGGCTGCTACACACACACACAAGGTTTTTTATCTTAATAGAATGCATTAAGATAAAAAAAAAAACCTTCTGCCTTTACTCCTTTAACAAATGAATCCAAAGCTAAATGAGTTTTTCCGTTGTGCGCATCTCTACACTCTACTGTTTGCCTAGTTGCCAATATTAGAACTCTTCATCCTAAACTACATAGACGTGTTGGTTTAATAATGATGACTAACTCCATTGTATAACTCCGGAGTATGATACATCTGTGACCTCACACCAGTGACATCATCACCAGGGTCAACCTCTTATTGGCCTTCTTTGTTCCTTCTTGGCATTCTGGCCCCTTTTCCTGTTTGCCCCGGTACCCTCCATTTAAGAGTCAGGTGATGTATATCTCTACTACCCCCCCAAGGGTAATGACAAGGGGCAGCGATTCTACCCAGAAGTCCACTGAGCAGCTTTTTAAAGCGGAGTTCCACCCAAAAATGGAACTTCCGCTTTTCGGATCCCCCCCCCCCCCCTCCAGTGTCACATTTGGCACCTTTCAGGGGGGAGGGGGGAGCAGATACCTGTATAATCCAGGTATTTGCTCCCACTTCCAGGCATAGATAGCCGCAGTATCTGCGGATATCTATGCCACATCCGGCACCCCCCCCCACTGTCTTCTGGAAGACACATAGGTCCCAGAGACAGCAGGAACCAGTGGAATCGCACAGCGCGATTCGCGCATGTGCAGTAGGGAACCAGGCTGTGAAGCCGCAAGGCTTCACTTCCTGATTCCCTTACCGAAGATGGTGGTGCCTCCACCCGAGAGCCGAGGGACAGATCGGCTTCGGGTGCCAACATCGCGGGCGCCCTGGACAAGTAAGTGTCCATAATTTAAAAGTCAGCAGCTGCAGTATTTGTAGTTGCTGTCTTTAAAAAAAAAATGGCGGAACTCCGCTTTAAGTTTTGGGATGAAGCAGAACAGATTTTATATTGATTATAACTTCTGACTTTGGGATTGCTGTCTTTTCTAGAAATGCCATGTTGTCTGGATTTGTTGTCTTATACTCATATTGTCTCTTTTCTCGCCAACAGTTGCGGGTGGAAACCATAGATGAAAGTGGAAAAACCATTGAGGGCCCAGTGGATCTAGAAGTCCTGGTCATCGATCAGAATGACAATCGACCAATCTTCAAGGAAGGTCCTTACATCGGCCATGTTCTTGAAGGGTCTCCAACTGGTGAGTGCCAAACCTGTCCCTTTTAAATTTCACAGCGCCCCCTCAACTGTAACGGCTTCCCAATAGCTGACCCTGTGTCCTGAATGAGTTACATCATATTTTTTTGTAACTAAAGAACTGAAGTGTTCATGTATTTTCCACCAATGTTCCTTCCAAAGCCGGGTACACTACACTACACTGACAGCTTCAGTTGGAGCCTCTGTATTAACCATGCGGGGTTCAGGGCCACTGATTAGGCAGTAGAACCGGTCCTGTTGTACTGGGCCCAGACCTCATCAGCTAAACAGGGGGACCCAGGTCAACTTTATTGTTTATTTCTTCCTAAATTAATACATGGATTTTACTGAACCACACCCTCGCTCCTACTTGTTTTTTTTTTTTGTTTTTTTTAAGTGTTTGTTAATTGATTTTCCATATAAAGTTTTGACAGGTATCATGTATAGAATGAGCATTTTAGAACTTTAGAATTTTAGAACCAGTAGCCAAACATCTTATCACAACAGTAACTTTCCCCAACAGAGGGAAACTTCATAGAAAGGCTTACCAAAATTACCGTATGTGGACCACATAGGGCCCAAAACCAATACATTATAATATTACAAACGGTAAAAGACATCCATTCACCATTCACACACACACAACTACATACAACCACCATTCAAACCTAACCGCCCTCTCCCTGTCAATCAGATTGAAGAGTCATGGAGCCACCAACAGAACATCCGGCGACCTACAGACACAGTGACCTAAACATGAAGTCAGCTACCCACTACTGTTGGGATAGCAGAGTGTCTCTCCAAAAGGGATCAGAAATATCGAGCCAGGGTTGCCAGACCTTGAAAAACTTTTTGGGGCAAGCCCTACCATTATATATGAGCTTAAAGATGGGTAAAACTTTATTTACCATGTGGTAAAAGGTTTGTATTTTCGAAGCGGAGGCATTCTTCCATCGCAAAAAAATATATTTCCTGGCATAAAATATTAATATACGTACAAGAGTACGTGCATGAGTCCTGGGTGTAAAGTCATTTAACACACCTTATAGTCCAACTTCAGGAGTGTGAGGTAGAGGTAAATGTAAAGTGTTGTCAAAAAAAGAAATAAAGTCCTTCCAATATTCCGACAAAGCTGGACAGGACCAAAACATATGTAAGTACTCTGCGTCTTTAGACCCACACCTGGAACGGGATGCAGCAGAATCCGCTCCTACTTGTTTACTAAGGCTTAAATTACATTTCCCTGGGCCCTATCGGGTCAACAAAGTGACCCAGAAAGTGGGCCGCTTTTTTTTTTTTCATTTTCGGGAGGTAAAATCAGTGCCGCTGTTTTGCTGCACCCCAGAGGGGTGGGGTATAGGTGGGATTGGGGGGGGGGGGGGTCCTGTCAGAAAGGCTATATTGGGCCCCATGATTTCTAACAGCAGCCCTGGCTAGGTTAGTCCAGCGATCTCCCCTGCTGAATAGGATCCAAAATGTTACATTTCTTAGACATGTTGGCTACTTACCTTGGATTCAACCAGACCCAATTTCGATGTTTTTACTCTGTAGAAAACCTGATCATCTGTATTAACCTTTTAAATCAATCGTTGTCTTATATAGTATCTGCCGCTTGTGAATGTGGTAGCCAAGTTAAATCTGCACTCAACCAATATCTGGTATATGGGTGAGTCAAATATCTGTTTTATTAAACCCTCACAGAAATAATATAAAGGAAACTATTTGTATAGAGATAAGACTACCGAATGTTAGAGTTTTTTTTGTCTGAAGTACCCTCATGAGTTGGTTGTTTTTCTTCTGGCATGCTGAATAGGATGTACTTGCTCTTTATTGCATTGACCTTCAAGTATGACATCCATCGTCTATATCTCTGTTGCTTTGGTGAACATTGCCTGGAAAGGATGTAAGAATTGTCAGGAGAGTGTAACGCTCCTGTTCCTTGGCAGCTGCTGGTCTCATTACAGCATCCCTTTTTTGGGTGAGCAGCATTCTCCTTGTCTGACTGTCCACCTGCAGGGTGATTGGTGTAGACGCAGCCTCTGGGAAGAGACCAAACCTGTTTTAAGCCTGCCAAGCCCTTAATGTCATGCTTGTGGTAGTGACAGCAACACGTGCTTCAAGCTCCCTGTTTGCCTGCCTTGTTCCCATCCCTGACTTTTACCTTCCCCTGGTCCCCGCCCTGCCTGCTAGTATGGATTTCCTTGTTATCAACCTCGGATTGGCCTTTGAACTACTCTCTGAACCCTGCCTGCCTTTTGACCACGGGTTTGACCCTGACTACTCTCTCAACTCTGCTTGCCTTTTGACCACGGGTTTGACCCTGACTACTCTCTCAACTCTGCCTGCCTTTTGACCACGGGTTTGACCCTGACTACTCTCTGAACTCCACTTGCCTTTTCACCACAGATTTGACCCTGACTACTGTTCTGGAAACTTTATAGATGGGCAACTCCTATCCTCATATTGATTAGTAGTGCCAAATTAATAACTACTGCAGTAGAGTCACAAAAAGATACACTCAGCATGTTTCCAAATAACAGTTCTGTTTATTTGAAGCGCTTGAATTTTTTTATATGCATGATTATGTAGGTATCCCATTAATATCACGTTAATATTACAATTGTACTTTTATGGTAAGAAGGGGCGTAATACAGGCAGGCTAAATTCTAATCAGGACATGAAAGAATGCAACATGTAATGAAAACATCATAAGTGTCGTGTGCACAATGAGTGAAGTGTGCAATACATAGGCAAAGCATACAAGATAGAATACAATTTTATACAGAGTTTACAAATTTCCTTTAGAAACCTACTGAGATCTCTGTCTGTCTGAGTCTCTGAACTCTGTATGGATTTCCTTGTTATCAACCTCGGGTTGGGCTTTGAACTACTCTCTGAACCCTGCCTGCCTTTTGACCACAGATTTGACCCTGACCACTCTCTGAATTCTGCCTGCCGTTTGACCACGGATTTGACCCTGACTACTCTCTGAACACTGCCTGCCTTTTGACCACGGATTTGACCCTGGCTACTCTTTGAACCCTACCTGCCGTTTGACCATGGATTTGACCCTATACTTTCTGAACTCTGCCTGCCGTTTGACCACTGATTTGACCCTGACTACTCTCTGAACTCTGCCTGCCATTTGACCATGGAATTTACCCTGACCACTCTCTGAACATTACCTGCCTTGAACCCAGACTGCCTTTAGACCACTCTGCCTATCTGCCAGCCGTAAGTACCCATTTGTTGTGCTTAGCTTGCGCCTGCCTCAGCGTGGTAGCAGGGCACTATAGCATTACGTTTAAAACCTGGGGGGCAACCGAGTAGCAATAGGCCTGCTTGCCTTATGGGAAAGGGGGTTGCTATAGGTGAAGAACATAGAGCCAGCTATAGTGCCTGACCACCAAAGCTAAGAGTGACAAGAATATACAGTGTTTTCAGGCAGCTAGCATGAAATGAATGTATGGAGGAGGTGTTCTTTTCCTTTGTATCAAACGGACAACATTAGCCCAAAGTGGCGTGACCAAAAAAGAAAATACTCCACATAGTGTGAATCCGTATAAACATAGAAATTTATGGGACGAGCCCTGCTGATGTCATTGTGTTACCCACAAACCTTAATTTCAAGCGCTTGATCCACTTTCTAAATGTGAGTGTTTCCAATTTTTTAATGCATTTCTATGTTTATACGGATTCACACTATGTGGAGTATTTTCTTTTTTGGTCATGCTACTTTGAACATTTGAGAGGATTTGGTCTAACAAGTTGGCTGCTTGTGAGGACTGCTTCTCTGTGACATCTCTTGACCAATTGGACTATCTTCCATCTTGATCTGGAGCCCAGACGTGGAGGTCCCATAATTTGGTGTTTACACCATAGGCCTTGTTGACTCACTGGGCATATGCCCATTGAGTCCTCTTACTCCGGTAAGCCTCCTCACTAACCAGTGGTGGTTCTGTTGTCTGTGTCTTCACTTCAACACTGGTGTCACGTGGAATTCCTCTTCTGGCTACATAATCTGTTTTCACTGTTTATCCAAGGACTGTTCTATTTATTGATTAAAAAACTTTACACAATGGCACATGGAATGTGCATTTCACATCACTTTTCACAGTTTTTTTTGTGGTCATTTCAAAGTATATATTAGTTTGTATAGGAGTTTTTATCAACTTGAGTTTTTTTAGCGCTGCACAAAATGTTATCTTTCACAAATCTCTTGATTTATACTTGTCTTAGTGTTGTGCTGGCTGCTATTTTATATATGTCAGCGCGATATACACCAATTACTCCAGAACAGGACCCTTGCTCTCCATGCAGAAGCAGTGTTCTCTCTGCAGAACTCTGACCCCCCTCCCCCCACAGAGTCAGTTCTGCAATCATGCTGGCAGGGAACAGGGTTTTCTTCTTAGGATGTGGCTTTTTTTTTTTTTTTTTAAGAAAGACAACTGTAAGACTGTAACATTCATTCAGGCTTTAGTCTGTGAAATCTACTGCAGGCAGCTGGAAGGGACTACCAGTGGCAGCCTGTCCATTAGGGGCACAGGGGCCACCCCCTAATCCATGCGCCCGGCCCCCAATCTACATACAGGGCACCAGACACGTAGATTTCAATGGTTTTTTTTTTTTAACCACATGATTAGAGCCTGAGGCTCTAATTGGCTTCAAAAACCCCACCCACTTGTGTGACAATAGCGAATTAATATTCGCTATTGACCTTCCTGAGTCTCCTCCCCGCCAACCAGGAAGTGGGTCATAAGACCCGATTGGCCGAGAGGAGAAGCATTCGTATTGGGTTTCCGAGGGAGGCCACCGAGGAGGAAGCCGCCGCGTAGCCGGAGACACAGGGTGAAGCCGCTGAGGAGGAAGCCGCTGTGAAGCTAGAGATGTAGGGTGAATCCACTGAGGAGGAGGCCGCCGTGAAGCCGGAGATGCAGGGTGAAGCCGCTGAGGAGGAGGCCGCCGTGAAGCCGGAGATGCAGGGTGAAGCCGCCGAGGAGGAGGCTACCGTGAAGCTAAAGACGCAGGGTGAAGCCACCGAGGAGGAGGCCGCCGAGGAGGAGGCCGCCGTGAAGCCGGAGATGCAGGGTGAAGCCGCCGAGGAGGAGGCCGCCATGAAGCCGGAGACGCAGGGTGAAGCCGATGAGGAGGAGGCCGCCGTGAAGCCGGAGATGCAGGGTGAAGCCGCTGAGGAGGAGGCCGCCATGAAGCCGGAGATGCAGGGTGAAGCCGCTGAGGAGGAGGCCGCCATGAAGCCGGAGACGCAGGGTGAAGCTGCTGAGGAGGAGGCCGCCATGAAGCCGGAGATGCAGGGTGAAGCCACAGAGGAGGAGGCCGCCATGAAGCTGGAGAACCTGGAGTTGCAGAGGAGGAGACGCAGAAAGCAGCCGAAGCTGCCCGCGACCTAGATGAGGTGAATGCAGGGCTGGTGGGGGGACGAGCGAGCGACGGGTGGGGAGGGGGGGTGGTGTGTTTGACTGAGCGACCGACCGGAGGGGATTGCGACGGGTGTCTTGTTTGCACCCCCACAAAATATACAGCACCGGCCGCCACTGCTACTTACTCAATTTTTGCTGTGCAGCTTCAACTTCATTGCTGGCTCTTTTACTCTCCCTCCCTTCCTTAATGCAAGTCTAGCAGTCAGGGCTAACATTAAAAGCAGGGCACCCTCCGTGTGGAGGAGATTTTTATCTCTGCAGTTGTTGATTGAAGAATCTGTCTGATCATATACAAAAAATGTACAGACGCATTACAAAAAAAAATGACATTAAAAGTAAACCTTGCTGTAATAACTCGTTATGTGTGCTGAGTGAAGGCAACACACTACTTTCCCTTTAATTGCTGCTTTGTTGGGAAGAAAGTCGCGGATGTTGTGCGCTGACTTTGAGCTGTTACCTTAATACGAGGTTTATGTCTCCGGAGTAATTAGCAGCCTCCTCTCGGTGAACCGTGCTTTCATGGCCCCGAGCAAATTAAAAAGAAGACAGTAAGACTATTGCTACATTAAACATAAAGATGGATCCAGCTTGCATTAGAAAGTCTTCAGTAGCCTGGAAGCAATTTTAACATCTGTTACTGGCATGACACACCGGAGACTTCCACTGATCAGAAAGATGAGACAAGGATGATTCCATAAAGAGTTAGATTTGTTTGCAGCCGCGTCCGCAACCACGAGGATAAAAGGTGGCACCTTCTACGGGGGGGTGGGGGAAAGGAGCTCCTCACCTCTTGGACCCTTAAAGTGTCACTAAACTCGCATCATTAAAAACTCTCCATAAATGGCGTATTCCATGCTGTTCATACTCACTCGAAAGACACAGAGGGGCTCCAAGTGCAGTATTAATATACTCCGATTTATTAAAAGAAAGACAAAGAGCGGCTCACATTTTAACAGATGAAATAGGCATGTATAGAGTTGTTCTGGTCAGTCTCTGGGCTCTCACAAGTGGTCCTCGTAGAGTAGTGGCATCTGACAAAGGAGCTGTATGGATGGAAGGCTGTAGTAAGCGGCCGCTCAACGCATTAACCGGAGCGGACCGCCTGATGGCGCCGGACCGGGTCTGACGACACTATGGAGGCAGTGCTGACATGAAGGGGCAGTAACACGTTTCAAAGCTTCCGCTTCTTCATCAGAAGGTCTGATGATGAAGCGGAAGCTTTGAAACGCGTTACCTCCGAGGATACTGCGGACTTTTAAATGATGGACTTTTTTGTTCATGCTGTTATAAACATGTACCTTTATGCTACATCCCACTGGTGCACAGGTGTCAAATTGGCAGCCCTCCAGCTGTCCCATGGGGCATTACAAGGCTGACCGTTACAAGCGGGACTCCCAGTCCCAGGTCACCAGTTTGACACCCCTGCTCTAGTGCCACTATAGGTTTTTTATTCATACTCGCTCAGTCATTATGAGATTCCTTTTCTGTATTCTGCGAAAATCCTGGTTGAATCTGCCCCTTCTGTCCATGTCCCCAATTCAGCTAGGAATTTTGCAGAGCAGTGTTGGCAGCTCTGCACATGCTCAGTTTTCAGTGGGTTTCTATGCTTAGCATTTCCTCCCCCATCATATCTGAGCAGCCCATGTGACTATAGAGTCACACATGTGGGCGTATACACAGTGCTAAATGACCGCCCACTCCCTCCCTCCACCTCCATGCTCACTAACCAGCTACACACAATGGGGGGTGGGATATTACATCTTGATTGATGGAGGCTTCACCTCCCTCTTATTCTAAGACACAGGCTGGAGGGGTGTGATACAGGATGCGACTGGCAGAAATCCGCCCACGCCATGTTATTGCCAAAAAATAATAAAGATTTGATTTCAAATATAAATTTGTAAAAACAGTTTATTGATATTATTTATGTATTTTTACTCTGTATTCCAAATGCAGTTTATTTTTTTATGTTGAACATGTGACCAGCAGCAGAGGACTAGAAGCTCCTCCTGCTTATGTTTCCCTGCAGACAGGCTGGGAGAGAGCCGGGTCATGTGACAGGTGGGTATTCATTAGGAAAAAGTTATTTCGACTTTTTTTTTTTTTCTTTAACCACTTCCCGCCCGGCCTATAGCAGAATGACGGCCGGGCGGTGGTTCTGTTATCCTGACTGGGCGTCATACGACGTCCAGCAGGAAAACATGCCGGCGGGCGCCCACGGGGGCACGCAGCGCGGCGATTGGAGGTGCTGTGTGTCATTCTGACACACTGTACCTCCGATCGTGGTATGGAGCCTCTGGTGGAGGCTCCTTACCACGTGATCAGCTGTGACCAATCACAGCTGATCATCGCGTGAACCAGGAAGTGCCGGTAAACGGAATTCCTCGGTGCGCGCTGACAGGGAGAGCCGTTCGGCGGCTGTCCCTGACAAAGGGGGGGGGGGGGTCTGTGCTGATAATCAGCACATTTATTATCAGCACAGCCCCATCAGATGTGCCACCACAGCTGCCAAAAAGGTGCCCATCAGCTGCCAGTCAGTGCCCCATTAGAAATGGCTGTAGGTGCCCATCACAGTGCCAATCAGTGCCCTACAATAACACCTTTCAGTACCTCCTAATCATCAGTGCTGCTCATTAGTACCGCCTGTCAGTGCCAATTACAGCCGCCTGTCAGTGCCCATCACAGCTGCCCGTCAGTGCCGCCTATCAGTTCATCAGTGCTGCATATCAGTGCTGCCTATTGGTGCCCATCAGTGCTGCATATCAGTGCCGGCTATCAGTGCCCATCAATTATACATATCAGTGCTGCCTCCTCATCAGTGCCACTGCCAACTCATCGGTGCTCATCAGTGCCACCTTATCAGTGCTGCCTCATCAGTGCCCATCAGTGCTGCCTCATCAGTGCCCATCAGTGCTGCCTCATCAGTGCCCATCAGTGCTGCCTCAACAGTGCCCATCGGTAAAGGAGAAAACTACATTTTATAACCGAAACGAAGAAAAACTTTTTTTTTTAAATTAAAAATTAAAAAAATGTTGGTCATTTTTAGTTTGTTTAGCAAAAAATAAAAACCCCAGTGATGGTCAAATACCACCAAAAGAAAGCTCTATTTGTGGGAAGAAAATGATAACAATTTAGTTTGGGTGCAGTGTTGCATGACCATGCAAGTGTCATTCAAAGTGTGACGGCGCTGGAAGCTGAAAATTGTCCTGGGCAGGAAGGGGGTGAAAGTGCCCGGTACTGAAGTGGTTAATTAAAATAATTACAGTGCCGTCATCCATATACAGATATAGAAGGGAGAATGTCAATTAAACGGTGTGTGTTTAGTATCACTTTAATGCTTGGTTTATGGTTCATCAAGTGTTTGCCATCATTTTGAAGAGCAAAACCAGGCACTAGACATGTGCGTTTTGTTTCAATTTGTTTTTCAGCCAAAAATTTTGTTTTTGGAGATTTGGATGTTCCTGAATCTCCAAATCACAATAGTAACAAATTTCATCGGATCCAAAAAAATTATCATGAAATGAAACAAAATAACGAATTTGAATTTAGAAATCCCAAAAATGAATTAGAAAAATTAGAAAATGAATTTGAATTTGAAATGGAAACCTATTGCAATAAATACAGTAAGGTGTGAAAGTGAAATATGATGATGATAAGAATAGAAAGGAATATAATAGAATAAATAGGAATCGAATTGAATAGAATAGAACAAATTGAATTGTCTCCTGAAATTTGCATTGATTCAAGAATATCAATTATACTAACCAAATCCGAATACACGAAACAAATTCCAAAAATGAATCATTCTAACATAACGAATATGATGAAACAAAATGATTAACTTAACAAATGGATACAAAACAAAACCATTTTTTCCATTGTACACATGTCTACCAGGCACAGCCTTCTGCTCGTCCTTGGATGAGGCCCCCAATGCTGCATTCTATTTTTATACTAAGCTTTTTTGATGTCTTAAGACCAGTAATATTTAGGGTCATCTTTTTCTTTGGTCTTGGGTGGTCCTCCGTCATGCATGGCTACATCATTCCACTGTGAGGTCTGGTCCATTGCACCCTGCACTCACAGTATGTCTTTAGCCTGACCTGGAAGACTGAGAGCACATGTTGATAGTGTTGGTGTGACAGTCAGGGGTCAGGTTTGGAGACCAGTAGCTATAGCAGTAGAAGGGCTCCCACCGACCAGCAGGATAACTAAGCAAGCAGGTCATCCTGATGGATGACATGGGCTCACCTGAGGTGTGAGGTCTAAACACTAATTGGTATTCACCAGAGCTCCTGATGGTGGGGATGGGGTTTTCTTCTTGTTAGTACCAGATCACGGTCCTCAGGATCGTCCCACCAGGAGGTGAGCAAGCCGGGGTTCAGTAGGAGATATAGCAGGTAGGGGTCAAGCAGAAACATAGTCGGTAAACAAACCAAAGGTGAGTAACAAGTGGTTGCAGGTAGGGATCAAGCTGGAGCATAGTCGAGGAGCAAGCCAAAGGTTGGAAATGAGTGGTGGAGAAGATACGGACAGCAGAAGGATTGACATGAGCGAGATATTGGCTGGGGAGAGCACAATAATCTGGCAAACAGGAAGTGTAGAGACATGGCTTAAATCAGGAAGTTAATGGGAGGAGCAAAGTGTTCAAGGTTAACCAGAAACAAGGTTAAAGGCAGGATCATTCAAGGAATTGTCCAGGGAGCCGTTCAGCATCTCAGGTGGGTCAGCAAGAAGAGTTACTGCCAGACACAGCAGAAGACCCTGGTTGAGATCCAGGCCCTGACAGTTAGTTATTTGTTGTTGTGGAAAATATATCCAACTTTAACAGCAAAAGGAGAGTGCTAGTTTGTCAAGGATATAATCATGCCATTTCGACTATTTATGCTAAGAAACCGATAAATATTTTACACACCCTTCATTAATACCAACCAACGCCACTTACGTAACCCTCTAGACATCCAAACTTCTGTGAATTTCCAGAAGACGGTCTCATTATTTAGTCATAATAAGCTTGCAAACATGGGGCTATGTGCATGTATTGCAGAGATGTCCTGCATTTGTTTTTTTTGTTTTTTTTTAAGCTGCCCAGAAGGATTCAAGTAGGGAAAAAATTTAATCAGCCTTCAAAATTGCTATCTAGTTGCCCCCCTCCAACTTAGTTTAATCTAGGCGGTGAGAAATAAGGTGAAGTACCTTATTCCTTACTCCTCCAGGCTACCTCCCCTCCATATAACCCAGTGGTTCTCAACCTGGGGGTCGGGACCCCCTTGGGGGTCGAATGATGATTTGCCAGGGGTCACCAAATCCTGGGCTGTTCCTAAAGCCTGCACCACTCTCTCAGAAATTAGGATAGGGAGAGATAAAAGGGAAAGAAAGAAGAACAAAGAGAAAGAGTGGTACATCCTAAAATGTACCATAAGGGGTTTTAATACTGTACAAGTGGAAGGGACTCAGAGAGTGCTAAATGTCTGTGGGTTAGGGGCGCAAATTACTTGTCTTGCCTTGGGTGCTGACAACCCACGCTACGAAAATAATTTTACTGTTAGGGGTCCCCACAACGTGGGAAATTTTATCAAGGGGTCACGGCACCAGAAAGGTTGAGAACCACTGATATAACCAGTCCCTACTCTTGGCTGCTTGTCCGGTTGCAGTCTGTCCAAGGACATCACGTGCAATGCAGGACCAGTCATGCTGCATTTAAATGAGGACATTAAGGACTCACCCATATCCAAGGAGTGGAGGACAGCACAGGAGGGCACACAGCTTCTGTGGAATGAGTAATAGGGTAAAAGAAGCTTCTTATTCCTTTCTGCCTAGACTAAGCGAACTTGGAAAGAGGCACTAGCTTGAAAATTCTTGTTAAATTCCCCCTGGGATCCAAGTGCTTGTAGCCATCATTCACAACAACACAAGCCCACAACAATACTCGCCACATACTTTAGTCTCTCTCAGACTACTGACCCCAGACCAGCTCTCCCACTATAGAGAGCGAGACTAGAGTAGTATATTGTCGTTGGCTTGTGTTGTGAATGACGGCGCTCCTCTCCGTTCAAGACAAGCCCATAACATCACACCCCAGATAGTTCTCTAGTCTTTCTCAGACTACTATGCCCAGACCTGCTCATCCGCTGTGGAGAGAGAGACTAGATACTAGCTGGCATATGTTGTTGTGGGCTGGTGGTTTGAATGACGGTGCTTGTCTCCAGCTTGCCGCCATTCACAATAACACAAGCCCACAGCTACTCTAGTCTCTTGCTCCAGAATAGCCGGGAGGCAGTTATGGGTACTGTTGGAATAAGGGAGGTTGGCCGGGCTATTTTGGAACGTTTCTCCTGTTTTCCCTAGTCTAAAAAAATGGCACTGTGTATGTTGTAATATGTTGAACCCTGGGATCACCAGCCAGGCATATTAGTAAAAGCAAATGGTCCCTTTTAATTTCAAACATAAGCAAACATAAAATAGCTTATCCTCAGCAAGATGGCTCATCGCCAGTAACACTTGTCTATTACCAGGGTTTTTTCAAAGTCCCCACCTGCCTCAGGGGTCACAAAGAGGAGGTCTCTACAGTTCAGCAACTGTGTCTCAGTCACAAACTAGTCCACACTGCTCACTCAGCTGTGTCCTGTCTCACACTCCACCTAACCAACACCTGCTGGCTGTTTAATTTTCCTTTTCTAGACTCCCCTTGTCACGGCCCGGGGTCAGGCTTGAAGACCAGTAGCTATAGCAGTTGAGAGATTCTGACTGATCAGCAGGATAAATACTCAAGCAGTACACCCTGGCAGATGACGCAGGGTCTACGCACTAACTGGTATTCAGTAGAGCTCCTGATGGTGGGGATGGGTTTTGCTGCATGTTAGTGCCAGGTTGCAGTCTTCGAGATCATCCCGCCAGAAGTTGAGCATGCCGGGGTCCAGTAGCAGATATAGCAGGTAGGGATCAAGCAGAAGTGTATTCAGTAAACAAGCCAAAGGTCAGTAACAAGTAGTTTCAGGTTGGGATCGGGTGAAAGCGTAGTTGAGGATCAAGGCCAAATGATTGCATTTGGAAGGGTAAGCAAGTAGTTTCAGGTTGGGATCAGGTGAAAGCGTAGTTAAGGATCAAAGCCAAATGGTTGCTGGTTGGGATCAAGTGGAAGGGTAATCAAGAAACAAGCCAAAGTCAGTAACAAGTATTAGAGAAGATATGGATGGCGGCAGGAGTGAAAGGAGCAAAATATTGGCTGGAGAAGAGCACAATAATTTGGCAAACAGGAAGTGCAAAGGCATAGCTAAAATAGGAAGTTCATGGGAGGAGCAAGGAGTTCAAGGTACAAGGCAAGATTATCCTGGCTCCTGCAAATGGGTTAACCCTTCTGGGACCAATATCCCTGTAATCGGGATGTGGAGGCTCTTTCCCACTCAAAGTCTCTCCAAGTCTCTGAATTCCAGATCCCAAGCGAGGACTTACCAATCCTGACAGCACCGTAAATCAGTCCTCTTCAAGCAGATTACCCCTGAACACTGCATGGGCGAGAACCCTTAAAAGCTAAAAATTTGCATTCTAGTCCTCCTACCTTAAAGTGGCCATAACCCAAATAATGTGGACACGTATATCCTATCCAGAACCTATCCCTGGTGTCCTATACAATGTGGAAATAATGTAATAAAGATAGAAAACAAGGTGTGCAATGTTTGTACTTAACGCTAAATGAACCGATGCAGAAGTTACTGGCTTTATTCAATTCACTTCCCCTACCGACCAGCGCCGGCACTGCCCCTCCTTCTCTGTGTGCGCTGCCACTCAAAGGTAATTCGCTTCTCTTCTCCTTGTTAGTTGCGTGGTTGGACAGTGGTGGGTGTATAGAGGGAAGGTTCTGTCAACCACGCTAGCTCAGCATACCCATCACCCAGAAAGATGGGACAAAGGGCGTGATGTACTTTGACCCCTAGGGGAACAGAACAAAAGTTGTTTCTGCCGAGACTTCAAAGGGATGCTGTTAAGAAGGCGGGATGTGTCGTGGAGCTTTTACTTGTTTTCGGCACCAAAAAACACATCGCGAAAATGAATAGAAAAGTAACAAACCATTACGGTCTCTTCCAGGAAAAAAAAGGAGAGAAAACAATGCTTGCAGCTGAATTAAACCCAGCGTCTCTCATTCCCACTTAGAACAGGCAGAACCGCTGAAAATTTGTTTCCTCAATTACTACAATTGCCTGAAAGCGTTTTATTTTCAGCAAAAGAACACCATTCAAAGGAAACAGATAAATATCAGAACATAATTACCAGGTATGAAAGGGAAACGGACTGGCTTTTAGAACATGGTGTTAACAGGCTGGTGGTGTTTTGACAGCCAGATGAAAAAATCTCGCAGCCCAGAATGGGGGGAGGCTGAATGTGAGAGGCAAAGGTCTGCCAGGCCGGCCCACACAATGGGTATCGATAAGTGTTCCTAGCAAATAATTATATATTGTTTTATTTGCCGGCAATGAACGAATGACGTTCTCATTCATCACTGTTTTCCCTCGCAGTGTAAACATTTAATTAGCAATGGTGGGTTTTATTTAGAACTTTTAGTTCTAATATAGGCATGCGTGCCTAATAATCCATGTTGACAGGCTGTAATTGGGGGGGGGGGAGACATGCCATCAATGGAAGTCAAACAGGCTTTATTTATACGTGGTATGTTACTGAATATAAAACATTTTGCTTGGTTTTGTTGTTTGCACAGGCTGCCCAAAGTCTTTAGATGAGGCTGCTATTGTAGAAGAGGATGTAGTACCTAAGGATGGCCTTAGCAATGTCCCCCCCTATTGGGTTGTTGGGCAGTGGGCATTGGGTTAGAACTCCGCGCTCATGTCAGAACTCATGGCAAGTCTGGCAAGTTCTCTCTGAGAGTCTACTGGGGGGCACAAATGGAACGGGTATCTTGTTTTGAGCACCACAATGGGTGCTAAAAGCAGGATATCCAGTAGATACCCTATTTTGTTGATTGTGTGGGGCGCTCAGTCTTTAGATGCTGCTGCTGCAAAATATTGTAGGGAAAGATGGTAGTACCCAAGGATGACCTGAGTAGTGTTTCCTCCATTGAGTTGTTGGCAAGTGGGCAAAGGGTCAGGACTCAGTGCTCATGCCAGAACTCAGGACAAGTCCGGCCAGTTCTCTCTTGGAGCTTACTGGGGGGAAGAAATGCAATGGATATCTTCCTTTTAGCAGAATACCCAATGGATACCCTATTTCATTGCTTGTGTGGGCTGACTAAGGTCTGTAGATGATGCTGCTGCAAATTATTTTAGGGGAGGATGGAAGTACCCAAGGATGACCTTAGCAATGTCCCCCCTATCGAATTGTTGGCCTGTGGGCATGGGTTAGAACTCGGTGCTCATGTCAGAACTCTTGGCAAATCCGGCCAGTTCTCTCTGAAAGCTTAGTGGGGGGGGGGGGGGGCAGAAATGCAATGTATATCTTGCTTAAAGCACCACAATGGGTGATGAAAGCAGGATATCCAATGGATAGCCTATTGTGTTGCTTGCGTGGGCTGCTCAAAGCCGCCTTTAGATGATGCTGCTGCCAATTATTGTAGGGGTGAATGGTAGTAACCAAGGATGACCTGAGCAATGCCCCCCCTATTGAGCTGGTGGCAAGTAGGCATTGGTTTAGAACTCAGCGCTCATGCCAGAACTCTTGGCAAATCCAGCCAGTTCTTTATGAGAGCTTACTGGGGGGCACAAATTGAATAGGTATCTTGTTTTGAGCACCACAATGGGTGCTAAAAGCAGGATATCCCATAGATACTCTATCTTGTTGCTTGTGTGGGCTGCTCAAAGTCTTTAAATGTTGCTGCTGCAGAATATTGTAGGGAAAGATGGTAGTACCCAAGGATGACCTGAGCAGTGTTTCCCACATTGAGTTGTTGGTCAGTGGGCAATGGATCAGAACTCACAGCAAGTCCAGCCAGTTCTCTCTTACAGCTTACTGGGGGGGGGGGGGGGGGGGGGCAGAAATGCAATGGATATCTTCCTTTTAGCGGAATACCCAATGGATACCCTATTTCATTGCTTTTGTGGGCTGACTAAGGTCTGTAGATGATGCTGCGGCCAATTATTGTAGGGGAGGATGGAAGTACCCAAGGATGACCTTAGCAATGTCCCCCTAATTGAGATGTTGGCCAGTGGGCATTGGGTTAGGACTCAGTGCTCATGTCAGAACTCATGGGAAGTCCGGCCAGCTCTCTCTGAGAGCTTAATGGGGGGCAGAAATGCAATGTGTGTCTTGCTTTCAATACCACAGGTGCTGAAAGTAGGTTATCCAATGGATACCCCTTTTTGTTGCTTGCGCGGGCTGCTCAAAGCCTTTAGATCAGGGGTATGCAATTAGCGGACCTAGAGCTGTTGTAAAACTACAAGTCTCATCATGCCTCTGGCTCTGGGTGTCATGCTTGTGGCTATCAGAGTCTTGCTATGCCTCATGGGACTTGTAGTTCTGCAAAAGCTGGAGGTCCACTAATTTCATATCCCTGCTTTAGATGATGCTGCTGCCAATTATTGTAAAGGATAATAGAATTACCCAAGGATGACCTGAGCAATGCCCCCCTTATTGAATTGTTGGCTAGTGGGCATTGGGTTAGACCTCAGGGCTAATGTCAGAACTCTTAGCAAATCCGGCCAGTTCTCTCTGAAAAGTTACTGGGGGGCAGAAATGCAATGTATATCTTGCTTTTAGCACCACAATAGGTGCTGATAGCAGGATATCCAATGGATACCCTATTTTTGTTGCTTGCGTGGGCTGCTTAAGCCTTTAAATGAAGATGCTGCTAATTATTGTAGGGAAGAATGGTAGTAACCAAGGATGACCTGAGCAATGCCCCCCCCATTGAGTTGTTGGCCAGTGGGCATTGGTTTAGAACTCAGTATTAATGCCAGAACTCTTGGCAAGTCCGGCCAGTTCTCTATGAGAGCTTACTAGGGGGCACAAATGGAATGGGTATCTTGTTTTGAGCACCACAATGGGTGCTGAAAGCAGGATATCCAGTAGATACTCTATCTTGTTGCTTGTGTGGGCTGCTCAAAGTATTTAGATGCTGCTGCTGCAGAATATTGTAGGGGAAGATGGTAGTATCCAAGGATGACCTGAGCAGCGTTTCCCACATTGAGTTGTTGGTCAGTGGGCAATGGATCAGAACTCTTGGCAAGTCCGGCCAGTTCTCTATGAGAGCTTACTGGGGGGGGCAGAAATGCAAAGGGTAAGATATTTTGGGCGGGAAATAGCCTCCAACCCTGACTACAGGTATCTTGGTCCTGTAAGGGTTAACCCACCTATGAGAGAGGGCTGAAAAAGGCAGAATACAGTCATCAGGGGTCCATGAGGTTTTGTGTGGAGCAGGACACACTGGTGAGGAGGAGCTGTGTGCTGTGTTGCACCCCCCCCCCCCCTTCATTAAGTGTGAGCTTATGAGGAGGAGGGGGAGAGAGTACAGCCCCACCTCTTCCCGGCTCTCTTCTCCTCTCATTGCTGCTTCCAGCACTGGGCTGACAGAAGTAATGATGCCTCTGTCACTACTCCTGTCAGCCTTATAGTAGAAGGAACTTGCAATGTCCCCATCCCTACAATACATGCTGCGCCCAGGGCAGCCATCCCTTCCGCCCACCCCTTGCAGGACTTTAAACCCTTTTGTAGGGCACGTTTATACTGGCAACGTTTTGTTTTGTCTACTATAGTGATGGACTGTTTTACTGGATTAATGCCCAAATCTGGAAGAAGTACACAAAGCACACCGAGATTCAAGGAAGAATACACATGACTCTTGTATTTAACAATATTTGCTCAGCTTTAATCTAATCTGTCATATTTTTTGCCCTGATTAAAATTCTCCTTCGAATTTTTGTATAGTTTTCACTACAAAACATCTTTTTTACAACATCTTAATTTTTTCATTTGCTCTTTAATGTTAATCTAAACCCTAAACTCTACTCTGCATCGCAGCTTATTTTATTCATTTGGTTTTATTTGTTGATGGTTACCCATAATTCCTTTTTTATGCCCCCCCCCCCCCCCCTATCTTGCTCTTGAGCTCCCTACACGACAGTCCATCACGTCTAACCACATGCTATCCATCTTGTGATTATGAATTTGCTCTCTCCGGAGAGGCTCGGAATCAAGGATTTATGTACAAATTAGGCCTCACTTCAGTTAGGAATATTGCGAGCCGGCTGGTAAAATATTCAGCAGGAGCTGAATGTTAAAATATTGATTTGGTGCAACGTCTAATTCCGTGCTCGCTGCGCTCGGGTTGCTGCAGTCATGTTTACTGTCATTTCCATACACGATAATTTAGTTCATTACTGTACCGCGCTTTACAAGGGTTGTAACCCTATAATACAACTTAATTGGCTGAGACAGATATGATTTGACTCTGATTTGGTTCCGGGGCACTTCTATCTGCTGCCCTTTTGTTCCTCTGTGTAATGGCTCTGACACGCAGCCACTAGGAGATTAAAATGAACCCGTCATCTAAGTGTATATTTTTATTATAAACATACAAATGGAGAGCATGTCTCTGGTTATTACCCTCCCCCGTCTGCTTTTTATCATGGACTGTTTCCGAAAAAAAACTTACATACGTTATGACGTGCCATTTCAACCAGCCCCCTATGATTATCTATGATTCCAGAGCTATTTGCATTGCCACAGTCCCTTGAATCCCAAGTATGAGGCTCTACTAGCACCATTTTTCTCTCTGTGTGGCTTTTCTCCCTTCACTGTGGGGCTCTCCTCTCCTCATCGCACGGCTCTCCTCTTTTCATTCTGTAGCTCTCCTCATTAAGCCACTTTCCTATCCTCACTCTATGGCTTTTCTTTCCTCACTGTGTGGTTCTCCTCTCCCCATCCTGTGGCTCCCCTCTCCTAACTCTGGGTCTCTTCCCTCCCTCTTGTGTGGTTCTCCTCTCCCCATCCTGTGGCTCCCCTCTCCTAACTCTGGGTCTCTTCCCTCCCTCTTGTGTGGTTCTCCTCTCCCCATCCTGTGGCTCCCCTCTCCTAACTCTGGGTCTCTTCCCTCCCTCTTGTGTGGTTCTCCTCTCTCCATCCTGTGGCTCCCCTCTCCTAACTCTGGGTCTCTTCCCTCCCTCTTGTGTGGTTCTCCTCTCCCCATCCTGTGGCTCCCCTCTCCTAACTCTGGGTCTCTTCTCTCCCTCCTGTGTGGTTCTCCTCTCCCCATCCTGTGGCTCCCCTCTCCTAACTCTGGGTCTGTTCTCTCCCTCCTGTGTGGTTCTCCTCTCCCCATCCTGTGGCTCCCCTCTCCTAACTCTGGGTCTCTTCTCTCCCTCCTGTGTGGTTCTCCTCTCGTAACTATTGGGCTTTTATCTCCTTCCTGTGTGGCTCTCTTCTGAGTGCTCTCCTAACTCTTTGGCTCTTCTCTCCTCCCTGTGTGATTTTCCTCTTTTAAATCTTTTAACTCCCCATCGTGTGGCTCCCCTCTCCTAACTCTGGGTCTCTTCTCTCCCTCTTGTGTGGCCCTCCTCTCCTAACCTTGGGGCTATTCTTTCCTCCCTGTGTGGCTCTTCTCTCCTCACTGTGCGGTTCTCTCCCAACTCTTTGGCTCTTCTTTCCTTGCTATGTGGTTCTCCTCTCCCAACCCTGGGGCTGCCCTCACTATGTGGCTCTCCTCTTCTCACTATTCGTCTCTCCTCTTCTCACTATGAGGCTCTCCTCTCCTAAGTGTGCAACGCTCCTCACTGCATGGCTTTTTTACTGTGTGGTTCTCCCTTTCTTGCTGTGTGACTTTTCTCTCCTGCCTGGCTCTCTTCTCCCCACTGCCTGGCTCTCTGAATGGCTCTCCTCTCCTCATTGCATAATTTTTCCTTTCTCAACTATTGGGCTGCCCTCTCCTCACTGTGTGGCTTTTTTTCTTCCACTGTTTTGCTCTCCTCTTTTCACTCTGTGGTTTCCTCACTGTATGGCTTCTATTTCCTCACTGTGTGGTTCTCCTTTCCATATAGTGTGCCTCTCTTCTCCTAACTCTGGCACTCTTCATTCCTCCCTGTGTGCGTGGTTCTCCTCTCCTAACTATGGGATTCTTCTTTTCTCCCTATGTGGTTCTCCTCTCCTATGGTATTCTTCTTTACTCCCTGTGTGGTTCTCCTCTCTTAACTCTAGGGCTCTCCTCTCCCCACAGTGTGGCTGTCCTCTCCTCACTGTGAGGCTGCCCTCTTCTCAGTATGTGACTCCTCTCACATGACTTTCTTACTGTGTGACTCTCCTTTACTGCCTGGTTCTCCACACTTCATGACTCTTCTCACTGCATGGCTCTCCTCTCCCCACTTTGCATCTCTCCTTACTGCAGTGGCCTTCCTCTCCTCATTTTGCAGCTTTTTTCACTGCATAGCTCTCCTTTCCTCGCTCTGCATCTCTCCTCACTGTGTGGATTTCCTCTTCTCATTGTGTGGCTCTCCTCTCCTCATTTTGTGGCCCTTTTCACTGCATGGCTCTCTTCTCCTCATTTTGCAGCTCTTTTTTACTATACGGCTCTCATTTCCTCACTCTGCATCTTTCCTCACTATGTAGATGTCCTCTTCTTATTGTGTGGCTCTCCTCTCCTCATTTTGTTGCCCTTTTCACTGCATGGCTCTCTTCTCCTCATTTTGCAGCTCTTTTTTACTATACAGCTCTCATTTCCTCACTCTGCATCTTTCCTCACTGCGTGGATTTCCTCTTCTTCTCATTGGGTGGCTCTCCTCTCCTCATTTTGTGGCCCTTTTCACTGCATGGCTCTCCTCTCCCCACTTTGCATCTCTCCTCACTGCGTGGATTTCCTCTTCTTCTCATTGGGTGGCTCTTCTCTCCTCATTTTGTGGCCCTTTTCACTGCATAGCTCTCCTTTCCTTACTCTGCATCTCTCCTCACTGTGTGGATTTCCTCTTCTCGTGGTCCTTTTCACTACATGGCTCTCCTCTCCTCGTTTTGCAGCTCTTTTCACTATACGGCTCTCATTTCCTCACTCTGCATCTTTCCTCACTGCATGGATTTCCTCTTCTCATTGGGTGGCTCTCCTCTCCTCATTTTGTGGCCCTGTTTACTGCATGGCCCTCCTTTCCTCGCTCTGCATCACTCCTCACTATGTGGATGTCCTCTTCTCATTGCATGGCTCTCCTCTCCTCATTTTGTGGCCCTTTTCACTGCATGGCTCTCCTCTTCTCACTCTGCACCCCCCCCCCCCCACAGCACACAATGGCATTCATTACCACCTATGAGAGTTGTCGGGCGTCTCTCAGCTTCTGTTTCTCTGATAAGTGTAAAGATTCAGATTTCCCATCACTTTCTGTCCCAATGATACTGGATAACCAGCAAAAACAAATCTTCTTGACTATACTGTTCTTGTAAGATACAATTACAGTATGAATAAGGTTAAAAAAAAAATGCAATTTTTTTGCCCATTTTCCAGCCAGGCTTGGGCAGCGTATTTCTAAAACCATGTACCAATAAAAAAAAAACTGTTCTTGTTACAATTAGTAAAAATGCCCTAATATTGATAGAGTGTCTAGACCAGCCTTTCTCTATTTTTTTAACATAGAGGAACCCTTGCAATAACTTTTCAGTCTAAGGGAACCCTTGCTAATATATACTATATTTACAGTTCATGGTGGTTATAGCATGATGGTTAGAGGGAAGAATACTCCCTACATTTGGGGCCCATGGGAAAAATTCCACCCTTATAGATAGCTGAAAAAAGATCACTTGTAGCTTATCTGAGATTCAAAAATGTCTCAATGCTTAAGTAACCCCTAGCAGCCACTGGAGGAACACTAGTGTCAGGAACCTGATACCTCTGCCGTGTCTGGTGATGGCTCTTTTTGCTGAGCCACCTAAGATGCTGGACAGTACCCTGTCTCATCCATTGGACAATCCTGCCGTGTGCCTTGTTTCTGATGAACCTTGAACTTTTTGCTCCTCCCATGAACTTCCCTCCAGCCACTATCTCGCTCTTGGCACTCCTGGTACCATCTGTATCTTCACTACAACTCTTTACCGACTTTTGGCTTGCTCTTCGACTAAGCTTCTGCTTAATCCTAACCTGTGGCCACTTGTTACAGACCTTTGGCTTGTTTACTGATTACGCTTGTGCTTGATCCTTTCTTGCTATATCTACACTGGACCCTGGCTTGCTCACCTCCCAGTGGAGCGATCCTAAGGACCGCAACCTGGTACTAACATGCAGCAAAACCCATTCCCACCATCAGGAACTCTGGTGAACATTGGTTAGGGCTTAGACCTCGCACCTAGGTCATTCAGCAGGGTGACCTTCTGCTGCACTTATCTGGCTGGTTGGTGGGAGCCTCTCTACTTCTATAACTACTGGTCTGCAAGTCTGGCTCCTGACCGTGACACCTAGGGTTCCATGGCACCCAGGTTGAGAAAAGCTGGTCTAGAATGTATAGAAATATATAGGAAGTTTTCTGGTAAACCATGACCATGAACTAGATCCTTGGAATGGAAAAATCAAGTAAAAGAGATGGAAGTGCCACAAAATTTCTCATGGCTGGAAAAAATGTATTTATTATATGAATCTTAGGAAAAGCCAACATGTTTCACGGTCACAGAAAGACCATCTTCATTAGGATTTGACACTTTTGACTCGAGAAAATCTGTATGAACAAATAGATCCTTGAGAATAAACTGTCACAAATGCGACAGGAGCCTGCTTCAGTATCTGGTTGTGCTGTGCTTTTGAATTTGGCCTGGCGTCTATACAACTGGTCATGAAAGGGTTGAATCCAACAAGCATCAAAAGCTTTCCAGACCGGGGCGTTTGTTATTGAAGGCTTGGTTTTAGCTGGACATTCTCTGTTAATTCCTTCATTATCTGACCAGACATTTGGACTCTAAAACCTTCCATCTTCTCAAGTTGTTTACTGCAGCCCATAAAGCAAATACTAATTGCGACCTACTTTCTCCGAAGCGGTTGTTTCCTTGTGAACCTTACTTTACCCCGTCACGCTATGAAGCACAGGCATGAATACTTGTTTTATGGCCTGCAAAACCCCTACAAGCCCATTCAGAGAAATCCTCATAAGTACTTTTATAATGGAGTAAATAAATTTGAGGCCGCGGGATTTAGGCTCTTGTCGGAGCAAAGAGGATCCCACAAAACGTGTTTTTAATAATTCTCAAGTTTTACACTAATTTGAGTGCTAATAAATCCATGACATAAAATGAGACCAGTAATTTGCTGGCACGAAGGATGACATTTATAGAGATTGTAAAATGTTTTGTAAGAATGAAAACATCAGCGATGTACACTTTATCTTGTCATTAGGATTTTGCAATTTGCTCTTTAATTGATAGTAAAAATTACAAAAAATTATGACAGCTCTGCAGAAATGGGGAGAGACAAAATTTACATAAACTCAAAGCGTCAACTTGAATTTCAATTTTCCAACTCACTGGTCAGCATAGTCACTGGTTTAAAGAAAACCCGGGCTCCATATTAAAGTGGAACAAGAAATTAAACAGACATCCTGACCCTTCTGCATTAAAGAATTCTTACCTGCTTGTTTGCAATGCACACTGTGCAGCACATGCACTGGCCCTAATTCCACTATATAGCTCTTTATATCACTAGAGGTGTCACCAGCAGGAGGAAGGAGGTCCTGATTCCTTTATATAGATCTTTATATCACTAGAGGGGTCACCAGCAGGAGGAAGGAGGTCCTGATTCCTTTATATAGATCTTTATATCACTAGAGGGGTCACCAGCAGGAGGAAGGAGGTCCTGATTCCTTTATATAGATCTTTATATCACTAGAGGGGTCACCAGCAGGAGGAAGGAGGTCCTGATTCCTCTATATAGATCTTTATATCACTAGGGGGGTCACCAGCAGGAGGAAGAAGTCCTGATTCCTCTATGTAGATCTTTATATCACTAGGGGGGTCACCAGCAGGAGGAAGGAGGTCTTGATTCTTCTATATAGATCTTCTTATCACTAGAGGGGTCACCAGCAGGCGGAAGGAGGTCCTGATTCCTCTGTATAGATCTTTATATCACTAGAGGGATCACCAGCAGGAGGAAGGAGGTCCTGATTCCTCTATATAGATCTTTATATCACTAGAGGGGTCACCAGCAGGAGGAAAGAGGTCCTGATTCTTCTATATAGATCTTTATATCACTAGTGGGGTCACCAGCAGGAGGAAGGAGGTCTTGATTCTTCTATATAGATCTTCTTATCACTAGAGGGGTCACCAGCAGGAGGAAGAAGTCCTGATTCCTCTATGTAGATCTTTATATCACTAGTGGGGTCACCAGCAGGAGGAAGGAGGTCTTGATTCTTCTATATAGATCTTTATATCACTAGTGGGGTCACCAGCAGGAGGAAGGAGGTCTTGATTCTTCTATATAGATCTTTATATCACTAGTGGGGTCACCAGCAGGAGGAAGGAGGTCTTGATTCTTCTATATAGATCTTCTTATCACTAGAGGGGTCACCAGCAGGCGGAAGGAGGTCCTGATTCCTCTGTATAGATCTTTATATCACTGGAGGGATCACCAGCAGGAGGAAGGAGGTCCTGATTCCTCTATATAGATCTTTATATCACTAGAGGGGTCACCAGCAGGAGGAAAGAGGTCCTGATTCTTCTATATAGATCTTTATATCACTAGAGGGGTCACCAGCAGGAGGAAGAAGGTCCTGATTCTTCTATATAGATCTTTATATCACTAGAGGGGTCATCAGCATGAGGAAGGAGGTCCTGATTCTTTTATATAGATCATTATATCACTAGAGGGATCACCAGCAGGAGGAAGGAGGTCCTGATTCTTCTATATAGATCTTTATATCACTGGAGGGGTCATCAGCATGAGGAAGGAGGTCCTGATTCTTTTATATAGATCATTATATCACTAGAGGGATCACCAGCAGGAGGAAGGAGGTCCTGATTCTTCTATATAGATCTTTATATCACTGGAGGGGTCATCAGCATGAGGAAGGAGGTCCTGATTCTTTTATATAGATCCTTATATCACTAGAGGGGTCACCAGCAGGAGGCAAAGGTCTTGATTCTTCTATATAGATCTTTATATAACTAGAGGGGTCACCAGCGGGAGGAAGAAGCTCCTGATTCTTCTATATAGATCTTTATATCACTAAAGGGATCACCAGCAGGAGGAAGCAGGTCCCGATTCTTCTATATAGTTTTTTAGTTCCTCCTTCACCCAGGAGGAAGGAGGTCCTGATTTCCCTACACAGACCTCATTTAGAATATTGTCCAGTTCTGATGACCTCAATTACAAGAAGATATTGATAGATGGAACAAGTCTAGAGACGGGCAGCAAAAATGGTGAAAGGCCTGAGGGATAAAGCATATCAGGAGACACTTCGGGAACTTAATATATACAGTCTGGAGAAAAGAAAGGAAAGCAGAGACAGGATGGAAACCTTGGAACACATGAGGGTTGTAAATAATGTTCGGGAGGGCAGTATTTTCAAAATGGAGCGAAGGTCAAGAAGATGGGGACATGACCTCTAAAAGGAAGAGAGCTCAAAAATACAATTAAGAAGATATTATTTTACCGAAAAAGTAGAGTCAGTCAACAGTAAGTGAATTTTAACATGCTTAGGGCAGACATAGATCTCTACTCAAAAAATGATTACAAAAAAATGATAAACTAAAACAAAAACAAAAGAAATTGAAAAAAATGTGTAGACTTCATGGATTACTTGGTCTTTTTCTGCTGTCAGCTTGGTGGGTTTCAGAGCCCTGCACACTAGGCATAGTAAGCAAGGAATCTACTAACCTAGCATAAGTCTCTAACAGCAGGTACATTTTTACTGCTATGTAAGGAGAAAAACAATGTCTTGTTTAGTCCCCAGCTGATACCCACCATATGTGTCACTTTAAATTGAGTCTCTCGCTAGTTAATGATACATATGTATTTGTGTGCTCATTTTTATTTTGTCGTGTTTTGTTCTGAGGATTTTCCTCCTCCATGTACCTCAGGACATCCTCTCCCCCTCCCGTTCCTCTGCTTTCTCGATAGGTGAACATGGCGCACATCTGACTAGCTGCAGGCCTTCCCATGGCAGCATCCGAGACATATTGCCGCTTAATATCCGTAGCTGTGTTTTCCTCGGGAAGAACTTGTAGGGGCTGTTTCTGCTCTTTCCTCGACATTAATTTGTAAATGTTTTCTTCACCATGAGCACATGAGCCTACGCTGTGTTCTTCTCGCCAGTTTACCAAATAATGGCTTCCACCTGTAGCTAGGCTCTCTGTGTGAGATGTTTTCGTCCCCGCGTCTCCCATGGTTCCTCTGTCTTCTTATTGTGAGGAGTTTGTATGCCCTAAGAAAACTGGCAGAATGGATTCTGCAAGGTCTGGCATCTAACACATGAATTCATGCCAGGCTGAGTAAGGCATTAGTTTAAAGTGGACCTTCACCTTCATTTACATGTTTACCTACTTCTGCTCCTTCACCCAAAACCTTCTGGAAGCACCTGAAGCTGCAGCAACCCTCCACAGCCTGTTTCCTTCACAACTCCAAAAAACCCTACATGGATGGACGGATCAAAGAAAAAGACTCACATCATGTAATACAGTAACCACATTCTTTATTAAACATAAATATTCACATCCTAAAATAAAAACAGACTTGGCTCTTAGTGAAATCCCAAAGACACTGCAAGGGCTCAAACCGGCAATAGACAGTGTAGCAAAGTCCCGGGCCTCTGTAGGCCTCCAGAGTTAGGGACAGCTGACATCCCTTTGTGCAGAGTGGGTTACAAGGCATGGGGGGTGTAATGTAAGGTGGATTGATGGGTACCAGACACTTCTTGATTTATTATCTCTTAAACAGAACTGTGGGGGAGAGGGTTGGGGCGAGGACACCCTTAAGTAGATGCAATGTTAATTGATAGACTCCGAGACTTCTATAGACAGACAGCCATGCAGGGAAAGGCATCCAGCCAGACACCACATCTGCATGAGAAGGAACGCTGTCTCCAATGGCAACAGTCTTGTAACAGTTTCTAGCAAAGGTTGCAATGAACTCTTTCACTTCTTCTACAATCTCCTATTGTAGAACTTCACTCCATGAAGCTCTCAGTCTTTCACTAGACTTACTGATCCACTGCCACTGAATACCCTGAGCTCTTCCAATCTAGAACTCAGTATATTCCTCAAGCGTTTCACTGCTGGGTCCCTGGCTTGGTACTCACAGATACTCCTCAAGCTTCGCCCTTGCTGACACGTTAGGTCCCTGGCTTGGCACTCCATAAGCGTCACCTCTGCTGTCCCGCTGGATCCCTGACTTGGCACTTGCTGATGCTTTCCCACTTCCTCACCGTCCCCGGTTAGCGAGAAGTCTGCTCCGGTACTGGCCTCAGCTTACTCACAGTGGTCTCCGGTAACAAGGTGGATTGTCCTTTGGTGGCGACAGCTTCCCCTTTACCTCCGACCACGACAGGTTCCTCGGCCGGTGGAACCGATACTTCTGGTTGTACTACAAGCCCGCAGTCCCAACCCTGAACTACTCCTGGATAGGCTCTCAGATAGCCTAGCAGCCAAATGTCCTGAGGATAGGCCTAGGTTTCTGGCCTAGCAGCCCAGGGCAGTACGACACACGTCCACCCAGACAGCCGTCCAGGTGGCACAGAACCCCAATCACCTGACTCCACCCAAATAAATAGGCTCTCGCAGCAGGCCAATAGACCTAAGAAAATCCCCGTCCATTGGCTGAGACACCCCATTCATTCCTAATCTGTCCTTGCAATGCCCTTGTCTTATCTAATCTAATGTCACCAGATGCCCGGCCATCTAGTGACCGAAGAGAGAAGTGCAGCAATTCCCGAATTAGGGTGAAATCAATTGACCTCCTATCAGTTGGCCAAAGCAACTACCACTTGGCAAATAAATTTAATAGCAGCCCTGCCTAAACATCGGGTGCTACATCAGGAACAGACACAAACCAGGATCTATCCCCTCAGGACAAAGTCTACACAGTCATCTGTCTGATGAAATAGACAAGGGTGGAGCCTTCTTACTTGAGCCAAGCGGGAAGGAGTTTAATGTGAGCCTCATTAACTACTCTGTTCCTGATCAGCTCAGCCAGGCTTACATTGAACTCCTTCCAGCTTGGCTCAAGGCAAGTAGGCTCCACCCCTGCACGTTTCGTCCTTGTGGGCTTTGTCAAGGGGATGCATCCTGGTTTGTGTCTGTTCCTGTCTAAGCCGGTTTGAACCCTTGAAGTGTCTCTTTGTCTATGATCCGATCCATCCATCCATGTGGGGTCTTCTTGGAGCCATGAAGAGGATTGCTGCGGCTTCAGATGCTGTGTTGGTGGATCATCTCAATCAGCAGAAGGCGATACAAGCCCGATAAGCCTAATCTGTAATAAGATAGGCAAATATTTCTGGTGAGTGATATTCCAAATAAAGGGTGAAAGATTTGAAACCACCATCACTTGAAAATTCAACGGGTGTTTTTTTGGGACAAGATTTTATTTTTTTATTTTTTTTTTGGAACTTTAGACTTTTTCACTACTTTTTCAAACATTTGATCACACAAGCAGGGTCTTGGTGTGTTTCTATGTATGAATACCTGATGTTAAAGTGGTTCTCAAGGCAGAAGGCTTTTTACCTTAATGTGTTCTCTGCATTAAAGTGATATCAAAGATTTTTTATTTTTTTTTAATAACATGTCATACTTGCTTGTAATGGTTTTGCACAGAGCAGCCCCCGATTCCCCCTTTTTCTCGGGTCCCCCGCCATCACTCCTTGTCCCTCCCTCCTGACAAGGGGGCACCCAAGCAGGTTCGCTCCCGAGCCGCTGCTCTGTGTGTCCATTCATACACACAGAGCATGACTCAGTCCCTCCCCCACCCTCCCTCATTGGCTCACTGGCTGTGATTGACAGTAGTGAGAGCCAGTGGCTCCCACTGCTGTCTCAGCCAATGAGGAGGGAGAGACCAGGGGGAGCTGCTGCTCTCGTGCACATCGCTGGATCGATATTGAGCACAGGTAAGTATTGGGGGGGGGGGGGGGACCGCTGCACACAGAAGTTTTTTTACCTTCATGCATACAGTGCATGAAGGTAAAAAACCTTAATCTTTTACAACCACTTTAAGGTAAAAAAAACCTTCTGTGTGCAGCTTCTCCCCTCCAAGTTTCCCCTCCCTTATACTTACCTGAGCCTGATCTTGATCCAGTACTGTGCCTGGGAGCAGTGACTCTCTCCCTCCTCACAGGGCAGATTGATAGCAGCAGGAGCCATTGGCTTCAAATCCTGTAACTAGGGAGCAGGGGGCGGGGCCAAGTCATGCTGTCTGCTTCTATGGACACAGGCAGCATGGCTCTGGATTGAGCCTGCAGGTGCGCCACAATAGGAAGTGGCTCCCTATGGCTCCCCATTTCATATGGGTACAGTGATGCACGACCGCGCAATTGTCATTCAAAGTGTGACGGCGATGAAAGCTGAAAATTGGTCTGGGCAGGAAGGGGGTGAAAGTGCCCGGTAAGAAAGTGGTTAAAGTGGTTGTAAACCCATAAACAAAACAAAAAAAAAACCCTGGAAAAAATAAGGCATAATGAGCTAGTATGCATAGCATACTAGCTCATTATGAATTACTTATCATAGATCGAAGCCCCCGCAGCGGTCCTCGTACCCCGCTCTGGCCGGCGACATCGCTCCCGGAGTTACTTCCAGGTATCGCGGGCTCCGGTGCTGTGATTGGCCGCGATGGCGTCACTCAAGCACATGCGCGCGGGAGCCGCCGGTAATGGCACACTCACTGAAGCAACGGCACGTACGGGCCGTTGCTTCAGTGCGCATGTGCTGATGACGTCGGCACATACTGATATAGGGGTTGTCTCCTAAACCGTGCAGGTTCAGGAGATATCCGGGGTAGCTACAGGTGAGCCTTATTTTAGTCTTATCTGCAGCAAAATGTGGTTGTAAAGAGTTTATCACCACTTTAAGAAACAATGGCATCGCAAACCTGTCCCGCGTGTTGCCACGATTCTGGAATCGCAGCTTTTCCACCTGCGATTCAAATCACTCAGGTGATGAACGAGCCTAAATGGAAGGCCATAGTTCTTCTTTACCTCTCAGGGCCGAGAACAGAAAGATTGGCGCTCCGGCTGCCCAGCAACATGCAGGAGAAATGTTAAGAACGCGAAGCGAGCCGGTTATTTACTTTTCTCTTCTTTTTTTTTTTTATATAGTTACATTATACATTTGTTTACAAAATAGAAAATGCCTTTAAGGATCCATTTTAAATGCAAATAACTGTTAACCGGGTTCTTCTGTGTCTCAAGGCCATTTACAGAACACTATCTGTAGCTTTCATTCGAGGCCGAAGCTTTACAATTAGCCTGTTTTCCAGAAATATGCCGCTAATATTGCAAGTGGGGGAGGGGGGGAGGCTTTTATACATTTTTCGTTACAGAAGAATCCATTTTCTTCCGTTCTCCTACACAAATCCATCGCAGAAGACAAGCCTCTATCTCCCCAACTGCCGACTTTCCACTAGAATACGCAGTAAAACGCTGGATAATATTCTACAACTGTCATTTTTTGACAGCAACCGTGAAGACGGCTCTTAGCTGGTTGGTCCCATAGGAGGCATCAGCTGTGGGAACAGCCGGGAGCTGATGGAGGGGCTGGAGAGACGATGTACGAGGGGACAATCCGCCACTCATAAAACCAGTCTACAGCTCAATGCTGGTATTTACAACACCCCAAAATCTGCACTTTTATTTAAATACATTATAAAACGAATTTAAATGCAGCTAATATACAGTGCATCCGGAAAGTATTCACAGAGCTTCACTTTTTCCACATTTTGTTATGTTACAGCCTTATTCCAAAATGGATTAAATTCATTATTTTCTTCAAAATTCTACAAACAATACCCCATAATGACAACGTGAGAGAAGTTTGTTTGAAATCTTTGCAAATTTATATATATAAAAAAAAAATCACATGTACATAAGTATCACAGACTCCTCCCATGTACATAAGTATGACAGGCTCCTCCCATGTACATAAGTATGACAGGCTCCTCCCATGTACATAAGTATCACAGACTCCTCCCATGTACATAAGTATCACAGGCTCCTCCCATGTACATAAGTATCACAGACTCCTCCCATGTACATAAGTATCACAGACTCCTCCCATGTACATAAGTATCACAGACTCCTCCCATGTACATAAGTATGACAGGCTCCTCCCATGTACATAAGTATGACAGGCTCCTCCCATGTACATAAGTATCACAGACTCCTCCCATGTACATAAGTATCACAGGCTCCTCCCATGTACATAAGTATCACAGACTCCTCCCATGTACATAAGTATCACCGGCTCCTCCCATGTACATAAGTATCACAGGCTCTTCCCATCTACATAAGTTTCACAGGCTCCTCCCATGTACATAAGTACCCCAGGCTCCTCATATGTACATAAGTACCCCAGGCTCCTCCCCATGTACATAAGTATCACAGACTCCTCCCATGTACATAAGTATCACAGGCTCCTCCCATGTACATAAGTATCACAGGCCCCTCCCATGTACATAAGTATCACAGGCTCCTCCCATGTACATAAGTATCACAGGCTCCTCCCATGTACATAAGTATCACAGACTCCTCCCATGTACATAAGTATCACAGGCTCCTCCCATGTACATAAATATCACAGACTCCTCCCATGTACATAAGTATCACAGGCTCCTCCCATCTACATAAGTATCACAGGCTCCTCCCATGTACATAAGTATCACAGACTCCTCCCATGTACATAAGTATCACAGGCTCCTCCCATGTACATAAATATCACAGACTCCTCCCATGTACATAAGTATCACAGGCTCCTCCCATGTACATAAGTATCACAGGCTCCTCCCATGTACATAAGTATCACAGACTCCTCCCATGTACATAAATATCACAGACTCCTCCCATGTACATAAGTATCACAGGCTCCTCCCATGTACATAAGTATCACAGGCTCCTCCCATGTACAGAAGTATCACAGCCTTTGCTCAATACTTTGGTGAAGCTCCTTTGGCACCAATTACAGCCTCAAGTCTTTTTGAGTATGATACTACAAGCTTGGCACACCTATTTTTGGGCAGTTTCTCCCATTCTTCTTTGTAGGACCTCTCAAGCTCCATCAGGTTGGATGGGGAGCATCGGTGCACAGCCATTTTCAGATCTCTCCAGAGATGTTCAATCGGGTTCAAGTCTGGGCTCTGGCTGGGCCACTCCTTTGTTATCTTGGCTGTGTGCTTAGGTTCGTTGTCCTGTTGGAAGATGAACCTTCGCCCCAGTTTGAGGTCCAGAGCGCTCTGGAGCAGGTTTTCATCAAGGATGTCTCTGTACATTGCTGCATTCATCTTTCCCTCAATCCTGACTAGTCTCCTAGTGCATGAATGTATGTATGGCCGCTGCTGCCACCTCCTATTCAGGCGCCTGGCCCCTTGCTGGCAGGGGGTGTTTTTGAAGCACCTGATTAGAGCCATAGGCTCTAATAGGCATCAAAAAAGGTGACCTGCGAGCGCCATGCTGGGCGCTCGTAGGTCACTCAGCTGTGTTAGAGAAGCGAATGAATATTCACCTTCCTAACACTAAACCACCTCTCCGCCAATCAGGTGCTTGGATCTGTTACCCGTCACCTGATTGGCTGAAACGACAGGCGCCGCTATTGGACGCCTATCAGGCGTCCAATCATAGCAGAGGACAGGAAGAGAGGACGGGAGAAGACATCGAGGAGCTGCCCATCGCCACCGAGACAGGGTAAGTTCAGACGGCGGGCGGCACACTGGCAGCATTTGATATGGAACAGTGGCTGCATAAGATGGGCACAGTTGCTGTATTTGATGGGGCATAGTGGCAGCATTTGATATGGCACAGTGGCTGTGTTTGATGGGCACAGTGGCTGCATTTGATGCCACAGTGGCGGCAATTGATGGGCACAGTGAGGCTGCGTTTGATGGTCCAGAGGTTGCAATTGATGGGCACAGTGGTTGCATTGGATGGCACAGTGGCTTTGTTTGATGACGCAGTGGCTGCGTTTGATGGCACAGTGGCGGCAATTGATGGGCACAGTGGTTGCATTGGATGGCACAGTGGCTGCGTTTGATGGCACAGTGGCTGCGATTGATGGTACAGTGAGGTTGCAATTGATGGGCACAGGGGCTGCGTTTGATGGGCACAGTGGTTGCATCGTATGGCACAGTGGCAGCAATTGATGGCACAGTGGTTGCATCGTATGGCACAGTGGCTGCGATTGATGGTACAGTGAGGTTGCAATTGATGGGCACAGTGGTTGCATTGGATGGCACAGTGGCTGCGTTTGATGGCACAGTGGCTGCGATTGATGGTACAGTGAGGTTGCAATTGATGGGCACAGGGGCTGCGTTTGATGGGCACAGTGGTTGCATCGTATGGCACAGTGGCAGCAATTGATGGGCACAGTGGTTGCATCGTATGGCACAGTGGCTGCGATTGATGGCACAGTGAGGCTGCAATTGATGGGGTTTTCTTTTTCAGAATTTTTCAGTTTGTTTGCGCCCCCCAAAAAAAATTTTGAGCACCAGCCGCCACTGGACCCCATCAGTTTATTTCTGCTCCTTCACTGTTTAACCACAAGCTGGGATTCGGCAGCTGGCGGGTTGGT
Source organism: Aquarana catesbeiana (assembly GCF_042186555.1). NCBI lineage: Eukaryota > Metazoa > Chordata > Amphibia > Anura > Ranidae > Aquarana > Aquarana catesbeiana. The sequence goes on from NC_133334.1 coordinate 279,288,140, forward strand.
TGTGCAGGCTGTGACAGCTCTGTAAATTTCGGGCGGATGGACAGACATACAGGAGGTAATTGGTAGGTAAAACCAATTTCCATATAAGCCTATTCAATATGTAAATTGGCTTATTGCCCGAAGTTTGGCTTTAAGGAGGCATTTATTAAAATAATCTCTCTTAAAGGTACATTTTAGTTACGCTTAAAATTTCGGGATCGTACGCTCCTTGCCGCAGGATATTGTTTTCCATTCTCTGGAATTGTTTATGTGCGCCGGGCCAGCATTCCAATATGTAAATCTTCTATTTTGTTTATGACAGCCCGGCGTTCCGGCAATGTACTGAAGTAGGCGGGTTCTGCATGGGTGGTTGCAATAATTTAGCTTTACAGAGCAATAGAGGTACACAATAATCAGAGCCCAGGCCGTGCTAAGTGTGCCAGCCCTCTACAGTTGTCCCAGATTAGCGGAGAATTAACATTTTTATGATCTTAAATTGTCTTCTGATTTAGATGAAGCTTTTAACAGTTGACAGGCTTGGTCTTTTTCTCCATCGCCCTTCTGGATTTTGGATACACCGGTTGGGATTTTTCATGTGGAGAGCCCTAGCAATAAGTTTGGTCACTTTAACGGCAGGCTGGGAGGTCCTCAGGTTCAAAGTGCAATGAAAGTTTTGGGTGTGAAGACCTGTAAACATGTCTGAGAGGACTTGAGGTCTCCACCTCCTGCATCTGGTGCAAAACCCAACCGTGAGAGGTTGGGTTTTGGTCAATATCCACTCCTAAAAACTGTGAGAATGTGACCGCAGTTCACATGGATCGAGCCGGGTGAGCGGTATCTCAAGCTTCTTTTGTCGGCACTTCTGGATGAGTGGTTTTCGACGCAAGCCCAGCACCCCCTTTCGCTGGGCCCTAACAGGGAGGTACATCTCATTCTTGCTTGGGGTGGCACTGCAAGGGCTAAAAGGTCACTAGAAGACAGGTTAGCAGGTTTGTGATACCCAACAGCATCTGACAAAGGTGACGGGTAGATAGAGTTGCCACCTTTTCTTCAAGCCAAACCCGAACACTTTAGCGGTCTGGGACACCTTTGGGTGCCCCCAAGGAGAGTAGTAATGCGTGCCGTGGTAAAAATGTGGGTGTGTCCAAATTGCTCTTGCTGACATCATCACCCTGCCCCTTAGTGATGCCGAACCTGCCCCCCCAGACAGCGGCTCACAGCTCCCGGACGGCAACAGATTTGTGTGTGACTATCTTGGTTACTTGGGGAGCCACAGCCCGCCTGAAACCCGGATACATGATTCAAAATCCAGTCCAGGTGAATCCTAGACAGGTGGCAACCCTAGCCCAGGTTGGAAAAAAAATTTTTTTTAAGCGAAAGATCAAAAAAAATTTTTTTTTTTTTATCGTTGGCTTTTAAAAGGTAAAGAGGAGATTTAGGGTCTTTTTGACCCCAGATCTCTTCATAAAGAAGACCTGTCATCCTTATGACTATCTTGGTTACTTGAGGAGCCACAGCCCAATCTGAATGGGGGTTCCAGTCCCTGACCTAACCACTACGTAAATGTGCCCCAACTGCAGTGGGACAGTGCTAATTATTAGCACTGCCCTCACTAAAGATGGCTTTCAAGGACATCCAGCGCAACATGGTCCAATTAGATACAGCGGCGGCTGGTGGTATGTTTTTTTGGGGGGGGGATATGGCAATCTGTCCACCACCACTCCCGATCTAGGTCACGGGCTTCCTCCCGATGGCGGCTTCACCCTGCGTCTCCTCCTTCCTCTGCTTCCTGGAGGCGTGGCTTCCCCTGCGTCTCCTTCTCCTCGGCAGACGATAGGATCGCTTCTCCTCTCGGCCAGTCGGGTCTCAACACCGCTGAGCCGAGATTGGCTGGAAGGAGAACCAGGAAGACAATAGCAAATATTGATTCGCTATTGTCACACAACTGGGTGAGCCCGGGGGAATCGGAATCCATGCGTCCGGCGCCCTGCATGTAAATTAGGGGCCAGGTGCATGGATTAGGGGGGCGGCGCCCCTTTCCCCCCTATATGGACCGGCCGCCGGTGATCAGATGGGTGCTCCACTGATGATGCCTATGGAGGCCTCAGAGAAACAAGAGTTCCTCTCCTCCTCTATCCTCTCTGCATGGTGGCGGCCGTAATAGCACCACCTGTGCAGGGAGGTTGAACTACACCTCCCTACAACCCCACCTAGTGCTCCAGCAAGAGGAAGAAGCTGGGAGATCACATTGACTGCGGAGAAGCTAGTGAGTGTTCAACTAGGGTAACCACTTCCGGACCGCCAAACGACCATATACGTCAGTACTTTGAGGACGGATATCATTGTTATGGCAGCAGCTAGCTGCCATAACCCCGGTATCCTCGTGTTCGGCCGGCGGTCCGCTACAAGATAAAAGTGGTCTCTTCGGCGGATTCGCCGCGAGATCATTTTTATCGGTGGCGGGAGGGGGGCCCCCTCCTGGTGCCCTCCGCCACTTACCGGATCCGTCGGCAGCGTCGGAGGCGATCCGGTCCTCTCTGTGGCTTGGCATGGAGACAAGTGAGGGAAAGATGGCCACCACCCGTCTCCATGACATTGCAGGGCAGAAGCGACGTCAAAACGTCACTTCCGTCTATAGCTCTTAAAGGGCCATTTTTTTTAATCATTTTTTTAAATGACAATTTTTTTTATTTTTTTTTTATTGCATTTTAGTGTACATATGAGATCTGATGTCTTTTTGACCCCCCAGATCTCATATTTTAGAGGTCCTGTCATCCTTTTTTTCTATTACAAGGGATGTTTACATTCCTAATAATAGGAATACAAGTGACACATTTTTTTTTTTTTTTTAAAGTGTAAAAAGAAAAAAGAAAAGGAAAAAGAAAAAAGAAAAAAAAAATTTTAAACGCGCCCCGTCCCGCCGAGCTCGCATGCAGAAGCGAACGCATACGTGAGTAGCGCCCGCATATGAAAACGGTGTTCAAACCACACATGTGAGGTAACTCCGCGATCGGTGGAGCGAGAGCAATAATTCTAGCCCTAGACCTCCTCTGTAACTCAAAAAATGCAACCTGTAGAATTTTCTTTAAATGTCGCCTATGGAAATTTTTAAGGGTAAAAGTTTGTTGCCAATCCACGAGCGAGGCGCAATTTTGAAGCGTGACATGTTGGGTATCAATTTACTCGGCGTAACATTATCTTTCACAATATAAACAAAAATTGGGCTAACTTTACTGTTTTCTTATTTTTTAATTCAAAAAAGTGTATTTTTTCCCAAAAAAAGTGCGCTTGTAGGACCGCTACGCAAATACGGTGTGAAAGAAAGTATTGCAACAACCGCCATTTTATTCTCTAGGGTGTTAGAAAAATAAATGTATAATGTTTGGGGGTTCTAAGTAATTTTCTACCAAAAAAAAAAACAGTTTTTAACATGTAAACAACACATCTAAAAAAGAGGCTCGGTCCTTAAGTGGTAAATAAAAAAAAAAATAACTATATAGCATAGCTTAAGCATGACCTCCAACGATGAGAGGGTGCAGCTGCCCTCGAACACCGGAGATCGAGAGCCACAAATATTCCGGTTATTCTTACTTGTTTGCCAACCTTCACTTTCCATACATAATAATGCCGCATTTTCTTCCATTTTTCAGTTCTGTTATCAGCAGTTTCAGCCTCCGGTGGGTTTATTATGGAAATTTGCTTTAAGTAGATAATATGAAAATTGTGGACATTAACATTCATTTGTAGGTTTTTACACGTTGGAGAGATGAAAATACCTTTTAGCTGTTATTTGGAAGAAAATTGTGGAGAAAATATCAATACATTGAGAAGGGCCATCAAAGGATTTGCGAGGTTTACTGGTTACCGTAGCACAGCATTCTATGGCATATAACAAACTTTCTCCAAACTTTCTAAACAAAGGGCCGGTTTATTGTCCTTCAAGCTTTAGGAGGGCCGGACTGTGTCCAGCAATGTTAGTACATGTAGATATCAGCGCTCAGGGCTAATGGTTAATTATTGTAAAAATCAATGGTGGTTTCTGCAATTAGTATCTAGAAAGTCTCTAAAAAGTCCGTAATGGTGGGTGGATGAAATGGCAGAAAAGTTCTTTATCTTGGTGAGCACAAGCGCTGAGGGCAGCTTTCATGAAGAGTGAAGCCGGCTCTTTAGGCAACCATATGAAACAAGAAAAAGAAAGCGCCTCTGAGTGCAAGCATTTATTAAAAAAAAAAATAGGCACATATACACACACTTACATTGAAGTAATTAGAGGTTATCCTGGATCGATCTAGCGTCCATAAGCCGAAATCCTGTGATGTATCTCCAGAGGGATGGCAGCGGACCTCCGCTCGGAGTGACAGACCGTAAGGCGGCCAAGCTAGGATCGAAGCTTCCCTATTCCGACAAGATGTGTGACGTCACCAGGAAGACTGTGTTCCCGTCCACTACAGTCTTCCTGGTGACGTGCCCCATCATTGGTGTCAGTAGGAGATATAGTGCCCCATAATTGGAGTCAGTAGGAGGAATAGTGCCCCTTTGTTGATGTCAGTGGAAGGAATAGTGCCCCATCATTGGTGCAAGTAGGAGATATAGTGCCCCGTAATTGGAGTCAGTAGGAGGAATAGTGCCCCTTTGTTGATGTCAGTGGAAGGAATAGTGCCCCATCATTGGTGTCAGTAGGAGATATAGTGCCCCGTAATTGGAGTCAGTAGGAGGAATAGTGCCCCTTTGTTGATGTCAGTTGAAGGAATAGTGCCCCATCATTGGTGTCAGTAGGAGATATAGTGCCCCATCATTGGTGTCAGTAGGAGATATAGTGCCCCATAATTGGAGTGAGTAGGAGGAATAGTACCCCGTTGTTGATGTCAGCTGGCAGATTAGTATCTTGAATCCGTGGGAGGAATATCGCCCCAGAAGCCAAATAAAGGCAAGCAAAAGGTCACATCCACCCCCTCCCCAGGGAGCAGTTTGGAGACCACTTCCTTATAGTCATGCCTCTGTTGCCTTGGTGGGTGCAAAAGTGTTGTGATAGATATTACTGTTGTAACTGGTGCTGGACATAGGACAGTTTTGTCCCATCTATCAAAAGGTCCCTGGTGTTACAACCTAAAAAGTTATAGTTCTCTTATATGAAATTTCTCTTCGGCGTTGGTCACACCACAGGGTTTTGAGGGAATGAAGGTTAGGCAGAACTGGCCAACCAACAGTCTCTTGATGTCATCTTCTTATGGATTGGCAGGAACCATGTCCACCATTCCTTGGAGGTGGTCATGTGACTGGGTGTTTGTGAGAGCCCCATACCCCTTCATTGCAGAATTCTCAAACGTCTTTGTATTCATTTCAGTTAAGAGTTCACAGCTGTGTGTGATGGTCAGCTGAAATGCCGGTGCATTGAGTTGAAATTGCAAGGTTTGCCGGAATGCCATGTGCGCCTCAGAGGTTTGTGGAATCCATCTGACAATAAAGAGGCTAGACCCTTGACCGTTTGTGAAACACTAGAAAAATTCCTTAATGTCCTAAACCATGTGCTTAATTGTGAAAAACAAAGTCCCAAAAAATAAAATAAATGGATAGTCCAATTAAATATCTTTCTCCTGCATGGATCATACGACAAATAAGTGTAGATGTACACTCACCAGTAGATCCCCTGCCTTGTGACAGGAAGGATCAAGCTTATGGGGTCTCCCCATATTTTGGTCTTTGGAACAAATCCTTCGATATCCTCATCCTCAAAGTAGGACGAAACATGCGAACAACTGCAATAACCAGTGGAGGCTGTGGAAAACCGCAAGACCCATATCAGAGTCAGCATGCGTTTCACCAAGATGTGACGTAGCGCAACGTGCGTTCCATCCTTACACGTTTTGTCATCAAGCGTGATGTTATCAGAAGCTGAGCGACTGGTTATTGCGGTTGTTCACATAGGAGGTTTAAAATTCTATAAATCTCATTTTATTTGTTATTTGCTGTAGCCCATTGAGGCTTTTAATAAAACGACCTCTACGGTTTTACACTATGAGGAGTCCGTCCTCTCCTTTCTTTTACTTATACCGCTGGTGACATCCCGCTTGAAGTTTCGTCCTACTTTGAGGAAGGGGGACATCGAAGGATTTGTTCCAAAGACCCAAGGAGGTCGGGGAGACCCCATAAGCTTATTTGATCCTTCCTGTCATAAGGCAGGGGGATCTACAACATCTGGTGAGTGTACAGCTACACTTATTTATCGTATGATCCATGTCGGAGAAAGCCATTTCATTGGACTATCTATTTCTTTTATTTTTTGGGACTTTTTCACAATTAAGCACATGGTTTTGGACATTAAAGCGGGGTTCCACCCAAATTTTGAACAATATCTGTATGTATTCTCTTCCTTGCCTAGATGCTGACATGCCGTTTAAAAAAATTTAAATCGCCGTAATTACCTTTTATTTTTCTATTCTTTTTTGCACTTCCTGGTTCTCCTCCCGTGGGAGTAGGCGTGTTTCTAGCCTCTCCCAGACTCCTGGGAGCTAGTCTCAGGCTTCCCAGGATGCCACTGAGCATGTGCGGGAACGAGCGGTGAATGCTGGGAGCACAGCATTCACCGCATCCAGGAAATAAATGCTTGTGGGCTTCAAATGCCCACAATGAAGATGGAAACCGCCTGCAGTGAATAATATAAGTTATTCTTTCTGACTAAATCTGACACAGGCGGACATATTACACACAATATGTGAGTATGTAATGCTGAGAAGAAAAGTTTGTGAATGAACTCAAAAAAAAAAAAAAAATGATAGATAGGTGGACCCCCGCTTTAAGGAATTTTTCTAGTGTTTCACAAACGGTCAAGGGTCTGGCCTCTTTATTGTCAGGACGGATTCCATAAGATGTTTGGGCACATTCATATCTATGCATTTTACAGCACCGTACCTTAACGTACAAACCTCTGAGGCGCACATGGCATTCCAGCATACCTTATTTTTACACAATTAAGCACATGGTTTTGGACATTAAGGAATTTTTCTAGTTTTTCACACACGGTCAAGGGTCTGTTTGTTTAAACAGCCCCGCTTTTTTTGTTTTGCACATTCATCAGTGTTTGCTATTTTTCATTTGTTTGCACCAAGTTTATGTAGTTCATATCATTATGTATTTCACATGATGATGTGTTATTGGCAAGCGCTGTTTGCACATTAGGTTTTGTGCACGTTTTTAGCAATCCACATTCAGGCTGGAACCACAGCTGCTATTGATTTTATTTGAATAGTTTATTTGGCATGGGTGTATAGATTCTCAAATAAAGAGGCTTGCTGTTCAAGCCATTGCAGTTCACAGAATGCTCAAGGGCTGTGTAAGGTCGTTGACGTTATCAGAGACCAATAGCAATGTGTCCCTTTGGGAACACTTTCCTTCACTGCTGTTCCTGAACATACAACTGGAAATTAAAGGAAAACCTCACCAGGAACAGGTGTACCCTTTGGAAGATCCTGTCTCGAGAGCGGTAACAGTTTATATTTCCTACCAATGCCAGTGGTCACCAGAACAAATAGAGAAACCTAAGCTGTTGTGCTACCCACTCAGAAGCTGCTGGTTAAGACGGGTCCTCTGTTCTCTGCCATGACCCTTCCAGGCCTCCTCAGCCCTAACACCAGGTTCATGGAAGAAAGCACAAGCAACACAAAGAATTCCTTAACACTCAATCTTGAATGGGGCACCAAGACTTAAGCCAATATGAATTTGTATTTTCTTATTTAGAAAAAAAATGGAGCAACTCTCTAAATAGTAAACAGAAGAAAAAAGATGGGGCGTAAATGGATTATTTGGCTCTAGTCAGCATAAATAGCATAAATTGCAGCAATACTTGAAAAGATCGCCACACAACCCTATCCTGTCTATGTGGTTAACATGTATAAGTGTCAGAAACCATGAAATCAGACCGAGACAGAAGGAGAGTCAAATCACACTTGTTTAATAATAAAAGTAAATAGAACAAACGTAGTCAAAACATAGCCAGAGTTCAGGAACCGGAACGGATAGTCAGAAAACGCCAAACGTCAGGAAGTCTGAGATGAGCGTAGTAAAACAGCAAGCAGGATCTGGAGCCAGAAGGAATGTCAGCCAAGTAAGTCTTTTAACAGGAATGCAGGAGATAGTCTCTGTGATGTTGACTAAGGCAAAGGCAGAGATCCTCTGGGCTGGACGGCTTAAGTAGGCAGCATTGATGGGCAGGATATCATCAACAGGTGAGTAACTGTGGAGAGATAGGAGCTGGCAATTAGCCGACAGTTGAGGGGCTAGCCCAGAGAAGGAAGGGCTGAGCCCATCCCTGACAATAAGCTGGCCTCAGCCTTGTTTTGCCCCACTTACCGGGGGCTTATTCATTGACCTCTATGACTAAGCCCCGGTGGGTAGGGCGAAACATGTCAGAGGACATGGCGCGTGGAGTGGTGCAAGGTTGAGGACAGCTTATATATGATAACCACATAGACTGGGTAGGGTTTAGCAGCAATCTTTTCAAGTATGTACTGGATGGTGATATTTTGCGCTAGCACCCCATTCCTGAGTACCAGCGGGACTTTAGTGACTTCCTTTTTTGCTTAGAGCGGCACTACAAGTATTAGCACATAAATAGCACCAATGTCACCGAAAATATCAGACGTGCAGTGAGCAGATCATATTTAACAATTCCAGAGTTATACTGTCTGTGTGTCCTAATGATTGCAATGTTAGGCATGGACTGTTTGGGTGACCACCATCGTTGATGAACACCATGAACAACGTAAAAAAAAGAGTGAAAAGAGGGAAAGGAAAAAAAAAGGAATGGAACGGTTAGCTTTAGTAATAGGGGGCTTCTGCCGGCAAGTGTTGGGGCCCTTTAGATGACTATTGGTGCAATAGAGGTAGTCTTTAACTCCTGCAAGCAGTGGAAGATGCAACTTAGACAGGTAAACAGAACACTTGTGAGCTTGAAGAAGGGAAAGGGTGCATGGTGAAAATGTAGTAGGACTGCACAGATTGTGATAATGTTGGAAAATTTTCATGGCCATAATAACAACTGGTGGCATATGAATGTGAGGGGAATGCTGACAGTATCCTGCCCTCAGTGGCCTGTCTGTTAAGTATAGTGTAGATGGGTTGGTGGTCCACTCATCAACTCCTTATTGGGGCTGTTCAGTCTCAGGGTTTGAGGGGCCCCTTTTGCACTGATTTCAATGTGCCAGAGTTTCAACAGCTCAGCTGGTTTCTCAGCAGCATCTTCACTGTTGTGCACAGTAGGGACTCTGACCCCTGGAATCTCAGGCCTCCTACCAGGCCGTCTCTCTCTCTCTCGAATTGGCTTGTTCCAAGGGGTCTGTAAAATCAGATCCCCACAGTGCCAGAAATGCTGGCTTTACCCAGGTAAAGAATATATACCCCCTCCAGCCTCCTCCTGCTGCATACAGGCTGTTGGGATTTGTAGTTTGGTAAGACAGTCATTGATGGCTGCCCCCTGGAACTACATCTCCCAGGATTCCATTCATTCTACATCAAAGTCTAAAGCCTTGAGGTAACTTGGCTCTCCCCTCTGTTGACCGGAGCAGAAGGTTGCCGATGCAAAGGCAGAAAGACAGATGCACTCCAGAGCAAGGTCTTAGTCTCTTACCACTGTGGTCCAGTACCTGGCTACATAACTTCGCCACACTCTTTCCAAAAACCTAAAAAGTTTTGGCTAAAGATATACTTTACCTCTCTCCAGAAAAATTTCCTTAATCTCCTAAATAAAAGTCTTAACGTTGTTTCCACTAACGCGATTACATTTGTACGAGGGGCACAATTATAACGTTAATCCCCTTTTTTAAAGCCTGTGCCTGGTTTATGGCTCTGTGGGTTCATTTCTTTAGAGAAGCCGTATTCATATTTCTCGTTGTGTTGGCCCATTTTCCACTCTCTGGAGAAGTCATGCCGTTACAAATAAAAGGCACATTAGGGAGCATGTTATTATTATTATTATTTTTTTTTTGTAAGCTACAAACTAAAAACCTTATTCAGTTTATAGAATTAGGCTTCTTTCATTAGACGGGACAATAAACCAATGCAATAAGTACTAAACTGTTCCATCTTAAATGCATTGCCTGAAATTTGCTGCCTGATTCCAGAGCTCCTGTTCTGATCTGGAGCAGAGTTGAGACCTTCCTTGTAGGTTGCTGATGACTGTTGACCTGAGCGGCAGAGCGGCCATCTTGTGCTGGTGCTGTTTAAAGAGATGGGTACGTCTCCTTCCAGCTCGGCCCCTTCTCCCACCTGGCCCCCTCCCCCCCCCCCTAACTTCTTCTTCACCCTTCACTAGACCATGAACCCTAGGGGTGGAGGGCCCTTCTGTTGACGCTTGATAAACCAGGTGAGGTACTGGCACCTCTCTGATTCCGACAAGGCCTCCTTCTCTCTCTCTCTTAGGTTAGATTCCCCCTCCAGAAGGTACCGTCTATTTCAGAATTGGAACTTGCTCCACCCTAATGATACATTGTATTGACCTTTGTATGTTCAGCATTACACCATTATATGTATATGTTTATATTATCTTACGGTTTTACCTGCCTCGTTGTTGAACTCTTAAGCTGCCCTGCTGTTTCTTTTTTTTTCAGAGTAAAAACTTTTCTGTTAAAAAAAAAAAAGAGATGGGTATGAATTTGTTGCAAAATATGGGATATAAACAGAAGCAAGCAAAATGGGGTTGGTGGTGGGGTGGGCTGGTCTATGGGAATTGGTGGGCTGGCCTATAGGAATTGGTGGGCAGCACAGTGGCTAAGTAGTTAGCACTTCCACCTAGCAGCACTGGGGTCATTGGTTCAAATCCCAACATCAGTGCCTGACCTCACAAATGTGCTTCTGGAAGAATGATCAAACATTCCCATAGACACACTCCTAAACCTTGTGGACGGCCTTCCCAGAAGAGTTGAAGAAGTTATAGCTGCAAAGGGCGGAGCCAACTCAATATTGAACCCTATGGACTAAGACTGAGATGCCATTAAAGTTCATGTGTGCGTATCAATAGAGTGAATAAATATATATATACATATATATATACACATATATATATATATATATATATATATATATATATATATGTAACTTTTCATCAACATGGAACATCTCTTCAAGGGCTCCACCTTCATAAAGTCTCTCTCTCTCTCTATATATATTAATCAGCTATAGAGTGAAGTGCACTACCGTAATGCACACCCCTAAGGTGTTAAGGTTGAGGGGTTAATTAAGAAAAGAGAAAATGTTGGCTAGATTTAGTTAGATTTCTAAGGTGTTCTGCACTTGGACTACTGTTGCCATGGTCGCAAGGAAATTCAATTTTAATTTATTTTGCCAATTTAACAAATTATCTTAGTGGACTGATGAAATGAAAAGGTTCGCGTGCTTTTCATAATATTAAATGAAAATAACAGCTTGTATAGTAATTATCTGTTTTATCGCATTTTTTTTAATGAGTTTTTCCTTTTTAATATAAAAGACCCTTTTGTTTGTGTGATTTTTATACGTATATATATAATCGGCTTTATAGCCAAGTGCAGTACAGTAACTCACTACCTTGAGGTGTTAGTGTTGAGGGGTTAATTATTAAGAAAACTTTACTTTTCTATCACTTTACCCCAGTGATAGAAAGGAACATTTGCCATGTTTATCTAGATTATTATTGATATGTTCTGTACTCTGACTACTGTTGCCATGGCTGCAAGGATTTGAAATTGTAATTTTTTTTTTTTGCCAATTTAAAAAATTGTCTTAGTCCATAGTGGACTGATGAAGTAAAAAAGGTGCGTGCTTTTAATAATATTAAATGAAAAAGTTGCTTCTATACTAATTATCTGTTGTATCATATTTTTTTTTTCTTGAGTATTTCCATTCAAAAAGCAAGACCTTTTTGTGTGTCATTCTGTATGGGACAATGTAATTCAAATAATTTGATAAATCTTTTACTTCTTTCCTTTTTTTTCTTTTTTTTTTTCTTTCTTTATGTATTTTTTTTTTATTCTTTTATGTATTTTTTTTTTTGTTTTTTTTGTTTTTTTTTAGTATTGTGTTTTTCACAATTTCTGAAGTCCTAGCTGAAACCAGTGGTGGTATTTCTATTTTTTTCATATCTCATGCAAAATATACAAATATGCAAACTAGTTGAGAAGAACATAAAAAATAAAATAGGGAAAAAGGAGAGATTGCCCCAGAGATTGTATGGGTGGGGGTTGAATGCATATAAGGCAAGTAGAAAAGTAGGGGAGTGATAAAAAATATATAAATTTTATTCAAATTACATAGGATACATGATTTAAGAACAATATAATGAACAATTCATACAGTCGATCTCCTGTAACATGTCGGTATTTGCTTGGTAGCTTTTTGTTCTTACCGTAAATTTAAAAAATAAAATAAAATAGTTTGACTGCGGCAGCTTGGTTACATCTCTGAGTTGACAATAACACGCATGCGTCTACTTACAGAGTGCTGAGTGATTAGGGATGAGCCAAACACCCCCCCCACTCCCCACCAGAACCTGCGAACAGACAAAAAATTTATGCAAACACTGTTAAAGTCTATGGGACACGAACACGAAAAACCAAAAAGTGCTAATTTTAAAGGCTTATATGCAAGTTATTGTCATAAAAAGTGTTTGGGGGCCTGGGTCCTGCCCCAGGGGACATGGATCAATGCAAAAAAAAGTTTTTAAAACGGCTGTTTTTTCGGTAGCAGTGATTTTAATAATGCCTAAAGTAAAACAATAAAAATGAAATATTCCTTTAAATATCGTGTCCGGGGGGTCCCCTTAGTCTGCCTGTAAAGTAGCACATTTTCCCCATGTTTAGAAAAGTACTGCAGCAAAATGACATTTCTAAAGGAAAAAATGTCATTTAAAATTGCTCACCGCTGTAATGTATTGTCAGATCCCAGCAATATAAATAAAAAATCAATTAAAAAAACAGCGTGGGCCCCCCCACACACACACTCCAGTCCATACCAGGCCTTTTGGGTCTGGTATGGATATTAAGGTGAAATCCACAGCAATTTTTTTTTTTTTAATGGCGTGGGGGGCCCCCCTAAAATCTATACCAGACCCAAAGGGCCTGATATGGACGGTGGAACCCATGCTGTTTTTTTCCTAATTCTGTCATAGGGCTCCCCTTAACCACTTCAATACACTGTATTATATACTGTACACTGTACTATATACCCTGCACTGTATTATATATACTACACTAAGGGCACTATATTCTCTGAACTGCAGTATATATACTATACGGACTGCACTATATACTCTGCTGAAAAATTGGGCCTTAGGTGTTGGTGGTGGCAGAACACGCTAACCCCTCACAGTTACTCTTGTTGGGTGAAGGGACGGTCCCTGCTGTTAACCTGTTCCCATCCGCGCCATAGCCGAATGACAGCTACAGCGTGGACCTACATTGACAGGAGGTCGTCAATAGACATCCTCCCCTTTGCACGCTCCCCGCACCCCCCCTGCAGGGCGCACGCGGCACGCGCTGTGATCACCGAGTCAATGAGACTCGGCTGATCACAGATCACAGTAAGGGGCCGATCCCGGCCCCTTACCACGTGATCAGCTGTCAGCCAATGACAGCTGATCAGGTGATATAAACAGAAGATCGGTAATCATTTTTTTTTCTCCTCACGCTGACAGCGTGAAGAGAAAAAAAAGCCGATCACCGGCTTCTGTGTAAGGGACACCGGTCCCGAAGAGGAACAGCCGCCTCAGCTGTGCCCACTAGTGCCGCCTGCCAGTGTCACCTGCCAGTGCCCACACAGTGCATATCAGTGCCCACCAGTGTATATGAGTGCCACCAATCAGTGCCAATTATCAATGCCCACGAGCGCCACCTATCAATGCCCACCAGTGGTGCCAATCAATGCCTCATCAGTGCCACCTACCCGTGCCCATCACTGCCACCCATCAGTGCTACCTATTAGTGCCCTTCAGTGCCACCTATTAATGCCCACCAGTGCCACCTCATTGGTGTCCACCAGTGCCACCTCATCAGTGCCCACCAGTGCCACCTCATTAGTGCCCACCAGTGCTGCCTCATCAGTGCCCATTAGTGCAGCCTATCAGTGCCCATCAGTGCAGCCTCATCAGCGTACAACAATGAAGGAGAAAAATTACCTGTTTGCATATATATATATATATATATACTAGTCTGACTGTGTGTGTGTGTATGTATATATATATATATATATATATATATATATATATATCAAATACACTGCCACTAACTAATTAACCTGCCAGCCTATTCTAGCTCAATCTCTCTATCTCCATCCACTATAACACACAATACGGGCGCTGTGTAAGCAGCCTTATATAGTGTGGGGCGCGGACTTGGTCCCCCTGAGCCATGATTGGCCAAAGGCACCCTGCCTTTGGCCAATTATGGCTCTCGCTGAGGAGTGTGCTGTGATTGGCCAAAGCATGCAGGTCAGGTGTATGCTTTGGCCAATCATCATACAGCAATGCACTGCGGTCTTGCAGTGCATTATGGGGCACTCGAATTTGCCACAAACGCCCCGGGCGAACGCCCGATGTTCGAGTGGAACTTGTGTTTGACTCGAACTCGAAGCTCATCTCTACAAGTGATTCATTTTCTGTTACATTTTCTGTTACATTTTATAATAATCTAATACATATTTCACAAGGACAAGACACTTTGTTCTGCATTTTTATTTGTATTTGTTCGTTCACCGAATAAAAGCCCAAGGCCATTGCTTTAGAAAAGTGAGGTGAGAACTTAGTATCAGTTTCCAAGGAGAGACAAAGACAGTTTTCTGTTTTTCCCCCTTTGGCTCTCACCTGCCCTGTGTTTATCTGGTACTGGCAGAATCCTAATCATCTGTCATTCTTCATCATCCGTCCATTTCCATCTTTCTTTTCCTTAAATATCCTACAGGACATTGTTGGAGCAGCTTGGTCCGGTTTTCATTACCATGGAATTCCATCTAATACATTTAATTTTTCTCCACTAGGGATGAGCAAAATTGAGAGTTTTCACTTCCCCGAAATTTTTTTGCAGAAGAGATTTAGGCAAAACTTCACAATTTTGAGAAAAATTAATTGGCGTTAAAGTCAGGCCTGGAGGAAAAGACCACAAGACATAGACGGAGGGACAGCATGACTGGGTTAAGAGGAGACTGAAGGCACAGGAGGATTTTTAGTAATTTTAAAGGATGCAAGGAGGTATGGGTACTGGCCTGGTTGGTGAGGCCAGACAGGAACAGGTGGGGTCTTTCAAGATGTTGTAGGCAGGATGGTCCCAGGAGAGTTTCAGTTAGAGGATGACAGATATCATGGAATCTTCATGCCCTCACTCCCTCTTTAGTTACTTACTTTTGTTTTGATTCTTTTTGTTGGTTTTGTGGGTTGAGGCGTCAATCATGGAGGCTGGCAGGGGTTCAAAGGCCTAAAAGGTGGGCAGTAGGTTAAAAAGTGGCTTGGTAGGGGACCCATCTTTGGGTACGGCTCCCCTACAGTTTTATACATTTATGGTTACTGACAACTGTCTCCGAGTTGGTGTGGTGCGGCTGGAGGCCTACTTCACAGGTTGTTGCAGGTACTAAGATAAAGTGGTTGTAAAAAGTGAAGGTTTTTTTTACCTTTTTTAGACTGAGTGATGAATCATAGTATGGAGACCTCCATCTCACCAAGCCATCACCCTGGGTGGAGAGCCATTAAACAGTACCCATGATGATGACCAAAATGTTAGACTGAGTGATAAATCAAGGGATGGAGACCTCCATCTCACCAAGCCTTCACCCTGGGTGGAGAGCTATTAAACAGTACCCATGATGATGACCAAAATGTTAGACTGAATGATAAATCAAGGGATGGAGACCTTCATCTAACCAAGCCATCACCCTGGGTGGAGAGCCATTAAACAGTACCCATGATGATGACCAAAATGTTAGGCTGAGTGATAAATCAAGGGATGGAGACCTAAACCTCATCATCCTGGGTGGAGAGCGTTTAAACGGTACCCATTATGATGGCCAAAATGTTAGAGACTCAATATTGGTGATGGCGAAGCCCATAAGGGTCAAACCCATCTTTATGGTTACTGACAACTGTCTCCGAGTTGGTGTGGTGCGGCTGGAGGCCTACTTCACAGGTTGTTGCAGGTACTAAGATAAAGTGGTTGTAAACAGTGAAGGTTTTTTTTTACCTTTTTTAGACTGAGTGATGAATCATAGTATGGAGACCTCCATCTCACCAAGCCATCACCCTGGGTGGAGAGCCATTAAACAGTACCCATGATGATGACCAAAATGTTAGGCTGAGTGATAAATCAAGGGATGGAGACCTCCATCTCACCAGGCCTTCACCCTGGGTGGAGAGCCATTAAACAGTACCCATGATGATGACCAAAATGTTAGGCTGAGTGATAAATCAAGGGATGGAGACCTAAACCTCATTATTCTGGGCGGAGAGCGTTTAAACGGTACCCATTATGATGGACAAAATGTTAGAGACTCAATATTGGTGATGGCGAAGCCCATAAGGGTAAAACCCATCTTTATAGCTAATGATAATCAGTATCCTCAATGACATACTCAGTGCCTACACCTCTATTCCGATGGGTTCGGCTGGCTTCAGAATCATACATTGAGCATTCGAGGATAACCTGAACCATTCTAAAGTTATGCTCCTAGGCTCAATGTTCTGAGGGGGGGGGGTTGGGAGTTCCTTCTCCATAGCTACCAGGAAGGAGAAAGGTAAAATCAAGGTGGTCAAGGGTACAAGGGTCTTTAAACAGCACCTACGTGTTAGAGAAGCTATTTTGTTCCAATATCTGTAACTGTGGCAAAAAAAAAATATTTTACACTTTTTCTTCCCAGGTAGAAAAAGAAATCTGAAAACAAATCATTTTTTATTTATTTTTTGTTTCTTGATTATAATTGTTGTGTTTACAACTATACTCATCAGTTCCTCCCAGTCCATGTGGTCAATATTTACCAATTTAATTGTTTTTTTACTGTGGGTTATGATTTTGGGGCACGATCAGGTAAATAAAGATATTTTTGGTGCATTATTGATTTTTGTGTTTGTGGGTTTTTTTTTTTTTTTTTTTTTTTGTGGGATATCCAAAGCTCTTGATACATTGTTGCTTGCAATTATTGTTTTAGAGTCGAGGTCGTTCCCCTGTTCTTGGTGATTTCTTTACCCCTTTCCTCCCTTCTCTTATTTTGGGTTTTTATGTTGGGTATTTGTTTTTAGTTTTTTTGTGGTTGGAACTGGCTTTTTGTGTAGAACTTTTTATAAAAGAAAAGATTAAACATATAAAGTGACAGTGCAGATATGATCAAATACAAATAAAAAAACAATAAACAACACTTAATGAAAAGTAGGTAATTTTTTGACAGGTACATTATACTTAAGCAGCTCATTGAAACTGAATTTTTACGCTTCAACAAAATTTCAATGACCGCTAAATTAGTAATTTGCCAATTAAATCAATTTAGCCAAAAACACTTCACTCATTCCTATTTTCCTCTATCCAAACAACAAGCTTGAAAACACTTTAATGCTTAACTAAACTTCCAGTTTAAATCAGCTAAATACATTCCAGGTGCATCAAAACAAAAGGTGTGTTTGCTTTCTTTGTAAAGCAGCCACAGCCTGAGTAGAAAAGCCTGTCACCTGCCAGCATGCTGTAGAGAAGGACCCTTGCTATCTGTCTGGAAGCAGTGATCTCTCTGCAGAGCTCCAACATACCCCCATGCTGAGTCAGAGCTAGAGCTTTCCAATCAGTAGAGAACAGGAACTTTGCTGATTGCAGAGTTAGAGGTCTGATTCA
Source organism: Aquarana catesbeiana (assembly GCF_042186555.1). NCBI lineage: Eukaryota > Metazoa > Chordata > Amphibia > Anura > Ranidae > Aquarana > Aquarana catesbeiana. Next base: position 279,305,941 of record NC_133334.1, read on the forward strand.
GCAGTGGGTGTGGCTGACCACTGCAGAGAGACTGCTGCTTCCATACAGAAAGCCCCAAACTTCCTCTTTTCAGGTCCTCCGCTCCTGGCTCCTCCCCCTTGACCAGTGCCCCCAATAGCAAGCCACTTGCTATGGGGGCACTGGTGTGTGTGTTCACTCCCAAGTCCCACTCTATGCATCCATAAGACCCACAGAGCCGTGACTTGGCCCCGCCTCCGCTGTCTCCTCATTGGATCACTGGCTGTGATTCAAAGAAATGGGAGCCAATGGCTCCCACTGCTGTGTCTCAGTCAATGAGAAGAGAGAGATCTGGGACAGCTTAGGCTCCCATGTACATTGTTGAATAGAGAGGTGGCTCAGGTGGGTTTTAGAGGGGTCTTGATGACATCAGGACCCTTAACCACTAGAGATCAGGGGTTCAGACGCTGTGGGGACCAGTCCAGCTGCAGGAAGGAGTGGAGTATTGGGTAAGTATATCTCTTTCGTTCCCCGGGCCTAAACAAGCAATTAACCCTCTGCAGTTCAAGCACAGCTCCACTGCAAGTTATAATGTTTTAGTTGCCCAGAGTTGGACTTTAACATAACCAAGACTTGCTAACCCAGCCATTCTCAACCAGGATTCCATGGAACTCTAAGGTTCTTCAAGAGGTTATCGGGTTCCTTGTGTTGTGACTCATTGGCCTCCCATTTGATGGTTTCTACATAGTTTTAGGACCAACACCATGTGGCAAAACCAGCAGCATGACACAAATGATCTCTTTTAACCATCTGTAAGGGGTAGCATTCTTCCCACTGACCTCTAGTGTAAGGAATATTCTTCCCACTGACCTCTAATGTAAGGAACATTCTTCCCACTGATCACCAATGTAAGGAGCATTCTTCCCACTGATCACCAATGTAAGGAACATTCTTCTCACTGACCACCAATATAAAGAACATTCTTCCCTCTGATCACCAATGTAAGGAACATTCTTCCCACTGATCACCAATGTAAGGAACATTCTTCCCACTGATCACCAATGTAAGGAACATTCTTCTCACTGATCACCAATGTAAGGAGCATTCTTCCCACTGATCACCAATGTAAGGGACATTCTTCTCACTGATCACCAATGTAAGGAACATTCTTCTCACTGATCACCAATGTAAGGAACATTCTTCTCACTGATCACCAATGTAAGGGACATTCTTCTCACTGATCACCAATGTAAGGGACATTCTTCTCACTGATCACCAATGTAAGGAACATTCTTCTCACTGATCACCAATGTAAGGGACATTCTTCTCACTGATCACCAATGTAAGGAACAGTCTTCCCACTGATCACCAATGTAAGGAACATTCTTCTCACTGATCACCAATGTAAGGGACATTCTTCTCACTGATCACCAATGTAAGGGACATTCTTCTCACTGATCACCAATGTAAGGAACATTCTTCTCACTGATCACCAATGTAAGGAACATTCTTCTCACTGATCACCAATGTAAGGAACATTCTTCTCACTGATCACCAATGTAAGGGACATTCTTCTCACTGATCACCAATGTAAGGAACATTCTTCTCACTGATCACCAATGTAAGGAACATTCTTCCCACTGATCACCAATGCAAGGAACATTCTTCTCACTGATCACCAATGTAAGGAACATTCTTCTCACTGATCACCAATGTAAGGAACATTCTTCTCACTGATCACCAATGTAAGGAACATTCTTCCCACTGATCACCAATGTAAGGAGCATTCTTCCCACTGACCACCAGTGGTCAGTGGGATCCTGAGCATGCGTGGAACTTTGTACGTCGGAATTGTCTACACACGCTCGGAGTTTACGAGGATAGATTTTGTTGTCGGAAAATTTGAGAACCGGCCCTCAATTTTTTGTTGTCGGAAATTCCGACAACAAATGTCCAATGGAGCCTACACACAGTCGGAATCTCCAACAACAAGCTCCCATCCAACATTTGTGGTCGGAAATCCTGAGCGTGTGTACGCGGCATAAGACTGGGATAAGGGAAGAAATTGGCTGCACACCGACGTTCTTGAAGTCCATTTATTGAATGTTCCATACAAACAATGACCTACACCATGGTTGCAGTAGGCGGAACGGAGGCTACTGTTCCGGCTACTGCAACCGTGGTGTAGGTCATTGTTTGTATGGAACATTCAATGAATGGACTTCAAGAACGTCGGTGTGCATCCAGTTTCTATCCTTATTCGGTCTTCTATGGCAGGCGAGCCGGGCCTTGCACCCGTGTTTGGAGTCTCGCACTATCCATTGTGCTTGGACTTTCCCACCTGGAGCGGCGATTTTTCCTTTGCCGTCTACCTTGTGGACGGCCTTCCCAGAAGAGTCGAAGCTGTTATAGCTGCAAAGGGCGGGCCAACTCAATATTGAACCCTATGGACTAAGACTGGAATGCCATTAAAGTTCATGACTTTTGACCATATAGTGTATTACCCATTAAACCACAATTCATTTGGCTTTAGCAGGGGTTCCTTGAGGGTTCCAAAATTATTTTAGGAGTGTGGTAAAAAAGGCTGAGAGAGCCTGTGCTAACCCCACCCATAGCGCCTTCCATGAATGGAGTGTGGCTTCAGCCTTGAATTCTGGATGGGAATTATAAAGCTCTCGCCTCCGTGTGGAACCAGCTTGTTTTATTGGAGCTCCATTAGTATTCTCGGAGTCTAGGCTCTTCAAATCGCTACAATATGTTTTTACCGCACACTGGCATATTTATTCCTATGTTGTGTTTATTTGTAATGCACTCACTCCAAATAACGTAAAAAAAAAAAGAAGAAGAAAATAAGATAAGTTGGAATTTTTTTATCTGGCAATGCATTTCGAGGAAAACTAATTGTATTTTCATTAACCTGCATAAACAACGAGGAAAGATCAAAGACAACAAATTAGCTTTTGTGCTTTCCTAAACAAATACATTTGCACATGGTGAGAAATGAATTTCTTTGTTGTCTTCTCCGCCGCCGACGGCCCAGGGCTTTACCGCCGAACGCAAGCACGCCGAGATAGCATCGCAATTTCCCTGCCACTTCAAGGAATGTAAATGGCAGACGGCAGCTTAACGCACCTCTGACAAAGTCCCCCCCCTACTTTACTTGCAAATCGGAGTCAGCTTTTAGGGAAAATGGAATGCGGCGGAGATTATACTTAACAGACATTGCAAGAGATAATGAGGTCTGCTTTGCAAAACAGATGTACACTGCATCTCTTATCGGCCTCGAATCTATCACCGGGAAAACAAACAGCGGGGGGGGGGGGCTTTACACTTCTGCATTCCACGTCACACTGTACTAAAAGGAGGCGCCGACCGCAGAGGATCACACAACGCACTTCTGTTTGATGCTCCTTAATATGGAATTTGCCTAGCTAATGCGGAGCAACCAAGGACACGCAGACGTTGTAAGGAGTATTGAAGACCACAGGAGACTTGTTTTAGGGAATGAATACATTATTGAGAGCATCCGTGCCAACACGTTTCGGAAGAATAATCTTCCTTCATCAGGGCTGCAAACAAATAGCCAGAAATATTCTTCTGCCTATTTGATTAAAATAACAAGATGGGCAGCACAGTGGATAAGTGGTTAGCATTTCCACCTGGCAACGCTGGGGGTCACCGGTTTGAATCCCAACCACGGCACCACCTACCTGGAGTTTGCATGTTGCCTGCTTGGGTTTCCTCCAGGTACTTTGGTTTCCTCCCACACTCCAAAGACATGCTGGTAGGTTAATTGGCCTTAGTATGTGTATGTATGAATGTGAGTTAGGGACCTTAGATGGTAAGCCCCTTGTGGGCGGGGACTGATGTGAAAGTCACACCTAAGTTGCTGTCTCCCAGGGGCACGTTCTCTATACGAATCTTGGATATACAGCGGGTTGCTGTCAGGCTTCATTAGCCACTAGCACTGCTGGAGCCTCATTAAGGATCTGTCTCTCATACATATGGTGGACGTTATTTTGGCCCCGCTGACCTCTAACAGACCAGGAATACAAGCCTTCATTTGCCCCTGCTCACAGACTTAGCTAAAGAATTGTGATTTATTCATACTTTCAAAACTCACCGTTCACCTGATCGGGGGTATATATGATCGTGTCATCTAAATGAAGATAGAGAAATCTGTTCTCTTATCTGTTTCCTCTCTGAACCTTGGCCCTGTCCTGAAGAAGCCTAACGGCGAAACGCGTAGACGCACAAGGGCTCACTGCACAAAAACACAGATGCATATATGCTACGTTTTTTACCCTTTTTGACTATTTTGTGGAACATATTTTTTCAATAAATTTGATTGTTTATACTATTTTTCTTCTCCATTGTTTCTTAGCCTAACAAGTCCGCCCTTTTGGTAACACTGAGTATAACCCCTTACCGTCTCCTATAAAATACATAAAACCACCAATAGGAAGAGCGGGAATCCCTCGTAACACCCACAGCAGGTGTGCAAACCTGGGAGCTCAGTGCATGAGCCCTTGATGTATGAAACTGCCAGCTGGTTTAACTCTCCTAAATTTACCAAAAAAACAAAAAAAAACCCAAAATGTAAGTTTTTTTTAGGTGGGCTGACGGGGCAGAGCTGCTTCGGGCTCTGGAAGGATCCCGACAATATTGTCTGTGCAAGTTTGGGAAGTGCATGAGTCCTTGATGTAAGAAGCTGCCAGCTGGTTTACCTCTCCTAAATTTACCAAAAAACAAAAAAATAAAAAATAAAATGTAAGTTTTTTGGGTGGGCTGACGGGGAAGAGCTGCTTCAGGCCCTGGAAGGATCCCGACAATACTGTCTGTGCAAGCATGGGAACTCAGTGGGTGAGTCCTTGATGTAAGAAGCTGCCAGCTGGTTTAACTCTCCTAAATTTACCAAAAAACAAAAAACAAAATACTTTTTTTTGGTGGGCTGACGGGGCAGAGCTGCTTCAGGCCCTGGAAGGATCCCGACAATATTGTCGGTGCAAGCTCTGGAACTCAGTGGATAAGTCCTTGATGTAAGAAGCTGCCAGCTGGTTTAACTCTCCTAAATTTACCAAAAAAAATAAACCCAAAATGTAAGTTTCGGGTGGGCTGACGGGGCAGAGCTGCTTCAGGCTCTGGAAGGATCCCGACAATACTGTCTGTGCAAGCTCTGGAACTCAGTGGGTGAGTCCTTGATGTAAGAAGCTGCAAGCTGGTTTAACTTTCCTACATTTACCACTGTAACAGCTTAAAGAATCCCAGGAGACAATAATTCTAACAAGAGTGAAACATTGGGGGGAAGTAACCGGCAGGCGTAGATGAGACTCACGAGCCGCCTTCACCCGGCATCATCTTCACAATGTAGCTTGGCTCCGGTGCTGATTCCCCCCCCCCCCACATCCAGACACTGGCGGGGTATATATATATATATATATATATATATATATATATATATATATATATCGCGTGTTTATTTCAGGGGGACCGCTGAATCTCTGCCAGGTCTGAATTAAAATGACAACACATATTTTAAATGTCAGGGGATGCTCGGCGCTGATGAGAGAGCCTCGCCGTGCCGCCTGGTATCTCCTGGACAGGAAATTGTATTAGCCGTTGCCGGAGTCGGGGGGTTTTGTTGGCTGTAAATTCTATTACACAGAACACTCCCGGTGATATATAAAAATAAATTGGTGAAAAAAAAAAATGTGATTTTTTTTTTTTTGCAGTGTGTAACTTGTTCTTGTACCGGAGGGTCAGCTGGAGCATGAACCAAATAGATCAAGTCATAGATAGAAGCCATTTTATCTTCCAGATATAAAGAATCAGATAGTACATTTAGGAGAGTTAAACCAGCTGGCAGCTTCTAACATCAAGGGCTCGCCCATTGAGTTCCCGAGTTTTCACAGACAATATTGTCGGGATCCTTCCAGAGCCTGAAGCAGCTCTGCCCCGTCAGCCCACCCAAAAAACTTACATTTTGTATTTTTGTTTTTTGGTAAATTTAGGAGAATTAAACCAGCTGGTAGCTTCTTACATCAAGGACTCATGCACTTCCCAAACTTGCACAGATAGTATTGTCGGGATCCTTCCAGAGCCTGAAGCAGCTCTGCCCCGTCAGTCCACCTAAAACTTACATTTTGGGGTCTTTTTTGTTTTTTGGTAAATGCAGGAGAGTTAAACCAGCTGGCAGCTTCTTACATCAAGGACTCACCCACTGAGTTCCAGAGCTTGCACAGACAATATTGTCGGGATCCTTCCAGGGCCTGAAGCAGCTCTTCCCCGTCAGCCCACCCACAAAACTTACATTTTATTTATTTTTTTTGTTTTTTGGTAAATTTAGGAGAGGTAAACCAGCTGGCAGCTTCTTACATCAAGGACTCACCCACTGAGTTCCCAAGCTTGCACAGACAGTATTGTCGGGATCCTTCCAGAGCCTGAAGCAGCTCTGCCCCGTCAGCCCACACGAAACTTACATTTTGGGGGTTTTTTTGGTAAATTTAGGAGAGTTAAACCAGCTGGCAGTTTCTTACATCAAGGGTTCATGCACTGAGCTCCCAGGTTTGCACACCTGCTGTGATTGTTACGAGGGGTTCCTGCTCTTTCTTTTGGCTGTTTTTATGTATTTTATAGGAGACGGTAAGGGGTTATACTGAGTGTTACCAAAAGGGCGGACTTGTTAGGCTAAGAAACAATGGAGAAGAAAAATAGTATAAACAATCAAATTTATTGAAAAAATACATTCCACAAAATAATCAGAAAGGGTAAAAAAAAAACGTAGCGTATATGCATCTGTGTTTTTGTGCAGTGAGCCCTTGTGCCTCTACGCGTTTCACCGTTAGGCTTCTTCAGGACATGGTCAGAGAGACAGTATGAGAGACAGATCCTTAATGAGGCTCCAGCAGTGCTAATGGCTAATGTAGCCTGACAGCAACCCGCTGTATATCCAAGATTCGTATAGAGAACGTGCCCCTGGGAGACAGCAACTTAGGTGTGACTTTCACATCAGTCCCCGCCCACAAGGGGCTAACCATCTAAGGTCCCTAACTCACATTCATGCATACACATACTAAGGCCAACCTACCAGCATGTCTTTGGAGTGTGAGAGGAAACCAAAGTACTCGGAGGAAACCCAAGCAGGCAACATGCAAACTCTCAGTGGTGTGGACCTCTTCCCCCAAATATGGATACCCAAGAAAATTTAGGAACTTGTCCACAACCACCTTACATGGTCCACTCTCATGATATGGGACTCCATCTAATGACCTCCAGCCTTTAGAACAGGGGGGTCTCAAACTGGCGGCCCTCCAGCTGTTGCGGAACTTCATGTCCCATCATGCCTCTGCCTATGGAAGTCATGCTTGTAACCATCAGCCTTGCAATGCCTCATGGGAATTGTAGTTCTGCAACAGCTCGAGGGCCGCCAGTTTGAGACCCCCTGCGTTTAGAACCACTTAACCAAACCAGCTTTTACTTCAATATACACTAGAGATTTCCCTCGTAGTACTTTTTTTCTGCCACTAGATGGCCAACATCGCTTCTTCTTCCTGGGCCGCCCCCCAAATCTGTGACTGGGCGGTGAAAGGAGAAGTAGCGCAGTCATGAGCTCATCTCTCTGTCACTCTGCTCTCTCCTCCTGTCAGCACACGTCTTGTCTGTCAGGCTTTTTTTGCGCTGTGTTTTCTTCTCACACTGCAGCTCTCTTGTACAGGGATCGCACAAGGCTGATATCCGTTCAAGTTCGGGGAATCACTCTGCTTGCTATTAAATAAAATGCATTTATTAATTAAAATTTTAAACATGTGTTGAATAAAACATAAAATAAATTACATTTGCGTTTAATCAAATGCATTAATGATTGAAGAGCTGCATTCATTTGTGGCTTTTATATCTGCCTGGAGATCAGTCATAAAAATATGACAGTCAAGGTTCTCGTTTGTCCAGGTCGGGGTATAACTCGTAGCGGGGCTTTTTTTTCTCAGAGAATAAAGTGCAGGTACTCCCCCCACTTCTGAGTTAGCCCCTTGTCTCCGCCCCCTACCCACCTCCGAGCACCGCCCCTTGGTTGTAGCCCCTCCGCACCTCCCAGTATCTCCCTTTTATAGAATACAAAGCCAAGTATCATTTTGTGTCATTTGTATGGAGTTTGTTAATAACAAGAAAGTCAGTAAGATGGATCCCCTGCAGCCAACAATAATAGAATCCCCCCAGCAACAATAGACCCCCAGCAACAATAGACCCCCCCACCCCAGCAACTATAGATCCCCAGCAACAATAGACCCCCCCCCCCAGCAACTCTAGATCCCCAGCAACAATAGACTCCTCCCCCCCAGCAACTATAGATCCCCAGCAACTATAGATCCCCAGCAACTATAGATCCCCAGCAACAATAGACCTCCCACAGCAACAATAGACCCCCTAGCAACTCTAGATCCCCAGCAACAATAGACCCCCCCCCCCAGCAACTCTAGATCCCCAGCAACAATAGACTCCTCCCCCCCAGCAACTATAGATCCCCAGCAACTATAGATCCCCAGCAACAATAGACCTCCCACAGCAACAATAGACCCCCTAGCAACTCTAGATCCCCAGCAACAATAGACCCCCCCCCCAGCATCTACACTATATTGTCAAAAGCCTTTACACGCACATGAACATTAATGGTCTCCCAGTCTTAGTCCGTAGGGTTCAATATTGAGTTGGCTCCGCCCTTTGGAGCTATAACAGCTTCAACTCTTCTGGGAAGGCCGTCCACAAGGTTTAGGAGTGTGTCTATGGGAATGTTTGACCATTCCTCCAGAAGGGCATTTGTGAGGTCAGGCACTGATGTTGGACGAGAAGACCTGGCTCGCAGTCTCCGCTCTAATTCATCCCAAAGGTGTTCGATGGGGTTGAGATCAGGCAGTCAAGTTCCTCCACCCCAAATTCGCTCATCCATGTCTTTATGGACCTTGCTTTGTACACTGGTGGGCAGTCATGTTGGAACAGGAAGGGCCGTCCCCAAACTATTCCCACAAAGTTGGGAGCATGAAATTGTCCAAAATGTCTTGGTATGCTGACGTCTTACTGTAGGAGTTCCCTTCACTGGAACTAAGGGGTCAAGCCCAACCCCTGAAAAACAACCCCCCACACCATAATCCCCCCTCCACCAAATGATTTGGACCAGTGCACAAAGCAAGGTCCATAAAGACATGGATGAGCAAGTTTGGGGTGGAGGAACTTGACTGGCCTGCACAGAGTCCTGATCTCAACCCGATAGAACACCTTTGGGATGAATTAGAGCGGAGAATGATGCGAGCCAGGCCTTCTCATCCAACATCAGTGCCTGACCTCACAAATGTGCTTCTGGAAGAACGGTCAAACATTCCATTCCAGTGCACAAAGCAAGGTCCATAAAGACCTGGATGAGATAAAATATAGACTCCCCCAGCAACAATAGACCACCCCAGCAATAATACATCCACTTCAGAAAAAAAAGTCCCGCTCCAGCAACCATAGATCCCCCAGCAGCCAGCATCAGTAGACCCCTCCCAGCAACAGTTGAATCCCCTGCAACAATATACCTTCCCCAGCAACAGTAGATACCTCCGGGAACAATAGACTCACCAACAAAAATCGACCACCCCAGCAATAATAGACCCCCCCCCTCAGCAACAATATATCCCTGCCAACAACAATAGATCGCTCAGCAGCCCCCTCCCTCAACAATAAATCCCTCCCCCCCCCAGCAACATAAGACCCAGCAACATAAGACCCAGCAACAATAGATTCCCCTGCCAGAAACAATAGAGCCCCTGCAACCATGGAGCCATCCCTGTGACAATAGATCCCCCATCATCAATAGACCAGTACACCCCAGCACCCCTTGCCGGTACTGCAGGGATATCTCTGCTCAGAGAACCATTGATGCCCTGTATACAGGCTGGGACTGGGATCCTAGGTCCTCCCTGGGCAACAAGGAACTTATCCAAATGCAAACACTGGCTGCAGTGCATGTACTTTACTGGTACTATTAGTTTAGACCAGTGTTTCTCATCCCGAGTGCTGTTTGGGTTGCCACAAGCACAAGACCCAGTTTTCCCTGGATCATCGTCATGAGTTCTCATGGTGAGAGAGGGTCGGCCACCACCACCATAACAACCACTGACACTCTAGGGCAATACATTTCATTGCTATGAAGTTTGCAATCAGCCTGCCCGTACCATGGCAACCAATGACGCTGATCCAGGGAGGTCATCCTTCAGGAGAACACAGAAGTTGGCCTTCTCCAGACCTCTTCCACCTTCCATCCTCTACTGCACTGCTGGAGCCAAAAGGCAGGGCTCCGATATGAAGAGCGGACTGTGTTTTTGGGGAGCTCCAGGATGGGGGGAGGGGGGACTGTGTGATGGAGGGGCTTGTGATGAGGAGAATAAGTTGTGGTGGGGAAACTCTGACATAGAAGATGAATTTGACCTGATGGAGGTCACCTCTGACATGAAGGTGGAGGGCCTTAACTTTAAGTGGCTTCAATACACCTTGTAAAATAGAACTACATGAACACATCCTAACATCAGAACTTACTTTTATCCTTTCAGAACACTCAACTTTTGAAGGTCAACTTCAGACAAATTTGTATTTTTTTAACCTCAGGCAATTTTTTATTAGGAAAAAGTAGAGCAATCAAGTAACAATTATTATTAGAATCAGAAAAATGTAATAGCAAAAATGTACATGGTGAGGAGCCTTTTACAATCAAATTAAACCAAAAACCAGATAGGCTAAAATGGGATAACAAGATGGCAGGATGATCAACCGACCGGTACAGAGGGATCGATGAATGATATGATGAAGGGCAGGGGTCTGTCATAAGGATGAATCTGTGGAACACTTGGCTGGTTTGTTCCAAACAACATAAGTCCTGGAAAACTAGACAGTCTTCTTTGTGGACTTCCTGCATCCTTTGACATCTGGTATGGTCCCATAGGGACCCAGCTTTTAACATTGAATTGAAATATGCTAGATGTGGCGGCTGCATAAGTACTTTCCCTTTCCTTCCTCTTCCTTTTCCTTTCCTTTCCTTTCCTTTCCTTTCCTTTCCTTTCCTTTCCTTTCCTTTCCTTTCCTTTCCTTTCCTTTCCTTTCCTTTCTTTTCCTTTCCTATCCCTCCCTTTCCCATTCATTATTCATTTTCTTTTCCTTTCCTTTTACTTTTCATTTCATTATGCTGTCCTTTTTCTTTTCCTTTTCCTTTCCTTTCCCTTGTCCTTTCCTTTTTCCTTTCCTTTCATTTTCTTTTTCTTTTCCTTTCATTTGATTTTCCTTTTGATTTTCCTTTCATGTTTCTTTCCTTTTTCTTTTCCATTCATTTCCTTTTGCTTTTCCTTTCATTTTCCTTTTCTCTTACTTTTCCTTTTCCTTCTTTTATTTTTATTTTACTTTTTACTTTTGCTTTTCCTTTCATGTTTCTTTCTATTTTCTTTTCCTTTTTCCTTTTCCTTTTCCTGTTTCTTTTCCTTACATTTTCTTTTCCTTTCATTTCCTTTTGCTTTTCCTTTCATTTCCTTTTGCTTTTCCTTTCATTTTTCTTTCCTTTTTCTTTTTTCTTTCATTTTCTTTTCCTTTCTTTTCATTTCCTTTTTCCTTTCTTTTCCATCTCTGATTCTTTCCTTTTTTTAACTTTCCCTTTTCTTTCCCTCTTCTTTTCCTTTCTTTTCCTTTTCTTTCCCTTTCTTTCATTTTGCCTTTCCCTTTCCCTTTACTTTTCCCTTTCCTTTCCTTTCCTTTCCTTTCCTTTCCTTTCCTTTCCTTTCCTTTCCTTTCCTTTCCTTTCCTTTCCTTTCCTTTCCTTTCCTTTCCTTTCCTTTCCTTTCCTTTCCTTCCCTATCCTATCCTTTCCTTTCCCTTTCATTATTCATTTTCTTTCCATTTTCTTTTCCTTTCCTTTTGCTTTTCATTTCATTATGCTATCCTTTCTCATTTCCTTTTCCTTTCCCTTGTCCTTTCCTTTTTCTTTTCCTTTCATTTTATTTTCCTTTTCCTTTCATTTGATTTTCCTTTCATGTTTCTTTCCTTTTCCTTTCCTTTTTCCTTTTCCCTTTCCCTTTTTTTCCTTTTGCTTTTCCTCACTTCTCATTTTTCTTTTCCTTTTCTATTCCTTTTCCGTTCATTTCCTTTTGCTTTTCCTTTCATTTTCCTTTTACTTTTCCTGTTTCTTTTCCTTTCGTTTTCTTTTCCTTTCATTTCCATTTCCTTTCATGTTTCTTTCCTTTTTCTTTTCCCTTTCATTTTCTTTTCCTTTCTTTTCATTTCCTTTTTCCTTTCTTTTCCATCTCTGATTCTTTCCTTTTTTTTCTTTCCTTTTTCTTTTCATTTTCTTTCCCTCTTTTTTCCCACTCCTTTTTCTTTCCCTTTACCCTTCCTTTCCATTTCCCTTACCTTTCCTTTCCTCTCCCTTCCTTTCCTTTCCCTTTCATTACAGTTTCTTTTCCTTTCCTTTTGCTTTTCATGTCATTATGCTGTCCTTTCTGTTTTCCTTCTTTTCCTTTCATTCCCTTTCCCTTTCCTTTTGCCTTTAGGGTGACAACACTCACTGTACTGTCCATGGAGGAGCCGCATCATCTCCATAGGACAGGAAATGTTTCAGGACTACAAAACATCTACAACTCTCCTAATCCCCATAACATGGAGGAAAGTGTTCTGTAGTCTTCATCGTTCGCCAGTGAGATAAACATTCATCCTTTTTTATTACACTTAGTAACTATTGGCTTTTTTTATTTACCGGAGAACTGAAAGGAGCAAACATTTTATATTTTTAAGCTTTCCAGTGCTTTGATGTGTTGGCTGCCATAGTTTTTCTTTTTTCAGACTATTCTGATTTCCTTTCTCCTGGTCTCCAGTAATACACGGCATGGTAATATACATCTGGATCAGGCTTCAGAGGAAAGGGAGAAATCTACCCTAAATGTGCACCCGTGTCACCAGAGCAGGTGCAAATAACAGGAAGTCCGGGTTTTGTTGTGTGAGAATATCTTATTTGTGGAACATTTATTGAAAAACTAGTTTAGCAATGTAAACACCCCCCGTCCACTGCGGGGTAAGGGGCGGGGGAGGGGGGCGGTTAGCAGGCGTCAAAAACGTGTCTCAACCGCACATATTTGCAGCGCCTCCCTCCGCACATCTAAATAAAGCTTTAGAAGTAAAACATTTTCTGTCATTTACAAATATACTCATCACACGCTTCCTTCTTTGAAATGTGACACAATAGTTTCCCTTTTTTCTTTCTAGTTTTTTTTTTCCTCGCTCTAAACTTAATGACAGTTTGCATTGTTTCTAATGTGTCGGCTTCTTCCCTTCTGCCGGATTGTATTTAAAGTATATAAAAAAAATTAAAAAATAAAACAGCCAAATTAAATCTAAAAAGTTAGACATGCGGCTGCGAGCCTCGCCCGACGCGTTTTGAGCAAAGCACCAAATCCATCCCTCAAATATTATGCAGAGTTTGGAAAAAATGGCAACAGAGCGGTTAATAAAATACAGACAATCGGCGTCTGATATCCTAATCATCGCGGTCTGGACCCACCGCACCCCGGAGTGAACGGCGCTTCTGTTAGACGTTCTGCAAGACTTACACAGCAGCAGAACCTTAAAATGCGGCTTAAATCCCAAAAGCCAAACATTTATTATATTGCAGCTCAGCAATTCTCAGATGTGATGGCTGCATTCGTTTTCTTTTTTTAGGTTTTCTTTCTTTGGATTTCACCTTAATACCACGTTAAACAGAAATTTCATTTTCAATTTAAAGGGGTTGTAAACCTTCGTGCATCCTATGCATAAAGGTGAAAAAAACACCTGGCAGTGACCGGCCCCCCAGCCCCCCCCCCCCCCTGTTTTACTTACCTGAGCCCTGGAACTTGACCCGGCAGATGCGCTGTCTCTCTGCCCAGGGTTCTCGCCTCTTGATTGGGTAGATTGATAACAGTGCAGCCATTGGCTCTCGCTGCTGTCAATCAAATCCAATGACGCGGGCACTAGGGGGGGCGGGGCCGAGTCCTGCATTCAGCCTCTATAGACGCCGATGAATGCTGGACTTGGGAGCACGCCCGCCAGGTAACCCCCTCGGGGAAGCGCTTCTCCGAGGGGGTTATCAGATGTGGGGAGGAGCTGCGAGAGCCACCGGGGACCCCAGAAGAGGAGGTTCGGGGGCCACTCTGTTCAAAACGAGCTGCACAGTGGAGGTAAGTATGATATGTTTGTTTTTTTTTAATTTACCTTTACAATCACTTTAAGGTTTAGGAGGTACGGTAATAGAGGAAAGGGGGTTTTTGGGGGGCCGGGGGGGGGGATAATAGGTTCAAAAGACGGGCAATGGCTCCAAATGTGGGGTCTATGGAAGCTATGCTTTGCTGTTTTTGTTTCTTTGTGGTTTTTTGTTTTCTTTTCTCTTCTCTCATCTCATTTAAATATGACAACATTTTTTGTAGCGGTGGTACTAGGCGAAGGCTACCCAAACCACATCTGAAGTTGCCATGGTAACCCACGTTTCTCATCATTTTCAAGGGAGACGCTATTTACTATAAAGATGGCCGCACATCAGAGAGACGAGCCTTGGATGTGATCTGATAGATCAGCAAATCTCACTAATAACTATGAGAGGTTGGGGGGGGGGGGCTCTTGGACGGCTCACATGGACCTCGGATCTGCATTGTTATTCTTCAATCTTATCTCACAAGTCCAATTTTAGGGAAATCCAAATAAAGCTGGTTTTGTTTGCTTTTTTTTGTTTGTTTGTTTGTTTTTTTTCTAGAAGCTAGATAATAGCCAAGACCTCTCTCTACTGATGAAAGAGTTTCCCCATTTATTCTGATGTGGGAGGTCCCCCCCGGTCTTATTTACATACATAATAATGTTTGGATGATTTGTTCCCAGGACCTCCGAAAGTGTTCTCAGCTCCTCCTGTTACATTCGCCTTAATTAAAAAAAATATGAGAATAAAAACATATATAAAAAGTAATCAGGGATCAAGGGAGTCCCCCCCCCCCCAACAAACTCGGGGAGCGCAGGGATCTCACCAGTAGAGTCCTCAAAAGATAGAAGAACGGTCAGGTGGTTATCCTTTTCAGCATCTAACAAAAAAAAATATTATTACTAATAGTGGTAATAATAATAATAATAATGTGATTATTAATACTAATAACTTATTATTATTAATAAAATACATTAATAACATATTCATTTTGGGTGGACTGACCCTTTAAAGGGACTGTGCAAAAGAGAAAAAAAAATCTTAAAAAATTGTGTTATATATGAAATAAATAAATGTGTATATAGATAGATAGATAGATAGATAGATAGATAGATAGATAGATAGATAGATAGATAGATAGATAGATAGATAGATATCCCGACTTCGGAAGCTCAGCGCTCCAGTGAGCTTGGAGGAGCAGAGCAGGAGAGATGCTGACTGACAGGCAGCAGCTCTCCACTCGAGGAGGTGAGAGAACCGAGCCATCGGCGGTGCTTGGTCGCTCAGTTCTCAGTGAAGAGGCAGCAGGGTACAGACAGATGCAGCATCCACCTAGGTAAGTATGAATTTAAAAAAAAAAAAAAAACCCATACTTCTTTTTTAATGGCATCCCAGTCTTAGTCCGTAGGGTTCAATATTGAGTTGGCTCCGCCCTTTGCAGCTATAACAGCTTCAACTCTTCTGTGAAGGCCGTCCACAAGGTTTAGGAGTGTGTCTATGGGAATGTTTGACCATTCACTGAAGCTGCTGTCTGTTCACTTCCTGAATTTACACAGACACACAGAGGCCCACCTCCAGCTCTGCAGCTCTCATTGGCCCTCTTATGACTCATCCCCCTCTCTTCCTGGTAAACTGTCACGAGAGCGAGAGAGAGAGCCCACATGATGTCATAAGCCTATGCTTTTTAGCAGACAAGATATCTATCTATATAGAGAGAGAAAGAGAGAGAGAGAGATATCTACAGTGCATCCGGAAAGTATTCACAGCGCTTCGCTTTTTCCACATTTTGTTATTTTACAGCCTTATTCCAAAATGGATTAAATTCATTATTTTCCTCAAAATTTTACAAACAATTCCCCATAATGACAACGTGAAAAAAGTTTGTTTGTAAATTTATTAAAAATAAAAAATGAAAAAAATCCCATGTACATAAGTATCACAGGCTCCTCCCATGTACATAAGTATCACAGGCTCCTCCCATGTACATAGGTATCACAGGCTCCTCCCATGTACATAGGTATCACAGGCTCCTCTCATGTACATAAGTATCACAGGCTCCTCCCATGTACATAAGTATCACAGGCTCCTCCCATGTACATAAGTATCACAGGCTCCTCCCATGTACATAAGTACCACAGGCTCCTCCCATGTACATAAGTACCACAGGCTCCTCCCATGTACATAAGTATCACAGACTTTGCTCAATACTTTGGTGAAGCTCCTTTGGCACCAATTACAGCCTCAAGTCTTTTTGAGTATGATGCTACAAGCTTGGCACAACTATTTTTGGGCAGTTTCTCCCATTCTTCTTTGTAGGACCTCTCAAGCTCCATCAGGTTGGATAGGGAGGGTTGGTGCACAGCCATTTTCAGATCTCTCCAGAGATGTTCAGTTGGGTTCAAGTCTGGGCTCTGGCTGGGCCACTCAAGGACATTCACAGAGTTGTCCCGTAGCCACTCCTTTGTTATCTTGGCTGTGTGCTTAGGGTCGTTGTCCTGTTGGAAGATGAACCTTCGCCCCAGTCTGAGGTCCAGAGCGCTCTGGAGCAGGTTTTCATCAAGGATGTCTCTGTACATGGCTGCAGTCATCTTTCCCTCGATCCTGACTAGTCTCCCAGTTCCTGCCGCTGAAAAACATCCCCACAGCATGATGCTGCCACCACCATGCTTCACTGTAGGGATGGTATTGGCCAGGTGATGAGCGGTGCCTGGTTTCCTCCAGACATGACGCTTGCCATTCAGGACAAAGCGTTCAATCTTTATTTCATCAGACCAGAGAATTTTATTTCTCATGGTCTGAGAGTCCTTCAGGTGCTTTTTGGTAAACTCCAGGTGGGCTGTCATGTGCCTTTTACTGAGGAGTGGCTTCCATCTGGTCACTCTACCATACAGGCCTGATCGATGGAGTGCTGCAGAGATGGTTGTTCTTCTGGAAGGTTCTCCACAGAGAAACGCTGGAGCTCTGTCAGAGTGACCATCGGGTTCTTGGTCACCTCCCTGACTAAGGTCCTTCTCCCCCGATCACTCAGTTTGGCCAGGTGGACCACTCTAGGAAGAGTCCTGGTGGTTCCAAACTTCTTCCATTTACAGATGATGGAGGCCACTGTGCTCATTGGGACCTTCAATGCTGCAGACATTGTTCTGCAGCCTTCCCCCGATCTGTATCTCCATACAATCCTGTAACGGGAGACGGGTAACAATGAAAAATCTTCTAAAGAAGCGAACATTTGTAATTCTGTAACAGAAAGAGGAAAATGCTTTTCCCCGGGTACTACCAGATTCTGATAGCTTTGAGCCGGCTCTGCTTACCCAGACCTGTTATATTATTCTGCCAACAACATTCACATTTTTTTTTTTTATGTTAAAACAAAAAAAACGTAAATTTTGCTTGAAATGACAAACGCTAATGTTGGCGTACAAGAGTGCGATTATTCACTGTCTGGGACATTGATTTGCTTATTGCTTGTTTTTGTTCTCTTCATTTGTTGTAATTATGATATCATTTTCGGCAGAGTCCTGCTGTCGCGTTTCTCTCTGATTGCATCTTAAGTGCGTAGATAGTTTCAAATTTGTTTTGGTCTTCAGATTAAACTAATGGGCAGAAGAATTGGAAATGTTTTTGTTTACAGAGAAGAAATTGCCGGTGTGGTGCGGGGGAAGTCTGTAGGAATAAAACAATAGAAGCCATGATATGTACCGGGCAGTGGCATCGCTACAGGGGGGGCAAGGGGGAGGGTTGCCCCCCCTAGGTTATTTATTGCTCTCCCCCTGGTCTCTCCTTGCTAAATTAGGCTGACTATGAGGAGTGGGACACAGCATCCACCTCAGATAAAAGCTGTGCTGTAGGGGCCTCCAGAGGGCGCTGTGTTTCGGTGAGGCCGCGGTGATAGGGAATAATGGTTTGCCCCGGTAGCTACTTGTGACCGGTCTGTTCACTGTCTCTTTCCCAGCTCTGCCCCCAGCTTTTTCCCAGCAGCAGCACAAGGTAAGTAGGGTGCACTGTGATGTAAGGGGTGGTGGGGGACACTTGACTTCTGATAGTGGGGGTGTTATGGGCATCTAGCATCTAGTCTTACAGATACAACCGGCCCTTTGAGGGCAGCCATAATGCTGATTCGGCGCACGATCAAAATTGAGTTTTGACACCCCCTGTTATAGACAATGGACCAGTTCCATTGACTTTTTAAAAAGAACCATCGACAGCACCGAAAGAGTGGCCACCTACGCTCGCCCCATGAAGAAGGCTTTGTTTTCAAAAGTTGCAAAGATCCGGGAAGGTTTATTTCATAAGAGCACCGCGCCAGGCCAAGTTGGTACGGCTGGGTAAAATTTACATGCAGAATGGATTGTAGAAAACAGCAGAGCCGTACTTCCACAATCTGTCATTAATATCTTAATACAATCTCAGCCGTACCAAACATAAGGACCTAATTACAGTCTAATATACGCAGTTCTCAATCAATGGCTCCATTTCAATCAAATATTGTGATTTGCAGTGAACGGAGAACTAAAAGATTATAATTTTCCTTCCAGGACACTTCATACATTATTCAGATTTTTTTTTTTTCCTATCCAAAAAGGTACCACAACTAGCCGACGTCGTGACTTAAATCTTTGAAGAAAGCTTTACAGTCATCTCATAAAGTCAGTGATGGAAATACAAAGTTGTCCACCCAGAGGGCCTCCGTTTTTGGAGACAGATGCTATCCTGGTTATTGGCATGTTGGTTGGGGTGAAGCTCCTGGATTGAAAGTAGAAAGTCTTTGGAAGCTTCCATAAACAATGTAGTCCTTGGTTATTGACCACCATATCATTAATATTCTTTCTGAGAATTATAATACTGGCTAATTACTGCCACCTCCGACACAGGTCATGGGGGGGGGGGGGGGGCAATAAAAAAACTTACCACCATATATAGACTGAAAAGATCGTTTTGAAAGCAAACTGTCTTTACCAAAAGACAACGACATTGACAGTATATGCTAGTAAAGAGTTACCTGTTAGAGATTTATCTTCTGTATGTTCATTCAGTCAGATGGTCTCTGGTCATCTGCTTAGGCAATGGCCATCTAGAGCAGTGGTCTCCAAACCAACAGATGTGGCCCTTTGGTTGCCTTTATCCAGCCCTTGGGGCACTTTTCCTCCCATTGAGACCATTGACAAGACACTATTTCTCCCACTGACACCAATGATGGAATATTATTTCTCTCACTGACACCAACAATGTGGTACTGTTCCTCTCCTACTGACACCAACGATGGTGCACAATTCCTCTCTTTGACACCAACAATGGGGAACTATTCCTTCCACTGACACCAATGATGGGGTACTATTCCTCCCACTGACACCAATGATGGGACACTATTCCTCCCACTGACACCAATGATGGGGCACTATTCCTCCAACTGACACCAATGATGGGGCACTATTCCTCCCACTGACACCAATGATGGGGTACTATTCCTCCCACGGACACCAATGATGGGGTACTATTACTCCCACTGACACTAATGATGGGGCACTATTCCTTCCACTGACACCAACAATAAAGTACTATTCCTCCCATTGACACCAATGATGGGGCACCATTCCTCCCACTGAAACCAATGATGGGGCACTATTCATCCCACTGACACCAATGATGGGGTACTATGCCTGTCACTGACACCAATGATGGGACACTATTCCTTCCACTGACACCAATGATGGGGCACTATTCCTCCCACTGACACCAATGATGGGGCACTATTCCTCCCACTGACACCAATGATGGGGTACTATTCCTCCCACGGACACCAATGATGGGGTACTATTACTCCCACTGACACTAATGATGGGGCACTATTCCTTCCACTGACACCAACAATAAAGTACTATTCCTCCCATTGACACCAATGATGGGGCACCATTCCTCCCACTGAAACCAATGATGGGGCCCTATTCATCCCACTGACACCAATGATGGGGTACTATGCCTGTCACTGACACCAATGATGGGACACTATTCCTTCCACTGACACCAATGATGGGGCATTATTCCTTCCACTAAAACTAACCATGGGTATTATTCCTCCCACTAACACCAACAATGGGGTACTATTTCTCCCACTAATATCAATAATGGGGCACTGTTTCTCCCACTGATACCACTGGTAAAGAACTATTCCTCCTCTTACTGTCCACAAGCACTATGTACTTTTTTTAATGCCACCGACCACTAATCCCACATATTTACTCCTCCTGGCTACAGTCCAGCCCCTCTAAAGCCTGAAGGACAGGAATAGGAAAAGACTGCCCCTTTGTGGACCACATCCAAAGCTGCATCATCTCAACAGAATGTAAGGACTGATTCCACAGGTACAAATGAGATTACTCTAAAATGAAAAAAAAAAGTGGATACATTTTATAACATGAGATAAACTATTAAGGGATCACCATGATCCTAAAATCCGTATACTCACATAATTAGCAACATTTCCTCCTGACTACCGAAATATGCAGTCAGATATTATCTACCTATCAGGCTTCACTCCTCGTACAATCAGCATGTATCACACAGCCTTGTGATGATGGATCCGCTTGACTGAAGTCAACGCGTTTTTCATTGAAGCTTCTTCAGAACCAACCGAGGATCAGACGAGGAGATAATTGTAGTTGCTAAATATAGAAAAAAAACAGCTCATTATCATTAAATGCACACAAATTGATGAATGCCATATATATATATATATTAGGACATACAGGACCGTGGATAAGGGGGTTCCACTAGTCCTCCTCTATGGGGCCCAGGCCAGCAGGGGGGACCCAGGCAGCTTTGTGAATCGGATGTGGGCAGTACGGTGGGGGCAGTACGGCAGGGGGATGGGGACTAATGGAAACAATCCCCTGTATGACTCTCTCTGCAGCAGCTGAAAGCTGGCTTCTCCTTCCCCCCCCCCTCCCCGCCGGCTTTCAGCTGCAGTAGAGAGAGCCATACAGGGGATCGCTTCCATTGCTTGCCCCCCCACTGCACCAATCACCCTCCTTGTGCATCATATGTTTTCCCCTGCTGCCCATGCCCCTCTGTGTGCCCCCACCCCCGCATTGCTGCCGGCTTCCCTCCTCTCCTTCCCACCGGCAGCTGCAAGCACACAATAGGATCCTAAAGGATGGAGAGTGGGGGAAGGGGGAAGGGTCCGGTAAGTTATATATTACCAGCCCCTTCCTTTCCTGAATGTACACGATGAGTGACCAGTACTGCTCACTCACTGTGTTCATTTATCACTGAAGCTTAGTAAACTGTGTTGTTTTTTAGGAAGGGGCCCTGTCAGATTGGCTGTATGGGGCCCTGTGGTTTCTTGGGAGGCACCAAAGAACCAACATCAGGTTACGTATCTGCGTTATTACTTAATAATCCCGAGGCCATGCAACACCGGCTTGGGGACAAACTCACTTGCCCACAGATACCTGGCAAATATGTGGGCACTGACTCACCCATTACATCACTACAAGGTGGCTCTAGCTAAAAGGAACCTAGCACCTGATGACACTATTCTCTATAACCAGACACTATTCTAGAATAGGGCCACCTAGTGACAGGCTAGCTAACTGCATGCCACATTGGCCTTGTATCTTGGTTGGTATCTACAGTATTGGAAGCAAACTTTGGTTAAGAATTACTGACACCGTACAATACGGTGCTTGGCAGCTTCTTTGACATAAACACACCTTGGTGGTTGAGAAACCGTATTGGTAATAGACTTTTGGCTGAGAAGGTGGTGTGGGGACATTGGATGTTGAACGGTTGTGCACTAACTTTTTTTTTAAAACTGAGTTTTTAAATTAAAATTGTCATACTGGATGGAGACTTTGCTGAAAGCCACCATAACGGAGGAGGACAAATATTCGGCAGATAATGTATTGGAAAGGGCTGAGTTAATGGACTTAATTCAAGTGTATCTTGTATCGATTTAAGAACTGGGTGACATAAGGTCAAAATTAGGTACCACATCCCATATATACAACGAAAAAAGAGAAGGGGCGAGTGGGACTTTAAAGATGCCAAGGATTGAAAATAAACAATGTTTTTAGAAAAACATACATTTTTATTATAAACAACTTTTAAAATCACAATAGACATTTACAAGGACCCCGTATCAGTTTTTACATGTACAACCACTTCTTACTCTACGTGTTTCGCTCAGGTGAGCTTCCTCAGGAGATTTTTTGTAGTGCCACATGAAGTAAAGTATACTATAAGAGAAACAACATTTATAAATGATTATACTTAAAAAATTGGGAGAGATCACCCCATGGTGGTGGGGTTGTGCGCCTGGGCTCGGTTGGGACATGGGTAAGCAGACTCGTCCCCTTTTCTCCCCATGTATTGTATATTATCTTTGTTTATTTTGATGCTGTAATATAAACTTTAATTGCAATGTTCTTGTCTTTTGGTCAATTTCATTATATGTTTTCTTATCTGTTAGGCTCTGTTAGGCTCAGACTGCTTAGTCAGAATCAACTATCCTCAGATTCCCTCCTGATGAAGCGGTTGTCCGCGAAACTAGTCGAGGAATATGATATCTGAGATCTCGTGCTGTACTGTATACCAATGATCCCATTGTTGACATACTTGTACCTATATTAAGTTTTTATTGCATCAACCTTGATTTGTCCTTTGCATCAATAAATCAATTATCAATTTTATTCATTATTATTGTTTTATGCCTTAATGTGTTATCAACATTTACTGTACCGCAATAGTCCAAACATGCCCCCACTTTTTTGGTCGCCTGACTGGAGATCAGGCTTCCAATCTTTTTATTTATTAATTTCTGGATGATGGTACAAGTTTATTTTTGTCATTATGATTTCTACTTATGGAGGCCTCTTGCTTAAACATTTATAAATGATTATACTTAAAAAATTGTTAAAAGATAAAATCACAAGGCATATCAAAAAAAGGCATGCCAATATCCATTGTTATAGTGTAATAGTCAAATATTGTACAAAATTATTCTTTATATAACATTAATTGTAATTCACCCAATGAAGCCCGGATCTCCTTGTAAAAATCTGGGCTTCATTGGGTGAATTACAATTAATATTTCCCTAAATACAAGCATCCAGTAGGCACTCCTTTTAAGTCTATCATCCTGTTATATAAAGTAAAATTTTGTACAATATTTGATTATTACACTATAACAATGGATATTGGCATGCCTTTTTTTGATACGCCTTGTGATTTTTATCTTTTAACAACTTTTCAAGTACAGTGGAACCTCGGATTACGAGCATATTCCGTTCCAGGAGAAGGCTCGTAATAAAAAAAAGTACTCGCTTATCAAAGCGAGTTTTCCCATTGAAGTCAACGGAAACAAAAATAATTAGTTCCGCATTGACTTCAATGGGATGCAATACCACATGCAGCCAGAGGCGGGGGGGGGACGCCGAAGAGCCTCGGAAACGACCGAAAAGGCCCGAGCGCACTTCGGCGGACCTCGGCACACCTTGGAAAGACTCAGTTCGCGAGCCTTTCCGAGGTTTGCTGAGGTCAGCCGAACTGTCCTCGGGCCTTTCCATGCATTTCCGAACGGCGACGATTTTCGGCTTTGCTTGGCTCCGGCGCCCCCCACCTCTGGCCAAAAGCGGTACTGCACACTGCTTTTGGCCTGAATCGTGCTCGTTTTGCGAGACAACACTCGCAAACTGAGTTAGGATTTTTAGAAATACAGCGCTCGTTTTGCGAAACGCCAGTTAACCGCATTACTCGCAAACCGAGGTTCCACTGTATAATCATTTATAAATGTTGTTTCTCTTATAGTATACTTTACTTCATGTGACACTTTAAAAAAAATCTCCTGAGGAAGCTCATCTGAGCGAAACATGTAGAGTAAGAAGTGGTTGTACATGTAAAAAATTGATACGGGATACTTGTAAATGCCTACTATGATTTTAAAAATTGTTTATAATAAAAATTTATATTTTTCTAAAATTTATTGTTTATTTTCAGTCCTTGGTACCTTTAAAGTCCCACTCGCCCCTTCTCTTTTTTCAAGTGTATCTTGGTTAACAGCTGCTGTATGATGAACATCCAACACGTCTGAAAATTAGTCTTTTTGTCTTGGTAAGCGGTTATCATGCCAGAAACAGAGGCTGATGAAGGTTTCCATAATGCAAGTTGATTGCGGTTAGCAACTAACGAATTAAAAAATAACATTGGTGTCTCATGGGTGTTATAGTTCTTTTGCTTTGCTGTTTTATTATTGGAATAATCCTTGAATTTTAGACTTTCTTCCGCATGCGCTTTCATTTTTGCATTTCCTGTGGACGATCAGTTATAATAATTTGGTGGAATAAAGTAGATCTGACAGCATAATATACAAATAGATCAAACGAATCACCTATATTTTTTTTTCCACTAGCTGTTTTACTTCCATCATTAAGGAGCATGGAAAATAAGATATTGACCTATATTTAAGCTTTAGCATGCCTTAATTTCCCTTAGCATGAAAGACAGAGCGCTAAGCTGTTGCGTACTTTGATCAATCTGCAACCTTTATCTTGAAGGTTCCTAAGCTAGCTAAACCTAGAATGTAGAAATATTTGCACTACAAGAAACTGGTTCTTAGTGGCCTGAAACTTTGGCAAATTTTCTTCTTCAGTGCAAAATTAAGATACTGAAATGTATTCCAGAAAACATTGAATGCCACAGGTAGTGTGGACAATGGCATCCCTAGGGGGGCCAGAGGGGGGCCTGACCCCCCCCCCCCCCCCCAACATTATGCTGTGCCCCAACATGTGCCCCCCTAATTAAAAAAAAATATATTTTTTTATTTTTTTTTTTACAAAAGGGCAATGTATAAGAGGGAGAGCGTCCCCAGTCAGCTCCTGCGGGTGATTCCTCCCCCCTCCCTCTGCTCGCTGACACTGCATAATGCAAACGCTCACACAACCATGGCCGCCCGATCTGCTCCTTCACCTGCATCCTCATTGGCAGGGAGAAGAGCGAGTTGCAAGAAGGACTCCACCAGGACTCTCAGTAACTGAAAAAACAGACTGATTTCTCCCCTCCTTAGGACAGGAGAACCAGCCTGTAAATTCCAAGAGATGCCAGACCAGCGCTGTCAATAGCAGGGGCAGGACAGCAAGAGGAGGCTGGGGAACCCCACAGTGGCAGAACACCAGGGCCCGGAGGCAAGACAACCTTTGCAACCCTGATAGTTCTCCCACTGCTTTCCTTATATTTTCTTGGTATGCTGGTGACATATATCTCTTGTTTTCTGCCACCCTGGGGGACCCCAATACAGTAGGAAGGGAGCTCACTGCAGAACATGTGAAAGGGCCTGTGTGTGTTGATTTTCTACTTGTGGGATCGTAGTAAAGGGCCCCAGGATATATATATAAAATGCATTTTATAGTTGCCCCCCTACTTTTGTCCCTGTCCCCCCATGTTCCCCCCCTAAATATGAAAGCTGGAGATGCCACTGAGTGTGGACCTTGGTTTGGGTGTCTAGAGGCAGTTTATAAGTGCAGATGGGCCTATGGATGCTTCTGGAAAACGTTTGCAGAGAATGTATTAAGCTTCGTACACACGATCGGATTTTCCGCAAAGCATCAGACTTTTGTCCGAAGGGCACGTGCCTGGATTTTGTCTTGCATACAAACGGTACACAATTGTCGGCCAACAAACACGAACGTAGTGACCCCTTTGGGCTCCTTCTGCTAATTTCGTGTTAGTAGAAGTTTGGTGAGTGTTGATTTGCGCTTTTCATTTCACGCTTTTCATTTTGCTTCTTTCATTTAACGCTTTTCATTTCGTGCTTTTCAGTTTGTTTCTGAACGGTCGTTCGTCAACCAGACATGTTGCGGAATCGGAGGAGATAACGTGTTATTTATTATTGGCCTTGGAGTTATTGATTTGACCCAAGTCCAGTCCAGGAACAGGAGGAGGAGGATTTCTTAGACCAAAAATTGGTTGCTTTATTAATGGTGACCAATTATGTCATATGCCTTTGCTCCGGGAGCTCCAGGAGAATAATCCGGATGATTTTCGGAATTACCTCCGGATGACGGACCTCTGCTTTCACCATCTCTTGGCAATCCTGACCCCCCAATATTAAGAAGCAGGACACATGCATGGGGCCTTTATTTTATTTTTTGGTTGAATAATAATGATTTGATTTGGTATTTTTCTATATTTTTGGATGCATAGAATGAACTTTTTGGTTAAGTTCCATTGGCAGATATCATGTCTAATTTTATTTGTTTCCTTTTTTTAATGCACAATAAAAATATTGTGGAGAATAATACTTGGCTTTGTGTTTTACGTCAAATGACAGTTTGGGAGTCGGCAGTTACATTTTATAAAATACAATGTAATAATAACAAGGGACACCAACATAGTTGTATCTTTGATCTTAAAAATTACGGGATAATGGTGTTGTGGTAACTTGCACAAATAAAAAAAAAAAAAGCATAATAAAATGTATTCTTGATATCACTAGAATATAAAAGCCTTTTAAAATACGTTTGGCAGAACTCCATCAGTATCACCAGCAAAGCAGCTTCATTATTATCCCGTTAAAGAAGAAGAGAATTGTGCGCTACATTTCCAGATTTCATAATTTGCAGCGTCACGAATGTTAATTCTCCATAACGAACGTGAGTTTACAAGACCGACCGCTTCCGGCTCGTCCTTACTTTCAAGCATGCGTGTTTGTACTTTGGACTTTTGTCCGACGGACTTGTGTGCACGCGCTCGGAAAAACCGACAACAGACATTTGTCCGCGGAAAATTTTAAAGCCTGCCATCCGACATTTGTCCGCGGGAAAATCCGACAACAATTGTCCGATGGAGCATACAAACGGTCGGATTTTCCACCAACAGCCTGTCATCACACAATTCCCGTCTGAAAATCCGATCGTGTGTTCGAGGCTTAGTCCAAAGAATATGTATTCCATCAAAATGGTCCATGTAAAATTCACATTATTGCAGCCAGCACATTGCGGGGGTTTCAGAGTACCCCTAACATCAGGGTTTGGTGAGCTGGAGCAAAGGAACCTTGGTAAAAATTAGGAAACCCTCCAATGAATCCAATCCTCAAAGTCTTTAGGGCTCGTTCACACTTGCTTCAAAATGTGGCATTGGTCATGCTTTTTTAAAGCACTCTGAATGCCAATCAAAGCCCCTGTCACCAAATAAAAAGTTCCCTTACAGTCCTGGTCACACGTTGTTTGCTTTGCTTCAATAATTATCTCCCATGTTGCTTTCTTGGTGCTTCAAAGTGACTCCAAAGCCTCCATAGACGTCTATGACAACATTCGCTAACAGCACCTGTAGCTTTTGAGGGGCTTTTATTCAGCGTTAGCTTCACTGTGGTTTGAAGGTATTGCAGGCATGAGATATCCCAGGATGCACTGGGAAACTGACAAGTGAGCCAGAAAGACGTCATCAGCAGTCTCTTCCGGTACATGTTGTATATATTCTGGGAGTGTCTGGTGCAGACGTCACATCTGTTGTACAGCGTGGAGCAGCAGGAAGGTGAGTGGGGTCCGGACTGGAGCGGAGTAACCAGAAGACGACACACACGGGGTGTGCAACTTGGGAACACTATAGCAGAAGGTGAACAGGAACCAGAGAGATCCCTGAGGATCAGCAGAGCTGGGGGATCGGAGCAGGAGAAACTGGCAGATGTCACACGTGGTGCGAAGCGTGGGAGCAATATAGCGGGAGGTGAGCAGGGACCAGAGAGAGAGCAGGATCAGCAAACCAGAAGATCAGCAGAGCTGGGGTACTACTGAGCAGGCGATCATCAAATCTGGGGGTACCACTGAATGGGGCATCAGCAGAGCTTGAGGGTACTAATGAGCAGGGGATCTGCTGAATGAAGGTACTAATAAGCTTGGGATCTGCTGATCAAGGGTAGTAATAAGCTAGGGATCTGCTGAACGAGGCTACTAATAAGCTGGA
Source organism: Aquarana catesbeiana (assembly GCF_042186555.1). Classification (NCBI taxonomy): domain Eukaryota; kingdom Metazoa; phylum Chordata; class Amphibia; order Anura; family Ranidae; genus Aquarana; species Aquarana catesbeiana. The sequence continues at coordinate 279,334,076 of NC_133334.1, forward strand.
TATCTGCTGAACATGGGTACTTAAAAGCTGGGGATCTGCTGAACGAGGCTACTAATAAGCTGGATATCTGCTGAACATGGGTACTTAAAAGCTGGGGATCTGCTGAACGAGGCTACTAATAAGCTGGATATCTGCTGAACATGGGTACTTAAAAGCTGGGGATCTGCTGAACGAGGCTACTAATAATCTTAGGATCTGCTGACTGGATGGGGGGGGGGGGACTAATGAGCCAGCCCCCTTTAAAACAAATAGAAAATCAACACACACACAGTGCTTTTGCCAAGCTTCAAAAAAGCATCACCAATGTATCGCAGAAGCATCAAAAACACATAAAAAAAACATGTTGAAGCAGTAGGCGCTTTAATGTGCGCTAAAGTCGATGCAAAAATACAGTCTTCCAGCCCACCAAGCCCTGGGTAGTTTAAAGCTTCCCAAAAAAAACTTTGGCTGCATTAACAGTAATTTTATTTGGTGTAGCTTTCCATAGAAACCAATCAATTAAGCTTTTGAAGGTAAAACCTGGAAGCTGAACAAGCTGAAGTTAGAAGCTGATTGGCTGCCATGCACAGCTCCACCAGATTCTGAGTGCTCCAGTTTTAGTAAATCTCCCCCACAGAGTCCAGTTGCAGAGAACAGAACTTGCAGAATCCAATAATTTAAAACAAACCCGGCGGTAAGGCACACCGGGAACACTCACGGCATGTAACAGCAAAGTGTATCTGAGAACATCTCAGATGGGCCAGCAGCATCTGTCTTGAGGGGCGGAATGCGACCTGGCTGGTCCTAACCCAAGTGAGGTGATCTCCAGAAGGATGGCATGTCCCTAGCCTTTCCTTACTCTTCTGGAACCTTTCTCTGCCACAGACCACTGTCCCTGTCAGACGGGTGACTTGTCCTTACACTGCCCACATGCGAAATGTGCACCAAGCCTGGGAACCAGAGCTTTAAATAGACTCTTCCTGACCCAAGATTGACTGCTAGAGGCACATGCGGTGGCATCAATCAGTCAGATAGATACCCCGGTAACCCTGGAAACCATAGAGGAACTATGTTCCTCTTGACTTCCTCTCCCACTGCAGTGCCACTGCGGATGAGCGTCATCTGCAATGGAGAAAGTAGACTGCACTTGCCTACACTTTTACTGCAGTAAAGAGACTCTGTCTTTCAGGGCACACTGCCGGAGTCTCTTTAAAGCCTTCCCACCAATCTGATTCCACTCACCTCAACTGCATTCCTGCCCCCATCACTATTGCTCCAAGAGTCAAATACCGTGGATGTCCCATACTGAATGGTGTTGGAGCATGCAGAGGGTTAATAAAGCGTCATCTTACTTAAGTGACAATATCCGGGCTTGTCTACTTCGTCCAAGCACTGAATCATAGGAGGTAGCATGCTCTCCCTTATCATGAAGCACCTATAATTTTGTAGGGAAAACGAAGTCCTAAAAGTTGCACATGACGGTAAAACCCTGTAAGAAGATGAGTGGTAGCCTCAGCCCGGGCTCAAACCGGCCACGCCCCCAACACGTTTCACTCCGCTCCGGAAAATTAATCATGGGGGGCAGGGCAGAGTGAAACGCGTTGGAGCGTGGCCTGGTTGGAGCCCGGGCTAAGGTTGTCATACCCCTCCTTACAGGGTTTTGCTGTGATGTGCGACTTTTAGGACTTCCTTTTCCTACAACGGTTAAACAAAGTAACTGTCACAACTGGTCCCTTTATGCATAAAAGGTAAATATAAAATAGCGCCCTACCCATGTTGTTTGAGATCCTTGATAGAAAAGGGAGCACCAGCAACTTTGGATTAGGCATAATTAGCTGGCATATCATAAACGAGCGACTTCTACATCTGTCGCGTGTAAGTAATTGAAATCTGTTCCTTTTCCCAGCGTTCCTTGAAAGAGTACGAATTCCTACTTTCGCTTTTCCAGCAAATACAGCGCACCGCACTGAAAAGAAAATATTATCTATCACTTTATCTCTCGTCTGTGGCTCAAAACATGCTGACTTTTTAATGCGGCAGATGTCTTTATAAAGAGGACATCTGTTGCCTGCTAGAGATAGGAATTAATAGTACGAAACGCGCTCACCTTTAAATGGATGCGGCAGTTGCACAGAACTTGGGGACAAATAGATGACGACGGTGTTTTTCTTGACTGCTTCTTTTTAATCAGTGCTCTGGCAGAGCAATGTTTGCAGGATAAAATGTTTCAGTTTAATGGTAAAATATCTTGTTCTTTCCAGAAGGTCAGCGGGATCGTGGTCTCTGGAGAGATGCGTATTGTTATCTCTGGGAGTCAGCTGTATCATAGTCTGTAGAGGTGTGCATACTGTTATCTCCTGGGGTCAGCTGTATCATAGTTTCTAGAGGTGTGCATACTGTTATCTCTGGGGGTTAGCTGTATCATAGTCTCTGGAGGCATGGATACTGCGGTTTCTGGAGGTCTGCAGGATCATCATCCCTAGAGAGATGCATACTTCTGTCTCTGGAGGTCAGTGGGATCATAATCCCTGGAGAGATGCGTAGTGCTGTCTCTGGAGGTCAGTGGGATCATGGTCTATGAAGATATGCATAATGCTGCCCCTGAAGGTCAGCAGGATGATAGTGCCTGGAGGGTTGCTGTCTTAGAGGTCAGCAGGATAATGGTCCTTGAGTGATTTGTACTGCTGTCTCTGGAGGTCAGTGGGATCATCACCCCTGGAGAGATGCGTACTGCTGTCTCTGGAGGTCAGTGGGATCATGGTCTATGAAGATATGCATAATGCTGTCTCTGAAGGTCAGCGGGATGATAGTCCCTGTAGGGTTGCTGTCTTAGAGGTCAGCAGGATCATCATCCCTGGAGAGATGCGTACTGCTGTCTCTGGAGGTCAGTGGGATCATCATCCCTGGAGAGATGCGTACTGCTGTCTCTGGAGGTCAGTGGGATCATGGTCTATGAAGATATGCATAATGCTGCCTCTGAAGGTCAGCGGGATGATAGTCCCTGTAGGGTTGCTGTCTTAGAGGTCAGCAGGATCATCATTCCTGGAGAGATGCGTACTGCTGTCTCTGGAGGTCAGTGGGATCATCATCCCTGGAGAGATGCGTACTGCTGTCTCTGGAGGTCAGTGGGATCATCATCTCTGGAGAGATGCGTACTGCTGTCTCTGGAGGTCAGTGGGATCATGGTCTATGAAGATATGCATAATGCTGCCTCTGAAGGTCAGCGGGATGATAGTCCCTGGAGGGTTGCTGTCTTAGAGGTCAGCAGGAAAATGGTCCTTGAGCGATTTGTACTGCTGTCTCTGGAGGTCCCTGGAGAGATGCTAATGTTCTCTCTGGAGTTCAGTGGGATCATGGTCACTGGAGGGATGTGTAATGTTGTCTCTAGAAGTCAGCTGGATTATGATTTCTGGAAGGGTGCATACCACTGTATTTGGAGGTCAATAGGATCGTGGTCTCTGGAGGGATGTGTACTGTTATCTCTGGAGGTCAGCAGGATCATGGTTTCTGAAAGGATACATACCACTGTCTTTGGAGGTCAATAGGATCATGGTCCCTTTGACAGATACTGTTATTACTGTTATATATACGGGTACTGTTATTTCTGAGGGTTAGCTGTATCATAGGGATTGATTTACTAAAACTAAAGAATGCAAAATCTGGTGCAACTCTCTATAGAAACCATAGAGCTTCCAGGGTTTTTTTAACAAAGCTTAATTGAACAAGCTCAAGTTAGAAGCTGATTGGCTACCATACACAGCTGCACCAGATTTTGCACTCTCTAGTTTTAGTAAATCAACCCCATAGTCTCTGGGTCATGCATACTGCAATCTCTAGAGGTCAGCAGGATCATGGTCCCTGGGGAGATGTGTACTGCTGTCTCTGGAGGTCATTGGGATCATGGTCTCTGAAAGTATGCTTGATGATGTCTCTGAAGGTCAGTGGATGAAAGTCCCTGGCGTTCTGCTGTTTTTGGAGGTCAGCAGGATAATGGTCCTCGAGGGATGGGTACTGCTGTCGCTGGAGGTCGGTGGGATCTATGGAAGGATGTGTACTGCTGTCTCTAGATGTCTGCAGAATGATGGTCTCTGGAGGGATGTGTAATGTTCTCTCTGGAAGTCAACTGGGTCATAATTTCTGAAAGGGTTCATACCGCTGTCTCTGGAGGTCAATGGGAAGGTGGTATCTGGAAGCAGGTGTACTTCTGTCTCTGGAAGTCAGCAGGATGATGGTCCCTGGAGGGATACACGTGCTGTTTCTGAGGTCAATGGAGTCATGGTCTATTAAGGGGTGCATACTTCTGTTTCTGGAGGTCAGAAGGATCATGGTCCCTGGAGGGATGCATGCTGCTGTATCTGGAGGTTAGCGGGATCATGGTCTGTGGAGGGATGCATACTACTGTTTCTGGGTATTGGTGGCATGATGGTCCCTGTAGGTAGGTCAGCAGACTTGTGGTCCCTGGAGGCATGTGTGCTGCTGTCTCTGGAGGTCAGCTGGATCATGGTTTCTGGAGGGATGCGTACTTCTGTCTTTGGAGATCAGTGAGATCATAGTCTTTGGAGGGATGCGTACTGCTGTCTCTGGAGGTCAGCACGACGATGGGCCTTGGAGGGGTGCACATGTTGTCTCTGGAGGTCAATGGGACCATGGTCACTGGACGGGTGTGTACTGCTGTCCCTGGAGGTCAGCAGGGTGATGATATCTAGAGGGATGGAGGTTAGCAGGAGCACGGTCTCTAGTGGGGTATGTACTGCTGTCCCTGGAGGTCAGCAGGGTGATAGTATCTAGAAGGATGGAGGTTAGCAGGACCATAGTCTCTAGTGGGGTATGTACTGCTGTCCCTGGAGGTCAGCAGCGTGATGATACCTGGAGGGATGGAGGTCAATGCGATCATGGTCTCTGGAGGGGTGTGTACTGCTGTCCCTGGAGGTCAGCAGGGTGATGGTGCCTGAAGGGATGGAGGTCAGGGGGATCATGGTCTCTGGAAGGGTGAGTACTGCTGTCTCTGGAGGTCAGCACAACAATGGGCCTTGGAGGGATGCATATGTTGTCTCTGGAGGTCAATGGGACCATGGTCACTGGATGGGTGTGTACTGCTGTCCCTGGAGGTCAGCAGGGTGATGGTATCTAGAGGGATGGAGGTTAGTAGGATCAGGGTCTCTAGAGGGGTATGTACTGCTGTTTCTGGAGGTCAGCAGGGTGATGGTACCTGGAGGGATGGAGGTTAGTAGGATCAGGGTCTCTAGAGGGGTATGTAATGCTGTTTCTGGAGGTCAGCAGGGTGATAGTGCCTGGAGGGATGGAGGTCAGTGGGATTATGGTCTCTGGAAGGGTGAGTACTGCTGTCTCTGGAGGTCAGCACAACAATGGGCCTTGGAGGGATGCATATGTTGTCTCTGGAGTTCAATGGGACCATGGTCCCTGGATGGGTGTGTACTGCTGTCCCTGGAGGTCAGCAGGGTGATGGTATCTAGAGGGATGGAGGTTAGTAGAATCAGGGTCTCTAGAGGGGTATGTACTGCTGTTTCTGGAGGTCAGCAGGGTGATAGTATCTAGAAGGATGGAGGTTAGCAGGACCATAGTCTCTAGTGGGGTATGTACTGCTGTCCCTGGAGGTCAGCAGCTTGATGATACCTGGAGGGATGGAGGTCAATGCGATCATGGTCTCTGGAGGGGTGTGTACTGCTGTCCCTGGAGGTCAGCAGGGTGATGGTGCCTGAAGGGATGGAGGTCAGGGGGATCATGGTCTCTGGAAGGGTGAGTACTGCTGTCTCTGGAGGTCAGCACAACAATGGGCCTTGGAGGGATGCATATGTTGTCTCTGGAGGTCAATGGGACCATGGTCACTGGATGGGTGTGTACTGCTGTCCCTGGAGGTCAGCAGGGTGATGGTATCTAGAGGGATGGAGGTTAGTAGGATCAGGGTCTCTAGAGGGGTATGTACTGCTGTTTCTGGAGGTCAGCAGGGTGATGGTACCTGGAGGGATGGAGGTTAGTAGGATCAGGGTCTCTAGAGGGGTATGTAATGCTGTTTCTGGAGGTCAGCAGGGTGATGGTGCCTGGAGGGATGGAGGTCAGCGGGATCAAGGTCTCTGGAAGGGTGAGTACTGCTGTCTCTGGAGGTCAGCACAACAATGGGCCTTGGAGGGATGCATATGTTGTCTCTGGAGTTCAATGGGACCATGGTCCCTGGATGGGTGTGTACTGCTGTCCCTGGAGGTCAGCAGGGTGATGGTATCTAGAGGGATGGAGGTTAGTAGGATCAGGGTCTCTAGAGGGGTATGTAATGCTGTTTCTGGAGGTCAGCAGGGTGATGGTGCCTGGAGGGATGGAGGTCATTGGGATCACGGTCTCTGGAGGGATGTGAACTGTTGTCTCTGGAGGTCAATGGGATCAAGGTCTCTTGAGGGATGTGTTCTGCTGTGGTCATTTTCAAATCAGTTCTTTTTCAAACCAAACCACAATGGAATTAAAGGAACAAGCTCCTTTAACAACTTCCAAATAAAATACAACAAGGTGCACATCAGGGCACCACACAAGAAAATTGCAGTGTCCATAGCGTAGCACAAAGGACTATGGATAAATGAATGGTGAAAATAATAGATAGTAGTAAGTGTGGACACCGAAATCATAAAGAGTAAGTAATGAATCATCCATTGTGTTCCCACGTGGCTTGAAAGACGAAAGCTGATGTGGATGAAATGGGCAGCGGCCTAGTATTTGATTGAAAATTGAAAAAAAAAAGAGAGCCCCAGTGCAGATCTTCTGCTTCTGAACACGAGACCTCCTTCTTATGCCGTCCTTTTCATTGCCAGTCCACTTGTCAAGTCTGTTCTTCCACTTCTCTGCACCAACTGCACTCCAACCCCTCCACGCTGAATGACAAGAAGGGTTCAGCTCCCGGGAGGCGAGGAATCAATATTCTTACACTAGTAGCAATATTATCAAGCAATAAAGCAAGGGAGGTGTGAATTGCGGAGCACGGCCGGTAGTGTCACTGGAGGTGGAACTCAAAGCCTCAGACATCTGCTACAGAGCCGGGAAGACTGGCAAGAATGTCCTCAACCGCTGGCATCTGATAACATGCTTATGTCTCGTAGGACCTCACACACCTCACCCCACATACAGTCCATATGCAGCAACAGGAACGTGGGCTCTGGCCGCAATTCCCTGAAGAATATCGAGGGTATTTACAGTATTTAGCCTCAAATGCTCATTTTTTTAAAAGCCACAATTAAAGCTACAGAAAAAAAAATTGCATCAGTAAGAAGAGACGTCGATTATAATGTATGAAAAGAACGAATAAATATGTGAAAAAGTCTGTGCTAAAAACTGCGTACCAATAGCAAGAAAATACCAAACATTTTATAGATCGATACACAGATCTTTAAACTAAAAATGTTAAAAGTGTTGCAGCACTAAGGCCCCCCCCCCCCCCCCCCCCATAGACACTATTAGATTTTCTGCAGATTTTTGTCCTCAGCTTTACCAAAAACATAAAATATGAGGTCAAAGCTTAAGCGTTTTAATTTGTATGCAATCAGGCCTGCCCTTGCCCTACATGGTTTTGGTAATTCTCAAGACAAAAATCTGCAGAAAATCGAATAGTGTGTATGGGGTCTAAGACTGGGTTCACATATTGGCGTCTCTGTGCCGGTGCGTTTTTGTGGACGCAGCGACCGTTCATTTGTTGTGCCTGTGGGAAAGGCACCCACAGGGAACCCACACAGAACAGCACCATGCGGGCACTTTTCATAGGACCACTAATGTAAGAGGGTACTACTATTCAATGGACCACTAATATAAGTAGACACATTTCAATGGACCACCAATCTAAGAGGGCACTTTTCAATGGGCCACTAATGTACCAGGGCACTTTTTCAATGAATAACTTTATGTAAAAGTGCACTTTTTAGTGGACCAGTAATGTGAGAGGACACATTTCAATAGGCCACTAATGCAAAAGGGTACTTTTCAATAGACCACTAATATAAGAGGGTACTATTCAATAGACCACTAATATAAGAGGGTACTATTCAATAGACCACTAATGTAAGTGAATACTGCTCAATGGACCACTAATATAGGAGGGCATTATTCAATGGACCACCAATGTAAATGGTCATTTTTCAATAGACCACTGAAATAAGAGTGTACTATTTAATGGATCACTAATGTAAGAGGGCATTCTTAAATGGACCACTAATGCAAGAGGGTACTTTTCAATGGACCACTAATATAGAAGGGCACTATTCAATGGGCCACCAATGTAAGGGGTCACTTTTTAATGGACCACTAATGTAAGTGGCCACTTTTCGATGGACCACCAATGTAAGGGGGCACTTTTCATTAGACCACTAATATAAGAGGGTACTATTTAATGGACCACTAATGTAAGAGGGCATTCTTAAATGGACCTTTGGTATAAGAGGGTACTATTCAATGGACCACAAATATAAGAAGACACATTTCAATGAACCACCGATGTAGGGGTCCACTTTTCAAAGGACCACTAATATAAGAAGGCACTTTCCAATAGATTGCTAATGTAAGAGGGCACTTTTCAATGGACCTCTAATGTAAGAAGGCACTTTTCAATGAACCACTAATATAAGAGGACACATTTCAATGGGCCACTAATGCAAAAGGGCACTTTTCAATAGATGACTAATATAAGAAGGTACTATTCAATGGACCACTAATGAAAATGAATACTGTTCAATGGACCACTAATATAGGAGGGCACTATTTAATGGGACACCAATGTAAGGGGTCACGTTTTATTGGAACACTAATGTAAGTGGCCACTTTTCAATGGACCACTAATGTAAGGGGGCACTTTTCAATAAACCACTATTATAAGAGGGTACTATTTAATGGACCACTAATGTAAGAGGGCATTCCTAAATAGACCACTGATGTAAGAGGGTACTTTTCAATGGACCACTAATATAGGAGGACATATTTCAATGGGCCACTAATGTAAAAGAGCCCTTTTCAATAGACCACTAATAAAAGAGGGTACTATTCAATGGACCACTAATGTATGCAGATACTATTCAATGGACCACTAATATAAGAGGGCACTATTCAATGGACTACCAATGTAAGGGGGCACTATTCAAAGGAAGAGTAATGTGGGAGGACACGTTTTAACGGACCAGTAATGTAAGAGGCCACTTTTCAATAGACCACTATTATAATAGGGTACTATTTAATGGACCACTAATGTAAGAGAGCATTCTTAAATAGATCATTAATATAAGAGGGTACTATTCAATGGACCCCACATATAAGAAGACACATTTCAATGAGCCTCTAATGTAAGAGGGCATTTCTCAATGGACCTCTAATGTAAGATGACACTTTTAAATGGGCCACCAATGTATGGGGGCATTTTTTAAAGGACCACTAATATAAGAGGGCACTTTTCAATAGACTACTAATGTAAAAGGGGAACTTTTCAATGGGCCACTAATGTAAGAGGGCACCATTCAATGGAACACCAATTCAAGAGTGCACTATTCAATGGACCATTAATATAGGAGGGCACTTTTCAAAGGACCACAAATGTAAGAGGGCAATTTCAAATGGACTACTAATGTAAGATGGCATTTCTCCTTTGGCCTCTAGTGTAAGTGGTGACTACAATTTTCACAGTCTGTTTATTTTCTGGCAATGATTATTATTCATTTCTTTTTATAATTATGGTTGAAAATTATTTTGTCATTTAGAGCAAGGAGGTGTCGTAAAATGATCCAGTCTGGGTGTCAAAATTCAATCGTTCTAGCACATTCTTTATTATTTAGTTTTTTTTCATGTACCTACAATTTACTGATCACACTAATATACCGCAAACTGTAGATATGATTTATCTCAGGGGTTCAAGGGTCCCTCCATTGTTAGAAGGGTTGCATTAGACCATAATGATGGACAACTGGAGAAGAAGGCAGGACAGAGGGATTTGGTTGCTCCAAATGAAGGACAGTTGGGGAGGTCTGCACAATGGTCCTCACACCAAGAACTTCCCAGCTCCAAGAACCAGCGTATGGCAACCCGAGAGGCTGCTTTTCGAAGATAGTGTCGCGCCATCATTAGGACGCCGTGGTGTTTATCAGTTTCACCTTCTTGGCGCCCGGTCGCCTGTACGTGCCGGCGACTCCGCGGAGTGCAGCGGTAATTATCCCCGGATCAGAGGGGGTCAGCGTCACAGCAGATTCTTCTATTGGTAATGAAAAGCGGAATGAGTCAGAGCGAAGGAACAACGGGAGCCTTATTCAAAGCCCGACATGAGGCTAATGCAATGCTCTCTGCAAATGTACACTTGCATATTAATCAGGCTTGTTAAATAAATGTGCCGTATCTGTGTATACCGCGCACACTGCGCGCCCGGCCTGTAATCACTCTGAAAATAAACTTATAATTAAGATGCCTCTTCATGGTCAAATAACCTTAATAAAACTCCATTATCCTGCAGGAAGGAGCACAATGGGTGCCGGCGTTAGATGTAAATATGGCCGCCGCGTTCTGACGCCACTTGGGGGGGGGGTGCCCTACCAAAGCACTTACTTTTGTTCTTTTTATTTTAATGATTTTTTTCCTTTTGTTTCTTTTTTATGTTTATGTAGCAATATGTACTGTATCTTATTTAAATGGAAATGTGAGCATTGTGAATTGGATTGGTTGAAGGGTAACTCCACTTTCGTGGGGGGGGGGGAGAAAAGTGTATACAATTGCTAAACAAGTCATATTGTAATTGAATGTTATTAATAATGACCTTTCCTTTCCAATCTGCAGCTGCTGTCTTTTTCTGTTTAATGCAATATGGCCACTTGGAGGCGGTCTGTACACAGATGGTATACAGAACACCCCCCCCCCAAAAAAAATGTAATTTCCCGCTTGCGTGATTGGCTCACTGATTTTACCAGTAGTCTGATTTTGGGCATCCCCTGCAACAAAAAATTTCATTTTTGGTGAGATACTCCCAAAGGGAGTCCAAAGGGAGGCAGACCCTGTCACTTTACTCATTAGAGCCCTGCAGGTGCAGCAGCTGATTGATTATGATAAAATCACCCCCCATTCACATTCACCTCCGCTCTTCAAATTCTGGTCTTCTGTGTGTGTGTGTGTCCCCCTCCCCCACCCGTACTCGCCTACACTTGATGGGTGACAGAGTCTTCTCCTGCTACACCCCAAAACTCTGGAATTCACTTCCATAGAACATCAGAGAGCCATCTTCTCTAAACTCATTCCAATCAAATCTAAAAACGTTTTTCTTTAGACAAGATTTCACTTAATTGTCCCTTTTTCCTTTATATTATTCTGTGTATTTCTTGTGTTTTCCATGTAAAGCACTTTGAGAAGCCACCTTTAAAGGCACTATATAAAATAAAGTTTATTATTAATGTTATTCAAAAATTAATATTTAATTTATTTTTAGGCCTCATGCACACTGGAAGTTTTTATCGCTGCTCCTCGGGGCATTTGTTTTGTTTTTTTGCCTCTAAATGCCTCTTCACATTGGCCTATGTGTCCTGTCCATACACAAATTGGGGCTGGTTCACTAAAGGCAAATATATAGACTGTACACTTTGCAAGCGCCGTTGTTCCAGAGATTAGTAAAGCTTCACTTTGCAAATAATACCCAATCTCTAGACCGGTGCATGCTGGGTCGGTGACATAACATTGGGGCGGTACCACCAGATGACATTGCCAGGTGGCCCCGCCCCTTACCTATTCCGCGGAGCAGGCAATTGGCGGTTTTATTTTTATTTTTTCCTGGGTCCAGCGGTGGCGGCGGGCGTTGTGATTGATGATGGATCTATATCAGGAGACATTGTTTTTTATTTTTAATAAAGGAAATGTCAAAAACTGTGTGTGTGTTTATATTTCTTTTTGACACTTTTTTTGGGGGGGTTTTTCGCATAGAGGGGGCCGGGATCTGGGGGGGGGGCTTCCAGATTCCAATAAGCCCACTGCTCGCAGACCCCAGCAACCACCGGCCAGGTTGTCAGGAAGAGGCCCTTGTCCCCATCAACATGGGGACAAGGTGCTTTGGGGTGAGGGGGCAGAGTTCCCCCTTCCTCAAAGCACCCCTCCCCCTCATGTTGAGGGCATGTAGCCTGGTTTGATTCAGAAGGGGGTGGGGGGCGCTCGCTCATCTCCCCCCTTTCCTGGCCTGCCAATTTGCATGCCTAGATGATGGTCTGGTATAGATTTTGGGGGGGGAACCCTGCGCCTTTTTTTTTTTTTAAATGTGTTTTTTTTTACATTTTTCTATTGCCGGCAATGGTTTTGTTTTTTCATGAAAGCTTGCAGCCAGGAAAATGAATTCAAATGTTTTTTTTTTCTTTAGAAATGTCAGTTTTGCTGCAGCAGGTTCTATACATGGTACAGATGTGCCACTTTATAGGCAGACTAAGGGGTCCCCCCCCCAGGCACTATATTTCAAGGAATTTTTCATTTTTATTGTTTCAGTTTAAGCATCATTAAAATCACTGCTGAAAAAAACTTTTTATTAAAAAAAATGTGTATTGATACATGTCCCTCAGGGCAGTACAGGGACCCAGACACACTATTTATGGGCAATAACTTGCATATAAGGCTTCAAATTGGGGACTTTTGATTTTGGGTCCCATAGACTTTAATAGGTTTTTGTGGCTTGGGTCCGAGCTTTTTCCCTGTTTGGGAGTTCTGGTGCAAACTGAACCAGGGGGCGTTCGTCCCATCACATGCAAGCAAAATTGCCAAAAAAAAAGCATTTTTGTTTGCACAGGATTGGATGATGGAAGTCAGTAGAACTTCCCCTCATTTACTAAGCTCTGGAGCGCACAGTCTAGTTGCCTTTAGTAAATCTCCCCATACCCATAGGTGTAGAGGTAGAGAATAAAAAAACACCAGCGCTTCGAGGAGCAACAGTGTTTTGGCCGAAAAAAAATGGAAATGCACCTAAACTTAGCAAAACGTCCAGTCTGCAGGAGGCCTTCGTTAGAAAAATATGAAGTCTAATATATAAGTATTTCTTAACTCTATATTTGTTTTATATTTTTTAGCAACTTAGTATTTATATTAAAGAAAGAAAAAAGACCATTTACAGTGCATCCAGAAAGTATTCACAGCACTTCACTTTTTCCACTTTTTTGTTATGTTACAGCCCTTATTCCAAAATGGATTAAATTCATTATTTTCCTCAAAATTCTACAAACAATACCCCATAATGACAACATGAAAGAAGTTTGTTTGAAATATTTGCAAGTTTATAAAAAATGAAACAATTGCATGTACATAATTATCACAGACTCCTCCCATGTACATAAGTATCACAGGCTCCTCCCATGTACATAAGTATCACAGGCTCCTCCCATGTACATAAGTATCACAGACTCCTCCCATGTACATAAGTATCACAGACTCCTCCCATGTACATAAGTATCACAGGCTCCTCCCATGTACATAAGTATCACAGACTCCTCCCATGTACATAAGTATCACAGACTCCTCCCATGTACATAAGTATCACAGACTCCTCCCATGTACATAAGTATCACAGGCTCCTCCCAAGTACATAAGTATCACAGACTCCTCCCATGTACATAGGTATCACAGGCTCCTCCCATGTACATAAGTATCACAGGCTCCTCCCATGTACATAAGTATCACAGGCTCCTTCCATGTACATAAGTATCACAGACTCCTCCCATGTACATAAGTATCACAGGCTCCTCCCATGTACATAAGTATCACAGGCTCCTCCCATGTACACAGGTATCACAGGCTCCTCCCATGTACATAAGTATCACAGACTCCTCCCATGTACATAAGTATCACAGACTCCTCCCATGTACATAAGTATCACAGGCTCCTCCCATGTACATAAGTATCACAGGCTCCTCCCATGTACACAGGTATCACAGGCTCCTCCCATGTACATAAGTATCACAGACTCCTCCCATGTACATAAGTATCACAGACTCCTCCCATGTACATAAGTATCATATGCTCCTCCCATGTACATAAGTATCACAGACTCCTCCCATGTACATAAGTATCATATGCTCCTCCCATGTACATAAGTATCACAGACTCCTCCCATGTACATAAGTATCATATGCTCCTCCCATGTACATAAGTATCACAGACTCCTCCCATGTACATAAGTATCACAGGCTCCTCCCATGTACATAAGTATCACAGGCTCCTCCCATGTACATAAGTATCACAGCCTTTGCTCAATACTTTGGTGAAGCTCCTTTGGCACCAATTACAGCCTCAAGTCTTTTGGAGTATGATTCTACAAGCTCGGCACACCTATTTTTGGGCAGTTTCTCCCATTCTTCTTTGCAGGACCTCTCAAGCTCCATCAGGTTGGATGGGGAGCATCGGTGCACAGCCATTTTCAGATCTCTCCAGAGATGTTCAATCGGGTTCAAGTCTGGGCTCTGGGTGGGCCACTCAAGGACATTCACAGAGTTGTCCCGTAGCCACTCCTTTGTTATCTTGGCTGTGTGCTTAGATTCTTTGTCCTGTTGGAAGATGATCCTTCGCCCAGTTTGAGGTCCAGAGCGCTCTGGAGCAGGTTTTCATCAAGGATGTCTCTGTACATGGCTGCATTCATCTTTCCCTCGATCCTGACTAGTCTCCCAGTTCCTGCCGCTAAAAAACATCCCCACAGCATGATGCTGCCACCACCATGCTTCACTGTGGGGATGGTATTGGCCAGGTGATAAGCGGGGCCTGGTTCTCTCCAGATATGACACTTGCCATTCAGGCCAAAGAGTTCAATCTTTGTTTCATCAGACCAGAGAATTTTGTTTCCTATGGTCTGAGTCCTTCAGGCAGGGCCAGACTGGGGATAAAAACCAGCCCTAGAAATAATTTCATACCAGCCCCATAGCATTATTATACCAGCCTAATAGCATAATGTCATTATTTTCTTGTTCATAAAGGGAAAACCATGCATTTTAAAGCACATTTGAAGAGCGTATTATACTCACCAGTGCCCATCAGCCCAGCCTAACCAGTGCCCGGGGTTTGAGAGAGAGGAGAGCCGTCGGATTACACAGAGCGGGTATCTCCCGCTTACTCAGCACGGCCGCTGTCATAAGAAGTCCCGCCTCCTGGACCCGCTCTTATGATAGACGTCACCAGTGTGCTGTCTTTCATAGGAGGTGGCCCAATGGACCCAGCGGGACCCATGGTAGGGCCGGCCCCGGGCTTCCCCTGTCTCAGATTGCGGCGCCTAGGCACCAAGGGCCAGCCCTGCAAAAGCAGCCTACCAGAAATTTCCCGCTATCCCCGTAGGCTAGTCTGGCCCTGCCTTCAGATCCCTTTTGGTAAACTCCAGGCGGGCTGTCATGTGCCTTTCACTGAGGAGTGGCTTCCGTCTGGTCACTCTACCATACAGGCCTGATTGGTGGAGTGCTGCAGAGATGGTTGTTCTTCTGGAAGGTTCTTCTCTCTCCACAGAGAAACGCTGGACCTCTGTCAGAGTGACCATCGAGTTCTTGGTCACCTCCCTGACTAAGGACCTTCCTCCCCCGATCGCTCAGTTTTGCTGGGCAGGCTTACTCTAGGAAGAGTCCTGGTGGTTCCAAACTTCTTCCATTTACGAATGATGGTGGTCACTGTGCTCATTGGAACCATCAATGCTGCAGAAATGTTTCTGTACCCTTCTCCAGATCTGTGCCTCCATACAATCCTGTCTCCGAGGTCTACAGACAATTCCTTGGACTTCATGGCTTTGTTTGTGCTCTCACATTCACTGTTACCTGTGGGACCTTCTATAGACAGGTGTGTGCCTTTCCAAATCATGTCCAATCAACTGAATTTAACACAGGTGGGCTCCAATCAAGTTGTAGAAACATCTCAAGGATGATCAGTGGAAACAGGAGGCACCTGAGCTCAATTCTGAGTGTCATGGCAAAGGCTGTGATACTTATGTACATGGGAGGAGCCTGTGATACTTATGTACATGGGAGGAGCCTGTGATACTTATGTACATGGGAGGAGCCTGTGATACTTATGTGCATGGGAGGAGCCTGTGATACTTATGTACATGGGAGGAGCCTGTGATACTTATGTACATGAGAGAGGAGTCTGTGATACTTATGTACATGGGAGGAGTCTGTGATACTTGTGTACATGGGAGGAGCCTGTGATACTTCTGTACATGGGAGGAGTCTGTGATACTTATGTATATGGGAGGAGTCTGTGATACTTATGTACATGGGAGGAGCCTGTGATACTTATGTACATGGGAGGAGTCTGTGATACTTATGTACATGGGAGGAGCCTGTGATACTTATGTACATGGGAGGAGCCTGTGATACTTATGTACATGGGAGGAGCCTGTGATACTTATGTACATGGGAGGAGCCTGTGATACTTATGTACATGGGAGGAGCCTGTGATACTTATGTACATGGGAGGAGCCTGTGATACTTATGTACATGGGAGGAGCCTGTGATACTTATGTACATGGGAGGAGTCTGTGATACTTATGTACATGGGATTATTTTTGTTTTCTTAATTTAAAAAATTTGCAAAGATTTCAAACAAACTTATTTCACGTTGCCATTATGGGGGATTGTTTGAAGAATTTTAAAGAAAATAATGAACGTAATCCATTTTGGAATAAGGCTGTAACATAAAATGTGGAAAAGCTGTGAATACTTTCCGGATGTACTGTATATAAGAAATGATATCTAAGTGAAGTCTGGCAAGTCTAGGGATAGATCACTATTTTTCTCTCTCTCTTATTTTCTTTTCATTGTAAAGGTGAAGTCACATTTTAAGGTAAAAATAGAAAACATTCCCGACACAAAGCCCCGCTAACCCGCCACTTTTATTTTTACTTCTCGTCCTCAGGTACCACAGTAATGAACATGTTGGCGTTTGATGCGGATGACCCCACAACTGACAACGCCGTACTGCGCTACAATATCCTCAAGCAAACGCCCGACAAGCCGTCGCCTAACATGTTCTACATCGACCCTGAAAAGGGCGACATTGTCACGGTGGTGTCCCCGGCGATGCTAGACCGTGAAGTAAGTAACGTCGCTGCCTCAATACGAGGAAACGTTGTATGCGATTTGTTATTTGGAGGAGATGAATCGTAGAGCTGGTGCGGCTCCCATGATTTATTTGGTGTGAGGAGCTGATAGTATAATTGCATTCATTAAGATCCGCATTAAGATAAATTTGCAAGTCGGCATCTGACAGCCGGCACAAATGACAATAGGTATGGAGACGGAGTTGATTTAGTTAAAGACGCAGCAAGATTTTTGTCTCTGACTTCATCATGGAAAGAGAGGCATCATCCCAGCTGAAGTAACTATGGTTTAGCCTTTGGGTGGTCAACCTGTGGCCCTCCAGCTGTTGCAGAACTCCCATGAGGCATTGCAAGCCGCTGACCGTTACAAGCATGACTCCCAACGGCAGAGGCATGATGGGACTTGCAGTTCTGAAACAGCTGGAGGACCACAGGTTGAGGCAACAGCTGGAGGACCACAGGTTGAGGCAACAGCTGGAGGACCACAGGTTGAGGCAACAGCTGGAGGACCACAGGTTGAGACAGCAGCTGGAGGACCACAGGTTGAGGCAACAGCTGGAGGACCACAGGTTGAGGCAACAGCTAGAGGACCACATGTTGAGGCAACAGCTGGAGGACCACAGGTTGAGGCAACAGCTGGAGGACCACAGGTTGAGGCAACAGCTGGAGGACCACAGGTTGAGGCAGCAGCTGGAGGACCACAGGTTGAGGCAACAGCTGGAGGACCATAGGTTGAGGCAACAGCTGGAGGACCACAGGTTTAGGCAGCAGCTGGAGGACCACAGGTTTAAGCAGCAGCTGGAGGACCACTGGTTGAGGCAGCAGCTGGAGGACCACAGGTTGAGGCAGCAGCTGGAGGACCACAGGTTGAGGCAACAGCTGGAGGACCACAGGTTGAGGCAGCAGGTGGAGGACCACATGTTAAGGCAACAGCTGGAGGACCACAGGTTGAGGCAGCAGCTGGAGGACCAAGGGTTGAGGCAACAGCTTGAGGATCACAGGTTGAGGCAGCAACTGGAGGACCACAGGTTGAGGCAGCAGCTGGAGGAACACAGGTTGAGGCAGCAGCTAGAGGACCACAGGTTGAGGCAGCAGCTGGAGGAACACAGGTTGAGGCAGCAGCTGGAGGAACACAGGTTGAGGCAGCAGCTGGAGGAACACAGGTTGAGGCAGCAGCTGGAGGAACACAGGTTGAGGCAGCAGCTGGAGGACCACAGGTTGAGGCAGCAGCTGGAGGACCACAGGTTGAGGCAACAGCTGGAGGACCACAGGTTGAGCACCCATGGTCACTTGCCAGAACCATATGGGGCAATTGTTGTCAGATATCCAGAGCGACAAGAAGGGCGCACCAGCCCCGTGCTTTACCTTAAAGCAGAACCACACCACAAACCAAAAAACCCTATTTATTTCATTTTTAATATTCAAACGAAATTTTCCCCCATCCGTCCATGTCTCCATGCTTTATTTTGCCGAGATCACTTTGAAAAAAAATCTCAAGTTTTTCTGGCCGTGGCCATCTTGAGTAAAGGCAGATGACTCATGTAGAATTTACTTCTTGGAATCCATCCACCTTTTAGCTCAGGCATGCAGGCAGGAGGGTGTGCTTAGCTTAGAAAGC
This sequence comes from Aquarana catesbeiana, assembly GCF_042186555.1. Taxonomy (NCBI): domain Eukaryota; kingdom Metazoa; phylum Chordata; class Amphibia; order Anura; family Ranidae; genus Aquarana; species Aquarana catesbeiana. The sequence goes on from NC_133334.1 coordinate 279,352,723, forward strand.
CCCTCCTCCCCTCCTGAAGATTCATGGAATGTATGGCATCATTTTGGCCTAGGCAAGAAACCAGGAAGCCACCAGGAAACCAGGAAGCCACTGAAGAAATATAAAAAAAAAAAGTCTATCTGCCCTTAGCTCAGGCATGCAGGCAAGACGATGTGCTTAGCTGAGAAGACTCCTGAAGACTCCTGGGATGTATTAGACATTTACACTGCCGAAAAATTTGTTTGATTTCGTTTCATTCAGAGTTTTTTGTTTGTTTTCCGGGTTATTCGTTATGATCGCAATTCGTATATTTGAAAATTCGTCAATCCTAAAATAAGAAAGAAAATCCGAAAATTTGAAATAATAACTAACTTATAAATTATAGGTATTTGAATTTCCTTTCAAATTTGACTGTTAGTGAACGTAACAAATTTATCCAAAGTTACGAATTATCCGAAATAACAAATGCCGCATCTAAACAAATGGAACTAATTGAATTAATAATAAATAATAATAAAGAGTTTTCATTATTTTATTCTTGTTATTTATTATTATTAATTTGTTACATTCCATTCGTTTAGATGCGGCATTCGTTATTTCGGATAATTCGTAACTTCGGATAAATTCGTATTTGTTACGTTCACTAACTGCCAAATTTGAAAGGGAATTCCAATACCTATAATTTATAAGTTAGTAATAATTAAGTTATTATTAGTAGTTATTATTTCAGATTTTCCATTTTTCTGGTTTTTGCATTTTCGAATTTACGAATCTCTGAATTTTTGAATATTCGTATTTACGAATATTCCGAACAAATTAGTTAAACAGGTTTTCGTTCATTCATAAAAAAAACTTTAAAAAACAAATTCGGAATGAAACGAATTGCACATGTCAAATTTTTAGCACTGATACTGTATTGGTGTCAATGGTCTCCAGATTGGTGTCAGATTGGTGTCAGATTGTCCACCGCAATATCGCAGTCCCGCTATAAGACGTATATATCCCATAGTTTGTAGACCCTATAACTTTTGTGCAAGCCAATCAACATACACTTTTTGGAATTTTTTTTTTTTTTTTTTTAGTAAAAACATGTTGGCCTAAATTTTTGGAAACAATTTAATTTTTTTAAATTTTTTTATTGAATATGGATATGTTTTATAGCAGAAAGTAAAAAAATATATATATATTTTTTTTTTTCAAGATTTTCATTTTTTTTGTTTATAGCGCAAAAAATAAAAACGGCAGAGGTGATCAAATACCACCAAAAGAAACCTTTATTTGTGGGAAAAAAGGACATAAATTTTATTTTTGTTGAGCGTCGCACGACCACACAATTGTCAGTTATAAAGTAATGCAGTGCCAAAATACAATAAACGGGCTGGTCACGAGGAGGGGTAAATCTTCCGGAGGTCATGTGGTTAAGGTAAAGCAGGAGTCTGGTGCGCCCTTCTTGTTGTTTAGTACCAAAGATTTCTCCAATGTGAAGAGGGCAGCAAAGCCCGAAGCCTACCCCCCGGGGCACCGTGGAGGCAGCAAGTCTATCTGTTCCATCATCCATGGGTGCCATATGTACTTTATATGGGGTCACACTTTAGCGCTGATGTCGTGTTTTTTTAATTCATATTAGATATCCTGCCTAGATTACTATTAGAAACTCAAGGGAGCTGTTGAAGCAAAACGATCTTTTGTTACTAAACGTTCTGTCTAGGAGCCGGAAAAACAACCGATTACCCTTAAGTGAGATGAACTGGTGATATGTTGGTCTGCAGTCCATGACAATAAAGTGATCTCTACGTTCAGATTTTGATGGCCTTTATGTCAGGATCCTGGCATTGCTCTGGTGGCAGCACGGCCCGGATATGTTTCTTTTGTATCTGTTTGAAATTATGATTGGCAGTATTGTGATCACTGCGACCCGTTCTGGCTTGAAGTGCTAAAAATTGCTGCCGTGTGGGAAGCTCATCCAGGAAGCGTGCTATCCATGTAGTGTGGGAATGCCACACGCCTGCACCTTAATGTAATGTAATAATGTCAAATAATGGTGAAAAAAATGGCCTCAGCTCCTCTTAGGCCACACCCACTGGCACTTTTCACCCCAGGGCTTAGTCAAACAGGACCTCCCTGATTAAGTCCCAAGGGTGGGGTGAAACACGTCAGTGGCCTCTTTGGCCATGTTCAAAGACACGCTTCGTCTCACCCCCGAGGCTTAGTCAAAGAGGACCTCTCTGATTAAGTCCCAAGGGTGGGGTGAAACGTATCAGCGCCTCTTTGGCTATGTCCAATGACACTCTTCGTCTCACTCCCGGGGCTTAGTCAAAGAGCGCCTCTCTGATTAATCCCCGAGTGTGGGGTGAAACATGTCAGCGGCCTCTTTGGCTTTGTCCAATGACACGCTTCGCCTCACACCCCGGGCTTAGTCAAAGAGGACCTCTCTGATTAAACCCCGAGTGTGGGGTGAAACATGTCAGCGGCCTCTTTGGCTATGTCCAATGTCATGCTTCGTCTCACCCCCGGGGCTTGGTCATGGAGGACCTCTCTGATTAAGCCCCGGGGGTGGGGTGAAACATGTCAGCAGCCTCTTTGGCTGTGTCCAATGACGTGCTTGGTCTCACCCCCGAGGCTTAAGCAGAGAGGACCTCTCTGATTAAGCGCCGAGGGTGGGGTGAAGCGCATAAACGGCCTCTTTGGCCACGTTCAATGATACGCTTCTTCCTGCCCCCAAGGACCTCCCTAACTAAGCCAAAGGGCGTGGCCTAAGAGGAGCTGAAACTTAGGCATTTTTTTTCACCATTATTTTACAATGAGCTGCAGTTGTGCGGCGTTCCCACACTACATGGTGGCATTGTGATAATATTGTGGTATATCTGTGGATATTACCTTGCTGTAATGTTTTTCAATCAATGATGTATTCTACTTTACGAAGAGTGACAGACTGCAACTGAATGTTCATGTTGTTACCCATGACAGCCAATCATATTGTAGGTGTAAGTTAAAAATGAAATCCCATTTGTTAAAGAAATGTCCTTGCCTTTTGGGCATTTTTTTTTAAATAAAAGTTTGGAGTGGGCATTATAGAAAGCAGGTGCAGTTTAGCCTCCCTGCAAGGGTGGCGCTGTTCAATGGCCACCGTGCAGAGAGGGCGGAGGTCAAGAGGTAACCAGGTTCCTCCGAGGCCTCCAAAGGTCTCATTAAAGAAGCAGCTGTTGGATTGGACACTGCTGCCCTGGTCTTTGAGGAGTGCAATGCTTATAAAAAGCACTGTTCCCTTCTTTCTTGGCATGCATTCAGCATAGTGGTTAGGACAGGGATAGATCTCCCGTTGGCTAGGAACCGTCGGAGTAGTGTAGGGTCAGGTTCCTGTGGAGGAGGCACAAAGCAGGGACTGTTGCTGTATACCATCAGTAGTCTTACTGTTGCCGGTCTGCCTTTCAGCCACCTCCCATGCCTGTCAGGTGCCTCTAGCATGTACCGTACTCCTTGTCTGGTTCATTGTAAGTGTTCTGGTCTGGTGTGGTCGTATCTGCAAAGTTTGCTTTTCTCTCTCAACATTACTACATCAATATACTTTGCTGCATCAACCAGTCTCCTCGTTAGTTCTCTTCCCCTGTGGGCAGCGAGCCTGGGCCACAACTAGATACAGGTAGAAAAGACTAAAAAGTATGGTCAAAGTGATACACTATATGGCCAAAATGTTATGGACACCTGACCATCACACCCATATGAGCTTGAGGGACATCCCATTCCAAATCCATGGGCTTTAATATGGAGTTGGTCTTCCTTTGCGACTTTACTCTTCTGGGAAGTCTTTTCACTAGACTTTGGAGACAATTTGTTCCCATTCATTCAAAAAAGTTTTTGTGAGGTCATGTACTTATGTTAAATGAGAAGACCTGGGTGGCAAATGCTGTTCAAGTTCATCCCAGAGGTGGTCAGTAGGATTGAGGTCAGGGCTCTGTGCAGGCCACTTGAGTTCCTCCACACCAAACTCATCAAGCCATGTCTTTATGGAGATGTTGGTTGAGAAGAACTGGCTCATTCCAAGTCACCCAAAGGTGTTCGGTAAGGATGAGGTCAGGGCTCTGTGCAGGCCACTTGAGTTCCTCCACACCAAACCCATCAAACCACGTCTTTATGGAGATGTCTTTGTACACAGGGGCACAGTCATGCTGGAACAAAAAAGGGTCTTCACCAAACTGCTACCACAAGGTTGTAAGCGCACAATTGTCTTTGTATGTTGTAGTGTTAACGGTACCCTTCACTGGAAACACCTGAACTCAGTAATTTGGAAAGGTGGTCTTAGACTTTTGGACATATAATAGGAGTGATGGTCGGGCTACCACAGAATATTGCCCATATTGTGTGTATTTTGGTGGCTACAGATATATAAAAAAGAGAACACACACAAGCTTTTAGAACACTGATATTTTCTAGGTTTGTTTAGGCCTCATGCACACCTGAGCGTTTTTTAGCTCGAAGCTACAAACCACTCAACATCCAAAATCCCATGGTTTTCAATTGTGCTTGTTCACACCTGAAGGTAGCGTCGCTTGAAGCTCGTAGCTCCAAAAAGTACATAAGCTTCCTTTGAGCTACAAGATTTAAGTGTTTTTGGCCCCAATAGACTTCAAGAGAAGTGCAAAAAAACATATATCACACGTTTGTTTTGTTTTTTTAGTAACTTAGCTTTCCATTGGCTAAAAATAATTGGGAAAAAAAACAAAAAAAAAACCTCAAGCCTCACAAAAATGGGCAAAACACCTGTACAAATGCTTAAAAAAAGCCACCAAAATAACGAAAGATGCTCAGATCAAGAGTGAATCTAACCTTGTTTAGGCACTAGAAAGTATTACACTGACCAAGGGCATACGTACAGGGGTCACAGGGGTCACGATTTAGACCCGGCCCCATGCTCCAGGGGGCCCATGCAGCCCCCACTGTGTACTTGGATAGGAGTGGCGGTGGCATGTAGAAGAACCCTCCATGTAGCCACTGAATGCCCTAATCTCCTCCTCTCCCTCCTGAAGGCATTCAACGCTTCCAACCGGGCAGTGGCGTTCCGCCACTGTGGAGGGGGGGGGGGCCCAAGATGGCAGGAAAGGGGCCCGCTGCAGGACTGTAATAAAGGGTCCCTTAAAACCACTTACCGACCGGCCACTGTATATATACGTCATTTCTTTGAAGGTGGATATCTCTGTAACGGCAGCAGCTGCTGCCACAACCGAGGTATCCATCTTTAGGACCGGCGATTCTGTTTACGATAATGGTGGTCTCTGCGGCCACCCCCCTCCCGCTGCTCTCCCGTGCCCTCTGCCGCTTACCAGAGCAGTCGGTAGCGGCGGAGGCGATTGGGACGTGTCACGTCCGTGAGGATGGTCCCCACCCGTCTCCATACCATAGGAGGGCGGAAGCGACGTCATAAGGTCAGCTCCGCCCATACGTCTTAAAGGCATATTTTTTTGTTGTCATTTTTTCAAATAACTTTTTTTTTTTTTTTTTGCATTTAAGTCCAAATATGAGATCTGAGGACTTTTTGACCCCAGATCTCATATTTAAGAGGACCTGTCATGCTTTTTTCTATCACAAGGGATGTTTACATTCCTTGTAATAGGAATAAAAGTGATCCAAATTTAAAAAAACCAAAAACAGTGAAAAAATAAATAAAATAAAGTAAAATAAAGTAAAATAAATAAGAAAACATAAACATTTTTTCTAAAGAGCCCCGTCCCGATGAGCTCGCGCGCAGAAGCGAACGCATACGTGAGTAGCGCCCACATATGAAAACGGTGTTCAAACCACACATGTGAGGTATCGCCGCGACCGGTAGAGCGAGAGCAATAATTCTAGCCCTAGACCTCCTCTGTAACTAAAAACATGCAACCTGTAGAATTTTTTAAACGTCGCCTATGGAGATTTTTAAGGGTAAAAGTTTGACGTCATTCCACGAGCGGGTGCAATTTTGAAGCATGACATGTTAGGTATCAATTTACGTGGCGTAACATTATATTTCACAATATATAAAAAAATTGGCTAACTTTACTGTTGTCTTATTTTTTTATTCAAAAAAGTGATTTTTTTTCCAAAAAAAAGTGCGCTTATAAGACCGCTGCGCAAATACGGTGTGAAAAAAAAAAGTATTGCATTGACCGCCATTTTATTCTTTAGGGTGTTAGAAAAAAAAAAAAAAACAATATACAATGTTTGGGGGTTCTAAGTAATTTTCTAGCAAAAAAAACGTGTTTTAAACATGTAAACACCTAAAATCCAAAACGAGGCTGGTCCTTAAGTGGTTAATGGGAGTAAAGGGCCCTGGGATCCGTGGGAAGGACCACTTCATGGTTTCTTGCACCAGGGCCCTGATGGTTCTAGTTACGCTTCTTATATTGACCATCTTTTCTCTCTAGAAAATTCCATCACCTCTACTGATGGCAAGGAAAGGGAATGTCTGGTTTGAGTTTAGTAGTAGATGCAGCTCTGTCTTAATAAATAGCCGACATTGCACATGGCAGGTGTTCAGAAAGTGTTATTTTTATTTTCTTGCTCCGGGGAATGTCAGTTCTACACTGGGTGATATATTGGGAATCTGAGAGAGTCGCCTAAAGGTACTCAGATCTGGGAACAGACGACCGTTTGTCACACGTGGCAGTACAACTTCAAAACTTTTTCCTCCTGGAAGTCCATTATGGACGGCGGTTGAACCAGACAGCTCAATCTCTTTGTGTCAGTATAAAAAAAAAAACAAAACATAGAAGTCGATTTACTAAAACTGAAGAGCGCAAAATCCGGTGCAACTGTGCGTGGTGGCCAATCAGCTTCTAACTTCAGCTTCTTCAAGTTAAGCTCTGACAATAAAACATGGAAGCTGATTGGTTTCAAACCATGAGCTGGACTTAGATTCAGTATTAGTAAATCAACCCCATAATTAGAAATTTAAAGATGTATTTGGGATCTTTAAGGTGTTAAATTAGAACAAAATCATTTGTGAAAAGTAGAAATTTATTGGAGCATAAAAACAAACCTACAAAAGATAAATATTGATATTACAGTACTAATACATGTGCTGACTGATTTAATCTCTACACGTTTCACCCTGGTAATTGGCTTCTTCAGGAGAATTAATTGATATCAGGCACAATGAGCACTAGAAGTAAACAGAATCTTTTAGAAAAATAGGACAATCAACAGTCACAAAAACATCAAAGTTATAAAACACAGATTTACAAATAAAAAACATTCATCGATTGGGAAAATGCACAACGTAAATCTGTGTTTTATATCTTTGATGTTTTTGTGACTGTTGGTTGTCCTATTTTTCTAAAAGATTCTGTTTACTTCTAGTGCTCATTGTGCCTGATATCAATTAATTCTCCTGAAGAAGCCAATTTCCAGGACGAAACATGTAGAGATTAAATCAGTCAGCACATGTATTAGTACTGTAATATCAATATTTATCTTTTGTAGGTTTATATTTATGCTCTAATAAATTTCTACCTTTTACAAATGATTTTGTTCTAATTTAGCACCTTAAAAATCCCAAATACATATTTATTTATTTATTTTATTTATTTATTTCAGGTACTTATATAGCGCCGTCAATTTACGCAGCGCTTTACATATATATATATATTATACATTCACATCAGTCCCTATACCCTCAAGGAGCTTACAATCTAAGGTCCCTAACTCACATTCATACTTATACTAGGGCCGATTTTAGACAGGATCCAATTAACCTACCAGCATGTCTTTGGAGTGTGGGAGGAAACCGGAGTACCCGGAGGAAACCCACGCAGACACAGGGAGAACATGCAAACTCCAGGCAGGTAGTGTTGTGGTCGGGATTCGAACCAGCGACCCTTCTTACTGCTAGGCGAGAGTGCTACCCACTGCGCCACTGTGCCGCCCCCATAAACATTATATTGTATTATTATAATATATTTAAATGTCTAATTACCTTTCAAGGGATGTGGTGTTTTATCTTTATTAGATGATAAGTAAAATACCTTCTCTCAAATCAACCCCATAGTCTCTAGTTCATCTCGGAAGTGAGCCACGGAATAGACTTTTTTAAATCAAGAATACGTACTTGGATATAAGTTTCTTTCTTTAAAGCAGAACTTTACCCTCCATACCCTCCTCCCTACATTTTTTTTTCAAGCCTTACCGACCTGGTGGTGAGTTCTGCTAACATTTGATACTCGCCCACCCAGCGGATCCAGCGCTGTCCAGCTGAGAGCTTCTTCTTTTCTGGCAGCACTAGGTTCCGCGCCGCCATGTTTCCCTGTGACATCATCACTAGGCTGCCTCCTGTTCTGGGTTCAGCCATTATGCCCCCCGATGATGCGCTGACAGCCCCGCCCCCTCCTCCTGTTTTCAATGAAAGGCTATACTTCCTGGGATAGGCGACGTACATATCCCGGGAGGAGGCCCAGTGGGCTGTGTGCTTGTCATTCACTTAAGGCGAGTGGCATGCATAGGAAGGCGGGGCAAACATTTTTTTTTCTATTAAAAAAAAGAGGCAAAAAAAGGAGGAGGGAGGAGGGGTGAAGAGGCAGGACCATGCTTGGGAGGCTGAAGTTCTGCTTTAAACTGGAGTTTAGTGTCACTTTAACCTTTAAAGCGGAGTTCCACCCAAAAATGGAACTTCCACTTTTCGGAATCCTACCCCCCTCCGCTGTCACATTTGGCACCTTTCGGGGGGGGGGAAATACCTGTCTAATACAGGTATTTTACTCCCACCTCAGGTCATAGATATCTGAGCCACCCGCGGGTATCTACGCCACTTCCGGCACCTTCTCCATCCCTCCAGCTGTCTTCTGGGAGACACACAGGTCCCAGAATACAGCAGGCACCAGTGGGAACGCGCAGCGCGAGTCGCGCAGCAAGGCTTCACTTCTTGATTCCCTTACCGAAGATGGCGGCGGCTGCACCTGAGAGCCGAGGGACAGATCGGCTTTGGGTGCCGACATCGCGGGCGCCCTGGACAGGAAGACAGCAGGGACCAGTGAGGACTCGCAGCGCGAGTCGCGCATGCACAGTAGGGAACCAGGAAGTGAAGCAGCAAGGCTTCACTTCCCTATTCCCTTACCGAAGATGGCGGCGGCTGCATTCGAGAGCCGAGGGACAGATCGGCTTCGGGTGCCGACATTGCAGGCGCCATGGAAAGGTAAGTGTCCATATTTTAAAAGTCAGAAGCTGCAGTATTTGTAGCTGCTGCTTTAAAAAAAAAATCTGCCGTGGGAACTTTCTCGGCAAGACACCGGCAAAAGTACCGGATGTGATCTCTCCCACTCCTTTGTGCACCGAAGTTAACAGTGGAAATCTTTAATAATCGCACAGTACCAGGCTGTGTGTAATTTAGCTGTGGCAAGGGCAGAGAGGGGGCTTTGGGGGGGGGGGGCTTGTACTAGGAGGGGATATCTGTGCTTTGGGGGATTTAGGATGTGTGGGGGGGGGGTGTTGTGCTAGAAGGGGACATTTGTGCTGGGGGGGATTTAGAATGGGGGGGGTTGTGCTAGGAAGGGGGGATTTGCACTAGGAGGGGGATTTGTGCTAGGAGGGAGGATTTAGGATTTTGAAGGGGGGGAATTTGTACTAGGAGGGGGATTTGATGGGTGATTTGTGCTAGTGGGGGAGGGGATCTACAACCTACTGATCACTCAGCCTTACAAACTACATTTCGGGGCTCTGCAGGTGCAGTGCAGAGGTGTGAAATGATGCATTTTCCCGCACCGCGCAAAAATGTGTTGCCTTTTGCAGCTGTGTGCAGGTGCCAATAATTCTTAACGGCACCCACCAATTGCATGTATGTTTGCGTCCACTAAAGCGCATGATATCGCAGTACCATGCATTTTGTTGGGGCTCAATTAAAAAATCATAAAAGAACCTTTCTTCGTATTTCACAAGCATAGAGCTGCCTAAAAAAAAAAAAAACGCAACATGTGGGAACATGCAAAAGCGTTCGTGTTCAGACACACCTCCTTGTGCTCAGCGAACCCTCAGACTGGTGTGCCCCCGGGATTGTGCGCAGTTCTAAAGGGTGCCTTGGCTAGAAAGAGGTTGAGAATCACCGATCTACATCTACATCATGCCCTTCCATGGGTCCTGGTGGCACCCATACTTCCTTATTGGCCGCCGTGCTGCAGGTTCTACTGTTCCCAGATACAAGAAACGAAGTAATATGATTATGATTTTCTCTCCTCCTGTTCTGCTTCTATGGATTCCTTTCCGCTTGACTTCCACTCATTTCCTTGGAGAGCAAACAGAAATCCGTTTCATGTCTTTGCCAGTATTATTTCATACCCTGTCATTCTGAGCGGCAGATGAAAGCCACGCTGTCTTTATTTTCATTTACATTTTTTTTTTTTATGTCAGCCAAAATCTCACCCGAACACGGCAGCGGAATGTACTTCTTAACGGGTTCTGGCCGGTGTAAATTTAGTCAACTAAAAAAACGACTGAAACTAAAACAATTGAGATGACTGAAATACGACTAAAACTAAAATGCCATTTTAGTCAAAAGATTAATGCCCCGTACACACGGTCGGACATTGATCGGACATTCCGAAAACAAAATCCATGGATTTTTTCCGACGGATGTTGGCTCAAACTTAGGATATAAGTAATTAAGTGCAGCGCTGAGACATAAAGTATAAGTGAAAAAATATTATATATAAACCAGTGAATATGTGAAATATAATGGCAAACCAAATATAAAACAAGCAGTATGGCCCCGTATAGCAGTGCGTCAATAGAGCATAGGGGATAGTCTCCCGTGATGTCCAACCGAGTGACGTCCTGAAGGGGCCCCTGTTGAAGACTGTGTAGTCGAAACGCGTAGGCATTTTTAAGCTTCCCACATTGCCATTTTTTTTATCTGTTTGTGATCACTTTTATTATGCATGGATTTTATCCAATAAAACCCCATTTTTGACCTACACCATGTGGAGTTCCCTTTTCTCTTTCTCCAATGGTTCCACTTCGAATTGCTTCCTCCTGACCATTCTGTTCTGGAACCGAAAGGGCGTGTGCGACAGTGGTTCAACTTCTGCCCATGACGGCTACTCTTCACCGGTGACCTTCAGGACATCACTCGGTTGGACATCACGGGAGACTATCCCCTATGCTCTATTGACGCACTGCTATACGGCATGTGCGTCCTACGGATCTGGTAAGGGTATCCAACTTTTTCCATTGAAGATTTGTGTGCCGTGATATCTGTGGTCGCCTTTCCATTTGAGTGTCTATTCACCTCCCGGGGTATATGGTACCCCCTCTTGGAGAAGACTTTCACTCACCTTATACTTCACGGACTTTGGTCTCTTGCTGCCCCATATTTCACCATAGACTATTTTGATCATATCCAGCAGGCCATACTACTTGTTTTATATTTGGTTTGCCATTATATTTCACATATTCACTGATGTATATATAATATTTTTTCACTTATGCTTTATGTCTCAGCGCTGCACTTAATTACTTATATCCTGAATTGACTTGGTTTGTTTGTGTGCTAGCTGCTTTTGTTATTTTCTGATTCGTATTAGCATTTTTTATACCTCTGTTGGCTCAAACTTGTCTTGCATACACAACAAATAATAATAATAATAATAATAATAAATAATATATATATTCCCAATTTCAAGTGTGCTAAATCAGTAATTTTCCCTTATATCACATGGACTTCCAAGTGTATCTCAAACTTTGTGTGTCGGAAATTCCGACGGGAAAAAGTCCGATGGAGCCCACACGCGGTCGGAATTTCCGACAACACAATCCGATCGCACTTTTTCCGTCGGAAAATCCGACCGTGTGTACGGGGCATAAGGCTAAAACTAAATTGAAATTTGACTTCAAAATGAACACTGGTCTGTAGTGCATGTTCAGACCTCAATACCATAAATAATAACATATGAGATTTTTCACACCAGCAGTATACAGCGAGTTTGGAAATTGTAGAGAAATGTTAACTGACGCATTACAATTTAATTACGCCCATTAGATTTTAGACGACTAAAATGAGTTTTAGTCGACTAAAACATACTGGAGATTTAGTCAACTAAAACTAAGACAATTGCAGAAGACTAAAATGGGACTAAAACTAAAACACCATTTTAGTCCTAAGACTAAAACTGAATCGAAATTTGCTGCCAAAATTATTGCTGTTTCTGGCACACCGAAGGGCCCAAACCTACCTCTGAAGCTCTGAAGTATATCTACGTTTTTGAAGATCGACACAGATTAAAAAAAAAATAACACAGTAGACATAAGTCTAAAGTTAGTGGATCGGTCCTACAGGTGATGTTCTTCTGTAGCCACCCTCTACTTTAGGTGATGCCTAAATTTGTCTTTCCTGGGTGGTACCTAGCCTGGGACAATTGCTAGTTGCTCATTTGGTTTCCCCCCATTTTGTTGAGTTGTTGCAGTATCCTGCTCTTGCCATTAGGAATCACTGACACCTGGAGCTATAGTTATGGGCAGGGCCGCTGTTAAGGAGGGGAAGGGGTAGCACTCTCCCTCCTGCATGGGACTCAAGCCCCATCAATTTAACAGGGGGGGCCCCCAGCAGCTTTGTGTTGCAAGGCAGTACAGCTGGCTTCTCCCCCTCTCCTTCCTGCAGACTGTCAGCTGCTGTAGGGGGAGCCACAAGAGGATTTTTTTTTTATGGAATGCCCCCCCCCTCCTTTCTGCTGCTCTGATCAGTCCCTCTCCTGCACAGGATCATCTGGATCTTTGATCCCCCTGTGTGCGCCCACCCGCGTTTTCAGTGCTTCAGTTTGGGAATGAACAGGGAGCCGCTGTATAGAGTGCTACCTGTTCATACATTCGGTAGCAGCTGAGGCTGCAGAGAAAGGATTGGGGATTTGTGTCATCAATCACTTTCTCTATCTCAAAAGTGATAAATCAGGAATCTGTTTGGACCCCTTCATCATTCTGTGTAACATCAGGGGTATGCAGAGATACACAATATGCATAAAAACATATACATAAGTATTTTATATACATTCTAAATACATTTTAAAAATAAAATAAAAAAAATATTCAATTTTCAAAAGGTATTTAGAATGTATATAAAATACATGTATATGTTTTTATGAATATTGTGTATCTCTGCATACCCCTGATGCTATACATTCTGTTATCATAGATATAAGCTACAGATCTGGAACCCACAAGCCTTCTGTTCCTGAAGAAGATCTGCATTTTGTTTTTCGAAACGCGTTGGTCGTTATGTCTGTCTAACAAAGCTCTTGGCTTTTCCTTGCAGCCAGTTTCCATTTCTGCTCCCAATATTTGCGTTTGTTGCATATATCCCCATTTCCATGTTGCTGTATATTATCAATGTGTAGTAAATGTTGAATATTTTTTTTTTTTTACCATCAAACTGTTTGTGGCCCCGTTTAAAGTCCCAGTCTGAGGAATTCATGTTTTGACTCTATGTATCAGGGATGTGGTCCACAATCAGTTTAAGCAATTAGTTGCGGTAGAGGGTCTCTTTGAACAGTAATAGCTCTGTAGAGAGATTCCTGTCCATTCATAAACTAAAGCATAATAAACACAGTTTACTACGCTTCAGTTATGAATGAACAGAGTCAGTGATTGTTACTGATCACTGACTCTGTCATTTTCAGACAAGGAAGGGGTCGGTAAATTACATATTTACCGGCCCCTTCACCACTCTCCATCCTGACATATCCCCTGCAGCAGCCTGTGAGATGGGGAAGGGGCGAAACCGGCTGGGCTGCGGTGGAGGGGAGGGGGGCAGGAGAGAGTACTGGAGAAGAGCACAGGGCAGCGGTACAGAGCACGGGGACTGGAGAACAGCAAAGGGGGGGGATCTGGAGAAGATCATGGGGACCAGAGAATAGCATGGTGACTGGAGAAGATGGGAGAGAGCACAAAAGTTGCCGGGGAAGATCACAGGGGGGCCAGGACAGAGCAGAGGGGCCTCTGGGCAACAGAAGGAAGCTGCACAGGAGGGGCATATAGAGGAACTGATGCCCTCCATGTTCCTGCAGCCGCAGGAGCAACATGGTGCCCTACTGTCCAGCTGTAGAGGGGAGCTACATGGGCCCCCTGGAGCATAGGGGTTGGTTGCAATGGTGACCCCTGTAGTTACGCCCCTGCAGATAGGCATTTCTGGTGGTAAGGGGGAGAGCCTTTATGAAACCTGACTTTTTTCAGCCCCTGACTATTTGTAAAATATTTGATGTGGCACTCGTAGTGAAAGGTCTGGGGACCCCTGGCCTTATACCTTTCTAGGCTTCAGCTGGTATACTCATGTCTGTTGGTGACAATGTCATTGCTGGTGGAACACGTTTCGTCTTGCTTCGGCACAGCCTCGCCCCGGGCTCCAGAGCTGATAAGCATCGAGTGTCCCACAATTAAGGTTTATGCAAATGGCCCAACCTCTCTCCGGCTCTGTGAAGTTGTCCTGAAGCGGAAGACCTGTTGTCCCTTCTAATTAGTCCGGCGGTGTCATTCTGCATGTTAAGCAACCGCCTGCACTCCTATTCCACACAAACAGCTCCGGGGACTTCCCAGAAGGACTTGCAGCCGAAATTCACTTGCTGCTATTTGAACGGCATTGTTCTTTGTAGATAAAACTTTCCATCCCAGCGGGCAGCCAGATGAAATGTGCGCTCTTCATTTGTTTTTATGTTGTCCGCTCTGACAGACGGACAAAAATAAGGACTTCGTTCTTCATCTTTCTCCTTTTTTTTGTGTTGTAATAAGCATCTTTAAGCAGTCAATACACCTATTACTTGACTCTATCTATATGCAAATGTTAAACTCTCAGTGCGCTCTCCTTTTTTTAATGAAAAGATATTAATCTTTACAGTGAACGATCCCCGCATTTCACAAACGCTTTAAAACTTTGAAATATTCATATTTACCGTGACTGCAGTGGCTCGAAATACGGAGCCAAGCCATTGCTTTGAAACTAATTTCCATTGTTAGAACTCTTTTCTTTTTTTAAGAGGAACTCCGAGTCAGACACGAAACTCTACAGCAGTTAAAACGCACCTCTACTAGGGAAACACAGATCTACCGGGAAACAAAGATCTACTGGGGAAACAAAGATCTACCCAGGAAACAAAGATCTACCGGGGAAACTAAGATCTACCCAGGAAACAAAGGTCTACCCAGGAAACAAAGATCTACCCAGGAAACAAAGATCTACCCAGGAAACAAAGATCTACCCAGGAAACAAAGATCTACCCGGGAAAACAAAGATCTACCCGGGAAAACAAAGATCTACCGAGGAAACAAAGATCTACCCAGGAAACAAAGATCTACCGGGAAAACAAAGATCTACCCGGGAAACAAAGATCTACCCGGGAAAACAAAGATCTACCGGGGAAACAAAGATCTACCAGGGAAAACAAAGATCTACCCGGGAAAACAAAGATCTACCTGGGAAACAAAGATCTACTGGGGAAACAAAGATCTACCTGGGAAACAAAGATCTACCCGGCAAACGAAGATCTACCCGGGAAACAAAGATCTACCCGGGGGAACAAAGATCTACCTGGGAAACAAAGATCTACCGGGGAAACAAAGATCTACCAGGGAAACAAAGATCTACCGGGGAAACAAAGATCTACCCGGGAAACAAAGATCTACCGGGGAAACAAAGATCTACCCGGGAAACAAAGATCTACCAGGGAAATAAAGATCTACCGGGAAAACAAGGATCTACCCGGGAAACAAAGATCTAACTGGGAAACAAAGATCTACCCGGGAATTGGAGATCTACCGGGAAACAAAGATCTACCCGGGAAACAAAGATCTACTGGGGAAATAAAGATCTACCGGGGATATAAAGATCTACCAGGGAAACAAAGATCTACCGGGGGAAACAAAGATCTACCCGGTAAACAAAGATCTACTGGGGAAATAAAGATCTACCGGGGATATAAAAATCTACCGGGGAAACAAAGATCTAACGGGGGAACAAAGATCTCCTAGGGGAAACGAAGATCTACCAGTGGAAACAAAGATCTAACTGGGAAACAAAGATCTACAGGGAAAATAAAGATCTACCCGGGAAACAAAGAGCTAACGGGGAAACAAAGACCTACTGGGGGAAACAAAGATCTACCAGGGAAACAAAGATCTTCTGGGGAAACAAAGATCTACCCAGGAAACAAAGATCTACCAGGGAAATAAAGATCTACTGCGGAAACAAAGATCTACCGGGGGAAATAAAGATCTACTGGGGAAACAAATATCTGGGGAAACAAAGATCTACCCCGGGAAACAAAGATCTACAGGGGAAATAAAGATCTACCCGGGAAACAAAGATCTACCAGCGGAAACAAGGATCTAACTGGGAAACAAAGAGCTACTGGGGGAAACAAAGATCTACAGGGGGAAACAAAGATCTACCGGGGAAACAAAGATCTACCGGGTAAACAAAGATCTTCGGGGGAATTTAAATATAAACTCCATATAAATATCCCATAGTTTGTAGACGCTATAACTTTTGCGCAAACCAATCAATATACGCTTTTTGGGATTTCTTCTTACCAAAAACATGTAGCAGAATACATATTGGCCTAAATTGATGAAGAAATTCGATTTTTTTAAAACATTTTTTTTAATTGGATATGTTTTATAAAGAACGAGTGAGAAAGTGCGTGAAAAAGCTCCATTTTCCGGAGTGTCTTTGTGCAAAGCCTGAATAATGAATGATCCAAATAACTAGAAATATTTTTTTTTATCAACTTGCATGAAATCATTCCTCTGAAATACGCATTCTGGTCAGTGCATCCCGATCGGAGTGTATTATCCTCCTTGCATATGATGTCTGTTTGATCGCTTCCATCAGCCTGTAAATAGATTTCCCCCTTTTTTTTTCTCCCGGCATTATCGTTTTAAAAAAAACGCACTTTGCGTTCGTTCTCTGCCGCCGTCATTGTTTTGCTTTATCTCCCGTTTGCATGTAAACCAATTAATTATTTTACCGTCGGTCCTTTTATAGCCACGGACTGACCATAATAGCCGGCATATTTTTATTCAATTAATGAGTGTTTGACGAACGGCCTAATGCATCATGACTGTAATAGCTCGTTGTGCGGAAGCTGGCGGCGTCCTGCCCGCCGCCGGACAGCGAATCTTTTCAGAACAAAGTAAATAATCAAATCATAAAATCCTCCGTAGCTTCTGGAAAAAAAAAAAAAATGTTTACAAAAATTGAATGTTCCCAACTAATGCGTTCCGCTTTTTTTTTTTTTTTTTTTCGTGTTTTTGGCACATTTAAAATAATGTTTTTCACAACAAGATAAAGGGGTCTGTTTTATCAAACAGCTACAAACGGCTTAAAGCGGGCGATAGGATTCCAGCTATCGCTTTACATAAAGCAGAAGGGGCACCATATCGGGTTAGAAACTTGGTTGCTGCTGTGGGGGAGGGGGAGGGGGGCTTAAAGGGTATGTTAGCTCAAAACTTTGTTTTATAGTTTTGGATAAAGTGTGGTAGGCATAGGTGTGCTCCACCTAATCACTATGTGCAGTGCGATTCCCCCCACTGCCTGGGCTACCCCCTGTGTTGGCCCCCCAACCCCCCCCTGCCCGCAACACAGTGCTGCTGGCTTCCCTCCTCTCCTCTCCCCCCGGCTGCTGCGGGGATGTTTCGGGATGGAGAATGGGGGAAGGGGCTGGTAAATATGTAATTTACTGGCCGCTTCCTTTTCTAAATGCACACACTCGCTCACTGTGCCCATTTATGACTGAAGACTAGTAAACTGCGTTTACTATGCTTGAGTTTGTGAATGAACAGGAAGCCGCTCAGCACAGAGAACTTCCTATTCATTCACTGCCCAGTGCAGCTGAGGCTGCAGAGAAGAAGCCTGAGAAGAAAACAACAAGCCGATTACTGGCTTCTGTAAAAGGGACAACGGTCCCACACAGTGCTCCTAACCAGTGCCCACCAGTGCTCCTAACCAGTGCCCACCAGTGCTCCTAACTAGTGCCCACCAGTGTCACCTACCAGTGCCCATCAATACTGCTAACCAGTGCCCACTATTGTCACCTACCAGTGCCTGTCAATACTGCTAACCAGTTCCCACCAGTACCACCTACCAGTGCCCATCAATACTGCTAACTAGTTCCCACTATTGTCACTTACCAGTGCCCATCAATACTGCAAACTAGTTCCCACCAGTGTCACCTACCAGTGCCCATCAATACTGCTAACCAGTGCCCACTATTGTCAGTTACCAGTGCCCATCAATACTGCTAACCAGTTCCCACCAGTACCACCTACCAGTGCCCATCAATACCGCTAACCAGTGCCCACCAGTGTCACCTACCAGTGCCCATCAATACTGCTAACCAGTTCCCACCAGTACCACCTACTAGTGCCCATCAATACTGCTAACCAGTGCCCATCAGTGTCACCTACCAGTGCCCACCAATACTGCTAACCAGTGCCCACTAGTGTCACCTACCAGTGCCCATCAATACTGCAAACCAGTGCCCACCAGTGTCACCTACCAGTGCCCATCAATACTGCTAACCAGTGCCCCCCAGTGCCCATCAATACTGCTAACCAGTGCCCACCAGTATCACCTATCAGTGTCCATCAATGCTGTCAATCAGTGCCTATTAGTGCCTCATCATCAGTGCCACCTATCAGTGCCGCCCATCAGTGCCACCTCCGAGTGCCCATCAGTGCCACCTATCAGTGCAGTCTCATCAGTGCCTCCTGATTAGTGCCCACCAGTGCTGACCTCATCAGTTCCACCTATCAGTGCCCATCAGTGCTGCCAATTAGTGCCCATCAGTGCCTCATCAATGCCACCTATCAGTGTCTATAAGTGCCCATCAGTGCCTGCTGATCATTGCCGCCTATTAGTGCCACCTATCAGTGCCCATCAGTGCAGCCACATCAATGAAGAAGAAAAATTACCCGTTTGCAAAATTTTACAACAAACTATGAAAACTGTTTGGTTTTTTATTTGTTTTTTTTACATTTTTGGTCTTTTTTTTGTTTGTTTAGCAAGAAATAAAAAAAGTGGTGATCAAATACGACAAAAAGAAAACTCTATTTATAGGAACAAAATGATAAAAATGTCATCTGGGTACAGTGCTATATGACCGCGTGATTGTCATTCAAAGTATGACAGCCCTGAAAGCTGAAAATTGTCCTGGGCAGGAAGGGGGGTGGGGGTGTGCCCGGTATTGAAGGGGTTAATAGCGTTGTATTCTTCCTCTTGCTGTATATTGTTGTGATAAGTCAGAAGTTTTTTTACTCTCGGAGTTGTAAAGTTACTAATAAGCCGACTTGAATAATAACTCCGCTGTCCCCGGCTGGGAAACAATAAGTTCCCTCCCCCGATGATAATAGACGCGGGCCTTTAAATTTCTGCGCGAAGTCGAGTAGGCGGGAAAAAAATAAATAAAAAATTCCAAAAGCCGCTGATGAAGAATGTAAATTGTATCCACTTAGCGACACAAATAGTCCAATTATTAGGTTACCTTTTTCAATGTATAACAAGAGCGTTGTGGGTGAACCATCAGACCGGCGAATAGAAAGGAAAGCGTTCTGTTTAGAAACACACCTGTTTGTGACAATGGAAGGAAAACGTTCGATGTGATAATAGAAAGCTTGTGTGATACAAAGTAACGAGAATGGAAAGCGGGAACAAGAGGAGCCACAGGTGAGCCGGGGGAGGGGACAGAACATTAAAACTTCATTTATTCTACTTTGTAGATAAGTGGATACAATTTACAGTTTTCACCAGTTGCTTGTGTCTAGTGTGATATTTCCTCAGCATGAGACATCGAAGGAACTATGAAGACAAGAGTCTTCAAAGAGTTGTGGCACCTGGAGGAGCGATCAGGAAAGACGACCGTGTTATTAATACAATTATTAAGGCGGAACTAAACTGTCTCAACTCACGCCACAGCAAAAAAAAAAAAACAAGAGCTAACGCGTTTCAAGGGATATACATTCCGCATACGCGTTTCGGAGCCCTGAAACGCATTAGCATGGCTTTTGTCAATCTTATTTTACTATTTAACCACTTCAATACCACGGTATAGAGAGAGAGAGATGGCTACAGCGCCACTCTGTTGTTCTGGGGGGGCGTCCTAGGGAACACGCCTCCCCCCCCCCGGGGCACACATCGGGCAGGCTCTGTGATCGAGGGAAAGGGTCAGTCACAGCTGATCACATGTAAACAAATTGCCAGTTATCGGCATTCCATCACGGCGTGAGGAGAGGAGAGCCGGTAACTGGCAAGTCTGACAGGGGACATTTACACTGACATCAGTGCTGCCTCATCAGTGCCCATCAGTGAAAAAGAAAAATTACTTTTTTTTGCTAAATCTAATAACAGAAACTAAGAAACTTTTTTTTCTGTCTTTTTTGTTATGTTTAGCAAAAAGAAAAACCAGCGGTGATTAAATGATTAAATACCACCAAAAGAAAGGTCTATCTGATTGGAAGAAATGCTAAAAATGTAATATGGTTACAGTGTTGTATGACTGCGTAATTGTCATTCAAAGTGTGACGGCGCTGAGGGCTGAAAATTGTCCTGGGCAGGAAGGGGGTGAAAGTGTCCGGTATTGAAGGATTTAACCAATAAATGGTGCTTAAAGCAGAACTTCGCTCTCTCAATCAACACGACCTATTTTTAATGCCACTAGCTTTAGTAAATAGGAAGGTATATTAGATTTACTTTATTTTTTATTTTATTTATTTTACATTTCTTCAGTTACTTTCATGGTTTCTGGCCTAGGCCAAAATGATGTCATACATCCCAGGAGTCTTCAGGGAAGGAGGAGGGGTTTTCTCAGCTAAGCACACCCTCCTACTTGCATGCCTGAGCTAAGGGCAGATGGATTCCATTGGCCACATAAGATAGCTGGCGATAAGATGGCCTTTAAAGGCTAGAGCTTAAATACCCTTTTGGGTCAGGGGACACGCCCAGCATTGTTTCAGGAAATTCTGTAAGTACCATTAGAAGTTCTGGCAGAAATATTGTTGGTACTATTGGATGTCCTGGCAGGGATAATGTTGGTATCATTGGATGTCCTGGCAGGGATAATGTTGGTATCATTGGAAGTCCTGGCAGGGATAATGTTGGTATCATTGGTAGTCCTGGCATGGATAATGTGAGTACCACTAGAAGTCCTGGCAGGGATAATGTTGGTATCATTGGATGTCCTGGCAGGGATAATGTTGGGATCATTGTAAGTCCTGGCAGAGATAATGTTGGTATCATTGGAAGTCCTGGCAGAGATAATGTTGGGATCATTGTAAGTCCTGGCAGAGATAATGTTGGTATCATTGGAAGTCCTGGCAGCAATAATGTTTCTATCATTGGAAGTCCTGGCAGGGATCATGTGCGTACCACTAGAAGTCCTGGCAGAGATAATGTTGGGATCATTGTAAGTCCTGGCAGAGATAATGTTGGTATCATTGGAAGTCCTGGCAGGGATAATGTTGGGATCCTTGGAAGTCCTGGCAGGGATAATGTTGGGATCATTGGAAGTCCTGACAGCAATAATGTTTCTATCATTGGAAGTCCCGGCAGGGATAATGTGAGTACCACTGGAAATCCTGGCAGGGGTCATGTGCGTACCACTAGAAGTCCTGGCATGGATAATGTTGGGATACTTGGAAGTCCTGGCAGGGATAATGTTTCTATCATTGGAAGTCCTGGCAGGGATATAGTGATTACCATTGGAAGTCCTGGCAGGGATAATGTGAGTAGCATTGGAAGTCCTGGCAGGGATAATGTGAGTAGCATTGGAAGTCCTGGCAGGGATAATGTGAGTACCATTGGAAGTCCTGGCAGGCAGGGATATAGTGAGTGCCATTGGAAGTCCTGGCAGGGATATAGTGAGTACCATTGGAAGTCCTGGCAGGGATAATGTGAGTGCCATTGGAAGTCCTGGCAGGGATAATGTGAGTAGCATTGGAAGTCCTGGCAGGGATATAGTGAGTGCCATTGGAAGTCCTGGCAGGGATATAGTGAGTACCATTGGAAGTCCTGGCAGGGATAATGTGAGTGCCATTGGAAGTCCTGGCAGGCAGGGATATAGTGAGTGCCATTGGAAGTCCTGGCAGGGATATAGTGAGTACCATTGGAAGTCCTGGCAGGGATAATGTGAGTGCCATTGGAAGTCCTGGCAGGGATAATGTGAGTGCCATTGGAAGTCCTGGCAGGGATATAATGAGTACCACTGGAAGTCCTGCTAGAGATTTTGTGACTACCAATAAGAGGCCTGACAGGGAGGATTCTTCACGTACAACTGGAAGTACCATCAGGAATTCTGTGAGTACCGTTGGAAGTCCAGGCAGTGCCGGGAGTACTTGTAACAGAACATTTAAAGTGGTTGTAAGCCCTCACTTATACCCAGTGAAGTGACTGGCCTCAGGTGATACACAAAAATAAAACAAATCCTCCTCTATAGGTTGTACCTGTTTAACTGCAGCCCTCTCTCCAGTGCATCTGTTCAAAGTACACAGATCAAAGGCCATTTCTCAGGTCCAGAAGGCAGGGGGGTGGAGATCTGATGTCACACACACTGCACAGCTAGAGCAGGGAGCCGAGTGTAATCTGAGATCTGAGTGGAGGGAAAGGACACTCCCCTCTCTACAAAGTCTCTTAGTGAAACATGCACAGCTGAGACTGTCAATCAGCTTCTGTATGCTGGATGGGGAGCAGGGCTGTCTCTTGGAACTGCTTGGTGTTGGAATTGACTGTCAGAAGTGACTTGTGCAGAGGAAGGAGGCAGCAGACAGAAATCACACTCTGCTTTGGACTGAGGCAAGTACACACTATAGAGGGATTTGCTTTGTCCATTTTTCAG
Organism: Aquarana catesbeiana; assembly: GCF_042186555.1. NCBI lineage: Eukaryota > Metazoa > Chordata > Amphibia > Anura > Ranidae > Aquarana > Aquarana catesbeiana. Next base: position 279,375,528 of record NC_133334.1, read on the forward strand.
AGGGAGGTTTACATCCACGTTAAGTAATGTTCGGTGCACCGTCCAGCCCCAGCGGCTACCATAGATTAGGACAGGCTGCCGGCAGCCCTTAACAATAGCAGATATGTTCCAAAATCCCTGGTCTTGTCTTCTCCTCATCTGACTCCTCCAGGCGGTGCTGACTGTTCTGTACAGAATCGGCACCTGATTCTATAAAAGTGGGTTTAAGGTAATTGCTGAAGAGTGTTAGAATATAACATTCATTACATGCAGGATAATTACTGCTGCTAAGAAATGAGATGTGCACCTGCTCCCCCGACGGAACAATATGTCTTAAGAGCTATTACCCCCCCTCCCCCTCCCCCCTCCCCCCTCCTCGCTGATACTGTCATCTCCCCGGGGATGGTTGTGTCGCACCGGCAAACTGACAAAAGTTTTAAAGATTTCTCTCTGAATGTTTATCATGCTGGTCGTTACAAAAAAAAAAAAAATCCTCATTTTTGCATTCCTGATTTAGATAAAAGAGAAATTATAACTTAAAGCAGTATTAACCCCGAAAAGCAAAAACATGTATTCTTAGATGTGGTGGCTGCATTGGTTTTCTTTTCCCCCTCTGTCTTCACCTGGTGATCTGACCGGTAACGCACCTCCTGTATTAGAGCCCCCCCCCCCCACTCTGGATGAAGAAGCACAGGGGGGCACACATAGGCGTGTGCACAGGGTGTGCCAGGTGTGCCCAGGCACACCCTAATCACCCCGTGCACATTAGTGTTATTGCTCTGTGTGGCAGCAGAAATGGGAAAGATCTCCCTCTTACCGGCTCTGCCATAAGAAAAGTGTTTGTGCTCTTCTCTTTCACTGTGCCGGCAGGGAGATCGATGTGCCGGGGTCGTATATATGTAGACACCCGCATGTGTGTTTGAGCTTAAGGGTGCATCCCCTAATGCAATAGGCTGCACACACCTATGGGGGCACAGCAGGCACGTTTATGAGTGTTCGGTGATTTGTATGTACAATGATCAGAAGCCACTGTATTTTTTTTTGTTTTTTTTTGTTCCTGGCGTTTTTGGGTTATTTAGCTTTCAACAGGCCTTACCCTCCCTCTCTCCCTCCAGTTCTCTCCTCTGTGGTTCATAAGTATTCTCATATCAGGACCAATAAATCCGTATCAGTGTCACGCAAGGGTTAAAATAATAATTTTCTATTATGGCCGCCTGTAAAGGAAACATTCCCTGCGACTGTTCTATTCTCCATTATGAAGGGTTCGGCATGTGGTCATTAAGGACTGCATTTCCACCCGAACGCCCCCGATCAGATCTCATAGTTTGTTCTCCTCCTTCCCACACACACTTGTAAAACTGCCTCTCATTACCGCCGTATTCAGAAGCGTATTCTATGATCCGGGCTGATTAAATTAGCTTTGGGCTGATGGCGCCATTAAAGGTGTACAGCCAAATTGTACTCCGTGCCGCGTCTGCGGGAGAGAAATCAAATTGTTGTTTACAGAAGAGAAAACGAGCGGAACACAAAGGACGTAACATGGTGGGGGGGGGGGGAGTATGAGAAGTGATATTTTTACCTGGACACTTTAAATTGTCAATGTCAGCCGCATCCAAAAATACAGCTGGCGCTTCCCTGCCATGTAAGGCCTGTCCCACATGGGCTTCAGCTTGTATGAGAGCAGTACAAGGGGTATCTACTGTAGAGAGAAGACACGGCACCAGCCACTTTCAAAGCTGGAGATTAAATCAGTGGCGGGCCCGTCCGTTAGCGGCATTGGAGTGCCGCCCCCTCTATCCACAGCCGCCACCCCCATGCTCTATCCACGGCCACTATTTTGCAGGACACCCCCAGCCCCTTTTCATGTGTCCGGCCCCTTTCAGGACGCCGGGCTGGGTGAATTACAGCGGCGGGGGTGTTTTTTCGAAGTACCTGTTTAGAGCCAGAGGCTCTAATAGACTTCAAAATAAGGCTTCAAAATAGGGTGGGCTCGTGGCGCAGAGCATTGCGCCAGGAGCCCACCCAGGTGTTACAACAGCGAATGAATATTCGCTATTGAAACACTGATCCTCAATGCAGCCAATCAGAAGCAGGTCTGAAACCCGTTTTCCGATTGGCCGAAAAGAGAAGAGTCCCAATTGGCCGCCGAGGTGGAGGGAGGAAAACGGAAGCCGCCGTGGTGCCCGTGGAGAGCAGGGGGAGAGAAAGCCGCCGTCGCTGCCGAGCAAGGGATGCCGCCGGTGAAGCACGGGAGAAGCGATGCCCACCATAGATGGAGTAAGTGCACCAGACCCACCCGTTACTGTCCGCCCCCCGTCACAAAAAAAAAAATTTACCACCGGCTGCCATTGGATTAAATACCATTTTGGTCAGAGGACACGCCCGGTGTCTTTTCAGAGAACTCTGTCAGGAATTCTGTGTGTGCCATTGGAAGTTCATTTATCCCTGACCTGTCTGGTGTGTTCCTTGGCCTTCATGATGCTGTTTGTTCACTAAGGTTCTCTAATAAATCTCTGAGGGCTTCACAGAACAGCTGTATTTATACTGAGATTAAATTACACACAGGTGGACTCTATTTGCTAATTAGGTGACTTCTGAAGGCAGTTGGTGCCACTAGATTTTAGTTATGGGTATCAGAGTAAAGGGGGGTGAATACAAATACCCCCCCCACACTTTTCACATATTTATTTGTATCATTTATCATTTTCCTTCCACTTCACAATTATGAGCCACTTTGTGTTGGTCTATCACATAAAATCCCAATAAAATACAGTAACGTGTTTGGATGTAACTTGACAAAATGTGGAAAATGTCAAGGGGTGTGAATACTTTTTCAAATCACTGTAGTTAAAGGATTAATGGTGTCAGTGGGGACTTATCTGAGAGGCAGAAATTGCTCAAGGAACTCCAAGAAACCTCCGGAGGAACCCCAGGGATCCATGGAACTCTTGTTGAGGAACCTAGCTCTTCTCTTTCAGGTGTAAGGAGTTCTCCCTTGAAGGGAAGTTGATGGACCCATTTCCTTTTTTTTTTTTAACCCAGCAAACTATGTAACCTTTGGTGCCAATACTGTATCTGGTCGCTTTAAGCTTCGGAAAAAAAAAAAAGAGAGACCGCATAATTCCCGAGCATCTGCGTTGAGGGTATCAGTACTCTACGATCATTTTCACTACCCATTAGAATCCGCTGACACCACAGATCGATACACCCGGGCCTTCTCTCCATCTCATCCCACACAAGAGTCTGGAGAACCATCATCAGGTCTGGAGACAACGATTCAATAAACATCTGTCATGTATATTTAAAATTGCCATTACAGTGTTTTAATTATATTATCCGAACGCCAACCCTTTCCACCCGAGGATTCAAGCAGCAGTTCAAGAGCTGTAAGAAAATAAAACATGACACTACTCATTCTTTACCCATCCCCGAGCTAACATTTAAATTAATTTTCTTTCATCACAACAAAGTATTTTAATTGGAAATTAGTCTTGATTGCATGCATATTTTTTTTTCCTTATATGAGGATCTTTGATACAGCGGAGGGAGACAATGCTAAAGCCGGGGATATTATATGTACGAATGCTCAGCGCGAGACTGTCAGCGCCGGGCTTTGTTGATCAAAGCGCCTCAAATCGCAGCTTCCTGTAACCAATCGGATCGTGACTTTCACCGCCCAATGCACATTTTCCAGTGTGGGTTGGACTGCAACAGTTGTTTGTGGCTACACAAGCAACTGGTATTTTATGAACCTCTAGTGGTGATAGATACTAAGGAATATGGACAACCTGTCTCCACTTGGATATCAAAACCATTCAGTATACACTTTTAAGGGAGAATATATATATATATTTAATTGTAGAGGAGAACCGCACTCTGCTTACAATTTAGTGCCGGCAATAATCAGGTCTTCCCACCGACCTCATATATAGAGAAAAAGTCCAAGAGGTTGCTGCACTTAAAAGCACTTAGAAGCTCATGTGCTTCAACGGATCTTAGGAAGGGCGTAAGCATACTAGCCCGAAACGTAATCCACTCATATCTTAAACTGTGTAGGCATTTGTTGCCTTTGATATTGTTTGGAATGATTATGCTTGCTTTGTAATTCTTTCCTGAAGATGTTGTGAAATAAAGCAAGAAAGTTTTTAAGTGCAGCAACCTCTTGGACTATATATATATATATTAAAAAACACACCACTATATTCTATATATAGAATATGTGTGTATATATATATATATGTATATATATATATATATATATATATATATATATATATGTATGTATGTATATATATATATATATATATATATATATATATATATATATATATATGTATGTGTGTGTATGTATATATATATATATATATATATATATATATATATATATATATAGTAAAAATACACCACTAAACCAATGACCTATACTCTATGGAAACCCAAAAATTTAAATCTCCAACATAATAATATACAGTGCATCTGGAAAGTATTCACAGCACTTGACATTTTCCACATTTTGTTATGTTGCGGCCTTATTCCAAAATGGATTCAATTCATTATTTTCCTCAAAATTCTACAAACAATCCCCCATAATGACAACGTGAAAGAAGTTTGTGTCGAAATCTTTGCAAATTTATTAAATTATAAAATAAAAATCCCATGTACGGACGAAAACGAGGGGTGGAGGGGTGGTCTTTAGTCACCTTGTAAAAGTGGGTGGAACTCCACTTTAAAGAAGAATTCCAGATATAACATTTTTTACATAGTTACATTGTTCCGGCATGGACCAGTGTTACTAATGTACACACGGCCGGACTTTCCGGCAGGAAAAGTCAGACGGAATCGTTTCATCGGACATTCCGATCGTGCGTGGGCCTTATCTGACTTTTTCTTTCGAAAATTCTGACGGACCTAGAAATAGAACATGTTTTAAATCTTTCCGCCTCAACTCCGACGGAACCAGTTCCTATCGGGAAAACTGCTCGTCTGTACGCTGTTCCGACAGAACAAAAACGACGCATGCTCTGAAGCAAGTACGAGACAGAAGTTATTGGCTACTGGCTATTGAATGTCCTTTTTCTAGTCCCGTCGTACGTGTTGTACCTCACCGCGTTCTGGACGGACAGACTTTGGTCGGACTTTGGATTGACCGTGTATAGGCAAGACCGCTGGAATGGACTTCCGTCGGAGAAACCTTCGGAGTTTATTCTGACGGACAAACCGGTCGTGTGTATGCGGACTAAGTATATACCGGACTCATCACACTTTTTAAATGAAGGGCCAGTTTACTGCCCTTTAGGCTTTGGGGGGGCCGGACTGTGGCCAGTGGGAGTAGAAAATGCCCTGGCATCAGTGGGAGGAATAGTGCCCCATCGTTGGTTTTAGTGGGAGAAATAGTGCCTCATCGATGGTGTCAGCGGGAGGAACAGTGCTCCACCAATGGTGTCACTGGGAGGAATGGTGTCTCATCAATGGTGTCTCATCATTGGTGTCAGTTGGAGGAATAGTGCCCCATCAATGGAGCCACTGGGAGGAATGGTATCTCATCATTGATGTCAGTGGGATGAATATTGTCCTATTGATGCTGTCACTGGGAGGAATGATGTATCATCATTGGTGTCAGTGGGAGGAACGGTGCCCCGTTGATAGTGTCACTGGGAAGAATGGTATCTCATCAATGGTGTCTCATTGTTGGTGTCAGTTGGAGGAATAGTGCCCCATTGATGGTGTCAGTGGGAGGAATGGTGTCTTATCAATGGTGTCAGTTGGAGGAATAGTGCCCCATTAATGGTGTCATTGGGAGGAATAGTGTTCCATCGTTGGTTCTAGTGGGAGGAATAGTGTCCCATCGTTGGTTCTAGTGGGAGGAATAGTGTCCCATCGTTGGTTCTAGTGGGAGGAATAGTGCCCTGTTGGTAACAATGAAAGGAATAGTGCCCCATCAATGGTGTCAGCGGGAGGAACAGTGCTCCACCAATGGTGTTACTGGGAGGAATGGTGTCTCATCAATGGTGTCTCATCATTAGTGTCAGTGGGAGGAATAGTGCCCCATCAATGGAGTTACTGGGAGGAATAGTGTCTCATCATTGATGTCAGTGGGAGGAACGGTGTCCCATTGATGGTGTCAGTGGGAGGAATGGTGTCTCATCATTGGTGTCAGTGGGAAGAACGGTGCCCCATTGATGGTGTCAGTGGGAGGAATGGTGTCTCATCATTGGTGTCAGTGGGAAGAACGGTGCCCCATTGATAGCGTCACTAAGAGGAATGGTGTCTCATCACTGGTGTCAGTTGGAGGAATAGTGTCCCAAAGGTCGGATAAAGGCAAGCAAAGGGCCACATTCATCCCCCGGACCACTGTAGGATCCCAGTAGAAGCTGGAAATCGCTGTAGTTTATAATGCTATTCCAGTGATCTCCGCTTGCTTCCAGGTCCCATCTCTTCTATAAAACTGGATCTTCTGTAAAACGGGATGAGGCGAAGGTTAATACAGCTTAATTACTTTTTATTTTCTCTTCTCGTGTTCTTGAGAAGTTCGGATAAGTCTGTGGGCCTTATGAGGTTTCCACTGGAGTTTAGGAAAGATGCCATTACCTCAGCAGCACTCGGAATGCGTGGAACGCAGAGCTCCCAGTTCCGTCTAACAGTATAAAAATAGTAGAATAATTGAAGCAGGTCAGAGCTCTACTTTCTCTTACTGATCATGACATTGAAATCTCTCTCTCTCTCTCTCTGTGAAGAGCGCAGCGTGATTGATCTTAGTTAAGCTCTGGGGCACTTTGCTTGGGGGCTGCCCCCGTTCTGCTGCTGCGTCTTCTTCCCTTTCATCCTGACCTTTCCGTTCTCAATCAATACTTTTGTTTGCTCAATAAAAGAGTATCCAGGCTTTTGTGTGCTTGGGTGGCGAATGATCCATTTCACTTTCTGCTACAAATGGATTAAGCAAGGTTAGACGAGGCGAATTAAATATTTATCACCAGTGCAAATACAGGTTTTGTGCCATTTCATAAATCTAGAAAAAGAAAAAAAAAGGACGGTGACATGATCAATGCAAAGCTAGGACTGCAAGACTGGATAATTGGTGGGTGTGTCTGTAGGCAGGTGCAGTATACTTTCTCCACTGCAGGTGGCGCTCTTCCACAGCGGCACTGCAGTTGGAGAGGAGGTCAAGAGGAACATGGTTCCTCTATGGCAGCGGTCCCCAACCTCCCTGTCACTAGGGACCGGCCACTTGGAAGTCAACCCCTCCACACATCAGGGGGTGGTCGCTGGTTGTTTGTGTGGTGGTTGCAGCATGTCGAGGGGGGTTTGCAGCTTGTCAACAGGGGGAGATTTGGTGGTTGTAGCCAGCATAACCTGCACTGCCTCCCTCCAACCACCAGAGAGCGCCCACTCCCCTTCTCCTTGCACCACCACTCCCTTCCCTCTCTACTGCTACCCCCGCCACGCATCCCAGGTCCAAGCAGGCCACTGACCAGGACCAGTCCACGCCCTGGAGGTTGGGCACCCATGCTCTATGGTTTCCTGGGTCACTGGGAAAGCTATTCCATTAGTTGCTGCCGCCCCGTGTGACTCTGGCAGCTGTCTTGGGTCAGGCAGAGCCTTTTTAAAACCCTGGCTCCCAGGTTTGGCATGTATTTTGAGAGTGGGTAGAGTAGGGAACCAGTACCTCACCTGGTAGAGACAGATCTAGTGGCAGGGAAAGATTCTTGACGAGGAGGGAACAAGTAGGGCTCGCAACTTCTCTGGACATCTTCCTGCTTGGGCACAAGATGGCCAGGCTGCATTCTGCCCTTCCTATCAGGTGCTGCCAGTTTGGCTGAATCTACACACTGTTGGACTCATTTGTGTTCCCGGTTGGGCTGCCTTCCTACTGGGTTAATTGTGAACTGTCTGCATTATTTCAATACAATTTCTTTCATTGCACTTAGACTGTGTATTATTGCCGCTGCACCCCACCTACATGTCTGTCCCCAGTAGGGAACCAGATGCTGCTTAACAGCATTCCTGTGCTTAGGGCAATCATTGATATATGCCATTCAGAGCTGACCAGGCTTCTTGCTCAATGGATATACACTTGAAGGGCTTCTGCTCAAAGCTTGTTGAAAGCACAAGGTCCACTTTTCACATGTGTTGCCCATTACCACATAGCATGCATTATTTTATGCATTGTTGGGTAAGGCAGCCCATTCATTTTGAAGGTAGTGCTTCCACACATCCTCTGGACACTCAACCCCCCCATGCTAGGTTTCCTGGGCTTTGCACTCCCACCTGTGGACCCCTGACTGGCATGGCAAGTGTCGCTGGGTAGAGGGGAAGGAGACCAGCAAATGTACCTACCTAATAAGAAACCTCGAAGCGACGTGCATTACATCACTTCTGTTTTTTTTGGCAGGGGAAGAAGCTAATGGAGCAGGGCTTTGCTTCCTCGTGACAGAGCCTCCAACAAGGAGAACACTGTGCATCACAGTAGTGACATCACCCCCGAACGCACCTCAACCATGTTTCCTGGGTTTAAGACATCCATCTGTGGACCCAAGACCAACATAGTGGGGGCTGCTGGGTAGAGGGAAGAGAGACCAGCAAATGTACCTACCTAATAAGAACCCCGAAGTGATCTGCATTACATCACTTCTGGGCTTTTTGGCTTTAGAAGAAGCTAATGGAGCAGGGCTTTACTTCCTCGTGACAGAGTCTCCAGCAAGGAGAACACTGAGCAGCACAGTACTGACATCACCCCCTAACGGCCTCCCCCATGTTTTCTTGGACCCAGGACCGCCATGGGGGGCAGTATTGAGACAGGTTCATCTAGCATTCAGGGCAAGGATGCAGAACTGCACCCCCTCTCCCACTCTTAATGCATGCCGTAGAATGGATTTACTGCCCCGTGTCCATTCTTTGTCCCCTTGCTCCATTGTGTCCAGGGCAGCTGCCCCTCCTGCCCACGCCTTGTCCCAGCCCTGATGGCGGGTGCCGCTGGGTAGAGGGGAGGGAGACCAGCAAAAGTACCTACCTAATAAGAACCCAGAACCAACGTGCATTACATCATTTCTGGGCTTTGCTGTCACAGTGGCTGAAGAAGAAGCGAAGGGAGCAGGGCTTTGCTTCCTCATGTCAGAGCCTCCAGCAAGGAGAATGATGAGCAGGACAGTAGTGAGGTCACTAAATCTCAGTCCAGATTTCCTGAGACTAGTCAGCGGCAGCAGTGTCTTAGATCTCATGCTGCAGGTATACAGCTAGGAGGCATGCCTAGGCACACTCATATATCAGGAAGAGCAGTACCAGGAAGGAATTCCAGACGAAAGGCAGATCTTTCAGGGTACTGCAGGAAATGACATATCTGAGGGGATGTTCTGTACACCATCTGTGTACAGCGCGCCTCCAGGTGGCCATATTGCATTTCACGGAAAATTACAGATTGAAAAGGAAAGGGAATTTTTAATAACATTCATATACAGTATGACTTGTGTAGCAATAGTATAAGCTTTTTTTTTTTTTTTTTGCACGAAACTGGAGTCACTCTTCAAGTCCGTGTACCTCGAGTGATCCATCCATGATGCCACAAATATAGATTTTAAATCACCAAGTCCCTGTTAGTTAAGTGGCCAATGCAAGGCATAGCCAGTCTTTGCGCAATCACGCCTTTCACAAGCGCCACGCGCTCGGGTTCCCTCTTCTTCTGCTGACGCGCGTCTCCCGCCTCCTCCCTTGTCCGTCACCGTCTTGTATTTAATATTTATGCTCCACCATCTGCTTGCCAAGCTGCATAAGACTGGAATAATGCTCTTTAAACTTGACAAAATATAACAATATCAAAGGGGATCGCTCACTTATTATTTACAAGGCACATCAGTTTAAAAGGATTTGCTGACATGAGCCCAACGCTCTTACACGCGGGGGTATTCGTGGCGGCGCGGGGAATCTTCATCTCGCTTTTTTTACAACGTGAGCTGTTTTTTTTGTTTTTTTGTTTTTGTTTTCTTTTTACCCAGGAGCCCAAAAGTAATGGGACTTACAGGCACGTCTCCGATCTCGTATTCAGATGGATGTCTTGCGACGGATGCTTGTCTCGCATACCGCCGGGAAAAGCGCCACAGATATACGCACACATTGCTATGCTAAAGAAAACGATTCCTTCCGTGGGCATCCCGAAGGGTTAATTTGCCTCTGACACTGATGCCGCCTCCTTTTTAATACGATTAACGCCGAAACTCTCTAGATCAATATTTACACGCCTAATTGCTGCATCCTCGCGTGCATCTATAAAATACGTCCTCTGAAAAAAAATTTGTATGCATTGCATAATTACAGCTGGCTAATGAGAATCATTTAGGAAGACAGATGTGCAAATGTTCCAGCGCCGCCCCACCCCCACCCCCCGAAATGCGCAATTTAATAAGCAATTGTGTACGCGCTGGTGTCTGCACTGTCTGTTTTCGTGGACGTCTGCTGGTGGATTTTTTTTTTAATCATTTTGGCTCTGTCTGGTTTTCTCTGTCCGTTACGGTAAACAAACAGGTTCGGTTTGGGGACTTCACCTTCCAAATGGGGTCGTTCGGTAGAATCTCCACTGTACCTGGATGGGCTCCTCTCTCTGCAAGTATAAAGCTGAACTGAAAGCAGTTGAATGCAGCTCTGTATACATTCATAAATACAATATTAGATATATTTTATTAGTGAAAGCGGTATCGGTATTGATTTGTTATTCTCTTGCAGGTTCTCTACAATAAAGCTTAGGTTAGAAGTTGCAGCGCTTATATGCTGACTTTGGTCTTTCTTCTGATCACAAATCTAAGGAATATCTTGCCACTGACCACCAATCTAAAGGACATTCTTCCCACTGATCACCAATGTAAGGAACATTCTTCTCACTGATCACCAATGTAAGGAACATTCTTCTTACTGATCACCAATGTAAGGAGCATTCTTCTCACTGATCACCAATGTAAGGAACATTCTTCACACTGATCACCAATGTAAGGAACGTTCTTCTCACTGATCACCAATGTAAGGAACATTCTTCTCACTGATCACCAATGTAAGGAACATTCTTCCCACTGATCACCAATGTAAGGAACATTCTTCTCACTGATCACCAATGTAAGGAACATTCTTCTCACTGATCACCAATGTAAGGAACATTCTTCCCACTGATCACCAATGTAAGGAACATTCTTCTCACTGATCACCAATGTAAGGAACATTCTTCTCACTGATCAGCAATGTAAGGAACATTCTTCCCACTGATCACCAATGTAAGGAACATTCTTCTCACTGATCACCAATGTAAGGAACATTCTTCCTACTGACCACCAATGTAAGGAACATTCTTCCCACTGATCACCAATGTAAGGAACATTCTTCCCACTGATCACCAATGTAAGGAACATTCTTCTCACTGATCACCAATGTAAGGAGCATTCTTCTCACTGATCACCAATGTAAGGAACATTCTTCCCACTGATCACCAATGTAAGGGACATTCTTCTCACTGATCACCAATGTAAGGAACATTCTTCCCACTGATCACCAATGTAAGGAACATTCTTCTCACTGATCACCAATGTAAGGAACATTCTTCTCACTGATCACCAATGTAAGGAACATTCTTCTCACTGATCACCAATGTAAGGGACATTCTTCTCACTGATCACCAATGTAAGGGACATTCTTCCCACTGATCACCAATGTAAGGGACATTCTTCTCACTGATCACCAATGTAAGGGACATTCTTCCCACTGATCACCAATGTAAGGAACATTCTTCCCACTGATCACCAATGTAAGGAACATTCTTCTCACTGATCACCAATGTAAGGGACATTCTTCCCACTGATCACCAATGTAAGGGACATTCTTCCCACTGATCACCAATGTAAGGGACATTCTTCCCACTGATCATCAATGTAAGGGACATTCTTCTCACTGATCACCAATGTAAGGGACATTCTTCCCACTGATTACCAATGTAAGGCACATTTTTGCCACTGATTACCAATGTAATGGACATTCTTCTCAGTGATCACCAATGTAAGGAACATTCTTCCCACTGATCACCAATGTAAGGGACATTCTTCTCACTGATCACCAATGTAAGGGACATTCTTCCCACTGACCACCAATCTGATATTCTTCCCACTGACCACCAATTTGATATTCTTCCCACTGGCCACCAATCTAAATGACTTTCTTCCCACTGATCACCAATCTAAGGGACGTTCTTCCCACTGATCACCAATCTAAGGTACATTCCTCCCACTGACCACCAACCTAAGAGACCTTCTTCTCAGTGGCCACCAATCGAAATGACATTCTTCCCACTGACCACCAATCTAAGGGACATTCTTTTCACTGACCACCAATCTAAAGGATATCCTTCCCACTGACCAACAATCTAAGAGACAGTTTTGGTTTGACTCAAATTATTTAACTTTAGCAGGGATGCTCTGAAACCTGAAAGCTATTTCAAGATGTTAAAAAGGTTGGGAAAGGTTGAGCTACACCATTACATGGATAAATGAGAACAACCAAAGACAGTTCATTAATGTCCTTGGAGAACTCCTAGTCACAGGCCACCGTTGAAATCCAGTTTCCTGAGCAGTAAACCATATCAGTGTGAATGAGACCCAACAGAAAGGAAAAGACCGCTCCCAAGTTCGAAGCCAGATGTAAATGCATTGTTTTAAGAAATGAAGGAAAAGCTTATACTTTCCCATCCTCGGTCACGGTGGTTAAGTAGAAATCATTTTGCCTTGTTTCGCTCCTGAGAACTCTTACCCCGCTGGGTCCTGTAACTGCTATTTATACCATTTTCCCCAAAGATCGAGAGCAATTTCATTGTAATTCCCCAAAGCTGCTACCGGCGTATCGCATGGCATTTGTCCAATTATTTGCGCTCTAAAAGGGTGCCCAGGACATAACGGATGGAAACGGAGATCTCGTCCTTCTCAGCTTCAAAACAATTTCCTCTGCAAATGTTCATAGGCCAATAAAGAGGCGATTTCACACACATTTGCCAGAAAACACTTGCCTGGCAGCTGTGAAGAGGCAATGAGAAAAATGGCCTTTTAATGGACCTTTCGACCTTCTTGTATGTTTTTTTAATTTTCTGAGCACTGAAGGATTGTGTGTTGAGCGACAAAGCCGCAGTTTGTATTGACTGTAAAGCAGGATTGATGCTTCTGCATAAACATGATCTGCTGTGTGAAATATTCTGGTCCATCATGACTGTGCTGCTGTGACCAGAGACCATTCCAACAAGACATCTCAAATTCAAGGTTCTCTAGAATAAAGCTTAGGTTAGAAGTAGCAGCGCTTATATGCTGACTTTGGTCTTTCTGCTGATCACAAATCTAAGGAGCATTCTTCCCACTGATCACCAATGTAAGGAGCATTCTTCCCACTGATCACCAATGTAAGGAACATTCTTCTCACTGATCACCAATGTAAGGAGCATTCTTCTCACTGATCACCAATGTAAGGAACATTCTTCTCACTGATCACCAATGTAAGGAACATTCTTCCCACTGATCACCAATGTAAGGAACATTCTTCTCACTGATCACCAATGTAAGGGACATTCTTCCCACTGATCACCAATGTAAGGGACATTCTTCTCACTGATCACCAATGTAAGGGACATTCTTCCCACTGATCACCAATGTAAGGAACATTCTTCCCACTGATCACCAATGTAAGGAACATTCTTCTCACTGATCACCAATGTAAGGAGCATTCTTCTCACTGATCACCAATGTAAGGAACATTCTTCTCACTGATCACCAATGTAAGGAACATTCTTCCCACTGATCACCAATGTAAGGAACATTCTTCCCACTGATCACCAATGTAAGGAACATTCTTCCCACTGATCACCAATGTAAGGAGCATTCTTCTCACTGATCACCAATGTAAGGAACATTCTTCTCACTGATCACCAATGTAAGGAACATTCTTCTCACTGATCACCAATGTAAGGAACATTCTTCCCACTGATCACCAATGTAAGGAACATTCTTCTCATTGATCACCAATGTAAGGAACATTCTTCTCACTGATCACCAATGTAAGGAACATTCTTCTCACTGATCACCAATGTAAGGGACATTCTTCCCACTGATCACCAATGTAAGGGACATTCTTCCCACTGATCACCAATGTAAGGAACATTCTTCCCACTGATCACCAATGTAAGGGACATTCTTCCCACTGATCATCAATGTAAGGGACATTCTTCTCACTGATCACCAATGTAAGGGACATTCTTCCCACTGATTACCAATGTAAGGCACATTTTTGCCACTGATTACCAATGTAATGGACATTCTTCTCAGTGATCACCAATGTAAGGGGCATTCTTCCCACTGATCACCAATGTAAGAAACATTCTTCCCACTGATCACCAATGTAAGGGACATTCTTCTCACTGATCACCAATGTAAGGGATATTCTTCCCACTGACCACCAATCTGATATTCTTCCCACTGGCCACCAATCTAAATGACTTTCTTCCCACTGATCACCAATCTAAGGGACGTTCTTCCCACTGACCACCAACCTAAGAGACCTTCTTCTCAGTGGCCACCAATCGAAATGACATTCTTCCCACTGACCACCAATCTAAGGGACATTCTTTTCACTGACCACCAATCTAAAGGATATCCTTCCCACTGACCAACAATCTAAGAGACAGTTTTGGTTTGACTCAAATTATTTAACTTTAGCAGGGATGCTCTGAAACCTGAAAGCTATTTCAAGATGTTAAAAAGGTTGGGAAAGGTTGAGCTACACCATTACATGGATAAATGAGAACAACCAAAGACAGTTCATTAATGTCCTTGGAGAACTCCTAGTCACAGGCAACCGTTGAAATCCAGTTTCCTGAGCAGTAAACCATATCAGTGTGAATGAGACCCAACAGAAAGGAAAAGACCGCTCCCAAGTTCGTAGCCAGATGTAAATGCATTGTTTTAAGAAATGAAGGAAAAGCTTATACTTTCCCATCCTCAGTCACGGTGGTTAAGTAGAAATCATTTTGCCTTGTTTCGCTCCTGAGAACTCTTACCCCGCTGGGTCCTGTAACTGCTATTTATACCATTTTCCCCAAAGATCGAGAGCAATTTCATTGTAATTCCCCAAAGCTGCTACCGGCGTATCGCATGGCATTTGTCCAATTATTTGCGCTCTAAAAGGGTGCCCAGGACATAACGGATGGAAACGGAGATCTCGTCCTTCTCAGCTTCAAAACAATTTCCTCTGCAAATGTTCATAGGCCAATAAAGAGGCGATTTCACACACATTTGCCAGAAAACACTTGCCTGGCAGCTGTGAAGAGGCAATGAGAAAAATGGCCTTTTAATGGACCTTTCGACCTTCTTGTATGTTTTTTTAATTTTCTGAGCACTGAAGGATTGTGTGTTGAGCGACAAAGCCGCAGTTTGTATTGACTGTAAAGCAGGATTGATGCTTCTGCATAAACATGATCTGCTGTGTGAAATATTCTGGTCCATCATGACTGTGCTGCTGTGACCAGAGACCATTCCAACAAGACATCTCAAATTCAAGGTTCTCTAGAATAAAGCTTAGGTTAGAAGTAGCAGCGCTTATATGCTGACTTTGGTCTTTCTGCTGATCACCAATGTAAGGAGCATTCTTCCCACTGATCACCAATGTAAGGAGCATTCTTCCCACTGATCACCAATGTAAGGGACATTCTTCTCACCGATCACCAATGTAAGGAGCATTCTTCCCACTGATCACCAATGTAAGGGACATTCTTCTCACTGATCACCAATGTAAGGAACATTCTTCCCACTGATCATCAATGTAAGGAACATTCTTCCCACTGATCACCAATGTAAGGGACATTCTTCTCACTGATCACCAATGTAAGGAGCATTCTTCCCACTGATCACCAATGTAAGGAACATTCTTCTCACTGATCACCAATGTAAGGAGCATTCTTCTCACTGATCACCAATGTAAGGAACATTCTTCCCACTGATCACCAATGTAAGGGACATTCTTCTCACTGATCACCAATGTAAGGAACATTCTTCTCACTGATCACCAATGTAAGGAGCATTCTTCTCACTGATCACCAATGTAAGGAACATTCTTCTCACTGATCACCAATGTAAGGGACATTCTTCCCACTGATCACCAATGTAAGGGACATTCTTCTCACTGATCACCAATGTAAGGGACATTCTTCCCACTGATCACCAATGTAAGGAACATTCTTCCCACTGATCACCAATGTAAGGAACATTCTTCTCACTGATCACCAATGTAAGGGACATTCTTCCCACTGATCACCAATGTAAGGGACATTCTTCCCACTGATCACCAATGTAAGGGACATTCTTCCCACTGATCACCAATGTAAGGGACATTCTTCTCACTGATCACCAATGTAAGGGACATTCTTCCCACTGATTACCAATGTAAGGCACATTTTTGCCACTGATTACCAATGTAATGGACATTCTTCTCAGTGATCACCAATGTAAGGGGCATTCTTCCCACTGATCACCAATGTAAGGGACATTCTTCTCACTGATCACCAATGTAAGGAACATTCTTCTCACTGATCACCAATGTAAGGGACATTCTTCCCACTGATTACCAATGTAAGGCACATTTTTGCCACTGATTACCAATGTAATGGACATTCTTCTCAGTGATCACCAATGTAAGGGGCATTCTTCCCACTGATCACCAATGTAAGGGACATTCTTCTCACTGATCACCAATGTAAGGGACATTCTTCCCACTGACCACCAATCTGATATTCTTCCCACTGGCCACCAATCTAAATGACTTTCTTCCCACTGATCACCAATCTAAGGGACGTTCTTCCCACTGATCACCAATCTAAGGTACATTCCTCCCACTGACCACCAACCTAAGAGACCTTCTTCTCAGTGGCCACCAATCGAAATGACATTCTTCCCACTGACCACCAATCTAAGGGACATTCTTTTCACTGACCACCAATCTAAAGGATATCCTTCCCACTAACCAACAATCTAAGAGACAGTTTTGGTTTGACTCAAATTATTTAACTTTAGCAGGGATGCTCTGAAACCTGAAAGCTATTTCAAGATGTTAAAAAGGTTGGGAAAGGTTGAGCTACACCATTACATGGATAAATGAGAACAACCAAAGACAGTTCATTAATGTCCTTGGAGAACTCCTAGTCACAGGCAACCGTTGAAATCCAGTTTCCTGAGCAGTAAACCATATCAGTGTGAATGAGACCCAACAGAAAGGAAAAGACCGCTCCCAAGTTCGTAGCCAGATGTAAATGCATTGTTTTAAGAAATGAAGGAAAAGCTTATACTTTCCCATCCTCGGTCACGGTGGTTAAGTAGAAATCATTTTGCCTTGTTTCGCTCCTGAGAACTCTTACCCCGCTGGGTCCTGTAACTGCTATTTATACCATTTTCCCCAAAGATCGAGAGCAATTTCATTGTAATTCCCCAAAGCTGCTACCGGCGTATCGCATGGCATTTGTCCAATTATTTGCGCTCTAAAAGGGTGCCCAGGACATAACGGATGGAAACGGAGATCTCGTCCTTCTCAGCTTCAAAACAATTTCCTCGGCAAATGTTCATAGGCCAATAAAGAGGCGATTTCACACACATTTGCCAGAAAACACTTGCCTGGCAGCTGTGAAGAGGCAATGAGAAAAATGGCCTTTTAATGGACCTTTCGACCTTCTTGTTTGTTTTTTAAATTTTCTGAGCACTGAAGGATTGTGTGTTGAGCGACAAAGCCGCAGTTTGTATTGACTGTAAAGAAGGATTGATGCTTCTGCATAAACATGATCTGCTGTGTGAAATATTCTGGTCCATCATGTCTGTGCTGCTGTGACCAGAGACCATTCCAACAAGACATCTCAAATTCAAGGTACTCTAGAATAAAGCTTAGGTTGGAAGTAGCAGCGCTTATATGCTGACTTTGGTCTTTCTGCTGATCACAAATCTAAGGAGCATTCTTCCCACTGATCACCAATGTAAGGAGCATTCTTCCCACTGATCACCAATGTAAGGAACATTCTTCCCACTGATCACCAATGTAAGGAACATTCTTCTCACTGATCACCAATGTAAGGAGCATTCTTCTCACTGATCACCAATGTAAGGAGCATTTTTCCCACTGATCACCAATGTAAGGGACATTCTTCTCACTGATCACCAATGTAAGGAGCATTCTTCCCACTGATCACCAATGTAAGGAGCATTCTTCCC
This sequence comes from Aquarana catesbeiana, assembly GCF_042186555.1. NCBI lineage: Eukaryota > Metazoa > Chordata > Amphibia > Anura > Ranidae > Aquarana > Aquarana catesbeiana. Next base: position 279,393,755 of record NC_133334.1, read on the forward strand.
ACTGATCACCAATGTAAGGAGCATTCTTCCCACTGATCACCAATGTAAGGAACATTCTTCCCACTGATCACCAATGTAAGGAACATTCTTCTCACTGATCACCAATGTAAGGAGCATTCTTCTCACTGATCACCAATGTAAGGAGCATTTTTCCCACTGATCACCAATGTAAGGAACATTCTTCCCACTGATCACCAATGTAAGGAACATTCTTCCCACTGATCACCAATGTAAGGAGCATTCTTCTCACTGATCACCAATGTAAGGAACATTCTTCTCACTGATCACCAATGTAAGGAGCATTCTTCTCACTGATCACCAATGTAAGGAACATTCTTCTCACTGATCACCAATGTAAGGAACATTCTTCCCACTGATCACCAATGTAAGGAACATTCTTCTCACTGATCACCAATGTAAGGAGCATTCTTCTCACTGATCACCAATGTAAGGAACATTCTTCCCACTGATCACCAATGTAAGGAACATTCTTCTCACTGATCACCAATGTAAGGAACATTCTTCTCACTGATCACCAATGTAAGGAACATTCTTCTCACTGATCACCAATGTAAGGAACATTCTTACCACTGATCACCAATGTAAGGAACATTCTTCTCACTGATCACCAATGTAAGGAACATTCTTCTCACTGATCACCAATGTAAGGAACATTCTTCTCACTGATCACCAATGTAAGGAACATTCTTCCCACTGATCACCAATGTAAGGAACATTCTTCTCACTGATCACCAATGTAAGGAACATTCTTCTCACTGATCACCAATGTAAGGAACATTCTTCTCACTGACCACCAATGTAAGGAACATTCTTCCCTCTGACTACCAATGTAAGGAACATTCTTCTCACTGATCACCAATGTAAGGAACATTCTTCTCACTGACCACCAATGTAAGGAACATTCTTCCCTCTGACCACCAATGTAAGGAACATTCTTCTCACTGATCACCAATGTAAGGAGCATTCTTCCCACTGATCACCAATGTAAGGAGCATTCTTCCCACTGATCACCAATGTAAGGGACATTCTTCTCACTGATCACCAATGTAAGGCACATTCTTGCCACTGATTACCAATGTAATGGACATTCTTCTCAGTGATCACCAATGTAAGGAACATTCTTCCCACTGACCACCAATGTAAGGAACATTCTCCCCACTGATCACCAATGTAAGGGACATTCTTCTCACTGACCACCAATCTGATATTCTTCCCACTGGCCACCAATCTAAATGACTTTCTTCCCACTGATCACCAATCTAAGGGGCGTTCTTCCCACTAATCACTAATCTAAGGTACATTCCTCCCACTGACCACCAACCTAAGAGACCGTCTTCTCACTGGCCACCAATCTAAATGACATTCTTCCCACTGACCACCAATCTAAGGGACAGTTTTGGTTTGACCCAAATTATTTAACTTTAGCAGGGATGCTCTGAAACCTGAAAGCTATTTCAAGATGTTAAAAAGGTTGGGAAAGGCTGAGCTACACAATTACATGGATAAATGAGAACCCTCAAAGACAGTTCATTAATGTCCTTGGAGAAGTCCTAGTCACAGGCAACTGTTGAAATCCAGTTTCCTGAGCAGTAAACCATATCAGTGTGAATGAGACCCAACAGAAAGGAAAAGACCGCTCCCAAGTTCGTAGCCCGATGTATATGCATTGTTTTAAGAAATGAAGGAAAAGCTTATACTTTCCCATCCTCGGTCACGGTGGTTAAGTAGAAATCATTTTGCCTTGTTTCGCTCCTGAGAACTCTTACCCCGCTGGGTCCTGTAACTGCTATTTATACCATTTTCCCCAAAGATCGAGAGCAATTTCATTGTAATTCCCCAAAGCTGCTACCGGCGTATCGCATGGCATTTGTCCAATTATTTGCGCTCTAAAAGGGTGCCCAGGACATAACGGATGGAAACGGAGATCTCGTCCTTCTCAGCTTCAAAACAATTTCCTCGGCAAATGTTCATAGGCCAATAAAGAGGCGATTTCACACACATTTGCCAGAAAACACTTGCCTGGCAGCTGTGAAGAGGCAATGAGAAAAATGGCCTTTTAATGGACTTTTCGACCTTCTTGTTTGTTTTTTCTTTTTTATTTTCTGAGCACTGAAGGATTGTGTGTTGAGCGACAAAGCCGCAGTTTGTATTGACTGTAAAGCAGGATTGATGCTTCTGCATAAACATGATCTGCTGTGTGAAATATTCTGGTCCATCATGACTGTGCTGCTGTGACCAGAGACCATTCCAACAAGACATCTCAAATTAAAAAAAAAACCTCTAGCTTTAGAACTATTACCCATAATTCTCCTTAAACATTACCTTAAATCAGTATACTGTAAGATACTGGTCATGCGCAAAAAAAATGTGCCTGCTAAAAAAAAAAAATGCGATTCTGTTCACATTACTAATGCTCCAATATGGGGGTGTTAATAACTAAGTAACCCGTGCGCAAACCAAAAAAGGGTAGCCAAAAAAATATTGGGGTGTCAAACTCAACTTCATTGTGTGCCATATCAGCATTATGGTTGCCCTCAAAGGGCCGTCTGTAAGACTATATAAATTTGTTCAGGGTTTATTTATTCTCAGAGAATAGATGCAGGAACTCAACCTAGGGCCCCCCCCCCCCACCACCACCAAACCGAATCGAACGATGGGTGTAGCTAAATTGCACTTTCTTTGTTTCTGTTATACAGTTGTGCAAAAAAGTCATTTTTCTTACTGATGTTCACTGATGAGGTGGTACTGATGACAACTGATGAGGCAGCACTGATGAAGTGTCACTGATGACAACTGATGAGGCAGCACTGAGAAGGTGGCACTGATGGCCACTGATAAACTGCACTAATGGGCACTGACAAGGATGCACTGATGGGCACTGATAGGCCTCACTGGTGGGCACTAATGGGCACTGACAAGGCTGCACTGATGGGCACTGATTGTCTGTGTAATACCCCTGTCAGTGGGGCACGAGGGCCGATGTAGCAGATGGCTCAGGCTGGGTCCTGGCAGGAACCAGGTCGCTGGAGAGCGCTGGGCCAGAACTGAGAACAGGAGCTCCGTATCGCTGGATCAGCAGCTGGAAGTGTAGTCAGGACGTAAGCCAGGGGGTCATCAACAGCCGGACAGAGCAGGTACTGAAACGTGAGGCAGAGACGGGACACAGGCCAGGTTCGGTACACAGTCGGGCAATGAAGCACAGGAACATCAGTCAGAAGCAGAGTCAAGCACAAGCCAGGGTCACAAGTAGGCAGGTAGAGGTCAAACAGAAGGTTCAGGCAAGCCGGGTCGGGATACAGGAAACTGGTACAGATCAGGTAAAGAGGCACTAGCTGAAAAGACCACTTTGCAAAGTGTGCATGTCACTGGTAGGTTTAAATAGGCGGACTGGCGCCATTGCGCGTGCGTTCGCGCGCTCACGCATGCGCCAGTACATGTCTTTTCTTGTGCATCTCCTGGAATGTCCACATCTGCGCACCACTGCGCACTTGTTACCTGGGTTTCTCTTACAGGAGAACTTGATGCGCGCGCGGGTGTACCAAGGGAAAAGACGCCGGTAAGTAGTCACAGCGTATGGCCTCAACTGACACTGCAACGGCCACGCCCCCCTGATGATTTTTGCCCCAGATCATTGGGGCTTGGTCACAGATGCGTGCGTGGATGTGCCAAACCGAACAGAACCCTTTAGCACATTTGCGCACATGCTGAACTTTCAAAGATGGCGGCACTGGCGAAAGAGGGCATTATGGGATTACGGGGTGAAAAAGCTAAATTCCCACAGTGAACAGAGCTGCCTGCGGACGGCAGGCCACAAGAAAAGCGGCGCAGATGGGAATCTCTTCAGCGGGACGGCGGGCGGGAGCCAAAATGTAGTGGCGGCGCTCCTTATTAGGCATGCAGTGATAAGCATTCAGCGCGTTTTGTCGAGAAAGATTGCAGCCTTCTCATTTCAGTCCCAGGAGGTGACCCATAAAACATTTTCGCCTCTGGTTATAAATATCTGCGTGCACCACAGCTGTTAGGCTGAACAATGAGAAGGATCGCCTTTCATTAGCTCTCTGCGCTGGGATTTTTTTTTTTTTTTTTTTTCCGCCGCAAGTTTTGGCATCAACCGGCACATCAAAACAAGTAAAATCTTTGTATGGTCTGCTCAGGATCGCTCTGTAGCTCCGTCATTCGCCGAGTCAGGCCGAGCTCTGGAGACTCGGCATCCTGACGGTTCTAATCCAATTTAAAGACAGTTGTTTAACAAGCAGATCCAAGACGCTGCTGCGCATATTAAAAATATAGAAATAAAGAAAAATTCCCGGTGGTAACAATTGTCAAATACAATATAGCAAAATGAGAGTATATAGATGGCACAACCGGCGTGCGGGAGGTGGGGGAACGCCGCTGTGGGGGGAATAAACTGGATTAGGTCATTAGCTATTGGAAATCAGAGCTAAAGGGGAAGTTACATTGTTACATTGTTACATAGTTAATCAGGTTGGAAAAAAAGGACACAAGTCCATCCAGTTCAACCACAAAAATATCTAAAAAATAATATCAAACAATCCCATATACACAATTTTTCACCCACAGTTGATCCAGAGGAAGGCGAAAAACCCCAGCAAAGCATGATCCAATATGCTACAGCAGGGGAAAAAATTCCTTCCTGATCCCAGAGAGGCCATCAGATTTTCCCTGGATCAACTTTACCTATAAATGTCAGTACCCAGTTATATTATGTACATTTAGGAAAGAATCCAGGACTTTCTTAACCGCTTCAGCCCCGGAAGATTATACCCCCTTCCTGACCAGAGCACTTTTTGCGATACGGCACTGCGTCATTTTAACTGACAATTGCGCGGTCTTGCGACATGGCACCCAAACAAAATTTGCGTCCTTTTTTTCCCCACAGATAGAGCCTTCTTTTGGTGGTATTTGATCACTTCTGCGGTTTTTATTTTTTGCGCTATAAACAAAAAAAGAGCGACAATTTTGAAAAAAAAGAAAACGCAATATTTTTTACTTTTTGCTATAATAAATATCCCCCAAAAATATAAAAAATATTTTTTTCCTCAGTTTAGGCCGATATGTATTCTTCTACATATTTTTGGTACAAAAAAATCGCAATAAGTGTATATTTTATTATTTTGCTATTTAGCATCTACAAAATAGGGGATAGATTTATGGCATTTTTATTATTATTTTTTTTTTATTAGTAATGGCGGCGATGTGCGATTTTTATCATGACTGCGACATTATGGCGGACACATCGGACACTTTTGACAATATTTTGGGACTATTGTCATTTATACAGATAATATATCTATATATATATATGCTATAAAAATGCACTGATTACTGTGTAAATGACACTGGCAGGGAAGGGGTTAAACACTAGGGGGCGATCAAGGGGTTAAGTGTGTCCTAGGGAGTGATTTTAACTGTGGAGGGGATGGGCTTCAACTCACATGACAGCGATCACCGCTCCCGATGACAGGGAGCAGTGATCTCTGTCATGTCACAAGGCAGAACAGAGAAATGCCTTGTTTGCAAAGGAACTTCCCCATTCTGTGGCTCCGTGACACGATCGCCGGGAAATCGGCGGACATTGATTACGCCGGTCCTGTGGGCACGGTCACGCTGTACGTGGCGGGCGCGACACCCGCTAGCCCTGCCAATTAAAGGGGACCTACAGGTACGCCCATTTGCCCACCGCTGCCATTGTGCCGATGTATATCGGTGTGCGCTGGTCGGCAAGTGGTTAAAGCAATCTACTGAGCTGGCCAGAACCACCTCTGGAGGGAGTCTATTGCACATTTTCACAGCTCTTACAGTGAAGAAACTTTTCCGTATTTGGAGATGAAATCTCTTTTCCTCTAGGAGTAAAGAGTGTCCCCTTGTCCTCTTGTCCTCTGTGTTGACCGTAAAGTGAATAACTCAACACCAAGTTCACTATATGGACCCCTTATATATTTGTACATGGTGATCATATCCCCCCTTAATCTCCTCTTCTCAAGAGAGAATACATTCAGTTCCTCTAATCTTTCCTTATAGCTGAGCTCCTTCCATGCCTCTTATCAGTTTGGTTGCCCTTCTCTGCACTTTCTCCAGTTCCCCGATATCCTTTTTTGAGAACTGGAGCCCAAAACTGAACTGCATATTCCAGATGATGTCTTACTAATGATTTGTACAGATGATGTCTCTCTCTCTGGAGTCCATACCTCTCTTATACAAGAAAGGACTTTGCTCACTTTGGAAACCGCAACTTGGCATTGCATGTTATTATTGAGCTTATGATCTACCAAAACCTCCAGATCCTTCTCCACCACGGATTCCCCCAGATCCTTCTCCACTATGAATCCCCCCAGATCCTTCTCCACTACAGATCCCTCCAGATCCTTCTCCACTACAGATCCCTCCAGATCCTTCTCCACTACAGATCCCTCCAGATCCTTCTCCACTACAGATCCCCCCAGATCCTTCTCCACTACAGATCCCTCCAGATCCTTCTCCACTACAGATCCCTCCAGATCCTTCTCCACTACAGATCCCTCCAGATCCTTCTCCACTACAGATCCCTCCAGATCCTTCTCCACCTTGGATCCCCCCAGATCCTTCTCCACTATGGATCCCCCCAGATCCTTCTCTACTATGGATCCCCCCAGATCCTTCTCCACTACAGATCCCTCCAGATCCTTCTCCACTACAGATCCCTCCAGATCCTTCTCCACTACAGATCCCTCCAGATCCTTCTCCACTATGAATCCCCCCAGATCCTTCTCCACTACAGATCCCTCCAGATCCTTCTCCACTACAGATCCCTCCAGATCCTTCTCCACTACAGATCCCTCCAGATCCTTCTCCACCTTGGATCCCCCCAGATCCTTCTCCACTATGGATCCCCCCAGATCCTTCTCCACTATGGATCCCCCCAGATCCTTCTCCACTATGAATCCCCCCAGATCCTTCTCCACTACAGATCCCCCCAGATCCTTCTCCACTATGGATCCCCCCAGATCCTTCTCCACTATGGATCCCCCCAGATCCTTCTCCACTATGAATCCCCCCAGATCCTTCTCCACTATAGATCCCCCCAGTTGTACTCCCCCTAGTATGTATGATGCATATTCTTAGCCCCCAAGTGCAGAACTTTACATTTATCAACATTAAACCTCATCTGCCACTTATTCGCCCAATTAGACAGAGCATTGAGGTCTTCTTGTAAATTTGGAAGTAGGTGTGTTTAATATGAACCCACGTTTTTAGATTTTTAAAATTTTTTATTACTGTAGGGTTTCACAAGGGGGTGATCAACCCCCTTGTGATTTCTTTGAGTAGGAACAGGTACTCTCTTTATGGAGACATCAGGGTACCCCCATCAGAAGTGGCTTCCAGCTTCATTAGTCACCAGGGCAATTTTAAAAAAAAATTTTTCGCACATAAGTTAAAATCAGCATTTTTTTTAACTAGAAAATTAATTGGAACCCCCCCCCCCCCCAAACATGATATATTTTCTGAAAGTTGAAGCCCTGGAGAATAAAATGGTGGCTGTTGCAATTTTTTATGTCGCACAATATTTGCAAAGTTGTTTATCAAATGCAAATTTTCATGAAAAAAAAAAAAAAGCGCTAGAATGGATTTCAGTGCACACAAACACAATATACAACCCAATTTTTTGGAGGGAAAATATGCAATACGATGTTGTGTTGATTAAATAGACACCAAACGTGTCAAGATTTGAATCTGTGCAGGCCTTTGAAATGGCAACAAACTACGGTACCAAAAGATTGTCCATAGGAGATGCTTTAAAAGCTTTTGCAGGTTATCATTTTAGAGTTAAATGTGAGCTAGGGCCTTAGAATTCTTGCTTTCTTTATCTGAACAATTCTTTTTTTTATATGTAATATACTTTTGTGCCACCAATTTTTCTTCTAAATAAAAAAGTTTGTGAAAAAAAAAGTATTCTTGCTTTCTATCCCCTTCCCGCCGATCGTACCCGCAGATATGCGTACTCGGCTTTCGGGAGTTATACTGGGATGATGCCCGCAGCTGCAGGCATCATCCCGGTACCGTTTTTTAGAGCGGCCGATTGGCTTTCCAGGGATAACAACCGATGCGGCTAAAAGCCGCTCGATTGTTATCCCGGCAGAGCGGGAGGGGACGTCCCCCTCTCCCGCCGCTCTGACCAGGCCTCCCGTCCTACCGGGAGACCCGATCCAGCACTTCCGGTGTCTAGCCACAGACTGGAACGATGCCGGCTTCGTTCCAGTCTCCTGAATGTAAACACGGAAGCGACGTCACAACGTCGCTTCCGGTTTACTCGGCTGCCAATGGCGCCGGATTTTAAAAAATATACAGTTTTCAGAATCACCGTTTTCGTCAATCTGAATACTTTGAAGTGCAAAGCAGGGATTGGAGGTCTTTTAGACCCCCGATCCCTCCATCAAGAGTACCTGTCACCACCTATTAGTGTCACAAGGGATGTTTAGCAATAAAAGTGATCACATTTAAAAAAAAAAAAAAAAAAAAAACACAATTTAATAATATACAAATAAATAAAATAAATAAGAAATTTGACAGCTGTAAAGCTGCGCCATCACTTTCTCAAGAAAGCCGATTGTTGGCTCTAAAAAAATGGTACCAGATTGATGGCTGCAACTGCATTCATTGGGATGCAGTACACCCTGAGCGAAACCCCCAGGATGTCATATACACTATATTGTCAAAAGTATTGGGACGCCTGCCTTTACACGCACATGAACTTTAATGGCGTCTTAGTCCGTAGGGTTCAATATTGGGTTGGCCCACCCTTTGCAGCTATAACAGCTTCAGCTCTTCTGGGAAGGCCGTCCACAAGGTTTAGGAGTGTGTCTATGGGAATGTTTGACCATTCTTCCAGAAGAGCATTTGTGAGGTTAGGCACTGATGTTGGACGAGAAGGCCTGGCTCGAAGTCTCCGCTCTAATTTATCCCAAAGGTGTTCTATCGGGTTGAGGTCAGGCCAGTCAAGTTCCTCCACCCCAAACTCGCTCATCCATGTCTTTATGGACCTTGCTTTGTGCACTGGTCTAAATCATTTGGTGGAGGGGAGGATTATGGTGGGGGGGTTGTTTTTCAGGGGTTGGCTTGGCCCCTTAGTTCCAGTGAAGGGAACTCTTAAGGCGTCAGCATACTAAGACATTTTGGACAATTTCATTCTCCCAACTTTGTGGGAACAGTTTGGGGACGGCCCCTTCCTGTTCTAACATGACTGCATACCATGCGCAAAGCAAGGTCCATAAAGACATGGATGATTTGGGGCGGAGGAACTTGACTGGTCCCGACCTCAACCTGATAGAACACCTTTGGGATGAATTAGAGTGGAGACGGTGAGCCAGGCCTTCTCGTCCAACATCAGTGCCAGACCTCACAAATGCTCTTCTGGAAGAATGGTCAAACATTCCCATAGACACCCTCCTAAACCTTGTGGACGGCCTTCCCAGAAGAGTTGAAGCTGTTATAGCTGCAAAGGGTGGGCCAACTCAATATTGAACCCTACGGACTAAGACTGGGATACCATTAAATTTCCTGTGCGTGTAAAGGCAGGCGTCCCAATACTTTTGGCAATAAGTATGTATATATTTGAGATCCTGAGATTAGGATTTTTGTTTAAATTTCCACTTTAGGAAGCCTTGGGATGTCTAATAAGAACCCGCGGCGTCTCCGTGTGACAAATGCAGTCACTTAGCACCGTGTCAGTACGGAAGTGAGGTCGTTCTGACCCAACAGGCAGCTCTTAATTACCCATTTTTGTGAGATTAATGGCACGGCATTAATTGGCTGTTTTGGAACATATTGTCTGTAATGAGCTGTGCCACACCAGAGATTTTTAAGCGCTGTGCGCCGCGATCATCTCCATTGCTTCGATTTAATGATGATTACGCGATTAATCTCCTTAATGGATGACTCCTCGCCAGTTCCATGTGATGTTGTGCTTTATTGCAGAAGTTTGATGAGAATTATGGAAAATAGGAATGTTTCCTCCACCTTTAGCCATAGAAAATATCAAATGTGTGGAGTTAGATTAAAGGGAAATTATAAAAAAAAACTCCACCAGGTCAAGTATAGTGTAAAATGTATTGCAGATTTCTGCCCCGGACATAATAAAGACAAAAACGAGAGACCTGCTGAGGAACGTTCACAAGCCAGCCAAGGGCACCTGCTAAACCTCTTCTGATTTATAATAGAAACAGATGTAGCTTGTGGTCCCATTCAAATCTACTGAAGAATTACCATTAGGAAACATATAGCTTTAATTAAGGTGTTCAGATACAATCACACCTGTACACTGGGTTGATTTACTGGACATACGAAGGACATATACCTCCAGTTTTTCTACTAAACCTGTTATCCCATAATCTCCAAACCACCCATTTATCCAATAAATGACGTGACAAGGTTTTGGAGTAAAATGGCCTTACGGCCTTTTATTTAAACAATTAATGTAACTTAAATAATTAACATTTACAATAACCATCACTTAAAACTTCTCTATACCTTGGTGGTCTTTGAGGGCAACGACACACAACTTGGTCACTGCAACCCACTTCTTTTAAAACTTAGGCCTCCAGTCTCAAGCCACCGACTCGGAGACGGTACTCAACATCCGCAGTGACCTACCATTTTTTAACCCCTTCCTGGTTAAACCCCTCGTTAACCGGAAGGTACCCGGGAACCCCATACCACAGATGGGTCCCAACCATGTTATATACCAGCCTTCTTCTCTTCCTCCAAAGACCCACCACTGCCGGGTTATGTCCTGACAGCCCAACTGTAATACTGACCAAACATTGGGAGGGTGGGTGGGAATCTTCACCCTCTCTGCTCTTGACTGACCTTACACTTCCTGTTTCTCCTACACATTAACTTCCCCCAGGATCCTCCCGGCTCTTGACCACCCCCCCCTTTTCTTAAAGGGGAGCCTACTTACATTACCCCTGCCTGTCCTGCTGTCCACTTCTGTCATGCCGTCCCTACGCCCATGCATTTTATTACTTTTACTGCGGGACTCCCTAAAACTGAAGAGTGCCAAAGTGTTCGGATACAACCACACCTGCACACTGGGTTGATTTACTTGACATACGAAGGACATATACCTCCAGTTTTTCTACTAAACCTGTTATCCCATATCCTCCAAACCACCCATCTATCCAATAAATGACGTGACAAGGTTTTGAAGTAAAATGGCCTTATAGCCTTTTATTTTAACAATTAATGTAACGTAAATAACTAACATTTACAATAATCATCACTTAAAACTTCTCTATACCTTGGTGGTCTTTGAGGGCAACGACACACAACTTGATCACTACGACCAACTTCTTTTAAATCTTAGGCCTCCAGTCTCAAGCCACCGACTCGGATCGGAGACTGTACACGACATACGCAGTGACCTACCATTTTTTAACCCCTTCCTGGTTAAACCCCTCGTTAACCGGAAGGTACCCGGGAACCCCGTACCACAGATGGGTCCCAACCATGTTGTACACCAGACTTCTTCTCTTCCTCCAAAGACCCACCACTGCCGGGTTATGTCCTGACAGCCCAACTGTAATACTGACCAAACATTGGGAGGGTGGGAATCTTCACCCTCTCTGCTCTCGACTGACGTCACAACTTCCTGTTTCTCCTACACACTAACTTCCCCCAGGATCCTCCCGGCTCTTGACCACCCCCCTTTTCTTAAAGGGGAGCCTACTTACATTACCCCTGCCTGTCCTGCTGTCCACTTCTGTCATGCCGTCCCTAAGCCCATGCATTTTATTACTTCTACTGTGGGACTCCCTAAAACTGAAGAGTGCCAAATCTGGTGGAGCTGTGCATGGTAGCCAATCAGCTTCTAAATTCAGCTTCTTTAATTAAAGCCTTGACCAAAAACAAAGAGGCATTAGGCCTGTAGGTGTGGTGCAGGCATGGGGCGGCGGCAGCAGCAATAACACACACAGTCCAAGTGCGATGAAAGAACTTGTGTTGAAATAATGCAAAGACAGTTCACAATAAACCCCGATGGGAAAACAGCCCAGCCGGGAACACTCACAGGTCCAGCAGTATGTAGAGAGCAGGATTCAGCCAAACTGACAGGGCATGTTAGGAGAGGCCGAGTGCAGCCTGGCCGTCTCGTGCCCCAGCGCGAAGATCTCCAGAGAAGTTGTGGGGTGGAGGAACTTGACTGGTCCTGGCCTCAACCTAGAACACCTTTGGGATGAATTTGAGTACAGACTACGAGCCAGGCCTTCTCGTCCAACATCAGTGCCTGACCTCACAAATCCTCTTCTGGAAGAATGGTCAAACATTCCCATAGACACACTCCTAAACCTTGTTGGATGGACAGCCTTCCCAGAAGAGTTGAAGCTGTTATAGCGGCAAAGGGCGGGGCCAACTCAATATGGAACCTTACGGACTAAGACTGGGATGCCAATAAAGTTCATGGTTGTGTAAAGGCAGGTGTCCCAATACTTTTGGTAATATAGTGTATACATTACTGGAAGAAACTGATATTTTCCATACAGATATCATCTTAACAATTCCATATTACATCCTCTAATTATAATTATAGATCGCAGTTACTCACTGCACATATAGCCACATATATATAGCAGTCATGATATTGATTGTTTCATTCTTGTCTATATATAATCCCTCGAAGGTTTAATCTTTGCCTGATTTACTCAATCGCCTTAAACTGGCCAATCTCTCTGATACGGCAGAGAACCGCACTTAACCCCGCGTTATTTTTACCATTAAATGTAATTTTCCAAACAAAATTCATCCATCATTCCATTCCGCCCAGTTTGTATATCTTACAGCTAAAAAGAACAATTTGTGGCTGAAATAATAAGACAATTGCGGTCTTGGCATCTTTTCTGTAAACTGGCTTTAATAGCGCACTCCTCTGGATTCGCTGGCGGAGGGTTATTTCCCCCGCGGCATGCGTTCAGGTGAAGCAAAATTTCGTTTCAGCTGAAGTCAAACAAAGAAATAACTGGAGAGAGGCATCTCTTGTGCTGAGGAAGCGAGTGGCACTCTCTACAAAGCCCAACGTGAAAAATAGCACTTCAAACACCGCCGTGCCCAACAAGTACTCTTCTAGGCTATTATGTGCAGCTGGGGAAAGCTACAAACTAAAACTTCCCTCAGTTATTAAATGGAAAAAAAAAAGGTTACAAAGGTGCATGTCTGTCTTTGCAGGTGTGTATTAGGGAGAGGAACGCGAAGGGAAGGGAGGAAGGGATTGAAGATTTATGAGATCCATCCAACAAGTCAACATGATGGGGAAACATTGCAACACTGAAGTCACATAGGTTGAAAAAAAGACACAAGTCCATCTAGTTCAACCTATAAAAGTTTGTATAACTCATTACAGCAATTGTAGATGTATCTTTTTTCAAATACTTTTGGAAAAGTAAGTAGATCCCTACCTTGGGGTAGAGGTAGGGAGTAAGAGTTACAGGGAGGGTTAAAGCCAAGATATGGTAATCCTAGCATAAGTCCACTGGTCCAGCTTGAATCAATGTAAGTATGTATGTGCCATTATGCCATACCTGTGGGATTCCCCTAGAAGCTGGAAAGGTATTTCTACTACACTTCTACTATAGTGATCTCCACTAGCTTACAGCTCCCGTGTCAAGCTGATGCCCTATATTGCATTGTAAATACAGGAGGTTGCTTGCTTGGCATAGGTGCCATTATAGCAACACCTAGCATTTTCTCAATGAATTGAAAGCATTCTCTGATTGGACGAGGTGGAGAGGCGGGGTGGTGACAAACTCCTCTTCGTCCAATCAGAGAACACTTACATCCATTCCCCCTTTCATCCTTGTGTGCCCAGCAGAGTCTCTCCATGTGTGCCCAGCAGAGCCCCCACTTAATTCCAGGAGTTGCCATCAGAGTCCCCTCTTACACCTATGTCTGCCCAGCAGACTCCACCCCTTCCCCCTTCATAACCATGTGTGCCCAACAAACCCCACCCCCATATTCATGTGTACCCATCATTGTCCCCCCTTACATTCATGTGTGCCTATCAGAGTCCCCCCTTATACCCCCATACATCCATGTATACCCATAATTGTCCTACCATACATCCATTTGTACACATTATTGTCCCCCCTTACATTCATGTGTGCCCAACAGACCCCCCCTATATCCATGTGTACCCATCATTGTCCCCCATTACATTCATGTGTGCCTATCCGAGTCCCCCCTTATATCCCCCCATACATCCATGTGTACCCATCATTGCCCAACCATACATCCATGTGTACCCATAAGAGTGCCCTATTACATCCATGTGTGCCCATGTGAGTGCCCTATTACATCCATGTGTGCTTCATCAGAGTTCCCCTTACATCCATGTGTACCCATCAATGTCCCCCCATACATCCATGTATGCCCATCAGAGTCTTCCTTACATCCATGTGTGCTATCAGAGTGCCCCAATGCATCCACGTGTGCCCATCATTCCTTGCATCCACGTGTGCCCATCATTCCTTGCATCCATGTGTGCCCATCAGAGTCCCCATTACATCCATGTGTGCCCATCATTGTCCCCCCATACATCCATATGTGCCCATTAGAGTCACCCTTACATCCATGTCTGCTATCAGAGTGTCCCAATACATCCATATGTGCCCATCATCCATTGCATCCATTTGTGCCCATCAGAGTGCTCCCTTACATCCATGTGTACCCATCATTGTCGCCCCATACATCCATTTGTGCCCATCAGAGTCTCCCTTACATCCATGTGTGCCCATCATTGTCCCCCCATACATCCATTTGTGCCCACCAGAGTTTCCCTTACATCCATGTGTGTCCGTCATTGTCGCCCCATACATCCATTTGTGCTCATCAGAGTCCCAGTTACATCCATGTGTGCCCATCATTGTCCCCCCATACATCCATGTGTGCCCATCATTGTCCCCCCATACATCCATATGTTGCCATCAGAGCCCCCCCCCTTTAGCTTTCACATTGCAGAAGTCAGGATGCAGGGCAGGCCTGGACAGGGGTGCAATCATGCCTTTGGTTACTAGGGAGCTGTTGGTCCTAGCAAGCAATTACAATAGAAATTGGGGGGAAATCTGCGCTTAGGACTTGGGGAGGGTCATGGTTGGCCGGCAGTGGAAGTGCCAGTCCCTATATTACGATACCCAGCCAGCCAGATGGGGTACTTCACGGACAGTTGCTGCACGTTGGATAAAAACTTGTAGCTGGCTGAATACAACCCCCCCCCCCCCCCCGGCCCATAGTTTGACCTCTTTATTAATACATGATTTCATCTATTGATGCTTATTGGAGTTCAGCTCTTAATGGATATCTTTTTTTTCTCTACATATTGTATGTGTTTTTTATTTTTTATTGCTTCCATGTTATTTACCATCCTTTTCTGTAAAAGGTTCTTCCTCTATCTTTGTCCGTAAAAGATAAAATATGTTCCACGTGCCCCCCCCCCCCCCCCCCCCGCCACCATTTCTGGACACAAGCAATAAATTCCACCATGTAAAGCACAGCCGTTATTAATGACCCGGACAGCCGATGTACCATCCATGTTTTAAGCACATTCTATTTTTCCTGCGTCCTTATTTGTCAGCCCAACTGACTGCAGCAAATTCAGAGAACATTTGACCCCGGGCGCCATTCCGAAAATTACTCGTCCGCCGCAGCCGCAATGTCTCATTGACGGAAGACAGGGGCAGCCAAGTGAATAAGGAGAAAATATATAAGCTGAAAGCATTTTGCTTATAAATTGCAGAGTCGTTGATGTCCGGAGAAGGCTGCGCGCCGCATGGTAATAAAAGATCCTGTTTGCGGCTATAATGTACTCTCTGCGCAGCGCCAAATATTCCGTCTGTGGGCTGAAATAAGACTGATGTTCATTAAAGTACGTGATATTGGGGGTTGTTTGAACATAGGGGATAGTGGCGCTGACACTTGGTATGAATGATAAAAAAAGTCCATCAATACAGTCCTGGTTATGGAGTTCTTTATGTAGATAGAGAGGGGTAGAGACTAAAAATAAAAGGGGAGTGGGGGAGAAAAGGGAAGGGAAAAAGACCCGTATATTGTTAGCAACAAGTCCATACACCAGGGCAAGCCTTCAAGGGGAAGTTTAGAGCAGACTCCAGGATAGGCAAAAAAGAAGAGAACAGGCGCCTCCAGGTTAGAACCAGTAGCATTTAATACATTACAGGTGCAATTATCCACTTACATCAAAGTAATAGACTTCCGACACATGTCCTGTCCACACTGATGTGGCGTCCGTCCCGCGCTTTAGCGTTGTGGCAGCTTACCCATACGAGGGGAATCCTGTCCAGCAGGGTTTCCGGGAGACTGGAGAGCTGAGACTGAGGGGTTGCAATCACCAGTGACGTCACCGCGCCGGACGCTGCGCTCCACCGCCGACCAGAGCCTCAACCAAGCCTCGGTCTCAGCCCTCCCCCCTATGTGACCTCTATATTAACAAATTACCTCCCCTTTTCTGCATTTTAGCCTCTTTATCCCTACCTCCCTACCCCCACTGTATGTAACCTGTGCTTTAACCCCTTCACATCCTCCTCCTTTGTGTATAATAAATAATGATACTGTATCTAGTAGGACCAGCCCCGCCCCCCTGCAGGGAGCCGGACTCATACGTTTGTATGAGTTTTTTTTTTTTGCAAGCCACATGATTAGAGCCTAAGGCTCTAATTGGCTTGAAAAAGGTTGGGCTCAGGGTGCAGAGCATTGCGCCCCAAACCCACCCACTTTATGACATTAGCAAATTACTATTTGCTGTTGTCTTCCGGTTTCTCCTCCCAGCCAATCAGGACAGGAGGTGAATCGGGTTGGCTGGGAGGAGAAGCCAAGTAAGCCATGGAGGGGCGAGTGCTGGGGACCGCCACAATGGAGGGGCTGAGTGCCAGGGACCGTCAACATGGAGGGACCGATTGCCAGGGACCGTCACCATGGAGGGGCCAAGTGCCATGGACCATCACGGTGGAGGGGCAGAGAGCCGGGGACCGTCACCATGGAGGGGCTGAGTGCCGGGGACAGTCACTGTAGAGGGGCCGAGAGCCGGGGACCATCACCGTGGAGGGACTAATTGCCGGGGACCATCACCGTGGAGGGGCCGATTGCCGGGGACCGTCACAGTGGACGGGCCGAGTGCCGGGGACCGTCACCGTGGAGGGGCCAAGTGCCGGGGACCGTCACCGTGGAGGGGCCAAGTGCCGGGGACTGTCACCAAGGAGGGCCGAGTGCCGGGGACCGTCACCATGGAGGGGCCGAGTGCCGGAGACCGTCACCATGGAGGGGCCGAGTGCTGGGGACCGTCACCATGGAGGGGCTGAGTGCCGGGGACCATCACTGTGGAGGGGTCGAGAGTTGGGGACCATCACCGTGGAGGGACCAATTGCCAGGGACCGTCACCGTGGAGGGGCCGATTGCCGGGGACCGTCACAGTGGACAGGCCGAGTGCCGGGGACCGTCACCGTGGAGGGGCCAAGTGCCGGGGACCGTCACCGTGGAGGGGCCGGGGACCGTCACCGTGGAGGGGCCAAGTGCCGGGGACCGTCACCATGGAGGGGCCAAGTGCCGGGGACCCTCACCATGGAGGGGCCGTGTGCAGGGGACCGTCACCATGGAGGGGCAAGTGCTGGGGACCGTAACATGGAGGGGCCAAGTGCCAGGGACCGTCACCATGGAGGGGCCGAGTGCCAGGGACCGTCACCATGGAGGGACCGATTGCCGGGGACCTTCACCGTGGAGGGGCCGAGTGCCAGGGACCGTCACTGTGGAGGGACTGATTGCTGGGGACCATCACCGTGGAGGGGCCGATCACCGGGGACCGTCACCGTGGAGGGTCTGAGTGCCGAGGACCGTCACTGTGGAGGGGCAGAGAGACGGGGACGTCATTGTGGAGGGACCGACTGCTGGGGACCGTCACCGTGGAGGGGTAAATTGTGGAAAAAAATAAGATCACCTTCCAAAAAGGGTTAATTTCGTGGGCGTACTGGCATTTTTATTTCATGTTTTACAACAGAAAGTCATTTTTCTAAATGTTTGGTATTTTTTTCCTTTCATCCTGTCTAAAAAAGAAAAAAAAAAAAAAAAAAAGGCTACATTATTGCATGGCAGAGTTTGTCAGTCAAACTATCACTGAACAATGGCCTGGTAATGAAGGGGTATATACAAAATGGTACAAAGATCAGTTGAAGATGTAGCTAACCTTCAAGCCGTGCATTTTTCTTTAACAAACTTGTATTTTATTTTTCTTCTCTCGGTGTTTTTTAAACATTTTTTTCCTATTGACCTGATAACTTATTAAAGCTTTTAATGGTATCAATATTTTTCAATAGTTATGATGGACCAAACCTCATCCAATTACGAGGTCGTAATTTAAGCCGCAGTTTAAATGCTGCAACGGATGGCTCTTTCGGCCAAAGTTTTTACTTTCCGAAATGACACAAAACTTTAAATTAGATTTTCTGAACTTTTAAATTGCATGCCTTGAACTTGATTCCTTTCCATAACCACTAAATTAAAACACTTAATAGTTTGCCTGTAATCACTGAAACTTAAAAGAGTACATAAAAAAAATATACATGGAACCGTGGATTTTCTTTCTGCACTGTTGTCATCAAATGATTTGTACACCATTGGAATTATTTGATGACATCTACAGCATGTCACAGAGTTTGCAACTATTGCATGTGGGTGGTAGCAATTGACTATTAGAAATGAGATATTGGTACTTCTGAGTTTGGCCCAAAGTAAGTCCTCCTCCAAAGGAGCTTGCAAACAGTGTCTTTGGCCATGTAGAAATTATTATTATTATTATTATTAATATTATTATTATACAGGATTAGATCTTGCTCCGATCCTGGACTGCTACCTCTCTGAAAACCTGAAAGAGGACTTGCAGTAAATATCAAAGATTTGGGGTGAGCGAGTGAGGGTGCTCCTCAATAGGGACGGGCGAACTTTCGCTGTTCGGACGTTTGACCAACAACCGAACAAACCGTTTGTTTGCCCCCCCCCCCCGAACCGACCACAATGCATTGCCAATCAGGGCACAGAGCACTGCCAGAGTCTTGACTGGACACTGTCATCATGACTTTATCCAATCATGGCTCATTCCCGCCCCACAGTATAAAAGTATTCTTTCAATGGCAGGCATTTTCAGTGTGATTTTGGCGTGGAGAGAGAGCAGGGCTCTGTTCAGTGCTATTAGTTAGTTAGTGTTCTATACTGTGCTATTTTGCTTCAATTGTCAGTGTAGAATATTAGTTTAGTGTCAGTCTAGTGAGGAGGATCATCATTCATTGCATAGTGTACAGCTAGAGTAGGGACAGTTCAGATAGCGTCAATGTAGTGACAGTTGAACGCCGCCTATTTGATTGCGTTACTGCCAGTTTAACTCCATTTACTTCTGTGTGCGTTACTGCCAGTTTAACGTCATATCGTTCTGTGTGCGATACTGCCAGTTTAACACCATGTAGTTCTGTGTGCCTTTCTGCCAGTTTTACGTCATGTAGTTTTGTGCATTACTGCCAATTTAACAGGAGGGGGGAACCTCGTCTTCTCCTGTATATAAGACTGTATTCTGGTTCATATTAAGTTAGTCCATGTTAGCATCTAAGCAAGTGTCGCCTTATTTTGTGCTCAGAGCGGTTGGAATATCTGATATCTGTATCCAGACTACAAGGAAGTGGTATACTGACGGAAGTACTCAAGCGGAGTATGGGACGTTCCGTGACAAACACCATATATTTTTGTGCGTTACTGCCAGTTTAACACCATTTACTTCTGTGTGAGTTACTTCCAGTTTAACGCCATATAGTTTTGTGCGTTACTGCCAGTTTAACACCATTTACTTCTGTGTGCATTACTTCCAGTTTAACGCCATATAGTTTTGTGCATTACTGCCAGTTTAACACCATTTACTTCTGTGTGCATTACTGCCAGTTTAACGACATATAGTTTTGCGTGCGTTTATGCCATTTTAACGCCATATAGTTCTGTGCGTTACTGCCAGTTTAATGTCATATAGTTTTGTGCGTCACTGTACGTTTGGCGCATTATATTGCAGTGTACTATAGTGTATCCGTGGAGTGTGTCTGTGTAGTGTGAGTTACATTGATTAACCACTTCAGCCCCAGAAGATTTGGCTGCTCAATGACCAGAGCACTTTTTGCGATACGGCACTGCGTCACTTTAACTGACAATTGCGCGGTCGTGGTATTTGATCATCTCTGCGTTTTTTATTTTTTGCGCTATAAACAAAAAAAGAGCGACAATTTTGATAAAAAATCACAATATGTTGTACTTTTTGCTATAATGAATATCCCCAATTTTTTTAAAAAAAGCAAATTTTTTTCTCAGTTTAGGTCGATATGTATTCTTCTACATATTTTTGGTAATAAAAATCGCAATAAGCGTATATTGATTGGTTTGCACAAAAGTTATAGCGTCTACAAAATAGGGGATAGATTTATGGCATTTTTATTATTATTTTTATTTTTTTTACTAGTAATGGCGACGATCTGTGATTTTTATCACGACTGTGAAATTATGGCGGACACATCGGACACTTTTGACACATTTTTGGAACGATTGACAATTATACAGGGATCAGAGCTATAAAAATGCACTGATTACTGTATAAATGTCACTGGCAAGGAAGGTGTTAGCACTACATTGTGGCCTCATCATACACACTGGCTCCCCAGCTGTTGCTGAGCAAAAAAAAAGGCAACTTGCTGGGAAAATTGTCATTTGTTTTGGCTTTATAAATGCAATTATTGCTGCAGCAGATTCTAGACATGGTACAGATCTGCCACTTTACAGGTAGACTAAGAGGACTCCCCAGACACTATATCGGAAGGACATTTTCATTTTTATGCTTTTACTTTAAAAATCAAAAAATCACTGCTCACTTAAAAATTACGTTTTTCGCAAACTTTATTTTATTGATACATGTCCCCCAGGGCAATACCCGGACCCCTATAACCATTGTATGCCCAACTACTTGCATATAAGCCTTCAAAATGGGCACTTTTGATTTTTTATGTTCGGGTCCCATTGACTTTAATGGGGTTTGTTATTCGGGATCGAACTTTCGCGGTGTTCCAAAGTTCTGGAGCGAACCGAACAGGGGGTCCATTCAGCCCATCCCTACTCAACACTCACCCCAGATCTTTTCCATTACCAGGAGCTCCTTAACGCTCATCCCAGATCTTTTCTATACCAGATGCTCCTCAACTCTCACCCAAGATCTTTTTATACCAGGAGTTCCTCTGCACTCACTCCAGATCTTTTAGCTGCTACTCAACCCTCACCCCAGATCTTTTCAAACCAGGCACTCCTCAACACTCACCCCATATCTTTTCATACCAGGCGCTCCTCAACACTCAACCCACATCTTTTTTATACCAGGCACTCCTCAACATTCACCCCATATTTTTTTATACCAGGTGCTCCTCAACTCTCACCCTAGATCTTTTCATACCAGGTTCTCCTCAACACCCACCCCTGGTCTTTCCATACCCAGTGCTCCTCAACACTCACCCAAGATCTTTTCTATATTATGCGCTCCTCAACACTCACCCCAGATCTTTTTATACCAGGAGTTCCTCAACACTCTCCCCAGATCATTTTATACCAGGTGCTCCTCAACTCTCACAGAAGATCTTTTCATACCAGGCATTCCTCAACATTCACCCCAGATCTTTTCATACCAGATGCTCCTCAACACTCACCCCAGATCTTTTCATACCAGGTGCTCCTCAACACTGATCCCTGATCTTTTTATACCAGGAGTTCCTCAACACTTACCCCAGATCTTTTCTATACCAGGCGCTCCTCAACACTCACCCCAGATCTTTTCATACCAGGCTCTCCTCAACACCCAACCCAGATCTTTTTATATCCAAAACTGACACCAGATCTTTTTTATACCAGGCGTTCCTCAACACTCAGCCCAGATCTTTTCTATACCAGGCATTCCTCAAGACTCAGAAGGGAGCAAAGCAAGTCTTTAAACAGGAACGCAGGAGATCGTCTCAGTGATGTTGATCAAGGCAAAGGCAGAGATCCTCTGGACTGGACAGCTTAAGTAGGCAGGACTGGCGAGCAGGATATCATCAACAGCTGAGGAACTGTGGAGAGAGATAGGAGCTGGCAATTAGCCGACAGCTGAGCAGCCAGCTCAGAGAAGGAAGGGCTGAGCCCAACCCTGACACTGCTACTTTTTAACCTTGTTACAACCTGTAAGTTTTTCCAGTCGGGTGCCTTCCTGCCAGGATTGTTGTGTATTGCCGATCTTCATTCTCAATACAGTTCCATTTTCTGCAACTGGACTCTGCCGCCGCTCCACACTGCACCTACCCACATACTCATTAGAACTGAAGCGGCAGCCTAGAGAAGCTACGAGACGTCTTCAACATTCCAGAACAAGTCCGGTTGAATGTGACCAACTACTACTAGATATACCATAATCTGGATAAATGGGAACCTTCACAGTCAACTGGTGTACTCTAGTCAAGCTCCCCTTCCCATGGACCTTCTGCTTTAATTGTCTTCAATCTCATCTCTGTAAAACGGTCATGGGAAGGTTAATGTGGTCCTAATTTTTATCTGGGGGCCCCCAGCCCCTCTGAGCGCTCTTTGTAGATGCATTAGAAGCCAAGAAAGAGATGAAGACCAAGCAAAAAACAGGCGATTTGTGCTTTATTAATCTCCTTTGCAGGTTGTGCAAACCTCCGGAGAGGAACATTTCTTGCCATTTGCATTATTTTCCTTTCATCTATCACGCTGAAAGTTATTTTTTTTTTTTCTCCTTCTTTGGTAGGAAGTTAATAGACGGGATGATAAATCAACCCCTACTTCCTTGGCTCATTGTATCTGGGTTATGCCGTGCAAATTACAGAGCACAGAGACATATTATATGAGGGGATTATAGGCTCCGACTTTTTTCCGCTTGCCACTTTAATATTATATTGCTGAACTTCTTGTCATTTAAAATGAATCACAGAGCTCATTTCATGCTGAGAGGAGAGAAGCAAGCGCACGTTACAGGTGGGGAGATATAATTCCCCAAGCGACCCGGCCAGCCAATATCAGGAGAGCAGGAAGGATTAAATGCATTCCAACAATAGACGTTACGGAAAGAAAAGAATTTCTGGGGAACAGTTTCAGCCTACTTTAACTTTTTTTCCATCAACGTATAGTTTTTAGGCTTGTTTTAGAAAATGGAAAAGAAATTGGCTGTGATCATAGTGATGAGATATATATATACTGTACATATATATATATATATATATATATATATATATATATACACTACTGTGCAAAGTTTTAGGCAGTTGAAGAATGCTTTTAGAAATCGAAGTGTATTATTAAGCTTATTTTTCATCATTTAACCAAATAGAAAGTAAATGAAAAGAAAGGAACTCCAAATCCAATAAATATTGCCTTCTTCTAGGTAGACTTGCACACAGTTGTTGAAGGAACTCGGCAGGTAGGTTGTACATTTATGTACATCTTGGAGAACTAAGCTCAGACCTTCTGTGGATGTCGGCTGCGTCCAATCCTTCTGTCTCCTCATGCCATCCCAGACAGACTCCATGATGGTGAGATCAGGGCTCTGTGGGGGCCAAACCATCACTTCCAGGACTCCTTGTTCTTTACACTGAAGATAGTTCTTAATGACATTGGCTATATTTTTGGGGTGGTTGTCCTGCTGTAGAATACATTTGGGGTCAATCACACACCTCCCTGGTGGTATGGCATGATGGATAGGAATCTGCCTGTATTTCTCAACATTGAGGGCACCATTGATCCTGACCAAATCTCCAACTCCGTTTGCAGAAATGCAGCCCCAAGCTTGCAAGGAACCTCCACCATGTTTCACAGTTGCCTGCAGACACTTCATTTTTGTACGGGATAAGAGGAGGAGAAGGTGCCTCTAAGTTAACTATTAAAAACGTTTAATGACAACTAAAGTTGATTGCACTTACAAGATTACAGTGTAAAACGGGCATGTCCGATCATCACATAGGGTCCCGTTTCTGTGGTTCCTTTAGACCAGCAGCAAGAGAGGGGGTGGATGTGGTGAGCCGGCCCAGGGATGTCCTGTCATTCATCCAAAGCCGTGGTGGAATGCACGCCTCACTCACGGACTGCACGGAGCATGGTGACGTCAGGGGGTGGTAACCCATTTCGGAGTGTGCGCAGTAGAGCTCCTTCACCAGACCACCCCCCCTGACGTCACAATGCCTGTGTGGTCCACAAGCGAGGCATATGTTCCACCATAGCCTTGGATGACAGGACCTCCCTGGCCTAGCTCACCACATCCACCCCCTCTCTCACTACTGGTCGGCTAAAGGAGACAGAACCACAGGGACAGGAACAAAACCCCCCCGGACATGCCCGTTTTACACTGTGATCTTGTAAGTGCAATTTACTTTGGTTGTCATTAAACATTTTTAATAATGCACTTAGAGGCACCTTCTCCTCTTCTTATCCTGCCAGTTGGATTTGCGTCTAATTTTTAGAAGAGCTGTCTTGGTGTCAGTATAGTACCCCCCTATATCTCCTTGGATGACATTACTTTTCCACATTTGAGGATTGATCTCCTGAACAGAAGCGCTCTATGTTCCATGTACTTCCTCATTATTGTACGGCTCTCCAGGCCTTCACCAACAAGCTGCCTCCTGCTACAGCCAAATATTTCACATTTTGACTCATCGGTCCAGAGCACCGGCTGCCATTTTTCTGCGCCCCTATGTTTTCCTGCATAGTTGAGTCGGTTAGCCTTGTTTCCACATCGGAGGCTTTTTGACCGCAAGTCTTCCATGAAGACCACTTCTGGCCAGAACGTCTCCGTACAGTAGATGGGGGTACCTGGGTCCCACTGGTTTTCACCAGTTCTGTGCCGATGGCACTGCTGGACATCCTCCGATTTCTATGCCCGTTTACTGATCCAGCCACAGGCCCATCCATCTGGTCTGTCAAGAGTCGCTCTCATCTCATCAGTCCATAAAACCTTTGAAAAATCTGTCTCCAGATATTTCTTGGCCCAGTCTTGACGTTCCAACTTATGTGTCTTGTTCAGTGGAGGTCGGGTTTCAGCCTTCCTTACGGTGGCCATGTCTCTGAGCACTGAACACCTCGTACTTCTGGGCACTCCAGGTAGGTTGCAGTTCTGGAATATGACAGCACTGGAGGATAATGGCTTCCTGGTAGCTTCACGTTTGATTCTTCTCAAATCTTTGGCAGTTAAGTTGCGTCTTTTTTTTTAATCAACACAGTTCTTGCGACCCCGTTGACTATTTGCAACAAAACGTTTGATGGTTCTGTGATCACTCCCCAATATCTTAGCAATTTCAAGAGTGCTGCATTTTCAGCTTTTGACTTTTCAGAGTCATTTAAATCTTTTTTTTTGGCCCATTTTGCCTGAGGAAAAGAGGCTGCCTAATAATTATGTACACCTTGATATAGGATATTGATCTCCTTAGACCACGCCCTCCCTCATTACACAAATACACATCACTTGATATACCTACATTCAATAAGCATTCAAGTTTATACCACTTGGAGTCGGACAATATGCATAAAAATGATGATTCGGTCAAAAGTACTCACTTGCCTATAGACATGTGCACTGCCGAAAAATGTTTTCGTATTTGTTTAATTCGTTTTTTTGTTTTTTTGGGGGGTCATTCGTTATGATCAAAATTCGAAAATTCGTAAATTCAAAAATTCCAAAGACCTAACTATTAAATTATAGGTATTAGAATTTCCTTTCAAAGTTATCCGAAGTTCTGAATTATCTGAAATAACGAATGCTGCATTTAAACATATGGAACGGAACAAATTAATAATAATAAATAATAATAATAATAATAGAAAAGTTTTTATTATTATTTATTGTTATTAATTCGTTATGTTCCATTTGTTTAGATACAGCATTCGTTATTTCGGATAATTCGTAACTTCGGATAAGTTACAAATTTCATTGAAAGGAAATTCCTATACCTAAAACTTAATAGTTAGTTATTATTAGTTAGTTAGTTATTCTTTCGAATTTTCGGATTTTCAATTTTTTTAACTTACGAAGTTTCAAATTTACAAATTTTCGAATTTACGAATTTTCAAATTTTCTACATTACGAATATTAGAATTTACGAATATTCAAATTTACGAATATTTGGAAAAATTTGTTAAATAGGTTTTCGTTAATTCGTATATTTCCAAATTAATTCATTTGGCGAAATTCGTTAAAAAACGAATTCAGAACTTGCCTAATAATTGTGCACGCAGTGTATATATATTATTATACGGTATATATATATTTTTTTATACAGAATATCTTTTTTATTTTTTTGCTACTAATGTAACTGATGCAAACAGAATTCTAATAATGGTAAGCAGGGAGTATTGCACTTTAAGGGCAGCTCCACCTTTATAAACTTTTATTTATTTATTTATTTTTGCGCTTTTGACTCTCCTTTACTTCCAATAGAATATGAAAATTTCCAGGAAGGAGGGGATACCTAAAACATCTGCACACACTAAAAGTAGATGAAAACCCTAAATGAATAATAATTAGTTTGCCAAAGCCCTGTGTGCCATAACCAACTGCCATTTTTTTGGTAAAATACTGTATTTAAAATTGTATTATTTTGTTATTGCTACATAATCAAATATTCATTTTTTTATATTTATTATACTATTTGTTATAATATTTTATTATTTTATTATTGTTACATAATTACATATTTTTACTGTTTTTATATTCTAATATTTATCATATTTTATGAATTATCATTTTATTCTTGTTACAGTCTCTTTGCAGCCTCTTTCTGTCTGCATGGACTCCAGCAAAGGTTGGGTGGAATTTCTCAGGGCGGGTTTCCTGATGGTGACAACAGTGGACTATGCCTGTGTAATGCATGCAGAAATAGCCCCTTTTTCATCAGATTACCATGTGACAGGGTGACAACAGAGAAGCACAGTTAGGTGACAAGGACAAAGCGTTGTCACCCTAGTGCCTGAGCAAGGACCCTTATGGGGGGATTACTAGGGATTATTTCATTGAGAACTACAGAGTTAAAAATATTGAACATGAGATCTGAAATGCCATCTAAATGATATGCATTCTTTGAATATATCCCCCTCCTTCCCCTTTCTCCATTGTTAAAACAAGGGGAGGACTCTTCATTGTAAACTCTACTACTGTTTACATTAGAGATCCCTGTGATTGGCCGTTGCATTGACCACAAACCACAGAGCTGCTTCGAGTGGCTCTGTGCCTTCAGCCAATGCTTTCCATTGGCCATATAATTTCTGTATCAGGTTGATAAGTGGTTAACATGTTAAGGCTTATATGACATTTTAGTGATTAGGTTTACGTCTCCTTACATTAGAACTGCAGCTAAAACTTTTTTTTAAACTTTAAGACAAGAGTGGGCAAGGGTCAAATTTGAACTTCTATGTCCCCACTGGGGAGATTTACTCTCACTTCCTGTCCTGTTGACAGAGGGAGAGAAAGCAGTGGCATGTCTCTCCAATGGGGTCACAGATATCAAGAATATCCTTCTACACTGCAGAGGATCTCCACGGTCTTCCATGACTAAGCCCCAGCCATGAGTCGGGCGAAACACGTTGGGGTGTGTAGCCAGGCTAAGGCTGCTAATACCTGTATAACGACCAGGTTTGTTTAGTGTGTGGTGACTTCCTTTTCCCTGTTGAATTCACACAGCCCAGATGGGATCTTTACACCGAGCTGGCACCCACAGTGGAGCCCACCAGATTCAGACACGGGAGCTTGAGCGGTAACCCATATGCTTTTCAGGTAACAAAATGGAAATTAAAGCACCACACCACTAACAAGTCCAGATACAACTTTATTCCAAAAAAAAAGTCATCAGGACAATTCAAAAAGTATCCAATGCATTTCGGGGGGTCCAAGAGCGTCCCCCAAATCAGGAAGTAATTGGAAATCTCCCCAGTGGAGACACAGGCAGCTGACAGAGCTCCACACCCATCTCCACTCTAGATGGAGCTCTTCTTTAATATATCCAAAGCAGCCAATTCGATTAGACGTTACTGTAGCCATATTTGGAAAAGTTTGCTGTGAGTTACCGCGTTTTGCGCTGCTGGACATAAAAGCGTTCGTCCTTTTCTTCCATTCCAGAATCCACAATTCCGGCTAAAAGAGAATCCTTTTCTTCCAAAGGACTTTCATGAGAATCATGCATAAAGGATTTAGGACAAGCCAAAGTTGTCATACGGACACGCACGGTTGCTATGGCGATGTGATCCTTTGTTGAGCGTTGTCCATCTCTTTAGCTGGGACATCGGCATTTAACGATCACAGGGCCTCCGACGCGTTCCTATCCACCGTCTCATTTCATACCTGGAAGATTAACCCCGAAACATCACATTGGAAATACAACGTCTGGCAGTTTATAAATTCGATTTCTCTTCTCTGTAAATCGGACTACCCCCTGATACCCCCCCCACCCCCACCCTCTGATACCCCCATCTGTGTGAGATGTACATGGGAGGAGGCGCCTATTATTTCCTAGAGTCATTTTTGTCAGGGGAATTCATTCCTTCGTGATTTAAAGTGGAAATGAAGGCAAACAGTTAGATTCACAGCTAAAGCTGAACTATTCTGGCGGCCAGATAATGTATAATCCTGACACCCCCCGTCACACATCGCTGGTAAGATATGACCGAAAGCGGTACGGCGTGGTCAAAGACAGTCCCAGCCTGTGATTGGATGGTGAAGGAGGAGCAACACATTGATTAGATCAACGCCATGCTGGCTCCCCCCATCAGACAGCTCCCTATACATTGTACATTGTGGTAAAGCCTGATTGGTTTAAACAATTACCAGCTTTCCCTCCCTCTTCCCTTCAATCCCTACCCCCATTCCTTTCTCTGTCCCTCCACCCCCCCCCCCCCCCACTCCCTCCCTGTCTCTCACTCTCCCCCTCTCCTCCACTCAGTCTCACCCCTCTCTCTCCCATCCATTCACCATCGCTCTCACTCTCCTCCTCTTCCTCCTGGTCCCCCCCCCCCTTTTTCCTCATCTCAATCTCCTTCTCTTCCTCATTCCCTCTATTCCATTCTCCCTTTTCCCTTCTCTCCCTCTCCTCCTCTCCCTCCCCTCCTTTCCCTCCTATCTCTCACTTTCCCTCTTCTCCTCTCCTTCACTCTCCCTATCCTTCTTTCCCCATCTTCCTCTCTCCCTATCCATCTTTTCCCCAACTTTCTCTCTTCTTATCCCTCTTTCCCCATCTTCCTCTCTTCCTATCCCTCTTTTCCCCAACTTTCTCTCTCCTTATCCCTCTTTCCCCATCTTCCTCTCTCCCTTTTCCCCTTTTCCCCATCTTCCTCTCTCCCTTTCCCCTTTTCACCATCTTCCTCTCTCCCTTTTCCTCTTTTCCCCATCTTCTGCTCTTCCTATCCCTCTTTTCCCCAACTTTCTCTCTCCTTATCCCTCTTTCCCCATCTTCCTCTCTCCCTTTCCCCTTTTCACCATCTTCCTCTCTCCCTATCCCACTTTTCCCCGTCTTCCTCTCTTCCTATTCCTCTTTCCACATCTTCCTCTCCCTCCTCTTTCCCTATAGCTCTTCTCCCTGTTTACCTCCCCCCATCCTGTCTTCCTTTCTCCCTCTTTTCCCCATATTCCTCTTTCCCCATCTTCCTTTCCCCCATCTCTCTTTCCCTGTCTTCCTCTCTCCCTAGCCCTCGTTCACTGTCTTCCTCTCTCCCTATCCCTCGTTCCCTGTCTATCTCTCTCCCTATCCCTCGTTCCCTGTCTTCCTCTCTCCCTATCCCTCGTTCCCTGTCTTCCTCTCTCCCTATCCCTCGTTCCCTGTCTATCTCTCTCCCTATCCCTCGTTCCCTGTCTTCCTCTCTCCCTATCCCTCGTTCCCTGTCTTCCTCTCTCCCTATCCCTCCTTCCCTGTCTATCTCTCTCCCTATCCCTCGTTCCCTGTCTTCTTCTCTCCCTATCCCTTGTTCACTGTCTTCCTCTCTCCCTATCCCTCGTTCCCTGTATCCCTCTTTCCCCCGTCTTCCTCTCTCCCTATCCCTAGTTCCCAGTCTTCCTCTCCCCCCTCTCTTTTTCCCCCTCCATATACCACTTTATTCATCTTCCTCTTCCTCCTCTCTCTCTATACCCCCCTCTCCCTCTCTCTATATCCCTCTTTCCCCATCCCCCCCCCCCTTCCTTGTCTTCCAAGATAGAGGTGCCGGAGACCCAAAGACCAGGGACAATAGGCCCAGGTAGGCCTAGCGCTGGACCCCTGGACTGGTAAGTGCACACTAAGTGCGTACTAAGGGCCAGTTCACACTGGGAAGGGCGTGCAGTGCATTCCTGTGCGATTCACAAGCGGCTCAGTGTGGTGCAATTTAAGACTGTTCATTATGAATACACACTGCCTCGGATCACGTGGTGCTTCTATGCAACCCGGTTCCAGCCTGAGTTTGGGGTGTCATTAAATTAACACTGACGCCTAATGCAGATCCCGTACTGCGTTTTCTGATGTGAACGGTAAAGTCAACAGCTGCAGTTTTTGTCGAGTATTTTGGAATTTTTTTTTTCTTCCAGGGAGAAGTTCCTCTTTTAGCCTTCCAGCGTCTCTTATCATACGACGCTCAGCACAGCGCCATCTTATCCCGTACGCTTTTTATGCTCTCCAGCCCTGTTCTTTAATATCAGTTTTATAGTCAATGAGCGTTCCGTACATTGCGCCGAGCCAAACATGGCAATCTGCATTCAACAAAAGGAAGCCGACCATAAAGTATTATGCCTCGGCGTTTTCTCCCTTATTACAGAACCGGCGTTCTTTACTATTATCGCATTCTCTTCTGCTTTCAAATACCTTTTCTTCATTTCCAAGGGAGCAAGAGGACAATTGAAATTCCTTTTGACTTGATTTTTCCTCTGATGATTTCAAATTAGTCCAATTTATATTCCAGAACGATATCTCAATAACAACAAAGCCCCAGCCCGGCGGTTGTCTCTGCCCGTCCGCAGGAGGAACCCGTATCATTTGCCGATTCATTTCAGGCACGACGGGACGCCTTGTTTCTGAAGCTACCTGGATTTAAGTGCGGAGGGGAAGAGAGAGAGAGAGAGAGGAAGGCTGGAGCCAAAAATAATCTTTCATGAAAAAATATGAAGGTGTGAAGAGAAGGAGCTTAAATATGGATGAAGCACCATGTTTGACCTTTATTGGAGGCTCGCGGGTTTGTTTTTTACTGATAAATGGCTGAAGAGAACGCCGTCAGTCTGGAGGTGCGCAGTAAACAGGCACTGCCCGCTTGCATCAAATGCTTTATTTAGGGCTCAACTGGAAGTGAACAGTTGAATGCACCATTGAAATACACATATAGACAAACTGGGGTACCTGCCTTAAGATTTTGAGTTCTGTTCAGCCAGTCTTGTGATTCAGCACAGTCAGGTCTATGACCTTCCTTTTTTTTTTTTACCAACATCCGTACTCCAAAAAGAGCCTAGGTGTCAGTAGAGTAAAATCGGCTTAAGCATGGCTCCATCCAGGCCATGCCACTCAATGCAATTCAACCCACCCCAAGAGCTTAGTCATGGAGGTTTTTCTTGCTACCCATGTGTGTGTGCTGAGCCGGGATGGGCTCTCTCTATGCCGGCACCCTACTAACGTGAGACATCGAATTAGGATGGGGACTAAAGATTTCTTGATTCATAGCTCACTTTCCATTTTCCATTTCCATTGCTCCGTGTCCTGTTCTGATCATATGCCCATTGATGGAGGTGGGGAGTGAAGCCTGGCCGTGTTTTCTGATCTGATAGAAGAGCTACTGGAGCTTAAATTGCTGAAAAAGTTAATGCTGGTTCTAATGGTCCACCCAACTCACATTTGGCTTACTAATTCATCCCAGGGGAGCTCAGTTGGGATGAGGTCAGGGCTCTGTGTAGGACTTGAGTTCTCAACCCAACTCACAATTGGTATTCCAATTCACACCAGAGGAGATTGGGTGGGTTGAGGTCAGGGCTCTCTGTAGGACTAATGGTCCACCCAACTCACAATTGGCTTACCAATTCATCCCAGGGGAGCTCAGTTGGGATGAGGTCAGGGCTCTGTGTAGAACTTGAGTTTCCTAACCCTACTCACAATTGGTATTCCAATTCAAACCAGAGGAGATTGGGTGGGTTGTGGTCAGGGCTCTCTGTAGGACACTTTAGTAACTCCACTCAACTCGCAATTGGTATTCCAATTCATCCCAAATTAGCTCATTGGGGTTGAGGTCAGGGCTCTGTGTAGGACACTTGAATTTCTCCACCCAACTCACAATTGGCATTCTAATTCATACCAGAGGAGCTCAGGTGGGTTGAGGTCAGGGCTCTGTGTAGGATACTCAAGTTCCTCCACTCAGCTCACAATTGGCATTCCAATTCATCCCAAATTAGCTCAGTTGGGTTGAGGTCAGGGCTCTTTGAGGAACACTGTAGTAACTCCACTCAACTCACAATTGGTATTCCAATTCATCCCAAAGGAGCTTAGTTCGGTTGAGGCCAGGGCTCTGCGTAGAACACACAAATTTCTCCATTCAACTCACAATTGGTATTCCAATTCATCCCAGAAAGGCTCAGTTGGGTTGAGGTCAGGGCTCTCTGTAGGACACTTTAGTAACACCATTCAACTCACAATTGGCATTCCTATTCATCCCAAATGAGCTCATTGGGGTTGAGGTCAGGGCTCTGTGTAGGACACTTGAATTTCTCCACCCAACTCACAATTGGCTTTCCAATTCATCCCAAAGGAGCTTAGTTGGGTTGAGGCCAGGGCTCTGTGTAGAACACTCGAGTTTCTCCATTCAACTCACAATTGGTATTCCAATTCATCCCAGAAAGGCTCAGTTGGGTTGAGGTCAGGGCTCTCTGTAGGACACTTTAGTAACACCATTCAACTCACAATTGGCATTCCTATTCATCCCAAATGAGCTCATTGGGGTTGAGGTCAGGGCTCTGTGTAGGACACTTGAATTTCTCCACCCAACTCACAACTGGCTTTCCAATTCATCCCAAAGGAGCTTAGTTGGGTTGAGGCCAGGGCTCTGTGTAGAACACTCGAGTTTCTCCATTCAACTCACAATTGGTATTCCAATTCATCCCAGAAAGGCTCAGTTGGGTTCAGGTCAGGGCTCTCTGTAGGACACTTTAGTAACACCATTCAACTCACAATTCCATTCCTATTCATCCCAAATGAGCTCAGTTCGGTTAAGGTCAGGGCTCTGTTTCGGACACTTGAATTTCTCCACCCAACTCACAATTGGCATTCTAATTCATCCCAAAGGAGCTCATTTGGATTGAGGTCAGGGCTCTGTGTAGGACGCTTGAGTTCCTCCACCTAACTCACAATTGGTATTCCAGCTCATCCCAGGGGAGCTCAGTTGGGTTGAAGTCAGGGGAGGGGTCTGTGCAGGACACTTGAGTTCCTCCGTCTAACTCAAAATTGGCATTCCAGTTCATCCCAGGGGAGCTCAGTTGGGTCAGGGCTCTGTGTAGGACACTCATATTCCTCCATCAGAAAGGTCAAACTATGACCTTGTGAAGCTGGCTTGGTACACACGGGCACAGTTGGAGCAGAAAGGGGCCTTCTCCAAACTGTTGTCTTTGTATCCTGTAGCATTTACAGTGCACTTCACTGGAAACACCTGAACCAGTGGCGGAACTACAAGGGTCGCAAAGGTCGCACTTGCGACCAGGCCCTGGCATTCTTACACTGTGGGGCACCCCAAGAAGGCAGGAAGGGGGCCTGCTGCAGAACATGTGAAAGGGTCCTGTTGTGGGACCATAAAAAAGGCTTGGATGGGAGTAAAGGGCATTGGTTCAGAGGGAAGGGCCCCGGGACTGATGAAAAGGGCCCCAGGAATTTCAGCGAGGCCCTTCATGTTTTTTTTTGCACCAGGGCCCTGAAGATTCTAGTAATGCCTCTGACCTGAACCCAATCATTTGGAGGGGTTTCCACATAATTCTTATAATATAGTAGGTTTTTTGGTGAGATGTCCTCAAACCTTTTGCTGGTATAAGCTCAGGTCCTTCTCAATGCATGCTTTTCACTCACCAGCTCATCCTTGGTACTAGAATCCCACTACTGGTTCCCTTTAAATTCGAACACTCATAGCTATTTTAATAAGCTCTCCTTGACTGTCTGTAAGAATTTCAGGTATCTGCTTTGCATGTTATCTGTCTTCCCCCAGGGAAAGGAGGTCAAAGTGTTACCTGGCTGTATTTATTGATTTCAAGAACCGCTCGCTTTATTAATATCCCGCTTTTTAATTTATCTGGAGTTGTTCTTGAACGCAGTCCTTAAAGCCTTGACTGCCTTGTGTGGTGATGTGGATTGGCGGCTGCGTTGCGATGCATAGTCATTTATTTTTTTTTCCTCTTCATCATCCTTGCGCTCGTCGTGTCTCTTGCTCCGGTTCACCGTAATTGCCTTTTTTTTTAAAGCAGAGCTATTTCTTGTTCTGCTCTTACAATTGTCTCCAGCTGTCTCTGCCAGTAATCCGCGGGCACTACCTGGATACCGGCGCCTGATAACAGCCGCCCCCCCTTCCCAACGCTCCATACATGTGCAGCAGGGAGGCCATGATGGAATGGGGAATGTTTATAATGAAATTGGCACACAAATTGCTGGGTGCTAAACAAGGACGCTGATTTTAAGGGTTGATCTATCAGTAGATGATTTTTTTAGGGCTTAGGGTTGTGTGTTGGCTCATTCTGTCAGCCGAAAAACGGAGCCATTCCACTTACTGACCGGCCACTGTATATATACGTCATTACTTTGAAGATGGTTATCTCGGTAACGGCAGCAGCTGCTGCCACAACCGAGGTATCCATCTTTAGGGCTGGCGGTTCTGTGTACGATACTGGTGGTCTCTGCGGCGGGTTCGCCGTGAGATCACCGTTATTGGCGGCGGGAGAGGTGCCACCTGCTTACCGGAGCCGTAGGCGATCGGGTCCTCTCACTTCCTAGGTATGGAGACGAGTGAGGCTAAGATGGCCCCCACCCGTCTCCATACCATAGAGAGGGCGGAAGCGACGTCTTGACGTCAGCTCCGCCCATTTGTCTTAAAGGCACTTTTTTTTTTTTGTCATTTTTTCAAACGCCTTTTTTTTCTTTTTTTTTTTTTTTTTGCATTAAAGTTCAAATATGAGATCTGAGGACTTTTTGACCCCAGATCTCATATTTAAGAGATCCTGTCATGCTTTTTTCTATTACAAGGGATGTTTACATTCCTTGTAATAGGAATAAAAGTGATCCAAATTTTTTTATTTTTTTTTAAAACAGTGAAAAAATAAATAAAATAAAGTAAAATAAATAAGAAATACATTTTTTTTTTTTTAAAGCGCCCTGTCCCGACGAGCTTGCGTGCAGAAGCGAACGCATACGTGAGTAGCGCCTGCATATGAAAACGGTGGTCAAACCACACATGTGAGGTGTCGCCGCGACCGGTAGAGCAAGAGCAATAATTCTAGCTCTAGACCTCCTCTGTAGCGCAAAACATGCAATCTGTAGAATTTTTTAAACGTCGCCTATGGAGATTTTTTTTAAGGTTAAAAGTTTGATGCCATTCCACGAGCGGGTGCAATTTTG
This sequence comes from Aquarana catesbeiana, assembly GCF_042186555.1. Taxonomy (NCBI): domain Eukaryota; kingdom Metazoa; phylum Chordata; class Amphibia; order Anura; family Ranidae; genus Aquarana; species Aquarana catesbeiana. The sequence continues at coordinate 279,429,445 of NC_133334.1, forward strand.
AAGCGTGACATGTTGGGTATCAATTTACTCGGCGTAACATTATATTTCACAATATAAAAAAAAATTGGGCTAACTTTACTGTTGTCTAAGTTTTTTATTCAAAAAAGTGAATTTTTTCCAAAAAAAGTGCGCTTATAAGACCGCTGCGCAAATACGGTGCAAAAAAAAGTATTGCATTGACCACCATTTTATTCTCTAGGGTGTTAGAAAAAAAACAATATATAATGTTTGGGGGTTCTAAGTAATTTTCTACCAAAAAAACCTGTTTTAAACATGTAAACACCTAAAATCCAAAACGAGGCTGGTCCTTAAGTGGTTAAGGGTCGGGGCTCATTTACATGAACGAGCACGTTACCTTTTTGTCCCTGGGAACACCCAGCAACGGAGTTCTTGGGGCAGTCAGAATATAAAAAAAAATGGGACACAATTGGGGCTGATTTACTAAAGAGCGGTGCACTCTGCAAGGGCAGTTGCTCCAGAGCTTAGTAAATGAGGGGAGGCTTCACTTTGCAAAGAATACCCAATCACATGCAAGGAAAATGAAAGAAAACAACATGTTTGCATGCACATGATTGGATGATGGAAGTCAGTAGAGCTTCCCCTCATTTACTAAGCTCTGGAGCAACTGCCCTTGCAGAGTGCACAGTCTATTTGCCTTATGTGTCATTGGGGTTGATCTACTTAATATACAGATTAATGATCTGCTTCCTCCTCCACCATCAAACAGGGCACACACAACCATAGCTTCCAACTGTCCCTGATTTGGAGCAATGTCCCTCCGTTCCTCATTACTCCTCATTTGTCCCTCATTTTGGTCTGATCTATATAGATTTATATAAAATGCACTTTTTATCTACCAAAAAGTGTTTCCCGGTGCTAAACCTTTCATCTGATTTCTAAATTGCTGCATTTGTAAATTCCAAAGGCCAATACAGTAAAACCTTGGCTTGAGAGTAACTTGGTTTGAGAGCGTTTTGCAAGACAAGCAAAATTTTGAAATACATTTTGACTTGATATACAAGTAGCGTCACATCACAACTGAGTATAAAAGAGAAGAGAGGCGCCTCTAAGTGTAGCGATATGGTTACATTTAATGAAGGTACAACATTTAGCAACATATTGCTACACTTAGAGGCGCCTCTCTTCTCTTTTATACTCTGGAGCTCCTGCTGGATTTTGCTTCTAATCCCCTTGTGGAGGCTTCTATTTGTAGATGGACATTTTATGGTTACGCAACCTGGTCACATTGCTATAATCTTTTTATATGGACTATAAACTGAAGGATTTATGAATAAATGGTTGTGGAACGAATCATCTGAGTTTCCATTATTTCTTATGGAGAAATTTGCTTTGATATACAAGTGCTTTGGATTACAAGCATAGGTGTGCGCAGCCTATTGCATTAGGGTGTACACCCTTAAGCTCAAACACACATGCGTGTGCGGGTGTCTACATATATACGACCCCGGCGCATTGATCTCCCTGCCCGCACAGTGAAAGAGAAGAGCATATACACTTCTCTTATGGCAGAGACGGTAATGCCGCGTACACGCGGTTGGACTTTTCGACCGGACTTGTCCAACGGACGCCGACGGACCAAATCCGGCGTACAATCCGATCGTGTGTGGGCTTCACCGGACCTTCAGCGGACTTTTCCAGTCGCAAATCTGACGGACTTTAGATTTGGAACTTGCTTCAAATCTTTACGTCGTAACTCCGCCGGACCCAGAAATCCGCTCGTCTGTGTGCTAGTCCGACGGACAAAAACCCACGCTAGGGCAGCTATTGGCTACTGGCTATCAACTTCCTTATTTTAGTCCGGTGTACGTCATCACGTACGAATCGGTCGGACTTTGGTGTGATCGTCTGTAGGCAAGTACTGTCGTTAGAAAGTCTGTTGAAAGTCCACCAAAAGTCCGTCGAAAGTCGGGCTGTCGGACTTTTGTAGCTGAAAAGTCTGACCGTGTGTACGCGGCATTAGAGGTAGATCTTTCCCCTATTTCTGCTGCTGCACAGAGCGATAACACTAATGTGCACGGGGTGATTAGGGTGTGCCTGGGCACACCCGGCACACCCTGTGTGCACGCCTATGATTACAAGCACGTTTCTGGAACGAATTATGCTCGCAATCCGAGGATTTACTGTTTAAAGGAATAGTAGTGGTTAAAAAAGAACTTGTGGGTTTAACCAATCTTGTTTTTTTTGTACAATTCTCCTTTAAGGGGGAGTGGCAAGGGGTGTGTCCTATGCCTGCATACTTTTGCTGATAGGTGTCCCTCATTCTCATCTCAATAAGTTGGGAGGTGTGCACACAACCACCTTATATATAGCTTCCTCCTCAACCGTCTATCATCTTACAGTATGATCATCTACCATAGATGGTGGAGGAGGAAGCAGTGCTGGATCAATAAGCTGTATACAAGGTGATCGTGTGTGTTGCTTGATAAACCATAGAGAAGGAGGAAGCTTCATTGGATCAATAAATTGTATATAGTACAATGGTGTGTTTTGCCAATTAGTGAAGGATCAAATGGTGTATATAGGATGGCAGCGTGCGTCTTGACAGGTGGTTGAGGAAGAAGTGTGCGTCTTGCCATATGGTGGAGGAGGAAGCAGTGTTGGATCAATAAGCTTTATATAAGGCGGCAGGGTGCGTCTTGTCAGATAGAGGAGGAGGAGGCAGCGCCGGACCAGTAAGCTGTGTATAAGGCGGCTGGGTGTGTCTTGTCAGGTAGTGGAGGAGGCAGCGCTGGACCAGTGTGTGTCTTGTTAGATCACGGAGGAGGAAGCGGTAATGGAATCAGTAAGTTGTAAATCAGATGCCTGTGTGTCTTGACAATAGTGCATAAGGAACCCGTGGGGGATCGGTAAGCTGTATATAAGAAAATGGTGTGTGCCTTCTCAAATACCGGAGGAGGAAGTGGTGTTCGATCAGTAAGCTCTACAGTGCCTTGAAAAAGTATTCATACCCCTTGTATTTTTCCACATTTTGTCTTATTACAATCAAAAACGTAAATGTATTTTATTGTGATTTTATGTGATAAACCAACACAAAGTGGCTCATAATTGTGAAGTGGAAGGAAAATGATCAATGGTTTTCGAAATGTTTTACAAATAAATATGTGAAAAGTGTAGGGGGGGGGGGGCATTTGTATTCGGCCCCCTTTACTCTGATACCCCTAACTAAAATCTAGTGGAACCAATTGCCTTCAGAAGTCACCTAATTATTAAATAGAGTCCACCTGTGTGTAATGTAACCTCAGTATAAATACAGCTGTTCTGTGAAGCCCTCATAGGTTTGTTAGAGAACCTTAGTGAACAAACAGCATCATGAAGGCCAAGGAACACACCAGACAGGTCAGGGATAAAGTTGTGGAGAAGTATAAAGCAGGGTTAGGTTATAAAAAAATCTCCCAAGCTTTGAACATCTCACGGAGCTCTGTTCAATCCATCATCGGAAAATGGAAAGATTATGGCACAACTGCAAACCTACCAAGACATGGCCGTCCACCTAAACTGACCGACCGGGCAAGGAGAGCATTCATCAGAGAAGAGCCAAGAGGTCCATGGTAACTCTGGAGGAGCTGCAGAGATCCACAGCTCAGGTGGGAGAATCTGTCCACAGGACAACTATTAGTCGTGTTCTCCACAAATCTGCCCTTTATGGAAGAGTGACAAGAAGAAAGACATTGGTGAAAGAAAGTCATAAGAAGTCCTGTTTGGAGTATCCTGTGGCCCTAAACTCCTCTCATGTGAAAGTTTTTCAGCAATAAATACTAAAAAAAAACCATCCCCTAGACCAGGGGTTCTCAACTCCAGTCCTCGGGACCCACTAACAGGCCAGGTTTGCAAGATAATTGAAATACATCACAGGTGATATCATTTGCTGCTCAGTGATTGCCGTATTCTTGTCTGCATCTCCCAAGGTAATACTTATAATCTGGCCTGTTAGTGGGTCCTGAGGACCGGAGTTGAGAACCACTGCCCTAGACTAAGCTTGTATTGTCGGTATGCATGGATCTGTACTTGTGTGCCTGTCAGGCCTTTGTACTAGTAAGGAGGAACCTGGCCATATCCTCAGCAGCCCATTCAGGGGGTTGAGAGCTACAGTTTGCGATTGAAGGTTTGAAGGGTTGGAGAGTGCGTTCCAGAGAAGAGGAGATGGGAGCGGAGGAGAGGAGAAGGTGATGTGCAGAGCAAAGGTTGTACCAGAGGAATAAGGCAAAGAACGCACGGAGGGGGCAGACCGGGAGGAACAGGTTGGGGGTTAAACGTTTCGAGAGAATTCTCGAAGTAATTGTCAGGCAGCGAGAGGGGCGGACGAAGGAGAGGTGAGAAGAGGGTGGAGGAGCCAAGCACGGGAATCGAGGAAGGATCATTAAATGATAACCGTTATCTTTGTATTGAGCCCCCCCAGCCATCCTATTGAATCCTCCACTTCACAGGAGTGTGACCCCCCCCCCCCCCGCTCTTCTGATCCTTGTCTGATCCAGATTCTAGAAGTTAAAATAAAGACAGCTAATTACACTAGCAGCATGTAATAAACAAGGAAGGGGTGCTAAAACCGGCCAATCAGCTGCTTCCCCTGAACCGTGACGCTTCCCTATGAAGGTCAGACTATGTTTTTTTTTTTTTTTTATTTCGTTACATTCTAATCTTTCTTTATAAAACCTCATCGCCGGATCATTTCTACAAAAATGCCGTATTACTCCAAATACTATCCTGATAATGAGAACAAGTCCTTAGCAGGTCATAATCGTTCTTTATAATTAAGATGAGCCAGTCGGCTTCACGGCGACAATCTCACCTTTCTGTAGATCTGTAATGCTCATTAGCCACATGTCAGCTCCTCGTATATGTCTCTGGTATTTGTAACAGTCAAGCCGTATTAAACCCTCAGCGTTTTTTTTTTTTAACTTAAAGGGGTTGTAAACCTTCGAGGTTTTTCACTTCAATGCATGCTGTCCTGTAATGCTGCAACCTCCCCCCCCCCCCCGAGCCCCCGTTTTACTTACCTGTACCCCCTCTATCTCGTCCCGGGGAGGAGCACCCCAGCAAAAGCCGGTGTCTCGGGTCCTGATTGGTTGGATTGATAGCAGCGCAGCCATTGGCTCTCGCTGCTGTCAATCAAATCCAATGACCTGGGAGGCGGGAGGGGGCGGGGCCGAGTCATACATTCGGCTTCTATGGACGCCGAATGAATGGCTCGGGAGCACACCCACAAGGTAATCCCCCGGGAGAGCGCTTGTTCCAGGGGGTTATCTAATGCGGGGGGGGGGTGGGGGTGCGAGAAATTCCAAGGGACCCCAGAAGAGGATGTTCGGGGCCACTCTGTGCAAAACAAGCTGCACAGTGGAGGTAAGTATGAAATGTTTGTAATTTTTTTAAAAAAATGAAGCTTTAGTGTCACTTTAACCCCTTCATGCCTAATGCTGTGTACACACGACCGGACTTTCGACGGACATTTCAACGGACTTCCATGGAATCGGACTTGTCTACATACAATCACACCAAACTCCGACGGATTCGTAGGTGATGACGTACGACCGGACTAAAATAAGGAAGTTCATAGCCAGTAGCCAATAGCTGCCCTAGCGTCGGTTTTCGTATGTCGGACCAGCATAGAGACGAACAGATTTTTCGACCAGACTCGAGTCCGTCGGAAAGATTTGAAACATGTTCTAAATCTAAAGTCTGTCACATTTTCGACAGAAAAGGTCCGCTGCAGGTCCGATGAAGCCCTCACACGGTCGGATTGTCCGACGGATTCGTTCCGTCGGACAAGTTTGGTCGAAAAGTCCGCCCGTGTGTACACGGCATAAGGGTAAAACAAGCATTAATGCCGAAGCACAATTTTGCAAATTTGAGATGTGTTAGTAAAACCGTACATATCGTCACATCTCCTTTGTGCATCCAGGACCGCGTCTTTTCAGGACGAATTGGGCTTTCATTGGTGGTAAATGATAACGGACATCTCCTACATTTTTTTGTTATCATGGGAAAACTGGCCCAAAATAGTAAAAAAAAAAAAAAAACCTTCCTTTTTTTATCTATTTAGCTGCATATTTCTTGTTTCTACAACAACCTCCCACCAAAGAACAGCCCAAAATAAAATCTCCTGCTCCTAATGATCGCAGCGATATCACACATGTGTATGTTAGTCACTGTTTGTACCCGTAGTACGGACCAGAAACAATAGTGCACATTTTTTTTTTTTTTTTATCCTACCTAAAACACACCAGCACTGATACTAATTTAAATATTTTTTCAAAAAAAACCCTGCCCAAATCATACTGACCATGACCTTTCACCCCGACCTTGACCCTTACTTGACCCAAACTATCCCCGGGCACTGACCTAGATCAAGCCTCGATGTAGCTATTTTTATTTTATTTTTTTAATCATTTATTATTCTTTTTTTCTTTTTTTTACGCACACTTCTTTTTTTCTTTCTGCAAGGAAAGAAAGAGATACAACGTATCTCTCCTCTCCATTCACAAAGAGTGAAACACATTGGCGTGCTTCGCAGTAGGTGCAAAAAAATGTAAGTGCTAAGATAATGTATGCACAGATAGTGAAATCAATGAACAAAGAATAAATGTTCAAAATCCAACATTGAAACAGTGAAATGAATGGATATACAAAGAGAAAAAATGTTATGTGAGTCCCATAACTAAAATCCAATCAAAAAATAAAAATTAATAGAAGTCCACAACAATAAAGTGATGGTCTTCCAACGTGTGAGGTATATGTGAAAGCATCAAAAATGGTGAATCCTAAAGGTGAATATGATTGGACACTCTTACCGGAACGGATGGACCCGGATGTCAGCGACACCGAATCATGTAAGCCTGGATATCCGAATCAGTGGCTCCCCCGGATAGATGCGGGGACCCAGGATCTCCGATGGTATCTTCAAACGACCTTGTAGGTATCGACCAAACTGGAAGGATAACTATCCAACAGGAACACCACGACAGCTCTCATCCAAACACAGTATGTATGAAAAAAGAGAAGGGGGGCTCCGATGGGTGCAGGTCAAAAAAGTAGGTTTATTAAAACCATCATACATCGAATAATAGTGATCACAGGTAAATAAAAGCAATGTGGGGAGCGTTGAACCTTGCCCGACGCGTTTCGTCCTAATAGGACATCTACAGGGGCTTTACAGTGACTGATCACTGTGATAGCCAATCAGAGGCTATCACCACAAGCAAAGAGACCCGGAAACCGGAAGATCCGGGTCCCGATTCTTAGGACCCAGGGCTGCCGCTGAGACCCCGGTTTCTATGCTGGGAGCGCTTGGTGTGGTGCGCTTCCAGCACAAAGACAGATACGCATATATGGGGCCCCACGGAAAAAAAAGCCCAGTCCAGTGAGGCCGCATATATATGTTTTGTCGGCATGAAGGGGGAGCGCCATAAAAAAAAAAAATATTCCACCACAAACTGTTTGTTAAAATGCTTACCCCAGCACTGGCAGTTTACAACTTTCATGGCTGCTGCCCTCCTAGTGCTGCTTCACTGTGTAATTTACATTGTCCCTTCTATTTCTGTATGGGGATGACCGCTCTGTAATTATTTTAATTTAAAAAAAAATCTAAGTGCCTTTTTCCTAAAAAAAACATGACCCGTCTCTCTCCCAGCCTGTCTGCAGGGAAACATAAGCAGGAGGAGCTTTTAGTCCTTTGCTGCTGGTCACATGTTCAAAATTAAAAAAAACAACCTGTGGAATACAGACTATAAATAAATAATCAATAAACCGTTTTAAGTATTTGAAATCAAATCTTTATGATTTTTTGGCAATAACATGGTGTGGGCGGATTTCTGCCAGTCACAAGCTATGTCACGCCCCCTGCAGCCTTTGTCTTAGAATAAGAGGGATGTGAAGCCTCCGTCAATCTACATGTAGTATCCCGCCCCTATTGTGTTTAGCTGGTTAGTGGGCATTGAGGAGGAGTGAGGGAGTGGCCTGTCATTTAGCACTGTGTATACGCCCACATGTGTGACTCTATAGTCACATGGGCTGCTCAGATGTGATGGAGAGGAAATGCTCAGCATAGAAACTCACTGAAAACTGAGCATGTGCAGAGCTGTCACCACTGCTCTGCAAAGTCCCTCGCTGAATTGGGGACATGGGCAGGAGGGGGAGATAGAGAACTGCAGGATCAACCAGGATTTTTGAAGAATACAGAAAAGGAATCTCATAGTGACTGAGTGAGTATGAACAGCATTATGGATTATTTTTTATGTGGGCTTAGTGACACTTTCACTTTCAGTCTTCACAGGAAAGAGATAACAGCAGACAGTGCAGTTTCTGTTAACTTGGAGAAGTGAGGGGGAGGAGGAGTAGGGGACTGCCTTACCATCCTGGGCTATGGGGCTGTGTGTTTCTATTTATGCACACAGCATAGGCAGGCACAACTCTAGTCCCCCTGCTGCTCTTTGCTGTGATTGGCCACAGCATGAGTCAGCAGGTTACAGCCAATAATTTTGAAAAAAGAAAAAATATCCAGTGAGCGGCAGTTGTGTGGAGGAAAATGCCTTGTTGATGTCAGAGGAGAATGGGCAGACTGATCCAGATGATAAAAAGACAACAGTAACTCAAATAACGGCTCGTTACATCCAATGTATGCAGAATACCGTCTCCGAACACACAACACATCCAACCTTGAAGCAGATGGGCTACAGCAGCAGAAGACCACACCGGGTGCCACTCCTGTCAGCTAAGAACAGGAAACTGAGGCTACAATTGGCACAGGATCACCAAAACTGGACAATAGAAGATTAGAAAAAACGTTGCCTGGTCTGATGAGTCCGGATTTCAGCTCCGACATTCAGATGGTGAGGTCAGAACACCTTGTTGTATCTATGCCACCAAGGGGGTCCAACCCAGTACTAGCATGGGGGGCCCAATAAAGGGGGTCCAACCCGCTACTAGCAAGGTGGACCTAATAAAGGGGGTCCAACCCAGTACTAGCACGGGGGGGGCCTAATAAAGGGGGTCCAACCCGCTACTAGCAAGGGGGACCTAATAAAGGGGGTCCAACCCGCTACTAGCAAGGTGGACCTTATAAAGGGGGTCCAACCCGCTACTAGCAAGGTGGACCTTATAAAGGGGGTCCAACCCAGTACTAGCACGGGGGGCCCAATAAAGGGGGTCCAACCCGCTACTAGCAAGGGGGACCTAATAAAGGGGGTCCAACCCGCTACTAGCAAGGGGGGACCTAATAAAGGGGGTCCAACCCGCTACTAGCAAGGGGGACCTAATAAAGGGGGTCCAACCCGCTACTAGCAAGGCGGACCTTATAAAGGGGGTCCAACCCAGTACTAGCACGGGGGGGGCCTAATAAAGGGGGTCCAACCCGCTACTAGCAAGGGGGACCTAACAAAGGGGTTCAAGCCCGCTACTAGCAAGGTGGACCTTATAAAGGGGGTCCAACCCAGTACTAGCATGGGGGGCCCAATAAAGGGGGTCCAACCCGCTACTAGCAAGGGGGACCTAATAAAGGGGGTCCAACCCGCTACTAGCAAGGTGGACCTTATAAAGGGGGTCCAACCCAGTACTAGCACGGGGGGCCCAATAAAGGGGGTCCAACCCGCTACTAGCAAGGGGGACCTAATAAAGGGGGTCCAACCCGCTACTAGCAAGGGGGACCTAATAAAGGGGGTCCAACCCGCTACTAGCAAGGGGGACCTAATAAAGGGGGTCCAAACTGCTACTAGCAAGGGGGACCTAATAAAGGGGGTCCAACCCGCTACTAGCAAGGGGGACCTAATAAAGGGGGGTCCAACCCGCTACTAGCAAGGTGGACCTAATAAAGGGGGTCCAACCCTCTACTAGCAAGGGGGACCTAATAAAGTGGCCGATGAATGTAGTTTTGCCTTTTATAAATCTAGGAGCCGGCACCATACACGTAATAAAAGTACTGCAGCGGTATAAATTATAAGGTTGACGGTTCTCAGGATTCTTTTCAAAAATGTTATGAATTAATCATACCTTCCTCACTGCTTATAAATTGCAGCAAAAAAAAAAAAAGGATTTTTTATTTCCTCCCACAAAAAGTAGACAAACTTTTCTTCTATTTTATTTTGTTACATTTTAGTTCTTTTTTTTCTTCTTTTTTTTTTTTTTTTGGCTCGGTTGTTCTTAAGCAGCAGCAGGGAAGAGATCGATGTGCCTCTCGCATGCAGTTTTACAAGTTTGTCTTCTGGCGACCTCCGAAAATCTTCTCACACCTGCGAAACATTCATGAAAAGAATTTCTTTGTGCTCAGCGACTTGCGGAATGGCGGCCCTCCAGAGATCCTCGGGTGGTAAAGTGGCGCTCACGCCGTCACCTGAGCGTCTGTGGAGGAAGGAAGGAGTAATCCGTCTCGGACAAAAGACGAGGGGGAGAGGGGCGGTTAGAGGGCACCTGTATTGTGCCGCAATATTTGTAGTTTCTGTAGTTGCAGAATTTTCTTTCTAGACAAAACAGGCGCTCGTCGCTCCGCAGGCGCACAGAAACCCCTGCTGGGGAGTGGAACTAATGTAGCCTTGATGTCTCCGTTGTAATTTGAAAACTAATGTTTTGGAATAGCTGAGAAAGCAGATTCTTATAAAGTTACCAAGCATGAATTGTCTCCATAGAACTTTTTATTTTTTTATGAAACTAGTTTCTCAGAAAAGAGTAGCATTTACTATTAGCCTGGCTTGATGGAAATGCCAGTGTGAGAAGCTTCTGATGTAAGCTGACGTTCTCGGATACCTGGGAACGTATTAATTCCTGGGCAATAATTCACATTGATGATGAAAAAATTCAGCTTCACTGTCCCAGCGCCAGGTACCTTTTGGTGCGGTGGTGTCAACTGTGATAACATATATACTAAAATATCACCCACACCCATTGGTCTATAGGCTGTGCCTCACAATTTACCCCCCCACTCCCCGAACACTAAAATTAAACTTTACGCCTAAATAACCCCTCCCTCCCCAACACTTAACCCTCCAGAAATCTAAAATGTAATTCTACCATTAAATACCCATCCCTCTTCTACACTTTACCCTCTTGAACCCTAAAATTAAACCCTACCCCTAAATTACCCCTCCCTCTCCATCACTTAATCCCCCAGAACCCTGAAATTAAACCTCACCCCTACATTATCTAACCCTCCCCAACACTTAACGCCTCCAGAACCCTAAGATAAACCCTACCCCTAAATTATTCTGCCCTCCCCAACAATTATTCTGCCCTCCCCAACACTTAACTCCTCCAGGACCCTGAAATTAAACCCTACCCTTAAATTATTCAACCCTCCTTAAAACTTAACACCTCCAGAACCCTAAAATTAAACCCTACCCCTAAATTATTCTGCCCTCCCCAACAATTATTCTGCCCTCCCCAACACTTAACTCCTCCAGAACCCTGAAATTAAACCCTACCCCTAAATTATCTAACCCTCCCCAACACTTAATGCCTCCAGAACCCTGAAATTAAACCCTACCCCTAAATGATTCAACCCTCCCCAACACTTATCACCTCTAGAACCTTAAAATTAAACCTCACCCCTAAATTATCCAACCCTCCCCAGCACTTAACACCTCCAGAACCCTGAAATTAAACCCTATCCCTAAAATACCCCTCCCTTTCCAACACTTAACAATCCAAAACTCTAAAATTCAACTCTATCCCTAAAATACCCCTTTTTCTAGGCTTAACCTTCTTGAACCCTGACATTAAATCCTGTCTCTAAATTACTCCTCCCTCCCCAACACTTAACCCTCCTGAAACTTAAAATTAAGCCCTACTCCTAAATTATCCAACCATCCCCAACATTTAACCCTCCAGAAGCTTGAAAATAAACCCTACCCCTAAAATACCCCTCCTTCTCCAACACCCAACCCTCCTGAACAAAGAAAGTAAACTCTACCCCTAAATTACCTATCCCTTTCCAACACTTAACTCTACCAAACTCCAAAAATCACTTAGCTCATCTCTATATATGAAGACCTAACCCTATTCACCAAACGGACTCACCCGGAGTAAGCTTGAGTTTTGGATTGAACATGAGTTCAACCACCAGGGATAAGCTTGAGGTTCGGAATGAACATAAGTTCAACCACTAGGGATAAGCTTGAGGTTCGGATTGAACGTGAGGTGAATCATCAGAGATAAGTTTGAGGTTTGGATTGAAGCTCGAGGTTTGGAATGAACATATGTTCAACCACCAGGGATAAGCTTGAGGTTCGGATTGAATGTGAGCTAAACCATCAGGGATAAGCTGGAGGTTTGGATTGAAGCTTGAGGTTCGGAACAAACATGTGTTCAGCCACTAGAGATAAGCTTATGGTTCTTCAGATTCAATATGAGTTCAACCACCGAGGATAAGTTTAAGGTTTGGATTGAACATGAGTTCATCCACTAGGGATAAGCTTGAGGTTTGGATTGAAATGAGTTCAACCAGCAGGGATAAGCTTGAGGTTTGGATTGAACATGAGTTCAACCACCAGGGATAAGCTTGAGCTTTGGATTGAACATAAGTTCAACCACCAGGGATAAGCTTGAGGTTTGGATTGAACATAAGTTCAACCACCAGGGATAAGCTTGAGGTTCGGAATGAACATGAGTTCAACCACTAGGGATAAGCTTGAGGTTCGGATTGAACGTGAGCTAAACCATCAGGGATAATCTTGAGGTTTGGACTGAAGCTTGAGGTTCAGAATGAACATGTGTTCAACCACCAGGGATAAGCTTGAGGTTCGGATTGAACGTGAGCTAAACCATCAGGGATAAGCTTGAGGTTTGCATTGAAGCTTGGGAATCGAAATGAAGATGTGTTAAGCCACCAGAGATAAGCTTAAGAGGGATAAGCTTGAGGTTTGGATTGAACATGAGTTCAACCACCAAGGATAAGCTCGAGGTTCGGATTGAACATGAGTTCAACCTGAACCCAGTCTGTTTGCAGTTTGGTGAACGGATGAACAAAATTGCTATATTTGGCCAGTTTGTCTGCAGACATTTTGCTGGGTCTGCCACATCTCCTGAAAAGAGAACTTATCCCATTTTGTTCACACCTATCTCCCACAAAATCCATCACATGTGATTTACTTCAGCCATCATTTTTCAGTATCGGCTTTAAGTGATTGGTGGTCAGCATTGGACAATCCAAGAGTAATTACTTCATGCAGATTTTTTTTATTGGGTTTTAGGTTTTTTGCAGATTTAAGAAAACATTTTGAATAGTGTTTTAAAAAACTACACTTGCAAGATGTCTACGATGAGTAAACAATAACCTAATATTTTTTTATTTTTTTGTCAGACGTTAACAGCTCCGCAGTATGAATTAATAGTGGAGGCCAAAGACATGGCCGGGATGGATGTTGGATTAATCGGCACGGCCACCGCAACCATTGTCATCGATGACAAGAATGACCACCCACCGGAGTTCACAAAGAAAGAGGTAGGAGCTGTTTATATTTGTTTTTCGGGAATTTAATGTGAAGTTACAGCTGTGGGCCTTTTTTCTCTTTATAATCAGTATGTTGTTATTTTTGTAACAATTTTGCTCCTAGAAATGCCTTAGAATACCTTTTTTTTTCTTTTAGTGGAAATGCAATCCTCAGGCTTTTACTCCAGTGCTATTTGTTGGAATACGTGAGGAATGGTAACAATCCACATTACAAAACAGACTTGAAACCCCAACTCTGGGCACACAAAAAAAAATCCTCACAGTGCCCACCCTCCACTGCAAGAGATAAATACTTATTAAGTCCAGGGCAGTGATGGCGAACCTTGGCACCCCAGATGTTTTGGAACTACATTTCCCATGATGTTCAACTACACTGCAGAGTACATAAGCATCATGGGAAATGTAGTTCCGAAACAACTGGGGTGCCAAGGTTCACTGGTCTAGGGGGTTTAAGAAGAGACTGTATTACTTACCTTTTCACTCCAGCTGGTTCTCTATCCATGCAACCAGTTTCCCGCAGCACTGTAACTGTAAGTTCCCCATCTGGAACTGCTTCTCCTTAGACGGAGTGGTTATGGGTGGAGACCATGTTGGTGTGCAGGAGTACTATTGGATGCAGCAGTAAAAACTATTTTCATATTGGTTTACTTTGTGTGGTTCTCCTTGTTACAATTTGTGGATGGCAACCATGGACAAGCTTGTAGAAACGAAACCTGGGCTTCTGCATTTCGTGATAAGTCATAGGTTTTTGAGTGGTGCTTAATGTCCTCAACATTACCTCAACCCCAGCACCTCAACAGTAACTGTTGGGTCTAAAGGAACGCAAAGCAAGTAAAACACATTCTCTAAACTGCCATCCACACTACATCTTTGAAGTCAATGGGAATCTGCTGGCCTGAATTTTATTGTCTATGCACGTCAAGTGCAGGAAATCACAAGCCCTTGAAGAGGAACTTCACTCCCCCTCTGATTTTTTCTCCCCCCATGTACTTGTCATGCTCTGCAGTCGTTAAATCAGATGCTTACCTGCCCAGCAGATCCTGCGTGATCCTGTTGCCATACAATCCGGTGCAGCAGCCCAGGTCCTGTGCCACCATTTTGGTCCTCCTCGGTCATCAGCTGCCTCTTCCAGGTTAGGGCAAACAGCCTCTATCAGCTCCACCTACCATCCGCTGTGAGTCCCTACTCCTGCAGGCTTCTGGGATATAGGCGCCATGGTGTTCCAGGAGGCTCAGGGAGCAGAGACATGTCATTCTTGCCTAGGCGAGAATGCTGGTGGGAGAACAGGACTGGGTGAAAATAGCAAAAGAATGTTAAAGTGGTTGTGAACACTGGTGCAAGGACTTTTGTCTACTCAGGTGAAGGTGTATATTGGTGCTCCCCTCCCCAACCATCCTCTTGCCACCCCCTCCACTCCACAATGCAACCCCCCCACCCCCATATATCATGCACTTTATTTGCGCTCCATTGACCCAGAAAGACTGTAGTTATTGTATGTTTATCGAAAAATGAGAAATGTACAATTTCCATAGCATTTCAACAGTTATTACATCAGTTCAACCCATTAGAGTACCCCCTTACATCAGGTGTCCCCATCAGAGTACCCCTTACATCAGGTGTCCCCATCAGAGTACCCCTTACATCAGGTGTCCCTATCAGAGTACCCTTTGCATCAGGTGTCCCCATCAGAGTACCCCTTACATCAGGTGTCCCTATGACCATACCCCTTACATCAGGTGTTCCCATCAGAGTACCCCTTACATCAGGTGTCCCCATCAGAGTGCCCCTTACATCAGGTGTCCCCATCAGAGTACCCCTTACATCAGGTGTCCCCATCAGAGTACCCCTTACATCAGGTGTCCCCATCAGAGTACCCCTTACATCAGGTGTCCCCATCAGAGTACCCCTTACATCAGGTCCCCCCATCAGAGTGCCCCTTACATCAGGTCCCCCCATCAGAATGCCCCTTACATTAGGTCCCCCCATCAGAATGCCCCTTACATTAGGTCCCCCCATCAGAGTGCCCCTTACATTAGGTCCCCCCATCAGAGTGCCCCTTACATTAGGTCCCCCCATCAGAGTGCCCCTTACATTAGGTCCCCCCATCAGAGTGCCCCTTACATCAGGTCCCCCCATCAGAGTACCCCTTACATCAGGTCCCCCCATCAGAGTACCCCTTACATCAGGTCCCCCCATCAGAGTACCCCTTACATCAGGTGTCCCCATCAGAGTACCCCTTACATCAGGTCCCCCCATCAGAGTACCCCTTACATCAAGTGTCCCCATCAGAGTACCCCTTACATCAGGTGTCCCCATCAGAATGCCCCCATAGAGCAAGTGCTGTGTCCCCATCAGAGTTGTTATTCATCAAAGTGAACCCGTAGATTGGTAGAAAAGTATATTGGATGGAAAAGTCCTTACAGCCAGGTAGGCAGGGAGCCAGAGCTTGAAGAAGAACGTTCTGCAGGGAGCTTGAGCTGGATGGAGGAACTTGCTGAAGATGACAATTATGGTAGTGCAGCGGGGATCTAGTGCTGCAGACTGGCAGGCTAACAGTCCAGGTGTGAACCACGGTCCACCATCTAAAGAAGGCTGTATACACAGCCAGGAGAAGACTGTAGCACTACTTGCTAAAATAGGAATGGGGAGCGGCCAGCAGACACAGATCTGGAGAAGGCATGGGCCTTTCCACCGGGCTGGAGAGACTGACATTCCCATACACAGTGCTGAGTGATGGAAGGAGAGGAGCCAGCTCCCCCATCTGTGCAAGTGGCTGCATATTTTACCACCCTAAAACAAAAATATAATATCTTGCATCTTACCAGTCCTTTGATGTTGTGGCTGCATTCGTTTTGTTTTCCAGGAACATTTTTAGCAAGTACAGAAAATACCTGTTGATCCTGCCAAAAAATGTTACTTTCTTTTAAAGCGGAGTTCCACCCAAAAGTGGAAGCTCCGCTTATCTGTCTCCTACCCACCCCATCCCTCCACCCCCGGTGCCACATTTGGCACATTTCGGGGGGGGGGGGGGGGAACAATTACCCTCTCCCCACTTCCGTCAGACCTCCCCAAAAAAGACAGACAAATATAGATCCCCCCTCCCAACAGCAATTCAAAAATACCCCCAGCAACAAAAGCATCCACCAGCAACAATAGTTTTCCCCAGTAGGTCCTATACAGCAACAATAGACCCCCCCCCCCAAGCAATAATAGATCCTCCCCAGCAAGAATAGACCCCCCAGCAACAATAGCTGTCCCCAACAACAGTAGGTCCCAAAGCAACAATAGATTCCCCCCAGAAACAATAGCCCCCACCCCCCGAGCAACAATAGCTTCCACCTGCAACAGTAGCTTTCCCCCGGAAACAGTAGGTACTGCAGCAACAATTGTTCCCCCCCCAGAAACAATAGATCCTCCAGCTACAGAAGATCCCCCCCAGGCAACAATAGGTTCCCCAACAACAGTAGGTCCCACAGCAACAATAAATTCCCCCAGAAACAAAAGACCCTCCAGCAACAATAGCTTCCACCAGCAACAATAGATTCTCCACAGGTACAATACACCCCCCCCCCCCAGCAATAAAAGATCCACCCCAGCAATAATAAACCCTCACCAGCATCAATAGGTACCCTTAGCAAAAATAGCTTTCCCCAGAAACATTAGGTCTCACAGCAACCCCCAGAAACAATTACATCCCCCCACCACCCCTAGCAACAATAGCTTCCCCAATAACAGCAGGTCCCACAGCAACAATAGATTCCACCAGCAACAGTAGCTTTCCCCAGCAACGATAGCTTTCCCCAGAAACAGTAGGCCCCACAGCAACAATAGATCACCCCTAAAAACAATAGATCCCCCCAGCAACAGTAGACCCACTCCCCAGCAACAATAGCTTCCCCAACAACAGTAGGTCCCACAGCAACAATAGATTTCCCCAGAAACAAAAGACCTCCCAGCAACAAAATCTTCCACCAGCAACAATAGCTTTCCCCAGCAACAGTAAGTCCAAAAGCAACAATAGTTCCTCCAGCGACAATAGATCCTCTCCAGCAATGGCAGATCCCCCAGCAGCCATCCACAAAAGATCCCCCACCAGCAACAGTAACTCCTTCAGCAAAACAGCCCCTCCCTCGCAACCATTGATCCCACAGCAACAATAGACACTTCCAGCAACACTACACGACCCCCCCCCCAGTGACAATAGATGTCCTCAGTGACCAGCATGAATAGACCCTCTCTCCAGCGCACCCCAATGCCAGTACATACATTCAGTGCTGGAGGTGCCGGAACTGTGTAGCGCCGCTTTCCCACTGAAAAACAAAGCCCTGCTTAGTATGCATGCAATTAAATATAAAAAAATACAATGTTATATCCAGTTTCCTGGCCATATAATAAGCATGGTGTTCACTGCAAGCTTCTCCTCCTACAACCAAGTATATAATAGAATTACATTGAGAAATACGATGCAGTGCCATCTGTGGAGCATCCTGAAACAGCTAATCCGCCGCAGAGACGCAATCAATCTGGATTATGAAAAGATTGCAGATCGTCGTCTTTCTGCCCCGATACTTGCCAAGTGAACAGGCTGCCTGGGGCATCACAAAAGTAATAACCGGCCCTCAGCACTGCCACCCCCGTAGATAACTGGATCCCGTTTTCACAGATAGAAACTGACAGCCGCCACCCAAGATCCATAAAACTCCCAATAAAAATCTTGCCGTCGCTCTGTCCCGGCGCGGTTGGAAAAGCGAAACTTGTGTTATTTTTCTAGCCTGAAAGACTTAGTTTATTTGCCTCGGCGAGGTTATGAACTACACAAAAGCAATATTCAATTGTAAAGACAAGCACTTTTTACCGGAGACAAAATGCTACAAGACCTTAATAAAGAAACCCATACGCCGGATCAGCCCGGAGAGAATGCATCGCCGATATTGATCACCGGAGCCGCCGTGTCTTTGACTTAGTATTAATCAGAACGGTTTGATTTGTGTAATCTGCTCCGGAGTCTTGCCGGTGAAGTCTTTGTCTACTCGGTTATTGCTGTTTTTCCAGAGTAGACCAAAACTCACTTTGTGTTCATTATATTCCGGCATGAAAACTTCCATCCGTTTTCTGTACGTGGCTTCAATCACCTTTACCATTATGGACTTCGTATGAATATTGATACACTGAACATCTCCAATGGGGCTGGCAAGGTTTAAAGATGGAACTGGTGACTGGTGGTGGACTGAGTTGGCATTGCTGCCCAGTGTGCACCACCTCTGCATATCAACAGCCTATTAATCTGTAGCGCTGAGATTGGGGGTGCTGATAGCCAGAGTCACCAGATTGCAGAGCAGAGAGTGCTCCATTGCGTTTAACATATAACTTGGTGGAGTGCTTCCACTTGTAAGCTTTGTTATTGTTGCAAAGTGTTTTAGTAATTGTATTAAGCTGCCTGCGGAGATCCAGGGTGTATTTTGATAGGTCAGCATAAATCTGTATGTTTGTATAAGGTTATGGGGGTTTCCCTACAGAACATGTCTTCCTCAGTATTTGTTCCTTGGTGGAGAAGAAGTGCCCCCCTCGTAAGTACCTCCCTAGGTACTTTATCAGGCAGGAAAGAGGGCTTACATATGCGATGTATGCGATCTATAGTAAGTTCCAGAGTAGATATTTCAGGCACTAGCGATTGGAAAAGTTATTTAGTACATTGCATGAGATCCTGAGGGGGCACTGACTCAGGTATCCTCCTCAGTTTTAGGTTGTTACGCCTGGGGCGGTCCTCCAAATCAGCGATTTTTTTGCACAGAGCCAAAGTCTCTCTTCCTCATTTTCTTCATTTGCATCAGTTAAATCTTTAACAGTTGTGATGATATCTGTTGTCACATTTTCTACTTGGTCAACTCTGTCCCCCATGGTAGATAATTCAGCTGAGAATTTGTGGGTGAGGTTAGTGAAATCAGTATGTAAGGAGCGGTGCAGAGTTAGCAGCATTTCTTTAAGATGTGTGTACAGCACGGGCTGGTTAGAGGTAGGGAAACTAGCAATGGGGGATTGGAGCTCATAGTGTGTATTAGCTGGAGGAACTCCAGGACTCACCCTTGTGCTGGAGTCTTCGGTGTTCAGCCTCATCCATGCCTTGGCTGGGCTTGCACACAGAGGACTGTGTGGAGGAGAAGAGCCTCTGGGAGAGGATCTCCCAGCACTGCCATCCGCCCAGGTCACAGCATCCGGGAGCTCAGAGTAGTGGCCAATGGTGGCTGGTGGTTTTTTCTTTTGGGGACAGTCTGGACATCAAAGCCCCGCACTTACCCCATCTAGGAAGCGTGTCTGGCAGCTTTCTTCCTCCTCCTGTGGTGTGGATCACGGTGGCTTCCACCGTGCATCCCCCTCCTCCCCCTCCTAGGCGTCCCATAGGATCATCTGACCTTTAGGCCAATCAGGAAACGGGTATCAGACCCATGCTTCCTGATTGGCGGAGAGGCGATTTAGTGTTAGAAAAGTGAATATTCATTTGCTTTTCTAACACACCTGGGTGGGCTCCGAGCGCAATGCTCTGCGCCACGAGTCCACCCTATTTTGAAGCCTATTAGAGCCTGTGGCTGTAATCAGGTGTTTCAAAAATACACCCCGCCGCTGTAATTCGCACGCCTGGTGTCCTGAAAGGGGCCGGACGCATGAATAGGGGGTGGTGGCGGTGGCCGAGGATAGATTTATGCTATGCATGAATCTATTTATTACTCATATAGGAGGTGGCGTGGATAGGGGGGGGGCGCCCGTGGCGCCCTTAATGGATGGGCCGCCCCTGGTAGTGGCTGTCGCATGGTGTGGAGGAGGGGGCCGGAGAGCCGACGCCATCTTGGCCTCCTCCACCTGAGGGGACCGATGGAAGTAAGCCATTCATTTTTTTGGTTTACTGTCCCCCTGTCGCTTCCTCGACCTGTATGCGAGGTAGCGGGCGTCGATCTGTGAGAGCCGCAGGTGTGTCTGTGAGGTTCCTTGTGCTGTCTCCAGGCGCGATCGTCTCCCTCAGGGCTCCGGAGCACTGGGCTCAAGCTGCCATCCACCGTGCGCGCTAGCCACGCCCCCATACACTGTATATCTTCAATGGTCATAACGTTATGGTGGATCGGTGTAAAAATCCATAAGCAGGAAGGCAGGAATATTGACTGTTTCCCTTTAAAAATGTCTTCCCATCCAGGCAGAGAAATATTCAGGTAAGTTATTAAACAAGAAATAATACTTCTCGTGAGCCAGGCAGATAATAAAGTCACGGGCAACGTGTTCACGGGGTGTGAAGATGGAATTAAAAGAATCGCTCTGAAAGAATGTTCAACAGCATCTCGGAAACAAGTGACTGTAGCAGTTCTACAGCCTACGCATTAATACTCCAATCACTGCCCTGGAAATCAAGTCCTTTGTTACTCCAGCGCATTAGCGGTATTAGGCAATCAGTAATAATGGCAATCAGAGGGCTGCGCGGAGATTGCAAACTAATTTGATACATGGAGCAGACCACAATCAAATAGCTTTTAAAGAACACAGCTGATAATTTTAGTAGTTGGTTATCATGACTATGGTATCAAATATGGCTTGTTAACTGCTATACCAAAAAACCCACCCTTCTCATACTGACCACACCCCACAAAATTGGAGTTAAATTTGCCATAGCAAAATATAAATAACCAATATTTAACAGATCAATAACATAAAAAAAAAAAAAAACAGACCAGACAGTTTATTAAAGAAAAAGAGCCACAAGGTCCTAAGGCATAAAACCCAGAACAGTACCTGCTTGTCACTTCACAGGCCTCCAGCTGCAAAAACCACCAACTCAGAGACAACTAGCAGGTACACATCCACCAACTGGGAGCCGTACCTCAGACGGGTCCCTACACCATACCTTTTGTGCCCATATGAACCTAAAAAGGACCTTGCACCCCGCCACCACCACACAAACCTGACGCCTTAGGTTTGTGCGGACCTCCACACCCGCAGGGCCTTCTGAATACCATCTTCCAGGCCCAAGACACCACAGGTCAATACCAACGACATTCAAAATGAACGCCGTCACCCCCCCCCCGTAAGTACCTTCAGGGTTCCAACTCCTGCTCACGATGCCTCACCGCCAAACCCCCATTCCGCATCAGAAAGTGGGCCACCTCCTGATTAGCCTTCACCCTAGCCTTATTAAGCCCACCTAGGTCTGGGTAATCCGTGCGCAGCCATAAAAAAAAACATATTTTGAATCTCGTATTAGCTCCCTCCAACTCCTGAGACCCAATTCATTACCCCCAAGCATGTATCACAAGCATGTCCTGGGGTTCTATCAAGCCGAGCATGACGTCCCACTTCAGGAACCACTCTGCTCCACAAGAGGCCTGCCACCCCCTATCCAGCGAATAATAGCCTCATCCCTAGGAATGCCTAATTGACGTCCATCAGGCCGAACATCAGCTCCACCGAAAAGTCGAAAAGTGGAGCACCAAGCAAGGAAGGCCGTTCACGCCCCAATGCGTCTTGACGCTTCATATTCAATTGTGACCAAACTGTCCCTTTAAGTAAAGGAACACGTCTGGTTGTATATTAAGGGCACTTGAAGCGGACTCATATTGAATGGCCTTGAGGAAATGGAATTTAAATCGTCTGGAGACTATTAGTCTAAAGAGAATGAAATGGAGGACCGACACCTCCTCCTCTTACCCCCCGACTGATAAATGTGAAACTAGATTTTTTTTTTTTTCCCTCTTTGTAAGCAAAGAAAATGAGAATCCAACAAGAATCTCTGAAACATGAGAAATAGCTTATGAATTTAGATGATAGTTTGACGGTAATAAATTGTACATGTTCATTCATTTTCATAAAGTAGAAGACAGAGCTCGGCATGAAGCTCCCGCTAGCCTAAAAAAAAAATGATGGCCGTGTAATATAGGTATTAAGGTTTGTAATATAGTTTTCACAGAATTAAAGAATTGCGATGGTGCGCCAGTAGAGAAGACGTGTCTTAAATCTCGGCAACTTGCGATAAAATGTTGAGGCGTGGGTAATTCCACCCAGAATGATTGGGTCATTTCTGAACGTCTGCTATAAATATCTTATGAGCTCTTCTCAAATTGACAGCGAGTTCTGCAGTGATCGAAATATGGGACGCATTTAAGGTTCGGTTCCTCATTCGTTTTGTTATTTCCTATCAACTGATGCCCCAGCAAAGCCCAACTCTCTTCCTAGAGTAGCGCTTACCCCTAGGGTTACCACCTTTTCTTCAAGCCAAACCCGAACTCTTTAGCAACCTGGGACATTATTGGAGAGTAGTAATGCGGTGCGCATAGCATGATGCATTGAACAGTGGGTGTGGCCAAATTGCTCTTGCTGACATCATCGCCCTGCCCCCCAAGTGATGCCAAACCTGCCCCCAGACAGCTGCCCGCAGCTCCCGGATGGCAACAGATTTGTGTGTGACTATCTTGGTTACTTGGGTACCCACAGCCCAGTCTGAATAATGTGTTTCAGTCCACCTGAAACCCGAACACATGTTTCAAAACCCGGACTGTCCGTGCGAATCCCGGATAGGTGGCAACCCTTCTTACCCCCCGGAAGGGCCGCTGTTTTATGGCCCATGTCTTTCTGCCTTTGTGCAACAGCAGCCAGGCAAACAGCAGCATTCACTCCTATGGCTCAGTAAACAGTCTCGGTCAGGGATATACAATTAGCGGACCTCCAGCTGTTGCAAAACTACAAGTCCCATCATGCCTTTGCCTCTGGGTGTCATGCTTGTGGCCGTCAGAGTCTTGCTATGCCTCATGGGACTTGTAGTTCTGCAACAGCTGGAGATCCGCCAATTGCATATCCCTGGACTAGGGGTTGCCTTTTTAAAGTTTATTGTAGGTTAACTTGGATGGGGCTTAGGGAAGCTGTGGGAAACTCCAGGACACTGGACAGGAATGTGAGCACACTCTTCCCTTTGCACTGGTGTAGTAACACAGGTCACAGGGTCGCAATGGCGACCTGGCCACATGCTCCAGAGGGACCTGTGCCGCCTGCCCGTCAAAAGATTTTACACTTGGACAGGAGGGGTGGCGGGGGTGGCATATACATTCATTGATCCCCTCCATTTCCCCCCCTCCCACTGGCATTGAGCGGCTGCAGGAGGAAAATTACAGGGATCTGTTCCTGTACATGCTGCCCCTCCTGTCAAGGTTACTCTTATTGTTGCTCCCCCCCCCAGCACTGCTGGCTTCCCCCCTCTCCTTTCCCATCGGCTGTTTCAGGATGGAGAGCAGGGTAGAAGGGGCCGGTAAATATGTCATTTAGTGGCACCTTCCTTGTTTGAACGAACACAGCGAGTGATCAGTACCAATCACTTCTGTGTCCATTCATAATTGAAGCATAGTAAACTGTGCCAAATCACATGGTGATGTGCAGCAGCACAGCACATTGCTCTGCTGGACATTGCCACGAACGAAGCGTATGTTTTGTACATTTCAAATAAAGTTTGTACAAAACAATAAAAGGGAGCCATGTGATGCAGTAAACCATGCACCACACTGCCCCCTACTGCAGCCAGGAATGGACAGCTGCCGGAGAGGTAATGCGCTCTGGCATCTCTCCATTCCCATACAGATTAAGCCTCTTGCTGTGTGGCCCAGTTAATAACAGGTCACAGAACAGTACCGGTCCGCAGTCCGGGGGGGGGTTAGGAGACCTTTGGTCTATGATTTCTTTCCTGCAGGTGGCCAGGGAGGGGGTGGGTTAGAAACAGGCAACTGAGCCATTGTTTTACGGCCCCCTAGCCTCCCATCAAAGGCTTAACAACATCTGGAGGAGGCTGTTCACCTGTAAATTTAACGCAAAACGCCAAGTTTACAGGCAGCATTCGAGTCAATGGGGCAGTGCCGCAACAGTAAGCCCCATTCTTTGTTGGTTGACGTGGTGCATGCAAAGTGTGGTGTGCATTTGTATTCAGCCCCCTTTACTGTGGTTGTAACATGACAAAATGTGGAAACTTTCAAGGGGTGTGAATACTTTTTCAAGGCACTGTAAAGCGCTCTTGCATCTCTTCATTCCCATACAGATCAAGCCTCCTGCTGTGCGGCCCGGTTATTAACAGACCACAGAATGGTACCGGTGCGTGGCCCCGGGGGTGGGAGACCTCTGGTCTATGGTTTCTTTCTACAAGTGTAAATAGGAAAGTGACTGCGCTAACTCAAATAAAGGGTGAAGAGCTGCTACATAAACAATGTGACAAAGATACTGAAGAGTGAATGATAAATAATGTAACGCTGAAAGGTGAACTCATATACCAATATGTAAGTGAATAGTACAAAAAAACAATTCTACAGAAATAACACAAATGGAAATGTGAGAAAGTCCAATGAGTGTGGAGGTCCTGAGAAGGGCCATGTGCGTCAACCACCAAAAGATGACTAATCAAGAGATGGAATACGCTGGCAATGTCTGATATAGGGAGCATCAAGGATGGTACATCTTCAACCAAAAAGGGAAAGTATATCTACTCTTACCTGGACAGGTGGACTCGAATGTCAACGACAACGAGTCATAAAGACAAGGATGCCGGGATCGGCAGATCGACAGAGCTCCAAGAAACCCAGGGCCTCCAGACACGACTACGAAGGGTGTTATGGACCACCACCAAACCAGACCTCTGTTGAAGAGAACACCGGGGCTGGACCTTAGGCATGGAAAGACCGACTGGACCACAAAGAAACTCTCGTCCGGAAAGTTAGGCAATGAAAAGATGCCTCCGTATGGTGTAGGTCAAAACATTTTTTTTTTTTATTTCTAAAAACCGGCATACATCAATGAGAATAAAAACTGTGATCACAGAATAAAAATGAGGGGCAATGTGAGAAGCAGAAAGCCAAGTCCGACGCGTTTCATCCCAAAGGACTTCAACTGCGGCATTTAGAAATAAAAAAAATATATTTTTTGACCTACATCATATGGAGGCATCTTTTCTTTGCATAACTTTCCGGACGAGGGTTCCTTTGTGGTCCAGTCGGTCTTTCCACGCCTAAGATCCAGCCCTGGTGTTCTCTTCATCTGTGGTCCGGTTTGGTGGTGGTCCATAACACCCTTCGGAGTCGTGTCTGGAGGCCCTGTGTTTCCTGGAGTTCTGTCGATCTGCCGATCCCTGGCATCCTTGCCTTTATGACTCGTTGTCGCTGACATTCGAGTCCACCGGTTCCGGTAAGAGTAGATATACTTTCCCTTTTGGTTGAAGATGTACCGTCCTTGATGCTTCGTATACCGGACATTGCCAGCGTATTCCATCTCTTGATTAGTCATCTTTTGGTGGTTGACGCACATGGCCCTTCTCAGGACCTCCACACTCATTGGACTTTCTCACATTTCCATTTGTGTTATTTCTGTATAATTGTTTTTTGTACTATTCACTTCCTTTCTACAGGTGGCTGGGAGGAGGGGGGGGGGGGGGTCTTCAAAAACCGGCGAAAGGAGCCATCGTTTTACAGCCCCCTGGACTCCCATCAAAGGTTTAGCAACAGTTGGTGGCTGTTCACATGCAAATTTAACGCAACACACCAAGTTTACAGGCCGCATTCGAGTCAATGGGGCAATGCCGCAACAGCAAGCCAAATGTTTTGCTCCTGATTGGTTTCTATATAGAAATGTGAATAATTGTGCATTAGCCCAATTATAAACTACCATTTGTCAGATACCAAAAAACAAAAACATGCATAAAGAAGACAACAGGGTCTCCTGAAAGCCTGTGAGTGGATGTTTAGCCACACTCTGCAATGGCTTGTATGGCCTGGCCTTAGACAGGAATAGTAATAATCTGCTGCCTTGCTGCACCCACTCCCTTAGCACTCCCATCCCGGCACTATATCCTACATAGAAACAAAAAAAAAAAAAAAAAGGAAGAATGATCTTTAATCACGTTTCCGGTGGAAACCAAATAGTTCAGCAGATTCGGGCAGACAGCTCGTGCATCAGGCCGCGCGGTGATGAACAGGCTGCGGACTCTAATAAAGTTACGCAGCTGGGACGTAAAAAGCGAGGCACTGGAGAGCCCCGGAACAAAGCAAATCAGGGCTTGTTTACCCGCTCACATCATTATTCATAACTTCCTGAAACATTGATAAGGTCAGGGACTCGGGATTCAGATATATGGGCTGGAGGATTGTCAGCGCAACCGTACTTTTCTATTTTGGGATGTGCGCCGATCTCTTTTTATGTATGTTTAATGCTGTAAAGTGCGGCTGGATACCGAGTCAGCAAAACCGGCGCCGCACATTGTGATTGCACCTGTTCTCCATAAGAGGTTTATGAGTTGCTTTTATTGCTCTTTAACTCTGTATTATTTTGTGCGGAATATATTTAAAATGTTTTCGGAACAAGGCGGTGGAGGAAGGCGGAGGATGGTTGGAGGATGGTTGGAGGATGGTGGAGAAAGGCGGAGGAAGGCGGAAGAAGGTGGAGGGTGATTGGAGAATGGTGGAGGAAGGCAGAGGATGGTGGAGGATGGTGGAGGATGGCGGGGGAAGGTGGGGGATGGTTGAAGGATGGTTGGAGGATGGTTGGAGGATGGTGGATGGCAGAGGAAGGCGGAAGAAGGTGGGGGGTGGTTGGAGGATGGTTGGAGGATGGTTGGAGGATGGTTGGAGGATGGCGGAGGATGGTTGGAGGATGGCGGAGGATGGTTGGAGGATGGTGGAGGATGGTTTGAGGATGGTGGAGGATGGCGGAGGAAGGCAGAAGAAGGTGGGGGATGGTTGGAGGATGGTTGAGGATGGTTGGAGGATGGTTGGAGGATGGTGGAGGAAGGCGGACGATGGTTTGGAGGATGGTTGGAGGATGGTGGAGAAAGGCGGAGGAAGGCGGAAGAAGGTGGAGGGTGGTTGGAGAATGGTGGAGGAAGGCGGAGGATGGTAGAGGATGGTGGAGGATGGCAGGGAAGGCGGGAGAAGGTGGAGGGTGGTTGGAGGATGGTTGGAGGAAGGCGGAGGATGGTGGAGGATGGTTGGAGGATGGTGGAGGATGGTGGAGGATGGTGGAGGATGGCGGAGGATAGTGGAGGATGGCGGAGGATGGCGGAGGATGGTTGGAGGATGGCGGAGGATGGCGGAGGATGGTTGGAGGATGGTTGGAGGATGGTTGGAGGATGGTGGAGGATGGCGGAGGATGGTTGGAGGATGGTTGGAGGATGGTGGAGAAAGGCGGAGGAAGGCGGAAGAAGGTGGAGGGTGATTGGAGAATGGTGGAGGATGGTTGGAGGATGGCGGAGGAAGGCGGACGATGGTTGGAGGATGGTGGAGAAAGGCGGAGGAAGGCGGAAGAAGGTGGAGGGTGATTGGAGAATGGTGGAGGAAGGCAGAGGATGGTGGAGGATGGTGGAGGATGGCGGGGGAAGGTGGGGGATGGTTGAAGGATGGTTGGAGGATGGTTGGAGGATGGTGGATGGCAGAGGAAGGCGGAAGAAGGTGGGGGGTGGTTGGAGGATGGTTGGAGGATGGTTGGAGGATGGCGGAGGATGGTTGGAGGATGGTGGAGGATGGCGGAGGAAGGCAGAAGAAGGTGGGGGATGGTTGGAGGATGGTTGAGGATGGTTGGAGGATGGTTGGAGGATGGTGGAGGAAGGCGGACGATGGTTTGGAGGATGGTTGGAGGATGGTGGAGAAAGGCGGAGGAAGGCGGAAGAAGGTGGAGGATGGTTGGAGTATGGTGGAGGAAGGCGGAGGATGGTGGAGGATGGTGGAGGATGGCGGGGAAGGCGGGAGAAGGTGGAGGGTGGTTGGAGGATGGTTGGAGGAAGGCGGAGGATGGTGGAGGATGGTTGGAGAATGGTGGAGGAAGGCGGAGGATGGTGGAGGATGGTGGAGGATGGCGGGGAAGGCGGGAGAAGGTGGAGGGTGGTTGGAGGATGGTTGGAGGAAGGCGGAGGATGGTGGAGGATGGTTGGAGGATGGTGGAGGATGGTGGAGGATGGTGGAGGAAGGTGGAGAACGGTGGAGGATGGTGGAGCTCTGAGGCTTTTCTCTGTTAGAGGCCAGAACGCTATAAGGCTCCTTGCACCCTGGAACTTTTTTAAATGCCTTAAAGCCCAACTCTGGGCAAAAAAACAAAAGTTCTCATGCAATGGAGCTGTGCCCACACTGCATGGGTTAAATGCTAATTTTTCTAGGGCATTGGTCTCCAAGCTGTGGCCCTTTGCTTGCCTTTATCCAGCCCTTGGGGAACTATTCCTCCCACTGATACACTATTCTGCCAACTGACACCAACGATGGGGCACCACTTCTCCCACTGACACCAACAATTTGGCACCATTTCTCCCAATGATACCAAGAATGGGGCACCACTTCTCCCACTGACACCAACAATGGGGCACCACTTCTCCCACTGACACCAACAATTTGGCACCATTTCTCCCAATGATACCAAGAATGGGGCACCACTTCTCCCACTGACACCAACAATGAGGCACCACTTCTTCCATTAACACCAACAATGGGGCACCACTTCTCCCACTGACACCAACAATGGGGCACCATTTCTCCCAATGATACCAACAATGGGGCACCACTTCTCCCACTGACACCAACATTTGGGCACCATTTCTCCCAATGATACCAACAATGGGGCCCCATTTCTCCCAATTATACCAACAATGGGACTCTATTCCTCCAGCTAATACCAAATGTGGTGATATTTGCTCCCACTGATGCCAGGAAAATTTCCTCTCCCGCTGACCACAGACCACATGTCTCCGAAACATGAGAAATAGCTTATGAATTTAGATGATAGTTTGACGGTAATAAATTTTACATGTTCATTCATTTTCATAAAGTAGAATACAGAGCTCGGCATGAAGCTCCCGCTAGACTAAAAAAATGATGGCCGTGTAATATAGGTATTAAGGTTTGTAATATAGTTTGCACAGAACTAAAGGATTGAGATGGTGCGCCAGTAGAGAAGACGTGTCTTAAATCTCGGCAACTTGGGATAAAATGTGATATTTACTCCCACTGATGTCAGGGAAATTTCCTCTCCTGCTGACCACAGTCCCCCCTAAAGTCTAAAGGACAATAAACTGGCCCTTTGTATAGAAAGTTTGGGGACTTCTGGTCTAGGAGATTGGAGAACAAAGATGCACTATATTACCAAAAGTATTGGGACGCCGGCCTTTACATGAACTTTAATGCCATCCCAGTCTTATGCCCCGTACACACGGTCGGACATTGATCGGACATTCTGACAACAAAATCCTAGGATTTTTTTTCCAACGGATGTTGGCTCAAACTTGTCTTGCATACACACGGTCACACAAAGTTGTCGGAAAATCCGATCGTTCTGAACGCGGTGACGTAAAACACGTACGTCGGGACTATAAACGGGGCAGTAGTCAATAGCTTTCGTCTCTTTATTTATTCTGAGCATGCGTGGCACTTTGTGCGTCGGATTTGTGTACACACGATCGGAATTTCCGACAACGGATTTTGTTGTCGGAAAATTTTATCTCCTGCTCTCCAACTTTGTGTGTCGGAAAATCCGATGGAAAATGTGTGATGGAGCCCACACACGGTCGGAATTTCCGATCGTGTGTACAGGGCATTAGTCCGTAGGGTTCAATATTGAGTTGGCCCACCCTCTGCAGCTATAACAGCTTCAACTCTTCTGGGAAGGCTGTACACAAGGTTTAGGAGGGTGTCTATGGGAATGTTTGACCATTCTTCCAGAAGTGCATTTGTGAGGTCAGGCACTGATGTTGGACGAGAAGGCCTGGCTCGCAGTCTCCGCTCTAATTCATCCCAAAGGTGTTCTGTTGGGTTGAGGTCAGGACTCTGTACAGGCCAGTCAAGTTCCTCCACCCTAAACTCGCTCATCCATGCCTTTATGGACCTTGCTTTGTGCACTGGCCCAAATCATTTGGTGGAGGGGGGATTATGGTGTGGAGGGTTGTTTTTCAGGGGTTGGGCTCGGCCCCTTAGTTCCAGTGAAGGGAACTCTTAAGGCGTCAGCATACCAAGACATTTTGGACAATTTCATGCTCCCAACTTTGTGGGAACAGTTTGGGGACGGCCCCTTCCTGTTCCAACATGACTGCCCACCAGTGCACAAAGCAGTAACACGTTACTGCAAGCATGTGGAATTCCCTTCCACAGGCGGTGGTCTCAGTGGAAGTATCGATAGTTTCAAGAAACTATTAGATAAACACCTGAACGACCGCAACATACAGGGATATATAATGTAATACTGACACATAATCACACACATAGGTTGGACTTGATGGACGTGTGTCTTTTTTCGACCTCACCTACTATGTAACTATGTAACTATGTTACGTTTTATTACGTTTAATTGTCTAAGGATTACAAAAACAATCATTGTTGCAGGTCAATATTCACAAAAAGAAAGCATTGCTTGTCCTTAAAAAAACAATATAGATAGATAGATAGATAGATAGATAGATAGATAGATAGATAGATAGATAGATAGATAGATAGATAGATATAGATCAATAGATAGATATAGATAGATAGATAGATATAGATAGATAGATAGATAGATAGATAGATAGATAGATAGATAGATAGATAGATAGATAGATAAAGATAGAGATATATATAGATAGATAGATAGATAGAGATATATATAGATAGATATAGATATATCTATATATAGATATTTATTTATATATATTACATTGTTATAAGTAATGCTAAAATTATCGCCGAATAAAGAAGCTCATACCAGAAATATGAAAATCGTTCTGCTCCATAAGGGGTGAACGGGTATGAGAGCCAAAGGGATTATATTCTGTATATTTCTTGTGTTTTCCCTGTAGAGCGCTTTGAGAAGCCACCTTTAAAGGCACTATATAAAACAAAATGTATTATTATTATTATTATTATTAGTAGTAGTAGTAGTAGTAGTAGTAGTAGTAGTAGTAGTAGTAGTAGTAGTATCTGCAGTAAGCTTGGATCATTGGCACGTCCTCAAATAGTTTAGCACCAAGATGATTTTTCCGGATGTATTTTTATTTTTTGATGTATTTTTATTTTTTCAAATTTGCATTGTTTTTGTTTTGTTGCACCTTCTCTAGTCTGGGTTTTGTCATTGTAGTGAGGAGGATGGAGATCGGCAGAACTGCAGATAACACAACAGGCTCTTAAGCGTAATTGATGAAGCAGATGGCTTTTGATTTAGTAGCACAAAACGGATCTGAAAGCTGACCTCATCTGAGTCTGAGAATTCTCCTGTACATCAAACGCCTGTGAGGGGAACCTGCCGTGTTCTATAACATCAGAACCGCACTGAGAGACGGGCCAGCGGGCGCCACCTTTCCTTGTCATCCTCAGACTCTGTGGAAGACTTTACCTGCTCACCCGGTCCTCTGGGCTGACAAACTCCGCACCGCTCCAAGTTGTTTTTACTGTTGAACTGCTACAAGTTCCATCGTATCTCCTAAAATGTGTCCTTTAAAAAAAATAATATTGGTAAAACCCAAATGTGCTTTTTATAGATCTACTTTTTTCCTTTTTTACTGGATTTTTAAATTATGGAATCATTTCGATCAGGGAGCCCCAACATTTCTAAACATAGGGCCAATTTACTGTCCTTCAAACTTTAGGGGGGCCGGACTGTTGTCACACCTGTCACAGATGTAATCAGACTTTACCGATTATTGGCTCTACTTATGGAGCTTATCAGTGCCGCCTATCCGTGCCCATCAGTGCCGCCTCATCAATGCAGCCTTGTCAGTGCCGCCTATCAGTGCCCATCAGTTTCCATCAGTTCAGCTTATCAGTGCTGCCTATCAGTGCCCATCAGTGCCACCTCTTCAGTGCCTCCTCATCAGTAACCATCAGTGCAGCATCATCATTGCCCACTTTAGTGCCCATCGCTGCCGCTTCATCAGTGACCTTCAGTGCAGCCTTGTCAGTGCCGCCTATCCGTGCCCATCAGTGCCGCCTCATCAATGCAGCCTTGTCAGTGCCTCCTCATCAGTGCCCATCAGTTCCGCCTCATCATTGCAGCCTTGTCAGTGCCTCCTCATCAGTGCCCGTCAGTCTCCATCAGTGCAGCTTCATCAATGCAGCCTTGTCGGTGCCTCCTCATGAGTAACCATCAGTGCAGCATCATCATTGCCCACTTTAGTGCCCATCGCTGCCGCCTCATCAGTGACCTTCAGTGCAGCCTTATCAGTGCAGCCTTTTTAGTGCCAATCAATGCAGCCTCATTAGTGTCCATCAGTGCAGCCTCATTCATGCCCATCAGTGCAGCCTCATCAGCTCACATCAGTATAAAAGAAAATGTACTTATTTATAGCCAGTTATCATCTCTCCTTATGCAGTTTATCAGTACCACCTATTAGTGCCCATCTGTGCCACCTCATCAGAGCAGCCCTGTCAGTGCCGACTAGTTAGTGCAGCCTCATCAATGTACATCAGTGCAGCCTTTTTATTGCCAATCAGTGCAGCCTCATTATTGCCAATCAGTGCAGCCTTATCAGTGCAGCCTTTTTAGTACCAATCAATGCAGCCTCATTCGTGCCCATCACTGCAGCCTCATTAGTGTCCATCAGTGCAGCCTCATTAGTGTCCATCAGTGCAGCCTCATCAATGTACATCAGTGCAGCCTTTTTATTGCCAATCAGTGCAGCCTCATTATTGCCAATCAGTGCAGCCTTATCAGTGCAGCCTTTTTAGTACCAATCAATGCAGCCTCATTCGTGCCCATCACTGCAGCCTCATTAGTGTCCATCAGTGCAGCCTCATTAGTGTCCATCAGTGCAGCCTCATTAGTGTCCATCAATGCAGCCTCATTAGTGTCCATCAGTGCAGCCTCATTAGTGCCCATCAGTGCAGCCTCATTAGTGTCCATCAATGCAGCCTCATTAGTGTCCATCAATGCAGCCTCATTAGTGTCCATCAGTGCAGCCTCATTAGTGTCCATCAGTGCAGCCTCCTTAGTGCCCATCAGTGCAGCCTCATTAGTGCCAATCAGTGCAGCCTCATTAGTGCCCATCAGTGCAGCCTCATTAGTGCCCATCAGTGCAGCCTCATTAGTGCCCATCAGTGCAGCCTTATCAGTGCACATCGGTATAGAAGAAAATGTACTTATTTATAGCCGGTTATTGTGTCTCCTTATGCAGTTCATCAGTACCTCCTATTAGTGCCCATCTGTGCCGCCTCATCAGAGCAGCCCTGTCAGTGCTGCCTCGTTAGTGCAGCCTCATCAATGCACATCAGTGCTGCCTCATCAATGCACATCAGTGCAGTCTTTTTAGTGCCAGTCAGTGCAGCCTCATCAGCGCACATCAGTATAGAAGAAAAATTACTTATTTACAGCCGGTTATCGGCTCTACTTATGCAGTTTATCAGTACCGCCTATTAGTGCCCATCAGTGCAGCCTCATCAATGCCCACTTTAGTGTCCATCAGTGCAGCTTCATTAGTGCAAAGAAGAAGAAAAATTACTTATTTACAAAATACTATAACAGAAATGTTTTTTTTTTTTTAATTATTTCTGTCTTTTTTTGTTTATATAGACAAAAAAAATCTAAAAAACCCCAGTGCTGATTAAATACCACCAAAAGAAAGCTCTATCTGTCTCAAAAAAATGATAAAAATGTCATATGTGTACAGTGTAGCATGACCGCGCAATTGTCATTCAAAATGTGACAGCGCTGGTAGCAAGGGGGGGGTGAAAGTGCCCGGTACTGGTTAAGCTGAATGGGTTGGATTTGTTTTCCATACAGTCTCAGTATAAATGTGATATTTGGTGCTTTCTGCTTGCCGAAGATGGGGGGATGGGGGGGGGGTCTGCAGAACCTCAGCACAGCCAATGTCACTTCTGCCTGACGGAGCGCAGCATTCAATATTTCTACTCCCGAGACATGAATGTGTCCTGAGAAACACCGTCCTCTGACCCGACCGCGGGAGAGAAGATCCACCGCTAATCCACAGTCCAGCAGGACCTCTGACCCGACCGCGGGAGAGAAGATCCACCGCTAATCCAAAGTCCAGCAGGATCCAGTGAAGATGTAGAAATGCCCATTGGGTGAAATTTGCACCCTTGAAATCCTGACGTTCTTATTAAAAAAAAAAAAAAAAAAATCCTTCGGACACTCCGCGGCCTTTCCAATAATTGCTGGAATTTCTCTGCCGTTATATAATTATACCGAAAGAATGAAAGGGCCGTACACCCCACAGAACGCCGTCCATCAGCGGTTGTGATTTTAGCCGCACGTGTCGTGATCAACTCATAGACTTATAATTGTAATAAACCCCAAAACACAATATTATCCTGCCAAACTTGTATAAAAAAAAAAAAAAAAAAAAAAAATCTGTATACTTACCTATTTTTAACAACTTAAGCTCCAGAAGATTTACGACCAGGCTATTTTTTTGCGATACGGCACTGCGTCACTTTAACTGACAATTGCGCGGTCCTGCGAGGCTGTGCTCAAATAAAATTGATGTCCTTTTTTTTCCCCACAAATTTGATCGCCTCTGCGGTCTTTATTTTTTGCTCTATAAACAAAAAAAAGTGACAATTTTGAAAAAAACGCATTATTTTTACGTTTTTGCTATAATATCCCCAAAAAATATATAAAAAAATTTTTTTTTTTTTTTTAGAGAAGAGCAACAATTTTGAAAAAAAACAAAAAAAAAAAACACAATATTTTGCTATAATAAATATCCCAATTTTTTAAAAAAAAACAATTTTCTTCCTCAGTTTAGGCCGATATGTATTCTACATATTTTTGGTAAAAAAAAAAAATAACAAAATTAATAAATAAAAATCGCAATAAGGGTCGGTTCACACATGGGCAACACGACTTTAGCGCGACTTTGTACCGCGACTTCAACGCGGCTTCAGCGCGACTTTAGCGCGACTTCAGCGCGACTTCGGCAAATTACGAGGCGACTTGAAGTCGCCTCCATGACAGGCGACTTCGCCTGTGGCCAATCACCTCTCTGGGAGGGAGGGGGGGAGGGAGGGGTTTTCTCTGCAAAGTCGCTTGAGAGATCCGACTTGCAGGCGACTTACATTGAGTTGAATGGGTACAAGTCGCCTACAAGTCGGATAGAAGTAGTACAGGAACCTTTTTTGAAGTCGGAGCGACTTCAGTAGTGTCAGTTAAGACGGTTCAATTCACTACAATTGTAATCTAAATGCAAAGCGACTTGGGGCGACTTGGGGCGACTTGAGGGCGTACAAGTCGGATCCCAAGTCGCCCCAGTGTGAACCGAGCCTAAGCGTATATTGAGTGGTTTGCACAGAAGTTATAGAGTCTACAAACTGGGGGATAGATTTTAGGCATTTCTTTTTATTTTTTTTACTAGTAATGGCGGCTTTCAACGATTTTGTGGCGGACAAATCGGACAATTTTGAAAAGAAAAAAACAACAATATTTTTTACTTTCTGCTATAAAACATCCAATAAAAAAGATGCAAAAAAAAATCAAATTTCTTCATCAATTTAGGCCAAAATGCTACATATTTTTGGTAAAATAAAATCCCAATAAGCGTATATTGATTGGCTTGCGCAAACGTTATAGCGTCTACAAACTAGGGAAAAGATTTTTTTTTTTTTATAATTTTTTTTTTTTACTAGTAATGGCGGCGATCAGCGACTTATAGCGGGACTACGACATTGCGGCGGACAACCCAGGTAGGGAGGGAGCAATTGTGCTGCAAGTTTGAAAAATGACTTGCTAAGCTATTGCTGGACTTGCCGGGTTTCACAGGTTTGTTGTACAATTGCAGAAATTCCGCATTGCATGACTAAGGATCAACTTTCTTTGCAAAAATTCTGCGAGTTCCGGTTCAGTTATAAACGTGTAGAAAAAATAAACTGCGCTGTGTCCTAAAAAAATCCCTAAAAATTGCAGCAGCTCTGTGGTGAGATAGACACAAAAATAGACAATAAAATAAGAGATCTGCACTCTACAAACAAAACTAATAAGTGACAATAGTGAAAAATGTGACAATATGTGAGTGAACGCTAATGCCGCGTACACACGGTCGGAATTTCCTGCAACAAATGTTCAATGGGAGCTCGTTGTCGGAAATTCCAACCGTGTGTGGGCTCCATCGGACATTTTCCATCGGACATTTTCCAACAAACAAAATTTGAGATCTGGATCTCAAATTTTCCGACAACAAAATCCGTTCTCGTAAATTCCGATCGTGTGTACACAATTCCGACGCACAAAGTTCCACGCATGCTCGGAATCAAGCAGAAGAGCGGCGCTGGGTATTGGACTTCATTTTTCTCGGGTCGTCCTTCATGTTGTACGTCACCGCGTTCTGGACGTTTGGAATTTCCGACAATATTTGTGTGACCATGTGTATGCAAGACAAGTTTGAGCCGACATCCGTCGGAAAAAATCCATGGATTTTGTTGTTGGAATGTCCGATCGTGTGTGCGGGGCATAAGGGTTGTTGGGTCCCAAGAAATAAGTCAGCAATGTGAATAGATAGTAAACCGGCCGCTACAATATGAACGCCCGTTCCTTCGGAATATTGAACAGAGCGGTGACGTCAGCACGTTGCTCCTCCCGATGCGTTTCTGACATTTCTGATGATATCAGTAGATGGTGTCAGTAGGGCAGAGGACGGTGTCAGTAGGGCAGTGGACGGTGTCAGTAGAGCAGAGGACGGTGTCAGTAGAGCACTGGACGGTGTCAGTAGAGCACTGGACGGTGTCAGTAGAGCACTGGACGGTGTCAGTAGAGCAGAGGACGGTGTCAGTAGAGCAGTGGATGGTGTCAGTAAAGCAGTGGACGGTGTCAGTAGGGCAGTGGACGGTGTCAGTAGAGCAGTGGACGGTGTCAGTAGGGCAGTGGACGGTGTCAGTAGAGCAGAGGACGGTGTCAGTAGAGCAGTGGACGGTGTCAGTAGAGCAGTGGATGGTGTCAGTGGAGCAGTGGACGGTGTCAGTAGAGCAGTGGACGGTGTCAGTAGAGCAGAGGACGGTGTCAGTAGGGCAGTGGACGGTGTCAGTAGAGCAGTGGATGGTGTCAGTGGAGCAGTGGACGGTGTCAGTAGAGCAGTGGACGGTGTCAGTAGAGCAGTGGACCGTGTCAATAAAGCAGTGGACAGTGTCAGTAAAGCAGTGGACGGTGTCAGTAGGGCAGTGGACGGTGTCAGTAGAGCAGTGGACGGTGTCAGTAGAGCAGTGGACGGTGTCAGTAGAGCAGTGGACGGTGTCAGTAGAGCAGTGGACCGTGTCAATAAAGCAGTGGACAGTGTCAGTAAAGCAGTGGACGGTGTCAGTAGGGCAGTGGACGATGTCAGTAGAGCAGTGGGCGGTGTCAGTAGAGCAGTGGACGGTGTCAGTAGAGCAGAGGGCAGTGTCAGTAGAGCAGTGGATGGTGTCAGTAGGGCAGTGGATGGTGTCAGTAGAGCAGTGGATGGTGTCAGTAGAGCAGTGGACGGTGTCAGTAGAGCAGTGGACCGTGTCAATAAAGCAGTGGACAGTGTCAGTAAAGCAGTGGACGGTGTCAGTAGGGCAGTGGACGGTGTCAGTAGGGCAGAGGACGGTGTCAGTAGAGCAGTGGATGGTGTCAGTAGAGCAGTGGACGGTGTCAGTAGAGCAGTGGACGGTGTCAGTAGAGCAGTGGACCGTGTCAATAAAGCAGTGGACAGTGTCAGTAAAGCAGTGGACGGTGTCAGTAGGGCAGTGGACGGTGTCAGTAGGGCAGTGGACGGTGTCAGTAGAGCAGTGGATGGTGTCAGTAGAGCAGTGGATGGTGTCAATAGAGCAGTGAACGGTGTCAGTAGAGCAGTGGACGGTGTCAGTAGAACAGTGGACCGTGTCAATAAAGCAGTGGACAGTGTCAGTAAAGCAGTGGACGGTGTCAGTAGGGCAGTGGACGGTGTCAGTAGAGCAGTGGACGGTGTCAGTAGAGCAGTGGACCGTGTCAATAAAGCAGTGGACAGTGTCAGTAAAGCAGTGGACGGTGTCAGTAGGGCAGTGGACGGTGTCAGTAGAGCAGTGGACGGTGTCAGTAGGGCAGTGGACGGTGTCAGTAGAGCAGTGGATGGTGTCAGTAGAGCAGTGGACGGTGTCAGTAGAGCAGTGGATGGTGTCAGTAGAACAGTGGACGGTGTCAGTAGAGCAGTGGACGGTGTCAGTAGGGCAGTGGATGGTGTAAGTAGGGCAGTGGACGGTGTCAGTAGAGCAGAGGATGGTGTCAGTAGAGCAGAGGACGGTGTCAGTAGAGCAGTGGACGGTGTCAGTAGAGCAGTGGACGGTGTCAGTAGAGCAGTGGACCGTGTCAATAAAGCAGTGGACAGTGTCAGTAAAGCAGTGGACGGTGTCAGTAGGGCAGTGGACGGTGTCAGTAGAGCAGTGGACGGTGTCAGTAGGGCAGTGGACGGTGTCAGTAGAGCAGTGGATGGTGTCAGTAGAGCAGTGGACGGTGTCAGTAGAGCAGTGGACGGTGTCAGTAGAGCAGTGGACGGTGCCAGTAGAGCAGTGGACCGGGTCAATAAAGCAGTGGACGGTGTCAGTAAAGCAGTGGACGGTGTCAGTAGGGCAGTGGACGGTGTCAGTAGAGCAGTGGACGGTGTCAGTAGGGCAGTGGACGGTGTCAGTAGAGCAGTGGACGGTGTCAGTAGGGCAGTGGACGGTGTCAGTAGAGCAGTGGACGGTGTCAGTAGAGCAGTGGACGGTGTCAGTAGAGCAGTGGACGGTGTCAGTAGAGCAGTGGACCATGTCAATAAAGCAGTGGACAGTGTCAGTAAAGCAGTGGACGGTGTCAGTAGGGCAGTGGACGGTGTCAGTAGAGCAGAGGACGGTGTCAGTAGTACAGTGGACGGTGTCAGTAGGGCAGTGGACGGTGTCAGTAGAGCAGTGGACGGTGTCAGTAGAGCAGTGGACGGTGTCAGTAGAGCAGTGGATGGTGTCAGTAGAGCAGTGGACGGTGTCAGTAGAGCAGTGGACGGTGTCAGTAGAGCAGAGGACGGTGTCAGTAGTACAGTGGACGGTGTCAGTAGGGCAGTGGACGGTGTCAGTAGAGCAGTGGATGGTGTCAGTAGAGCAGTGGACGGTGTCAGTAGAGCAGTGGATGGTGTCAGTAGAGCAGTGGACGGTGTCAGTAGAGCAGTGGACGGTGTCAGTAGGGCAGTGGACAGTGTCAGTAGAGCAGTGGACGGTGTCAGTAGAGCAGTGGACAGTGTCAGTAGAGCAGTGGACGGTGTCAGTAGAGCAGTGGACCGTGTCAATAAAGCAGTGGACAGTGTCAGTAAAGCAGTGGACGGTGTCAGTAGGGCAGTGGACGGTGTCAGTAGGGCAGTGGACGGTGTCAGTAGAGCAGTGGATGGTGTCAGTAGAGCAGAGGATGGTGTCAGTAGAGCAGTGGACGGTGTCAGTAGGGCAGTGGACGGTGTCAGTAGAGCAGAGGACGGTGTCAGTAGAGCAGTGGACGGTGTCAGTAGGGCAGAGGACGGTGTCAGTAGAGCAGTGGATGGTGTCAGTAGAGCAGTGGACAGTGTCAGTAAAGCAGTGAACGGTGTCAGTAGGGCAGTGGACGGTGTCAGTAGAGCAGTGGACGGTGTCAGTAGAGCAGTGGACGGTGTCAGTAGGGCAGTGGACGGTGTCCGTAGAGCAGTGGATGGTGTCAGTAGAGCAGAGGACGGTGTCAGTAGAGCAGTGGATGGTGTCAGTAGAGCAGTGGACGGTGTCAGTAGAGCAGTGGACGGTGTCAGTAGAGCAGTGGACGGTGTCAGTAGGGCAGTGGACGGTGTCAGTAGAGCAGTGGACGGTGTCAGTAGAGCAGTGGACAGTGTCAGTAGAACAGTGGATGGTGTCAGTAGACACAAATGTTGGATGGCAGGCTAGTAAGTTTTCGGCGGACAATGGTCTGTTGTCAGATTTTCATATCGTGTGTACACAAGTCCGTCAAACAAAAGTCCAAAGTACAAACACGCATGTTCGGAATCAATGCTTTCCAAACACGACATTAGCAGAAGGTGCCCAAAGGGTGGCGCTCAAGAGCTGAAACTCCTT
The DNA here is from genome assembly GCF_042186555.1 of Aquarana catesbeiana. Classification (NCBI taxonomy): domain Eukaryota; kingdom Metazoa; phylum Chordata; class Amphibia; order Anura; family Ranidae; genus Aquarana; species Aquarana catesbeiana. The sequence continues at coordinate 279,469,879 of NC_133334.1, forward strand.
GTAGTACGTCACTACGTTCCTGTTTGTTGGCCAACAATTGTGTGCCGTTTGTATGCAAATCAAGTTCCTGCCACACGCCCTTCGAGCAAAAGTCTGACGCTTTGCCGAAAATCCGATCGTGTGTACGAGGCTTAGGTAATAACTGTTTGTGTTCCCTGTTTTTAAAATTTTACATGACTTCCTATCCTAGAAAGGTTCCCTTCTTCCATCATTCCTGGGAACATGAAATAAAATCCCGATGCCATGGACAGCGCCCTCGCTTTGCGTTGCTCCATTTTCCACGAATCGCCCGTAGAGGAACTCTACAGTTTCCATGAATAAAGGGAAGAGCGATGTTGTGTCCGGTAGACTCGTGGTGACCCCAATATGGGAACTCGGGGAGGAGAGCGGAGGAAATCGATTATCCTTTTTTCCGGCGCTCCCGTTTAATTCATGTCAGGACGGCGGCGTCAGACATCACACAGGAGCGGTCCGCACCGCCCGCAGCGTCCACGCTCTGGAAAGAATTAATTTTCTCTGCCTATTAATTTCTTCCCACACGTTGGCTGCGAGATATTCCTCTCCATCTGTAATTGATTTGCTGTAAAAGCCAAGGAAGATCTCTTCCAGGGTTTCTTATTGTGGGGCCCCGAAGTGCTTCACTTAAAACAGAGATAATTGTTTTCTTTTCTAGATGATTGGAGTAAAATAACCGAGCTGGATGGCGATGTGCGTTGTGGAGTGTTGCTGACATAACCTGCGCTGTGCGTTGATTATTGACACAGACCGTAGGCGTGAGTGGTGCGCTACCGTGAGGTCTTCTAAACAGGACAGACTTGATGGTACTTCATTATCAGGAGATTGTTATGTATCTTCTCTCCGAATCACAGGAGTAAAAAAGTCTGTTTATGTGTATTCCTCTGGGCTTTGAAGGGCCCCTTGGTGCTCAACCTGTGGCCCTTGCAAGGCTGAACAGTTACAAGCATGGCTCCCAAAGGCAAAGGCATGATGGAACTTGTAGTTCTGCAACAACTGGAGGGCCATAGGTTAAGCACCCATGCCTTAAAGCCAGGGCTTTTTTTTCTCAGAGGATAGGTGCAGGTCCTCCCCCCTTCTGAGTCACCCCTGTCTCCACCCACCTCCGAGCACCGTCCCTTGGTACCACCCCCCAGCCACCTTCCAGTACCACCCCCCAGCCACCTTCCAGTACCGCCCCCCAGCCACCTTCCAGTACCACCCCCCAGCCACCTTCCAGTACCACCCCCCAGCCACCTTCCAGTACCACCCCCCAGCCACCTTCCAGTACCGCCCCCCAGCCACCTTCCAGTACCACCCCCCAGCCACCTTCCAGTACCACCCCCCAGCCACCTTCCAGTACCGCCCCCCAGCCACCTTCCTGTACCACCCCCCAGCCACCTTCCAGTACCATCCCCCAGCCACCTTCCAGTACCACCCCCCAGCCACCTTCCAGTAACACCCCCCAGCCACCTTCCAGTACCTCCCATCAGCCACCTTCCTGTACCACCCCCCAGCCACCTTCCAGTACCTCCCACCAGCCACCTTCCTGTACCACCCCCAGCCACCTTCCAGTACCACCCCCCAGCCACCTTCCAGTACCTCCCATCAGCCACCTTCCTGTACCACCCCCCAGCCACCTTCCAGTACCTCCCACCAGCCACCTTCCAGTACCACCCCCCAGCCACTTTCCAGTATCGCCCCCCAGCCACCTTCCAGTACCACCCCCCAGCCACTTTCCCGTACCACCCCCCAGCCACCTTCCAGTACCATCCCCCCAGCCACCTTCCTGTTCCGCCCCCCAGCCACCTTCCTGTTTCACCCTCCAGCCACCTTCCAGTACCACTCCCCAGCCACCTTCCAGTACCACCCCCCAGCCACCTTCCAGTACCGCCCCCCAGCCACCTTCCAATACCACCTCCCAGCCACCTTCCAGTACCAGCCCCCAGCCACCTTCCAGTACCACCCCCCAGCCACCTTCCTGTACCACCCCTCAGCCACCTTCCAGTATCACCCCCCAGCCACATTCCAGTACCACCCCACAGCCACCTTCATGTACCACCCGAGCCACATTCCAGTACCACCCCACAGCCACCTTCATGTACCACCCGAGCCACCTTCCTGTACCACCCCCAGCCACCTTCCTGTACACCACCCCCCAGCCACCTTCCTGTACCATCCCCCAGCCAACTTCCTGTACCATCCCCCAGCCACCTTCCTGTACCACCCCCCAGCCACTTTCCTGTACCACCCCCCAGCCACCTTCCCTTACCACCCCCCAGCCACCTTCCTGTACCACCCCCCCAGCCACCTTCCCTTACCACCCCCCCAGCCACCTTCCCGTACCACCCCCAGCCACCTTCCAGTACCATCCCCCCAGCCACCTTCCTGTTCCTCCCCCCAGCCAATCTGATCGTGTGTACAAGGCTTAATGAATACAATGCATTAAGATAAAGAAACTTCTGGCTTTACAACCACATTAACCACTTAAGGACCGCCCACCATCATTATACGTTGATACTTTGATGTTAAATACCGTTGTTATGGCAGCAGCTAGGGGGGGCAGGAGAGGGGCCTCCTGCCGCGCTCCGGTCATCTCCGCCCTTTACCGGAGCCTTCGGTAACAGCGGAGATGATCACCTCCTCTCCCGTGGATGCCTGGATGCCGAGTGAGGGAAAGATGGCCCCCCCCCCCGCTCTAGTCCATAGCATTGGAGAGCGGAAGCGACGTCAAACGTCACTTCCGCCCAATGCTCTTAAAGGGGCCGTTTTGGGGTTTTTTTTGGGAAAAAAAATGACATTTAATTTTCATTGCATTGTAGTGTAAATATGAGATGTGAGATCTTTTTGACCCCACATCTCATATTTAAGAGGTCCTGAAATGTTTTTTTTTTATTACAAGGGATGTTTACATTCCTTGTAATAGGAATAAAAGTGACCCAAACATTTTTTTTTAAAAGGACAGTGTAAAAATAAAAAATAAAAAGTAAAATGAATAAGGAAAATTTTTTTTTTAAAGTGCCCTGGCCCACCAAGCTTGCGTGCAGAAGCGAACGCATACGTAAGTCGCGCCCACATACGTAAACGGTGTTCAAACCACACATATGAGGCATCACTGTGATTTTTAGAGCGAGAGCAATACTTCTAGCACTAGACCTCCTCTGTAACTCTAAACATGTAACATGTAACATGTAGAAATTTTTAAACGTCGCCTATGAAGATTTTTAAGGGTAAAAGTCTGCCGCCATTCCACGAGCGGGCGCAATTTTGAAGTGTGACATGTTGGGTATCAATTTACTCGGCGTAACATTATCTTTCACAGTATAAAAAAAAATTGGGGTAAGTTTACTGTTGTCTTATTTTTTTTAAGTTAAAAAAGTGTATTTTTTTCCCAAAAGAGTGCTCTTGTAAGACCCCTGCGCAAATACAGTTTGACATAAAGTATTGCAACGACCGCTATTTAATTCTCTAGGGTGTTAGAAAAAAAAATATATAATGTTTGGGAGTTCTAAGTAATTTTCTAGCAAAAAAAAAAATTGTAAACACAGAGTATGAAAAATAGGTTCTTTCCTAAAGTGGTTAAATAGGCTCTGCCTGACCCAAGATGGCTACTAGAGTCACATGGGGAGACAGCATCCAATGGGATAGCTTCCTCAGTTACCCAGGAAACCGTAGAGGAACCACGGTCCTCTTAACCTCCTCTCCAACTGCAGTGCCACTGAGGAATAGTGCCACCTGCAGTGGAGAAAGTAGACTGCAGCTGCCTACACACATACATGCTTACATTGATGCAACCTGGACCATTGTAACGGTAGATACATTGCCACACCTAGAACTCAGCTTCAAATGCAGACTGCAGTGTTGCACAGCTACCCGGGGCAACCAGCTGGCACCTGCCACTCTGCAGCTTTTCCGGGGCAGAAAGGGAGCCGGTTCCTGGTTGGTCACTACAAAACACGAATGCTTTTGGCACCGTTGTATGAGCTCCAACGTGCGAAGCGAAATAACCACCAGATAACACGCGTTTAATGGGCTCTTAATGGGGCTCCTTCCCTGATTAACATTTCACTTGCCTAATTTGCCCTCGGAGATCTCATTATATCAGGCAGCTCCTGTTCTCATTCCGGAAATACATCCTTAACAAGATCGCTCCTCGTGTTCCTCTCCTTGTTTAGCGACAATGAGACGGTAACCGTAGCAGAAGATGAGAATAAGGCTTTCATCTCAGCGACAGGTGGTCTCCATACCGCAGGAAGTTTTTCTTTTCGGTCTTATCTGTCCCGCATCACCGACCCCTTCCCTTTCCTCTAACAGGGGCTTAATATAAAAGAAAATCCCAAACGTGGAGGTTTGTTGGTTGGCTTTGCAAATTCTCAGACGCTGAACTTAACTGGCCTGACTTGATGGGTATCTCCAAGCCTTCAGCTATAATTATCCAGAAGAAAACTTTCAGTTGGGTTGTTGTGAACCGCACCGGAGATCTTCACATCGGTAGGTTGTTATGTGATAACGGAACGCCGAGAATGAACAGCCAAGTTGTGGGATGCTTGCTGGGCTCCGAACATCTGCAGTGTGATGACTTCCAAGCCAAGGTGCCCAACGTATGATAACCATCATGGGTCCTCAGGAGACACCTCCAGCTGGTTCTTCACAGATTAAGCAGTAAAAAAAGAAAATACAATACGCTTCCAAATACAGAGAGCAATGAACAGAAGGCACCATAAGCAACGAGAAATTCTATACAATGGAGAATCAACTCAACATTTGGGGGGTGCGCCTGACTCCATCGAACCATCCGAGAAGTGAAAAGAGGTTCTTTGGTCAGTCGATCTGAATACCAAAAGCAAAATAGCTAAGTGACCATATTATATGTACATTTATCATTTGGATTGATTGAAACCAAGGATCTCTAAAATGTATCAACAAAGGACTTGTTTACCGACCTTCAGATATTAAGGGCTGTGGCCAGTGGGAGTAGAAAACACCCCAGTATGAGCGGGAGTAAAAGTCCACATGATTGGTTTTAGTGGGAGGAATAGTGCCCCATTGTTGGTATTATTCAATGGAGGATCTGTGCCCCATCTTTAGTGTCTGTGGAACGAATGGTGCCCCATCATTGGTGTCACTGGGAGGAATGGTGCCCCATTCTTGGTGTCAGTGGGAGGAATAGTGCCCCATCATTGGTTTCAGTGGGAGGAATAGTGCCCCCTCATTGGTGTCAGTGGGAGGAATAGTGTCCCATCATTGGTTTCAGTGGGAGGAATAATACCCCATCATTGGTGTCAGTGGGAGGAATAGTGTCCCATCATTGGTATTAGTTGGAGGAATAGTGCCCCATTATTGGTGTCAGTGGGAGGAATAGTGCCCCATCATTGGTATCAGTGGGAGGAATAGTGCCCCATCATTGGTATCAATGGGAGGAATAGTGCCCCATCATTGGCATCAGTGGGAGGAATAGTGCCCCATCATTGGTATCAGTGGGAGGAATAGTGCCCCATCATTGGTATCAGTGGGAGAAATAGTGCCCCATCATTGGTATCAATGGGAGGAATAGTACCCCATCATTGGTATCAATGGGAGGAATAGTACCCCATCATTGGTATCAATGGGAGGAATAGTGCCCCATCATTGGTATCAGTGGGAGAAATAGTGCCCCATCATTGGTATCAATGGGAGGAATAGTACCCCATCATTGGTATCAATGGGAGGAATAGTGCCCCATCATTGGTATCAGTGGGAGGAATAGTGCCCCATCATTGGTGTCAGTGGGAGGAATAGTGCCCCATCATTGGTATCAGTGGGAGGAATATTGTCCCATCATTGGTGTCAGTGGGAGGAATAGTGCCCCATCATTGGTATCAATGGGAGGAATAGTGTCCCATCATTGTTATCAGTGGGAGGAATAGTGTCCCATCATTGTTATCAGTGGGAGGAATAGTGCCCCATGATTGGTATCAATGGGAGGAATAGTGCCCCATCATTGGTATCAATGGGAGGAATAGTATCCCATCATTGGTGTCAGTGGGAGGAATAGTGCCCCATGATTGGTATCAATGGGAGGAATATTGTCCCATCATTGGTGTCAGTGGGAGGAATAGTGTCCCATCATTGTTATCAGTGGGAGGAATAGTGTCCCATCATTGTTATCAGTGGGAGGAATAGTGCCCCATGATTGGTATCAATGGGAGGAATAGTGCCCCATCATTGGTATCAATGGGAGGAATAGTATCCCATCATTGGTGTCAGTGGGAGGAATAGTGCCCCATGATTGGTATCAATGGGAGGAATAGTGCCCCATCGTTGGTATCAATGGGAGAAATAGTGCCCATCGTTGGTATCAGTGGGAGGAATAGTGCCCCATCATTGGTGTTAGTGGCAGGAATAGTGTCCCATCATTGGTGTCAGTGGGAGGAATAGTGCCCCATGATTGGTATCAATGGGAGGAATAGTGCCCCATCATTGGTATCAATGGGAGGAATAGTGCCCCATAGTTGGTATCAATTTGAGGAATAGTGCCCCATCGTTGGTATTAATGGGAGGAATAGTGCCCCATCATTAGTATAAATAGGAGTTATAGTGATAAGAATGTTTCCCCTTAAAAAAATTCTTCTAGCTTTTCTTGGGATAAGTCATACACGAGGTATGTGCACTATACACTATACTATACTATATATATATATTATACACAATACATTCAAGCAACACAGATTTTGGTAAATATTTTTTCCCTGATCTGTACTCGGTTCAGGTTTGTGCTCTTGTGTGTACCGGCCCTTTAAAAACAATAGGCTGCATTTAGACCAGTAAAAAAAAAAAGAAAAAAATCCTGAATGCTCCAAACGTGGTGTTTTTAGTCATCCGTGTCCAATGAATGACCTTATGCCGCGTACACACGGTCGGACTTTTCGTCTACAAAAGTCCGACAGCCTGTCCGACAGACTTCCGACGTACCTTCGGCGGACTTGCGGCAGACTTTGTTACGAACGGACTTGCCTACACACGACCACACAAAAGTCCGACGGATTCGTACGTGATGACGTACACCGGACTAAAATAAGGAAGTTCATAGCCAGTAGCCAATAGCTGCCCTAGCATGGGTTTTTGTCCGTCGGACTAGCACACAGACGAGCGGATTTCGGGGTCCGTCGTACTTACGACGTAAAGATTTGAAGCATGTTTCAAATCTAAAGTCCGTCGGATTTGAGGCTAAAAAAGTCCGTTGAAAGTCCGGAGAAGCCCACACACGATCGGATTACCAGCCACCTTTAGTCCGTCAGCGTCCGTTGGACTTTTGTAGACGAAAAGTCCGACCGTGTGTACGCGGCATTAGACTCTCTTAGAGGCACATTGCGAGTCAATACAACAAATGGTAAAATGCTGCAGTCAGAACTTTCACAGACTTGATTTTTCGGTGATTTCACCTGCAGTGTTTTTGGAATAGGTGACAGGTGAACGGCGGGATGATGATGTCACCTCAGAGGTTGTAAAGCAGAGGCGTGTAAAATAAGACCAATCCACGATCCCGGCATAGAAAGCTGATGTACACACAATGGTGCCACTCAACCAATGTGACTTTTTTATTTCAACGAACGACTCGGCTGTACATCTTCCTGTAGATATCAGAAATATATTTGCTTTGCAGTTCATAGTTCTCATCTCCCAATCTACCAAAGGCCATTGTCAGTAGACCATATGAAGTATTACTTTATTACCAGCAGCTGAAAGCCCAGAGAAGCTTGATAAAGAATGCTGTACAGCGATATGAAATGAGAATGACATCACAGAGGACATTGACAGATTACCCAATAGACAGTGCCTGGAAAAAGTATTCATACCCCTTGAAATTCCCCACATTTTGTCATGTTACAACCAAAAAACGTAAATGTATTTTATTGGGATTTTATGTGATAGACCAACACAAAGTGGCACATAATTGTGAAGTGGAAGGAAAATGATAAATGATACAAATAAATATGTGAAAAGTGTGGGGGGGCATTAGTATGGCGCCCCCCGGAGTCAATACTTTGTAGAACCCCCTTTCTCTACAAGTCTTTTTGGGGGTGTCTCTACCAGCTTTGCACATCTAGAGAGGACATTTCTGCCCATTCTTCTTTGTAAAATATCTCAAGCTCTGTCAGATTGGATGGAGAGCGTCTGCGAACAGCAATTTTCAAGTCTTGCCACAGATTCTCAATGTGATTTAGGTCTGGACTGTGACTGGGCCATTCTATCACATGAATATGCTTTGATCTAAACCATTCCATTGTAGCTCTGGCTGGATGTTTCGGGTCGTTGTCCTGCTGGAAGGTGAACCTCCGCCCCGGTCTCAAGTCTTTTGTAGACTCTAACAGGTTTTTTTCTAAGATTGTCCTGTATTTGTCTCCATCCATCTTCCCATCAACTCTGACCAGCTTCCCTGTCCCTGCTGAAGAAAAGCATCCCCACCACATGATGCTGCCACCACCATGTTTCACAGTGGTGATGGTGTGTTCAGGGTGATGTGCAGTGTTAGTTTTCCCCACACATGGCGTTTTGCTTTTAGGCCAAAAAGTTGAATTTTGGTCTCCTCTGACCAGATCACCTTCTTCCACATGTTTGCTGTGTCCTCCACATGGCTTCTCACAAACTACAAACTGGACTTCTTATGACTTTCTTTCACCAATGTCTTTTTTCTTGCCACTCTCCCATAAAGGACAGATTTGCGGAGTGCACAACTAAGGCTGGGTTTCCCTGCATCCAATTCGCATGACAGGAGAATATGCCCGGCCCTCAATAGAGCCAATTCACACATCCCTGGGGTGGCAACGGAGCAAATTGCACAGGGGTCCTGTACGTCTTTGGCTCAGTTTCAGATCCAAATTCAGGCAAAAATTTGGGCCTGATTCGTCCCTGAAATGGTGAACATGGACCCCTGCTGTCAGCCGCATCTGAATCAAGTGTGAACCCAACCTAATAGTTGTCCTGTGGACAGATTCTCCCACCTGAGCTGTGGATCTCTGCAGCTCCTCCAGAGTTACCATGGACCTCTTGGCTCCTTCTCTGATGAATGCTCTCCTTGCCCGGCCGGTCAGTTTAGGTGGACGGCCATGTCTTGGTAGGTTTGCAGTTGTGCCATACTCTTTCCATTTTCTGATGATGGATTGAACAGAGCTCCGTGAGATGTTCAAACAGGACTTCTTATGACTTTCTTTCACCAATGTCTTTCTTCTTGTCACTCTTCCATAAAGGGCAGATTTGTGGAGAACACGACTAATAGTTGTCCTGTGGACAGATTCTCCCACCTGAGCTGTGGATCTCTGCAGCTCCTCCAGAGTTACCATGGACCTCTTGGCTCTTCTCTGATGAATGCTCTCCTTGCCCAGCCGCTCAGTTTAGGTGGACGGCCATGTCTTGGTAGGTTTGCACTTGTGCCATACTCTTTATTCCTTTATTTTATATTTTTTCCCATACCAGCCAAAGCAGACTGCACCCCGCTTACCTGGCTGTCACAGCGATGTGATAGTCTGCAGACACATCCTGACCTAATGAGATGCCAACAACATATTCCTGGAAACTCCGCAGACGCTGTTTCATATTCATCTCACCGTGGGAAGCATCTGTAAATTATCAAGAACTACTACTTATCATGCACATAATTATATTCTGCATCGAGAAAAACACGATTGTAATTTAAACACCGTCTCTTCAAAGCATCTCGCAGACTCAAACTTCTGTTTTATGAAATACCTTTTAAAGAGCTCGGCAATACGTTTTATTGTTATTCAACGCAATAAAAAAAAAAGTTTTATATCGCCGTGTAACGTGGCCCGAGCCCATATGCTTATGTTTAAGGAAGCGCAGCTCAATGCGGGCATTAAAAAGTGTAATTAAAAATTACTTTGTTTGGTGAGTTACTTCCAGGAAACTTGGCTGGGTTGCTGCTGTAAAGAACAATTCTCAACATCGGTGTGTTATACTTAGTTATATCAGTCCAGCTTGGACCAATGTAACTCCAGTATGTACAGTGACTTGCAAAAGTATTCACCCCCCTTGGCTTTTTACCTATTGTGTTACATTACAGCCTTTAGTTTAATGTTTTTTTTAATCTTAATTATATGTGATGATCAGAACACAATAGTCTAAGTTGGTGAAGTAAAATTAGAAAAATATATATTTATAAAACTATTTTTCAGAAATAAAAAAATGATAATAGGCATGTGCGTATGTATTCACCCCCTTTGTTATGAAGCCCATAAAAAGCTCTGGTGCAACCAATTACCTTCAGAAGTCACATAATTAGTGAAATGATGTCCACCTGTGTGCAATCTAAGTGTCACATGATCTGTCATTACATAGACACACCTTTGTGAAAGGCCCCAGAGGCTGCAACACCTAAGCAAGAGGCACCACTAACCAAACACTGCCATGAAGACCAAGGAACTCTCCAAACAAGTAAGGGACAATGTTGTTGAGAAGTACAAGTCAGGGTTAGGTTATAAAAATATATCCAAATCTTTGATGATCCCTAGGAGCCCCATCAAATCTATCATAACCAAATGGAAAGAACATGGCACAACAGCAAACCTGCCAAGAGACGGCCGCACACCAAAACTCATGGATCGAGCAAGGAGGGTATTAATCAGAGAGGAGCACAGAGACCTAAGGTAACCCTGGAGGAGCTGCAGAGTTCCACAGCAGAGACTGGAGTATCTGTACATAGGACGACAATAAGCCGTACGCTCCATAGAGTTGGGCTTTTTGGCAGAGTGACCAGAAGAAAGCCATTACTTTCAGCAAAAAACAAAATGGTACGTTCTGAGTTTGCGAAAAGGCATGTGGGAGACTCCCAAAATGTATGGAGGAAGGTGCTCTGGTCTGATGAGACTAAAATTGAACTTTTTGGCCATCAAAGTAAACGCTATGTCTTGCGCAAACCCAACACATCACATCACCCAAAGAACACCATCCCCACTGTGAAACATGGTGGTGGCAGCATCATGCTGTGGGGATGTTTTTCAGCAGTCAGGAATGGGAAACAGGTCAGAGTTGAGGGAAAGATGGATGGTGCTAAATACAGGGATATTCTTGAGCAAAACCTGTAGCACTCTGTGTGTGATTTGAGGCTAGGACGGAGGTTCACCTTCCAGCAGGACAATGACCCCAAACACACTGCTAAAGCAACACTTGAGTGGTTTAAGGAGAAACATGTAAATGTGTTGGAATGGCCTAGTCAAAGCCCAGACCTCAATCCAATAGAAAATCTGTGGTCAGACTTAAAGATTGCTGTTCACAAATGCAAACCATCCAACTTGAAGGAGCTGGAGCAGTTTTGCCAGGAGGAATGGGCAAAAATGCCCAGTGGTAAGATGTGGCAAGTCATAGAGACTTATCCAAAGCGACTTGGAGCTGTAATAGCCGCAAAAGGTGGCTCTACAAAGTATGGACTTTAGGGGATGAATAGTTATACACATTGACTTTTTCTGTTATTTTGCCCTATTTGTTGTTTGCTTCACAAGAAAAATAAAAAAAATCTTCAAAGTTGTGGGCATTTTCTGTAGCATTAAATGATGCAAATCCTCAAACAATCCATGTTAATTCCAGGTTGTGAGGCAACAAAACACAAAAAATGCCAAGGGGGGGGTGAATACTTTTGCAAGGCACTGTATAGAGTAAAACCTCAGATTGCGAGAAATGCGGTTTACGAGCGTTTCGCAAAACCAGCTGTTTTTTTTTTTTTTTTTTTAATCCTGGCCACCACGGGGGCAGGCGCGAATTGAGGAAAGCAAACAGGTACTTGCGGTTGGCAGACAGGCAGAGTGGTGGAAAGACCTGACAGGGCCTAATGAGAAGGCAACTCTCTTTATAAGAATATCTACCTTGGCAACCAAAATGTATACAAAATATCTAGAGGCTCCAAAAACTGTATATATATATATATATATATATATATATATATATATATATATATATATATATATATAAAAAAGATTAATATTATTCATAGCTCCTTGAAATAAGTCAATTTGTAATTGAGGTATTTGGATAGTTTTCATAAGATACTTAAACCCAAAGTTTTGGAATTATTGTCCTCTTTAAATCAACAACAAATAAATAATTTAAACCCAAATGGAAAAAAAAATGAAAAAAAAAACTGGGTATTGACTGGCGGCTATTATGTGCTGTTCTATAGGTGATTTCTCATGGCGATTGAGAGATTTACTGTTTCGGAATACAATTTTCCTGCGTAGTCTTGACTGCAATCTATCAAAAGTAGATGTTGTTAAAGAGTAATATCTCAGCCATTTCCTCTAAACAAATTCATTGTTTCAGGGATAGGAAATGGGCTTCCTGGCAAGAAACGAGTATTGGATTCTTTTGTTTTTTCCTTCTTTTGCTGTTTTACCTAATTTATGCAAAGTTGAGTAGCTGATGGCGTGTACTTTGGTGAAGTGTGAAATCAGAATTGAACTTTTGATTAATTTTTTTTTTCTCCTCTTTCCAGTTTCAAGCCACGGTAAAGGAAGGAGTAACGGGCGTAATGGTCAACCTAACGGTGAATGACAAGGATGACCCTACTACAGGAGCATGGAGGGCAGTTTATACCATCATTAATGGAAATCCGGGCCAGAGCTTCGAAATTCACACCAATCCCAACACAAATGAAGGGATGCTTTCTGTGGTCAAGGTATGGAGAGGGGGGGAAGACTTGTGTGATGGGTTATTATTGGTAGGGTAGATGTTGGGTTCCTTGGCATTTTGCATTTAAGCTGCTTGGCTTAGCTTTTGAAAAACTATGTTCAAGGTTTGTTTTGCACCTACCTTTCCCATACCAAAATGCTGAAAAGGCCTTTCTTTCCACTGATTTCCATACTGCTTTGGGCAAGAACACAGAAATTGCCCAAATCACATGAGATTCTGCCCAAATACAGAGCTAGAGTGCGCTCTCTTGAAATGTGGGCTATGCTGAAAGGCTTGCCTTCAAAGCCAGGGGGAAGGTTTGTGAGGGGGTGTTGGTACCATTTCCATTTTGGTCACTAGGTGGCGTCCTACCCATAGATAAATAATAGGTTAGGAGTGAGAGGATGTTAGGAACTCAACGGGATGTTGAGAGAACAAGAGTGGGTCACTGGAGTTGGCCCCCAAGGTACTTGGTGGGACCTATTCTACATAGATGTAGTGCTTCTAGTTATTGCCATTCCCCCAGTTTGAGAATACCTGGGAAAGACCTGGTGCCTTGCATAGGATGAAGTTGGTTACAGGACATAGATGGACCAACCAGGGAAAGCACCAATGACTTCTACCATATTGGTGAGAAGCTGTACGCCCTGAGGTTGTTTAGTTTACCTAGAAGTTGTCTACCTTGAAGTTGCAAAAGTAAAGCTTTAAAAAGCAATTGGACTTGTCTCTCCTTGCTACCAATGGCCTATCTATGGAACCTGTACCCGGGAAGGTTGCGGGCTGAAGTATCAGGCATGATGATGTTCATGTGCTGCTATAGGTTATGTTATGTGGCTCCATCTGGGAGCAGGGACTGGCCCCTGTGGTACTTGGTGGGGCCTATTCTACAGTGATGTTACTTTCAATAGTTTGTATTTATGGTAAAGCAGAAGTTTAACAACAACATATGGGCATCGCAGTGCCAAATATGAAAGTTCAAAATACAAATGTGTAGTTCAAGAGAATAAACCCTCAATTATTATAGTAAAACAACAGTCACATTATAAAGGATGTACCACTAAAATAAAATGTGAAAACCCATAAAGTGGTAGGGCTGTAACTTATAATAACATAAATGTATCAAAGAAGGTATCATCTTGTTGATAGAACTCACATATAGGCAACCCTGGTAGATACCAAGAGTTGCACCAAAACAATATTACTAGCACATGCGTCCTAAAATCATATAAAAGGAAAGAACCTAAAGACCAGCACAATAGATAAGAGAAAAGAAAGCAGGAAAAAAAAAAAGAATAGACAAGAGGAAAAAGAGACCTCTAAGAGAAGAGGGAGAGAGATCAAGATTAATTGAGGGGATGAGGCCGGGGAGAAGGAGCTCAGGGACCCTACTACATTAGCAGTCTGAGGGAGAGGTATATGAACATACGTTGCCCAAGGTTCCCAGGTTTTTTCAAAGAGAGACTGACAGTCATTAAGACTTGCAACTCTTTCATGAATCATAATCCATGATACTTTATGCTTCAACCTTCTAAAGGACACTGAGGATGTCTTCCATGCTCCGGCTATAACAGTCTTAGTAGCTAATAAAACAAAGTACACCAGACAATTCAGTGTATGAGGCCACCCAGATGGGAAATCGTTAAGCTGCGCCAAACTGGGCTGTTGGTCAATAGACAACCCAGTCAACTTCTGGAGCATCGAAAACACCCTATTCCAATAATCCCTAAGCGGAGGACACTCCCACCATATATGCAACAGGAACCCTCTCAGGTTGCAATTGCGAAAACATTCTGCGGGCGTTATAGCACACATGCTGGCGAGGCGAACAGGGACCAAATACCATCTGGTCAGAACCTTAAGACTAGCCTCTATCAGGGAAACATTTAGGACCCCCTTGTAGGAGATCTGGAGTCTAGATGACCAGGAGTCCAGATCAACCTCAACATTGAGGTCCCGTTCCCAAGCCAGCATGTATGGCTGTTTTTGAACCGGGGTGAGCAGTGACCCATACACCATAGCCGTAGCTATACCACCTCTTGTACCTCGGCCACTAGAACACCATTGTTCATATGCGGTCACTAAGGGGGTTCTCCAGAAGGCCTAATAGTGGGATAGTTGAAAAAAACGCAATGTCTCAGAAGAGGGCATCTCTAAGACTGAACGGCAATGCGATAAGGTGAATGGCCCGCGATGAGTAAAAAAATGACCAATGCGGTACAGATCTTTGTCATACAGCATAGGTCGCCATTCACCCCAACCCAGAGTAAGATCCTTCGTATGGCCCAACCGCTCCGGCACCTCAGCAGAGAAGGAGGATAAATAAACCTAGATCTCCAAAAAGAAGAAGAGGAAAAAAAGTTAGAGAAAAGTAGAAAAGACAACACAAAATAAAAGGAGACATATATACACAAACACCATAGCCAGGAGACCAAACGAAGCTCCCAGGCTAGGGCAAAGAAGTTTTGCACCCCGAACCCGCGTGACGCGAAACTTGGGCCAGAAGCCTGAATCATCATCAGGAGAGTGGCTGGAGTGAGTGCGCACAACCACCCGGCCAGGCCTCAGCTCACTTAGCGAATACAGCATAGGACAAAAACATCTAACTATTTAGATAACATCTGAAATGCATTAAAAAACCCAAATGCCCCAGTCTCCGCTCGACCCACAGTCATCACCCCCGGTCACACCCGGCCAAGGAATCAACCAGACAGGGCAGAGGAACCACAGCCACGTGTAACTATCACCCTGTACCAGGACTAGACTAGGTTACCCCTGTGGAGACCATACAAAATCCCAAATTTTGGGTTGTCCCCAGAAAAGTAATAGAGGGGAAATCTTCCAATGGGGTCATTAGTTCTGGTGACCTGGGGGGTCCCCAAGGAATTCCCCTAATTTGCAGGGATTTCCTCTCACTTCCTGTTTGGCTATGGGACAGGAAGTGAAGGTAAATCTTCGCAGTGGGACACATATGGCGAAAAACCCTCCTTTGCTCTATCCAAAATGGAAAAAAAAAGTTTTGCCTATAGTTCTACTTTAAACTATTCTCTCTGGGGAAGATACGCTTGGGAGGAGATATGATAGCGATATACAAATACCTCAATGGTGATTCTAGTAGAGGGAAGAAACCATTCAGTTTCAGGGAGCTTAAGAAGCCACGGGGCCACCCAATGAAATTGGAGGAGAAGCGGTTCAGCCTTAACCTGCGTAGAGAGTTCTTTAGTGTTGAAGCGGTAAGGATGTGGAACACCCTATAAACCATAATCCATAATCAGTGGTGCCAGCAGGCAGCATTGATAGTTTCAAAAAACTCTTAGTGCTTAAAGCACTCTGAAATAAAATGATCACGTTACAGTCCAGGTCACATGTTGTGTTGTGCTTTTTACGCCAAAAACGATACCCCATGTTTCTTTCTTGGTGCTTCAAAGCATCTCCAAAGCCTCCATAGATGTCTATGACAACGCTCACTTGCAGCATCTGAAGCTTTTCAGGGGCTTTTATTCAGAGTTAGCTTTGCTTTGTTTTAGAGGTATTGCAGGTATGAGATATCCCAGGATGCACTAGTAAACCAACAAGCCAACCAGAAAGACATTATCACTTCCAGGTCATGTGTATATATTCTGGAGGTGTCTGGTGCAGATGTCACATCTGGTGTGCAGTGTGGAGCAGCAGAAAGGTGAATGTGGTCTGGACTGGAGCGGAGCGACTAGCAGATGTGCAACATGGGAACGCTATAGTGGAGGGTGAGCGGGGACTGGAGAGCGCTGAGCAGCAGAGGATCAGCAGAACTGGGGGATCGGAGCAGGAGAAACTAGTCACACGTGGTGTGCAGTGTGGGAGCTATAGCGGGTGAGTGGGGACCAGAGAGCAAGAGGAGGATCAGCAAGCCAGAGGATCAGCAGAGCTGTGGGTTAGTACTGAGTGGGGTATCAGCAGAGCTGGGAGTTACTATTAACCTGAGGGTTACTACTGAGTGGAGGATCATCAAAGCTGGAGGTTACTACTACTGAGTGGAGGATCAGCAGAGCTTGGGGTTATAAAGCAAATCAGGGTTTCTACTGAGTGGGGAATCAGCAGAGCTGGGGGTTATTACTGAGCATAGGATCATCAGAGCTGGGGGTTACTATTACTGAGTGGGGGATCAGCAGAGCTTGGGGTTATAAAGCATATAATTCCAGGCAGCTGCACTACCAAAAATCCTCTTTAGTGAAGCTCATGTGACAGGTGGATAACAGATGGAGCAGGGGACAAGGAGGTAGATGCGTTTTGCGCAGATTTTAATTCTTAGTCATTACCTGGGGGTTACTACTGAGTGGGGGATCAGCAGAGCTGGGATTAATACTGAGTGAGGGATCAGCAGAGCTGGGATTAATACTGAGTGGGGGATCAGCAGAGCTGGGGTTACTACTGAGTGGGGAATCAGCAGAGTTGGGGGTTACTACTGAGCAAAGGATCATCAGAGCTGGGGGTTACTATTACTGAGTGGGCGATAAGCAGAGCTTGGGGTTATAAAGCAAATGATTCCAGGCGGCTGCACTTCCAAAAATCCTCTTTAGTGAAGCTCACGTGACAGGTGGTTAACAGATGGAGCAGGGGACCGGAGGTAGATGTGTTTTGCGCAAATAATAGTGCTTAGTCATTACCTGGGGGTTACTACTGAGTGGGGCATCAGCAGAGCTGGGATTAATACTGAGTGGGGGATCAGCAGAGCTGGGGGTTACAACTGAGTGGGAAATCAGCAGAGCTTGGGGTTACTACTGAATGAAGGATCATCAGAGCTTGGAGTTATAAAGCAAATGATTCCAGGCAGCTGCACTTCCAAAAATCCTCTTAATGAAGTTCATGTTGGTGGTTAACAGATAGAGCAGGGGACCAGAGGTAAATGCGTTTTGTGCAAATATTAGTGCTTAGTCATTACCTGGGTGTTACTACTGAGTGGGGGATCAGCAGAGCGGGGGTTACTACTGAGCGGAGGATCATCAGAGCGGGGGGTTACTACTGAGTGGGGGATCAGCAGAGCTGGGGGTTACTACTGAGTGGGGGATCAGCAGAGCTGGGGGTTACTACTGAGTGGGGGATCAGCAGAGCTGGGGGTTACTACTGAGGGGGGGATCAGCAGAGCTGGGGGTACTACTGAGCGGAGGATCATCAGAGCTAGGGGTACTACTGAGCGGAGGATCATCAGAGCTGGGGGTTACTACTCAGCAGGGAATCTGCTGAATGATAATACTAATAAGCTGGAGATCTGCTGAATGAGGGTATTATGAATTGGGGATCTGCTCAACAGGGGTACTAATGAGCTGGGGATCTGCTGAGTGGGGGTACTACTGAGCTGGGGTTCTACTGGGCCCCTCTAAAACAAATTGAAAGTCAACACCCACAGGGCATTTTCTAAGCTTTTAAAAAATAGCATCAGAAAAGCATGTTGAAGCGGTAGGAGCTTTATTGTGTCTTAAAGTCAAAGCAAGTGTAAATGAGCCCTGCGATGGGCATCCTAGTGAATGCAATATACAGGGATATGGTAAATGGTATACACACACCCACACAGGGAGAACTACATGGACTGGTGTCTCTTTAGTCAACCTCGTTACCAACTATGACACTATGCATATCAATAAAAATAGTTGAAAGCTGAATACGTTCCATATTTAAACCAACTCTTCACTCATGTGAATAACTTTATTAGGTGCAGACAGAGCTCTCCCTCTCCTATGTAACTCATATTTGCTTCTATCATAACTTAACAGATCTGCAATATGAAGCAATTCAGGTGAATGATACAATCTCCGCAAAACGAATAGCATTTATCAGCCTTCGGCTTCCTGCGCCCCGCCGCAATCTCATTGTGGATAATTTACTGCTTGGAAACATTCATGCTAATACCAATAGGGGATGTGAGAATTGCATGCGATGAAATTGATTTTCGCCGCAAAATCACCGTTTTTGCCGTCTGCAAGAGCCGATATTCTATTTCTCTCATTGAGCTCCTTTTCATTGTTGTATTTGATTATTATTTATGTCCTGTCCCTTTACTATTTTCACTGCCTTTATTTTCATTTCTGTGAAAAATAATGTAAAATAATGAGGAGAAGAAAAAGATTTGGATTGAGACTTAGCTTGAGGAGTAACTCCATCTTTGTTGAAAAAAAAAACAAAAAAAACCCTCCCCCTCTAGGTGATCTCTGTACATTGCAGGGATTGTAACACACTTTGTTTCATATTCCTACCTTTTGTTATTCTAAAGAAATGGCTGTTTGCTTCTATGTGTCCATGTGCGGAGTGAATGTGACTGGGAATGACTTTATAATTATCAATCAGCTGCTGCACCTGCAGGGTTATAATGAGGAAAGTGGCAGGGTCTGCATCCCTTTAGATGGCACTTCCCTTTGGGAGGATCTCACCAAAAATTACGAATTAATTCTGTGGACTTGCTCGGTGTTTCCCTTTGATGCTCCCTTGGTGAGTTTGGTGGTGGGGGGCAAGGACAAAAGAACCATTATATACACGATTGTTGTTATCTGCTGTATCTGTAATAAATAATTATTAATATGTAAATTATCTTATCATTACTAGAGCTGTATGGAATATTGGTGGTCCGTAAAAATCCCCTGAGGAAGCCATTGTTGGCGAAACATGTTGGGATATGACATCAAGTATTGATCATCTGCTATATACGGATATCAGTGACAACTAAACATGACTTGTATCATTCTCTGCTAATTTTTTCAGAACCCTATATTTGTTGTTGTTCATGTAATACATTTTTATTTTATATGATTTATGTATTTTTCATTATTTTGGGCACCGCTATAATCCCAATTACCCCGTTGCCACCATTTTCCATTTACCAGGGATGAGGTGCCGGATCCTATAGGGTCACCTAATCTACTTCTTAAGCTAAAAATTAAATTTATGTTGCAGGGGATGCCCAAAATCTGACTTGTATCTTAGTGCAGACTTCTGGGAAAATCAGTGAGCCAATCACACAATATGGCCTCCAGGGGGCCATATTGAATTTACAGAAAATTACAGCGCCTCCAGATTGAAAAGGAAAGGGAATTTTTAATAACGTCCAATTACAATATGATTTGTGTAGCAATTGTACGTACCGCCATATTTATTTCTCCAAATAAATACAAAGTTATCATGTACATGGTGCTTCAGATCTGCATGTCATGGAAGAGTCATATAAGGTCTTATATTCTGTTTTGCAGCCATTGGATTGTGAGATTTTGGCGTTCCACACTCTTCTAATCAAAGTCGAGAATGAGGACCCTCTCATCCCAGATGTGGGCTACGGAGCCAGCTCCACCGCCACCGTCCAGATCAATGTCCTAGATGTGAACGAGGGCCCAGTTTTCCACCCGGACCCGATGAAAGTGTCAACGCCAGAAAATATCCCAGTTGGATCCATGTTGCTCACTGTAAGTGCCACAGACCCGGACACCTTGCAGCACCAGACAATCCGGTAAGTTCATAACCATAACCGTATAACCATACTCACGCTGGTATCACGTTGGCATAACTCTTGAGTTTTGATGTTGACTTTGCTCAAGGCTCTTTGGATTTACAATATAATGTCAAGATGTGTGTGGCTCAAAAAAATGTCTCCAGCATTGTTGTTTGTGCTCTCTGGATTGGTAAGTCCTCATTGGGACTGGGAATTTTTGGGCTTGGAGAGACTTTGGGTGGGATAGAGCCTCCAAACCCTAAATACAGGGACTCTGATCCCGAAGGGGATCACGTGTCTATGAGTTGGAGTGGAGTAGTCCACAGCTGTGAGAAAGTGTGGACTGTCTGCAGACTGAGACTCGGATTGCTGAACTCCTGCAGCTTGTCTTGTATCCGAAACGGATGAGAACCCTAAACCCCAGCGTGGGACTGGTATACTGGCAGTGAGCCATTTTGTGGTCTTACTTATACAAGGACTAAGGATTGTTTGCCTTTGGGTCCCTGAAGAAAGCTATTTGTGTTTACTTGTTTTGAAAGACCAGTAAAGACTATTTACATTTGCAAGTGGCTGGTTAAATCTCGGGCTCTCCATATCACAACATATAAATATCAGACTTATTCAATATGGCAGCCTGCAAAGAACAGAAACCCATAGCTACCCACTCAAAGAACAATTCTCATATCCAAGTACAGTAAACATGAATTTTATCGGTTGAACATTGGTTAAAACAAGGGGAAGGGAGGTTTTTCTTTAAAACAAAAAAGAAAACAATTGCAGATTTGGGCTTTAACATGAACCTGTGGTTTGCCCAGGCAGGACAAATTAACAGATTTACTTTATGGCGCAACCGCAAGCTGGACTTACTCATCTTCCATTCGCTCTACCACCACACTGTTCAGCCATTGGGAGTAAGGAGAATCTTACACAGCCTCGTGTAAGCTCCAAATTGCATCTTGAAGCTTACCCAGTACCATGCGTTTCTCTTTGAAACAACGAAGAACCAAATTAAAGATGAGTATGGGCAGCTGGTGAGGAGGAATTAAAACAGACCTGTCAATTGTGTATTGCTATCCCTGCACAAATTACGGGTTGACTTTCATGCTTTTCATATAGTTTACCTATTACTGTTTATCCAGGGGCTCTTTGGAAGGGTTTGGGTAGACTCTGCATTAACGAGAAAGTTGAGTTTAGTCTATAACAGTCACTCCCAACCAGGGTTTCATGGAACTCTAGGGTTCCACCAGAGGTTTTTAGGGATTCCTTGAGCCATGGCTAATTAACCTCCCATCTGATGGTACCTTATTAGATCCAGGTTCATCACCACTTGCAGAGCCAGAAGCATGGTACCAATGATCTATAAAGCTCTATCTAGCTTGTGTTGGGACCACACTGGACTGACTGGATTGGTCACTGGTCCTGGGTAGGTATTCGTGTGGGCAAAAAGGAAGAAATGCCTTACGGTGGTTAGTGCTCAGTGATGGATGGTGGTGATGGGTCCTCATGGGGACTGGGCCTTTTCTGTGAGACCTTATGGATGTTTCAGCATGTAGACTTGGATAAAAAGAAAGGAGCGCCCGGTGTCCAGAGAAATGCAACTTCTAAAGTATGGTTCATAGACGTTTATAAAAAAGTAGCAACATGTACATCAAGCGATGCATTTCAGGGGAATAGACTCCCCCTTTCTTTAGGATAGCTAGGTGTTTGCCACCTTTTGCTTTGTTTTGTTTGCAAGCCCTGAAAAATGGGGGGTCTGTTGCCCCGAAACGCGGTGGCTTGATGTACATGTTGCTACTTTTTTAATTAACGTCTATGAACCATATTTTAGAAGTTGCATTTCTCTGGACACTGGGTGCTCCTTTCTTTTTATCCAAGTCTATAAAGCTGTACGGTATGCAAGGGTGGCATTCTTACCACCAAGGGGGCCATTCCTCCCACTGACCACCAATGTTAGCGGCATTATCCTAATGACCCCTGATGGACAAATCCTAGCAGGGGTTTCCCTGAAATGTGGAAAGTTTGAGAGAGGCTGGTCTATAAAATCAGCCGCCTGTATCTCTGTATCTAATGATCTGGATATATATAATGATCGGCATCCAGATGTAAGGGGGGGATACTGTATATTGGGGACCTATTATTCCTATGACTGTGTTTTTATCCAGTGGCTCTTTGAGAGGGCTTCCTTTACCGGAAAGTTAAGATTAGTCTATAATAGTCATTCTCAACCAGGGTTCCTCCATAGATTATTAGGGGTACCTTCATAGATCCAGGTCCATCACCACTTGGCAGAGCCACTGGCACGGCACCAATGATCTGTAAAGCTGTATGTAAGGGTGGCATTTAAACCACCACTATAGGGGACATTCTTTCCTCTGGCCACCAATGGAAGCAGCATTAAACTAATGATGCCCGATGGACAAATCCTAGCAGAGTTTTCCCTGAGACATGAGGGATCCTTTGGGGTAAAAAAGACTGAGGAAGGCTGGTCTACAACATCAGCCGCCGGTATCTCTGGATCGAATGATTTGGATCTATATAATGTCAGGGACCCAGAGGTAAGGGGGGACTGTGAGGGGGACTTATTCTGTTTGGACAGGCTCAACCTATACCAGGCAGTTGTGATGAGTCTATATCATCTGCTGTCTGTATCTCTGGATCTGATGATGGTTATGAACAGTTTTCATTGTAGGTTTCCCCCCTCTCGCTTATTATTCCATTATGTCCTCCGTACGATCTTCCCCAGTTTTTGACAGGCTTACTATGCCTTTGAAAGCAAACCGGCATTTGTATCATTATACTGCTCAGTAAATAGCTTAAGAGCACTAAATGGCAAATTCTCCAATTCAAAACCGACAGCTTTCCAAATGAAATGCTTGCGAGGATTTAACTGTTGCAGCGCCGGAAATCAAAAGGGAATGTGGTCCTCTGATGGTTAAGCAGACACGCTTCAGAAGAAGACTTGATTCCCTCTTCCTGCAGGATTTGTTCTGCCCATCCTAATCCCCGGGGAGGGTTCGGAGGAAGCAGGCGCCTCCAGGCTATACTTTCCTCTACAGACAATCTCCTTTATTCTCCGCAATACCGCTGGCCCATTTTCTGCATCTTCCCCACTCTACCCGACACAACACTGAATACCAAGCAAGCGTTTACCACTATGTATGTGTGTGTGTGTGTGTGTGTGTGTGTGTGTACAGCTGTGCTCCAAAAGTTTGCATCTCCTGGCAGAAATGCTGAAATTTTGACATTGATAATGAAAATATGACTGTTAACGCCAAAAAACTGCCCTTTATTTAAAGTGATACTAAAGGACCGTTTTTAATTTTTTTAAAAATAAAAAGATGTCATACTTGCCTCCACTGTGCAGCTCGTTTTGCACAGCGTGGCCCTGATCATCCATTTCTGGGGTCCTTCGGCGGCTCTCGTGGCTCCTCCCCGCATTAGATAACCTCTCTTGGAGGGGGTTACCTTGCGGGCGCGCTCCCGAGTCCAGCATTTGGCGTCCATAGAGGCCGAATGCAGGACTTGGCCATTTTCTTTGCCCCCCCTGAATTCACTTATCAACTATTAGCAGGCAGCATGGGCTCAAGGGGAAGCTGCTTTGGGCCCCACAACAATGACTAGGCTCGGGGGAAGGTTCCCCTTTTGCTCTGTGTTAAAGATGGCCCTGACTGCGATGTTCTGTGTGTTCTGACAACCTTTCTATCAGAACCGGCATTACCTTTCTCAGCAATTTGAACTCCAGTAACTCTTCTATTGGGTCGGACTACATGGACCAGCCTTTGCCTCATCATTGCCTTGGTTTCCCATGACCCTATTACTGGTTCTCCAGTTTTCCTTCCTTGGACCGCTTTTGCTCATCCCTGACCAATGCAGACTGGGAACATCCCGCAAGAGTTGCTCTGACCCAGTTGCCTAGACCAACCTTTTTCAACCAGGGTGCCTTGAAGCTTCTTCAGGGGTGCCTTGGCACAATGCTTAAAAATTTGCCCCAAAATTGTATACAAGCTGGCAGGTGGATGAAGCCTGCCTTTTAGTTACACAAAGTCACAGGTTTTCATTGTTCACCATTACAACCTTCTAGCTGCTAACCTCCTAACGACCAATGACATCATCAGTTAATAGGGAGGATGTCAGTTGCTTGCATGTCATCCTTGTTTAACTCTCCCTTGCCTCTCTCCATCAGCTTTGGGGCCTTGTTAGTTAAGTGATGGAGAAAAACTGAGGGAGAAGAGAAACATTGGAATACTAGCCAGTACCAGTTTGAAAAAGTGTATATGCTTTGGAGGAATAGATCACTTCTAACGTTGTGTGTCCTTCGTGTATTGATGTTGCTGCATTATGTAAACCTATTACAATAATTACATTTTAGAATGGGGCGCCTCAAGACTGTCCATGATTTTGGAGTGTGCCTTGAGACTGTCCATAATTTTGGAGTGTGCCTCGAGATTGTCCATAATTTTGGAGGGTGCTTGAGACTGTCCATAATTTTGGAGGGTGCCTTGAGACTGTCCATAATTTTGGAGGGTGTCTCAAGACTGTCCATAATTTTGGAGAGTGCCTTGATACTGTCCATAATTTGGGAGGGTGCCTCGAGACTGTACATAATTTTGGAGGGTGCCTCGAGACTTTCAATGATTTTGGAGGGTGCCTCGAGATTGTCCATAATTTTGGAGGGTGCCACGAGACTGTCCATGTTTTTGGAGGGTGCCTTGAGACTGTCCATAATTTTGGAGGGTGCCTCGAGACTTTCAATGATTTTGGAGGGTGCCTTGAGACTGTGCATAATTTTGGAGGGTGCCTCGAGATTTTCCATAATTTTGGAGGGTGCCTTGAGACTGTCCATAAATTTGGAGGGTGCCTTGATACTGTCCATAATTTTGGAGGGTGCCACGAGACTGTCCATGTTTTTGGAGGGTGCCTTGAGACTGTCCATCATTTTGGAGGGTGCCTCGAGACTGTCCATCATTTTGGCGAGTGCCTCGAGACTGTCCATAATTTTGGAGGGTGCCTCGAGATTTTCAGTAATTTTGGAGGGTGCCTTGAGACTGTCCATAAATTTGGAGGGTGCCTCGAGACTGTCCATGATTTTGGAGGGTGCCTTGGTACTGTCCATAATTTTGGAGAGTGCCTTGAGACTGTACATAATTTTGGAGGGTGCCTCGAGACTTTCAACTACTTTTGGAGGGTGCCTCGAGATTGTCCATAATTTTGGAGGGTGCCACGAGACTGTCCATGTTTTTGGAGGGTGCCTTGAGACTGTCCATAATTTTGGAGGGTGCCTCGAGACTGTCCATAATTTTGGAGGGTGCCTCGAGACTGTCCATCATTTTGGAGGGTGCCTCGAGATTGTCCATAATTTTGGAGAGTGCCTCAAGATTGTCCATGTTTTTGGAGGGTGCCTTGAGACTGTCCATAATTTTGGAGGGTGCCTCGAGACTGTCCATCATTTTGGAGGGTGCCTCGAGATTGTCCATAATTTTGGAGAGTGCCTTGAGATTGTCCATGATTTTGGAGGGTGCCTCAAGATTTTCCATAATTTTAAAGGGTCCCTTATCTGATAAAAGGTTGAGAAACACTGGTGTAGACATTACAATGTGGTCCTTATGAGAGTCCCTCAAATTCTTACACTTGCCCATTTTTTCTGCTTTCAACACATCAACTTCAGAGACAACTTGTTCGCTTACTGTCTAATATATCCCACCCACTTTCAGATGCCATTGTAATGAGATTATCAATTTTGGTCACTTCACCAGTCAGTGGTCAGAATGTTACGGCTGATTGGTGTACATCAGAATGAGGCGTCATTCTAGTAGATGGTCTCCTGGTATCCTCTCCTTGTGTCTGGCTCCTTTTCTTCATCCCTTCAGTTGATCCGGAGCGCAGTGCTGTGTCACATGACCGCGATCTTTCATCCAGCTGGCCGCAGTGTTTTCTAGGAAAGGCAGGCCCCCTATGTCTTCCCTATTTAGTCTCCAGTACAGTGTGTGCACTTGCTAGACTTGTCAGCGGTAAATGCCAGCTGCACACCAAGAGGAGATATATGGGGATCACTGCGGCTGCCCATGGTGATCGGGATTGCTCTGTAGTTATTCCGTATTCCTGCTGTCCATGGTTAATGCCGGCTGCCCAGGGAGCAGAAATGAATAACGATTGCTCTGTAGCCATGTGGGGTAGGGAAGGTGTGATGGCTGAATACAAGGAAAACACAGCCATGCCAAACGTCTGCGGTCTTTCTATCTGCCGTTACTCTGCTAAAGCAAATTGAATATTGCATCAGTATGTGGGAATGGCATTAGCAGGTTAGGAGCAGCATGAGGTGAACATAATAACCTTGCAGCACTTGCGTTCTGGGTTCAGTTCCCTCCTTACCCACATAGGATTTGAGTCGGTGGGAGGTTTGGTTTCCTCTCACAATACAATAAACACACAGGTAGATTATATGGAATCCACCCTTCTGTTGCCTGCAGTATTCTGTTTCACCACTAGATACCTGGAGTCTTCTGGGTGGAAATGTCAATCACCCAACTTCTTCTGAGCCCAGGCTGTTATGGACATATCGTATAAAGCCGGCCACTCTGTGTACTCTTCATAAAGATTAAAGAAATCCTTTTATTGGCTGCATATAAAATGACACGGCATCAGAAATGCAGTTGCCTGGCTTTCCTTCTGGAAGACCCTGACCAGGCTGTTTTCCATCCACATCGCCGCTCTCCTTCCACCCCCCCAGGAGTAAATTTTTTGATAGATCACTCTTCGTATTTTACTGGCAACCCATCTTATTTATTTTCTCCCCCATTTTACATGAGTTTGCTTCACTTTCTCTGGTCTGTGGTCTACATCAGTAGTTCCCAACCCTGTCCTCAAGTACCCCCAACAGGCCATATTTTGGGCGTTTCTCTTAGGGCTCATTTACACTTTCTTAGGCTTCAACAAGGCTTCGGACAGGCTTTGTTAAAGCTCTTGGAATGCCAGTCAAAGCTCCTGTCACTAAATAAAATGGTTAGCTTCAACTTTGCTTCAAAAATGATACCCCATGTAGCTTCAGTGGTGCTTCAAAGCGTCTTCAAAGCCTCCATAGAAGTCTATGGCAAAGCTTGCTTGAAGCCCCACCAAAGCCTCATCGAAGCCCCACAAAGCCTCACCAAAGCCCCATCGAAGCTCCACTAAAGCCCCACCAAAGCCTCATCGAAGCACCAAGCAAAAGCAGGTGTAAACAGGACTGTAAGCTAACCATTTTATTTAGTGACAGGAGCTTTGACTGGCGTTCAGAGAGCTTTAACAAAGCGGGTCCAAAACCATGTTTTGAAGCAAGTGGAACTAGCCCTTAGATAAAATAGCTGTCGAAAATACCAAGCCATTGACTCTGATTTAAAGCACCTGTGCAAGATAGAGGAAAACCTGCAAACATGGCCTGTTGGGGGTACTTGCGGACAGGGTTGAGAACCACTGGTCTACACGACCATCTTAGAACTCCATATGGTTACTGGTTGAGGGGACTTAGAGATATCCCCAGAGACATCTTCCACCAGGACTATCTGAGGGGGTCCTTCCATTTGTGCCTGCCTGTTCCAGAAGCATCCCATATATGTGGATTTTTGTTGGTATTACACAATATTTGCCTGGATTTACTCTTTAAATTACCTTCCTTTAAACCATCAACTAATGTCCATCCCCTGAAGAAGACTACAAATAGTTGAAACGCGTAGGGGCTTGTCCTCTTGTTGATGGTGTATTTGCTTATTACCCTATTGTGTGGATTCAAGCCTGTATGGTTTATAATACTTCTATCTTCTATTTTTTATGCTGTTTGAAAAATATGTGCATTGTTGCACCACATGGTCGCTGTTGTCTCAGGGCTCATTTTATTGTCGTTGAATAAAAATTGTGATATTTTATATATTTCTTTGTACGTAATTATATTTAAAATTATTTCTGGTATCTGAAAGTCCCAGTCCTCATTTTTTTCCTCATTAACATAGGGATTAGATACCTTGTTGTTAAGGCATAGGAACACACTGTACAGTTGTGCTCTCGTTGTTCATTGAGACTTTCTCTAGATTTCTAACAGAAAGTGCGTACCAAGGTACGGGCAAGAAAGCTGGAGGATGTGTCTGCAGAAGCCTGACATTGCACCCACCGATCCACCGATCACCGGTGCAATGCTCTGCAGACTCCCGTGAAAAAATAAATAAATGCACTTTTTTTTTTCCGTATTTATTTATTTATTTTTCCAAAAAGAAGAAATGATCCTTTTTGGGGGAAATTAACCCTTGCTTTGACTTTAACACACATTAAAGTGCCTACATGCTTTTTTGATGTGTTTTGGATGCTTCAATTATGCTTTTTTGGAACTTTAATGAAGCTTGACAAATGCCCTGTGTGTATGTTGACTTTCTATTTGTTTTAAAGGAACTCCAGCTTAGTAGTACCCCCACTCAGCAGATCCCCAGCTCATTAGTGCCCTTATTCAGCAGATCCCCTGCTCAGTAATAACCCCCAGCTAGGCTAATTCCTCATTCAGTAGTAACCGCCAACTCTGCTGATCCCCCACTCAATAGTAACCCCCAGCTCTACTAATCCCTCCCTCTGTAGTAACCCCCAGCTCTGCTGATCTCCCGGTCAGTAGTAACTCCCAACGCTACTGATTCCCCACTCGGTAGTAAGCCCCAACTCTGCTGATCCCCCACTCAGTAGTAACCCCCAGCTCTACTAATCCCTCCCTCTGTAGTAACCCCCAGCTCTGCTGATCCCCCACTCAGTTGTAACCCCAGTTCAGCTAATCCCCCACTCAGTAGTAACCCCCAGCTCTGCTGATACCCCACTCAGTAGTAACCCCCAGCTCTGCTGATCTCCCACTCAGTAGTAACCCCCAGCTCTGCTGATCCCCCACGCAGTAGTAATCTCCAGCTCTGCTGATCCTCTGGTTTGCTCATCCTCCTCTTTCTACAGTCCCTACTCACCTCCCTCTATATTACTCCCATGTTGTGCACCACGTGTGACATCTGTTACTTTCCCCTGCTCTGGTCCCCCAACTCTGCTGATCCCCCACTTGGTAGTAACCACCAGCTCTGTTGATCCTCTGGTTTACTGTTCTCTTCTCTTTCTCCAGTCCCTGCTCACCTCCCTCTATATTGCTCCCATGATGTGCACCATGTGGGACATCTGCTACTTTCTCCTGCTCTGGTCCCCCAGCTCTTCTCATTCCCGACTCAGTAGTAACCCCCAGCTCTTCTGATCCCCCACTCAGTAGTAACCCCCAGCCCTGCTGATCCCCCACTCAGTAGTAACCCCCAGCTCTGCTGAGCCTTTGGTTTGCTGATCCTCCTCTCTCTCTCCGGTCCCCAAGCACCTTCCTCTATATGTCTCCCAGGCTGCACACCATGTGTGACATCTGCTACTTTCTCCCGCCCTCCAGTGACTGGCGATGACGTATTTCCTGGTTGCTTGTTGGTTCCCTGGTGCATCCTGGGACATCTCTTACCTGCAATACCTCCAAAACAAAGCTAATCTAATGCTGAATAAAAGCCCCTCAAAAGCTGCAGGTGCTGTCATAGACTTCTATGGAGCTACGACATGGTGGGTTATTTTTGAAGCAAAGCAAACACAACGTGTGACCAGGACAGTAAGGTCACCATTTTATTCAGTGACGGGAGCTTTGATTGGCACTCAGAGTGCTTTAAAAATGTGTGTCCAGTGCCACATACTGAAGCGACTGTAAACGATGCCCTTGATGGCATGACTGGTACTCAGCCTATTTTCAATCCTGAGATTCCACCGGTGCTGTCCAAGGTGCTGAAATCATTTTGGTGTTCAGGCTCCTTGGGCTCTCCATTGTAGACCATCAATGATGCATGTAGATGCCCCGTTGACTGACACTGCCATTGATGTGCATGGAAAAGCTTGTTGCTGTTTTTCCCCCCCTAACTCTTGGAATATACGGGATGCATTATGACGGGAGGACGTTCCTGTATCTCCTAGTGAGTGGCATGGCACAGGTCCATTTATATCCTGTACAGAGAGGCACTCTGCCGCTCAGCGTGACGGATCCTGACTGATAGACGCTGACTCTATGCGCTGATGTCACGCCAAACACTTCTTTCCACTTAAGAAGGACACGGGCCCTTCAAGGTATGTCAGACATCAGTCATTTCCCGGCATGTCTCCAACATGTTTATTATACTTAAGAAAAAAAAAAAAAGGTCTATTTTCAGAGTTCACCGCGGGGGCGACTCTATGTTGAGAGCCCTACACATCCATTAAACATCAACTCCAGGCAGATATAAAATACGCAGAATAATGCAGAGCTTTTCATTATTAACCACTTCAGTACCGGGCACTTTTACCCCCTTCCTGCCCAGGCCAATGTTCAGCTTTCAGTGCTGTCGCACTTTGAATGACAATTGCGCGGTCGTGCTACACTGTACCCATAGGACATTTTTATCATTTTGTTCACACAAATAGAACTTTCTTTTGGTGGTATTTAATCACTGGTGGGGGGTTTTCTTTTTTGCTAAACAAACAAAAACATTTTTTTTTAGTTTCTGTTTAAAAAAAATTGTGCAAATTAGTAATTTTTCTTCTTCACTGATGGGCACTGATAGGCTGAACTGATAGGCTGCACTTATGGCCACAGATGAGGCTCCACCAATGAGATGGCACTGATGGGCACTGATAGGATGCACTGATGGGCACAGATAAGGTTGCACTCATGGGCACTGATAGGCTGAACTGATAGGCTGCACTTATGGGCACAGTTGAGGCTGCACTGATGAGGTGGCACTGATGAGGTTGCACTTATGGGCACAGATAAGGCTGCACTGATAGGCATTGATAGGCATTGATGAGGCAGCACTGATGGGCACAGATGAAGCTGCACTGATGAGGTGGCACTGATGGGTACTGATGGGCACTGATGAGGCTGCACGGATGGGCACTGAAGAGGTGACACTGATGGGCACTGATGAGGCTGCACTGATGGGCACTGATGAGGCTGCACTGATGGGCACTGAAGAGGTGACACTGATGGGCACTGATGAGGCTGCACTGATGGGTACTGATGAGGCTGCACTGATGGGCACTGAGGCTGCACTGATGGGCACTAATGAGGCTGTACTGATCTGCACTTATGGGCACAGATTGGCACTGATGAGGCTGCACTGATTATCAGTGTAAACGGTATCGGCTGTCCTTTCCTCCAACAGAGACATGGGGTGAGGAAAAGACTGCCGATAATTGGCAAGTCTGTTTACATCGTGATCAGCTGTGATTGGCCCTTTACCACGATCTGTGATCAGCTGTGTCCAAAGGACAATGTGGTCTCTGAGTGCCCCAAAGTGTGCCCCAGAGGGGACCTTCATGGACGTCCTCCCAGAACTGGAGAGCCTCACTGTAGCTGTCTTTTGGCTAGAAGTTCATCAGTCTGCTGCATCTTCTCTGTTGATTGTCCAGTCACAGGCTTGGGAGGGTAGAGGAAGGACCTCTACGTTTTGCTGCAGTGCTAAAATCAGGGCAGTGCTGTGAAGCAGAGCTGTGTAAATCTCAGGATTGGATGGACATAAACAAATCCTTTAGCGAGTAGAACAGCTCCCTTACATCTGTTTTATCTTTGTATTTAACTGTTTGTGTGGAGGTTTTAAATACTAAAACCTACCTTAAATACTTTAAATATATGGCGAGCCTTACACTCGCTGCGAGCAATTCCGCTATCCAGGACGATATCCCATCTCCAGCCAGAACCAGCCAGGCCGCCGGGATCGATCGCTCAGAACAATTCTCACCTGTCCAGAATATAGATACACGCCATTAAAAAATATTAGCTCGGTTATAATTAGCCTGTTGATATAGAAAAAAAGGCGCCCGATGAGTCGGGGACAGTTTTTAGCACCAATAATTATGCTCCTG
The DNA here is from genome assembly GCF_042186555.1 of Aquarana catesbeiana. Taxonomy (NCBI): domain Eukaryota; kingdom Metazoa; phylum Chordata; class Amphibia; order Anura; family Ranidae; genus Aquarana; species Aquarana catesbeiana. The sequence continues at coordinate 279,501,878 of NC_133334.1, forward strand.
TTTAATTAAGATCTACGCCTCTTCATAGCGCTCTCCATATTGGGCCGCTCTTAATTTCCCAGGGCGAGCGGCTTTATTAAAGATAGCCGATCACTTCCGCCTGACAGAGACTTAGAGCCGCTAATTAAAATTTCAGAGGTGGTGGAAGAGAACCAAATATTAAACTCTTAAATCTGCCCCTATATAGAGGCAAGACGACTTCCAATGAATAAATCAAAACTGGGAGAAAGACCAGCACTGCATGAGAGCTTCTACAATGGAAAGGAGCACGAAAGAGTATTCTTTAAACTATTTTTTTAAAACTATTTTATTATTATTATTATTATTGTTAATCACAATTATTATAAACAATAGAATTAATTAGCATTAAACAAAACTTTTTTTTTTCTTTTTTTAAATGCCAGCTGGTAGTTTTTTATGGCACCAAACTGTTTACTATCCACTGATGGAAACTTCAGAATTAGAAAGGAGGTTGAGAGAGAGATTTTTAATGTTGTTATTGATTACAATAATACAACTAATAATAATAATAATACTTACTATTATTATCTATTTTTTTTTTCTTTTTTTAAATGCCTGCAGGTAGTTTATTATGGCACCAAACAGTTTACCAACCCTTAATGGGAGCTTCAAAAGTAGAAAGGGGGTTTAAAAGAGATGTTTATTAATAATAATAATAATAATAACAATAATCATCATAATAATAATAATAATAATAATAGTTATTATTATTATTATTATTATTATTATTATTATTTTTCTTTATTTTTTTAATGCCTGCAGGTAGTTTTTTTATGGCAACAACCAAGTAACAGCTTACCAGACATTAATGGGAGCTTCAAATGTAGAAAGAGGGTTAAAAGAGATGTTTTATAATAATAATAATAATAATTATTATTATTATTATTATTATTATTTTTTTTTTTTTTTAAATACCTGGTAGGTAGTTTTTTATGGCATCAACCAAGCAACAGTTTACCAACCATTAATGGGAACTTCAAAAGTAGAAAGGGGGTTAAAAGAGATGTTTAATAATAATAATAATAATAATAATAATAATAATAATAATAATAAATGATTATTATTATTAATAATAATAATATTATTTTTTTCTTTATTTTTTAAATGCCTGCAGGTAGTTTTTTATGGCACCAACCAAATAACAATTTACCAACCATTAATGGGAACTTCAAAAGTAGAAAGGGGGTTAAAAGAGATATTTCATAATAATAATAATAATAATAATAATAACTAGTGTCACTGGTGATGTCCGTGACAGTCAGTCCCCCCCCCCCCCCCGCATCACTTAGTGCCAGATTGTCCGCCGTACTTTAGTAAAAAGCGGCACACATTTGTGTGTCATTAGTACAGTGACAGTGTATAGTATTATCACTATATTAGTATCACTGGTGATGTCAGTGGCAGTTAGTCCCCCCCCCCCCCAGCATCAGTTAGTGTCAGATTTACCACCGCACTATTGTAGTCCCATCATAAGTCGCTGATAACCGCCATTACTACCAAATAAAAAATAAAAATTGCAATGTGGTATATACTGTATACCATTGTTTGTGGACACTAACTTTCATGCAAACCAGTTAACCTCTTGGCACAGAGCACATGCAAATAGGCTGCCTCTCGGTGGCCGGGCCTTGGTGCCAAGAGGCTGCCTATGCGCGTGCATTATTGCCCTGCGCGCCTCCGGCACAGTGACTGGCGGCTACCGGAAAGCTTCTGATCACTTTTTTCGATCGGGAGTTTTCCAATCATGCGCCCGCCAGGACAGCCAATCAGGGCGGTCACATGACCGTAAGCCCCGTCCCGCTTTCTGGAAGTCCAAACCCCTGAAAGGGCCAGCGGGAGCTGACGCTAAGGGGTTAGCATACACTTACCGGTATGTTTTTTTTTTTTTTTTGCTAAAGACATGTAGAAGGATACATTATGGCTAAAATTTATGAAGACATTTTTTTTTTTATTAGATATGTTGTATAGCAGACAGTAAAAAAAAATCTTGTCTTTTTCCCAAAATGTTTTTTTTATTTATTTTTGTTTATATTGCAAAAAATAAAACAACCCAGTGGTGAACAAATAACACTAAGGCCCCTTTCACACTGGGGCGGTGGGGGCGTCGGCGGTACAACAGCGCTATATTTAGCGCTGCTGTACCGTCGTTCTTGTAGCTGTATTCGGCCGCTAGCGGTGCGGTTTTACCCCCCGCTGGCGGCCGAAAAAGGGTTAAAATCCCTCATACAGCGCGGCTATAGCCGCGGTATTGCCGCGGTATAGCCGCGCTGTCCCATTGATTTCAATGGGCAGGAGCGGGGAAGGAGCCTCCTTCCCCGCTCCAAAAAAGCGGTTTGCAGGACTTTTTTCACCGCCCTGCCTGCGCACCGCTTCAGTGTGAAAGCCCTCGGGCTTTCACACTGAACAAACAGCGGCGGCTGTTTAGGGGCGGTTTTCAGGCGGTATTTTTAGCGCAATACCGCCTGAAAACCGCTCCAGTGTGAAAGGGGCCTTAAAGAAAGCTCTATTTGTGTAAAAAAAAAAAAAAAAAAATGATATACATTTTATTTGGGTACAGCGTTGACTGCATTTACCAGTTAAAGTAGCGCAGTGCTGAACAGCAAAAACTGGCCTGGTCATGGAGGGGGGGGAACCTTCTGGAGCTGAAGTGGTTAAAGAGGTGTACTGTGATTGTGTAGAGGTTGAAGTGGACCTCTTCGAAGAGCTATATTAATATTATTATTGATATTATTAGTAACATTTGTGCACCACCTACAGTACATTACATAGAACTGAAATAATGTACTTACTGTTCTGTGACATGGGAAATAATCTAACATTTATATTACATAGAATACAGATAATATACAGTCAGGTCCATAAATTTTGGGACATCGACACAATTCTAATCTTTTTGGCTCTATACACCACCACAATGGATGTGAAATGAAATGAACAAGATGTGCTTTAACTGCAGAATTTCAGCTTTAATTTTTGGGTATTTACATCCAAATCAGGTGAACGGTGTAGGAATTACAACAGTTTGTAGATGTGCCTCCCACTTTTTAAGGGACCAAAAGTAATGGGACAGATTAACAATCATCCATCAAACTTTCACTTTTTAATACTTGGTTGCAAATCCTTTGCAGTCAATTACAGCCTGAAGTCTGGAACACATAGACATCACCAGACGCTGGGTTTCATGCCTGGTGATGCTCTGCCAGGCCTCTACTGCAACTGTCTTCAGTTCCTGCTTGTTCTTGGGGCATTTTCCCTTCAGTTTTGTCTTCAGCAAGTGAAATGCATGCTCAATCGGATTCAGGTCAGGTGATTGACTTGGCCATTGCATAACATTCCACTTCTTTCCCTTACATAACTCTTTGGTTGCTTTCGCAGTATGCTTCGGGTCATTGTCCATCTGCACTGTGAAGCTCCGTCCAATGAGTTCTGAAGCATTTTGCTGAATATGAGCAGATAATATTGTCCGAAACACTTCAGAATTCATCCTGCTGCTTTTGTCAGCAGTCACATCATCAATAAATACAAGAGAACCAGTTCCATTGGCAGCCATACATGCCCACGCCATGACACTACCACCACCATGCTTCACTGATGAGGTGGTATGCTTTGGATCATGAGCAGTTCCTTTCCTTCTCCATACTCTTCTCTTCTCATCACTCTGGTACAAGTTGATCTTGGTCTCATCTGTCCATAGGATGTTGTTCCAGAACTGTGAAGGCTTTTTTAGATGTTGTTTGGCAAACTCTAATCTGGCCTTCCTGTTTTTGAGGCTCGCCAATGGTTTACATCTTGTGGTGAACCCTCTGTATTCACTCTGGTGAAGTCTTCTCTTGATTGTTGACTTTGACACACATACACCTACCTCCTGGAGAGTGTTCTTCATCTGGCCAACTGTTGTGAAGGGTGTTTTCTTCACCAGGGAAAGAATTCTTCAGTCATCCACCACAGTTGTTTTCCGTGGTCTTCCGGGTCTTTTGGTGTTGCTGAGCTCCCCGGTGCGTTCTTTCTTTTTAAGGATGTTCCAAACAGTTGATTTGGCCACACCTAATGTTTTTGCTATCTCTCTGATGGGTTTGTTTTGTTTTTTCAGCCTAATGATGGCTTGCTTCACTGATAGTGACAGCTCTTTGGATCTCATACTGAGAGTTGACAGCAACAGATTCCAAATGTAAATAGCACACTTGAAATGAACTCTGGACCTTTTATCTGCTCCTTGTAAATGGGATAATGAGGGAATAACACACACCTGGCCATGGAACAGCTGAGCAGCCAATTGTCCCATTACTTTTGGTCCCTTAAAAAGTGGGAGGCACATATACAAACTGTTGTAATTGCTACACCGTTCACCTGATTTGGATGTAAATACCCTCAAATTAAAGCTCAAAGTCTGCAGTTAAAGCAAATCTTGTTCATTTCATTTCAAATCCATTGTGGTGGTGTATAGAGCCAAAAAGATTAGAATTGTGTCCATGTCCCAATATTTATGGACCTGACTGTATGACATGGGAAATAATGTAACATTTATAGTACATAGAATACACATAATATATGAAACAAAAATTCACTGCTCTAAGGCACTTACCTCTCCTCGTATCGGCTGTCTCTGGTTTGAGATGGGTGTCGGCTCTATTTGCAGTAGGAACTTGAAAACAAAAAGTATGCTGGACAGCCGCATTCCAAAAAATTCACCTTTTATTCCATTAAAAAAAGTCATAAATCCAATACATCCACATACACGTGTACCAACACGTATTCCTGACACATTTCACACCAACAGGTGCTTAGTCATATGACTAAGCACCTGTTGGTGTGCAACGCGTCAGATATATGTGTTGGTACATGTGTATGTGGATGTATTGGATTTATGTCTTCTTTTTATGGAATAAAAGGTGATTTTTTTGGAATGCAGCTATCCAGAATACTTTTTGTTTTCACAGATAACATATGACATGGGAAGTAATGTAACATGTATATTACATAGAATACAGATAAAATACGACATGGGAAGTAATGTAACATTTATATTACATAGAATACAGATAATATATTACATGGGAAGTAATGTAACATTTATATTACATAGAATACCGATAACATATGACATAAGAAATATTGTAACATTTATATTACACAGAATACAGACAACATATGACATGAGAAGTAATGTAACATTTATATTACACAGAATACAGACAACATATGACATGAGAAGTAATGTGAATTGTAATTATAAAATGTAATCATGTAAATTCTATGCTCCATAAACTACATAAACATATTTACATTTCTCCAACATATTAATGAATGTAACATTTATTTCCCATCCCCCATGATGGGATGGAGAGGGTAGACGGGACGGTCTGGCTGCGCTTTATTGATGATATTTGTACGCGGCGGTGACACTCTAGTTGTGTCTTATTAATGAGCTTTGTATGTTGTCGGGACAGACTGGCTGCGCTGAAGATTTGCTGCAGCTGGAATCGCAGTTTACTGAGATAGATAAATGCAGATCAGACATATTGCATTGACACCGAGCCAACTGTGCCGGAGATGACACTGAGTTCCTGGAAGAGGATCCGTGCCATGGAGGAGAGAGGAGGGTTATGTGGGAGCTCTTCTCTTCCCATCCCATGTTTGTAACTTTTATCTCAAGATTTCTGTAACTTTTTTTTTTTTTTTCGTTTTTTTTTTCCACAATAAGTTTTTATTGGGCTTAAGAAAAAAAATGCGGTACATCCATGGGCAATGAGTCCCAGTACTGTACAAATTCAGAGGAGAATAGTCAAGTAGATCTCGTTAGACATCCGAATGTCAAAAGAGGCTCATGACCAAATAATCACCGAGGTCCACATAGAAGAAGGAAGCGAAGTAATTACCAAACAATAATATTAAACCAGCGGCAACATTATGAGATTTCTGTAACTTTTCATGTGAATGGTTTGAATATTGGTACTGTTATTTACAGTGGTTGACATAAAATATGAACAAAGCATATCCCTCTATAGTGTGAACTTGTCTCAGTCACGAGCACTAAGGTTTTCCTGACACCAAAAGAAAAAAAGGGTGACAGGGGAGAGAGCTCCAGCACACAGCCTGTGATTGACAGCCTCAGCTCTTTTTCTGTGTGCTGTGTGAAGGGGGGAGGGGCATGTCCTTCCCCTCCAATCAGCTCTTAGAGCTCTCCTCGCTGAACTCTGCAGAGTGTAAACTCAGCCCTGCTTTCTGAAAGCTCAGACAAGCTGTATGCATACCTCCCAACTTTCTCAGATGGAAACACCTATAAGCAAAAGTACGTAGGAGGAGGACACTCCCCCCCCCCCCCCCCGCCACGCCCCCTTAAAGAAGAAAAACAAGATTGGTTAAACCCACAAGCACTGGGAAACACTTTTTGATAGATAAAAAGTGCATTTTATATACAACTCTATAGATCAGACCAAAATGAGGGACAAATGGGGAGAAAAGAGGGATAGAGGGACTTTGTTCCAAATCAGGGACAGTTGGGAGGTATATGTATGAGAGCTATGATCGGATTCTAGGAGAACGTCTACCCCGTCCCGCTCTGCTTAGCACTTCCCCTGCACTGCTCTGTACATGGCTCCGCACCATGGAGACGGAGAAGATGCTGAATGATGTCAGTCCCAGCCACCCCCTCCTGGGGCCCCTCCACACTGCTACCCTGGGGACTGAGCCTGCTGGGCCCCCCGACCCCCAGAGTGCTGTCCCCAGTTACCAGCCCGAACTTAATGCGCATGGGATGATTACAGTGTACACAGGCACAGCTGACACACCCTATGCGTACACCTTTGCTTACAGAAAACCATCTCCACCATCGGGAGCTTTGGTAAATAACCGGTTAGTGCTTAGACCTGCTTGTTTATTTAGGACTCGTGCACACAGGACGTTTTAAAAACACCAGCGCTACAGCAGAGCTAAAAACGCCTGTTTTTCTGCATTTTCCCACGTTTTTACACTAGCGATATTACGCGTTTTTGGGCACTTTTTTGGCGTCAGCGTTTTTTTCATTAAAAACACTCTTTATAATGTAACAACACCTAAAAACATCAAACGCGGCTAAACACGGCTTGACGCATTTTTGGGCGTTTTTCGTTTTTTTTACAGCTCGTCTTTTCTGCTCCTGGAAGCACAGGCTGTCGTTTTTCTCTACTGCCTCCAAGCGCTTCTGACAGTTTGTGTGCACGGACACATAGGCGAACATGAATGGGCTTTTAGAGGCAGTTAAAAAAAAAACATCAAATGCCCCCACTAACGGCTCTAAAAACGTCCCATGTACATGAGTCCTTATCCTGCTGGTTGGTGGGATCCTCTCTACTACTAGAGCTACTGGTCTCTGAGCCTGACCCCTGTCCAGGGCCAGGACAAGGGGTGGGCAGGAGGGGAAGCTGCCCTGGGCATAGCTGAGCAAGGGGACAGAGAATGGACAAAGGGCAGTAAGCCCATTCTAAGGGGAGGAAGGGGCACTGTTCCGCATCCTTGCCCTGGGCAACTAGATGAACCTATCCCTGCGGCTGCCGCTGGCCGAGACATGGGCACTCCACTACAGTAACTCGCTGTATGCAGATAGATATTAGGTTCCCTTTAAGTCAGTCCGTAAAAACCTTGAGATGAGCAATCACTTGGAGCTCCTATATGAAGAGGTAATATATAAAGTGACACGTAGAGAGAAGTGGATATAAGACTTGAGTGCCTTTAGTTTAATATTATCCTTTGTTAAGCGGAAATGACAAGTCTTATTAGCGGGATTATTCCAGCGGCCTTGGCGGTATTAATCAGCGTTGACCTTAACTTGTCAGTCACGGCATGGATTTTCCGATCAGATATCTGTCAGGCCCCGCATTACGTCTTCACTTGCCCGTCCCTTCCTCTGATAGCGGTTTTGACAACGCTGACGGCGTGTCATATTCCCGAGATGGATCGGCCGGGGCTTTATCAGCGCAGATAATTCATGAATACTAATGGCCTCGGATAGATAAACGACACTTATTGTCGAGACGAGAAAAAAAAAATTCTTCTATCTTTTCTGGCCATTCTTCCCAGAAGTCAAAAATAGACAGAATTATTCAAATGATCATCAGGGAAGTTTAATACGTCTTTATCTTCTCGGAGAGGAACCTGTAATTCCTCTATTGTAATATCAAATGGATTTTATGTCAGTGGGAAGGGATATTACCAACTTGGTGTATTTGTCTGAAGGACAGCCTGGCAATTGTCTAGAGCCTCTCCGTATGACCGGTCCCTCAGAAGGGGCCTACGGGCCATTATCTGCTCACTTCACAGAGCAAGTCACGATTGTAGGGAGACTTATTAAATTGAGGCCACCATTCCGAATTTAGAGATTGTCGTGTATGTGAGATTATTGAATCCTCTCCTGGCCAATCATCGCAAGCCTAAGGGCAGTGTGGGGACAACCTTTTTTGGGGTTAACTTGGTTCCACACCACACCAAGGTAACCCTTTAATTACCAACATACTAAAATTTCAAGTGGTTCTAAAGATTTTTCTTCCTTTAAATAAACATGTTGTACTTACCTGCTCTGTGACCCAGGATGGGGACCCAAAAAGAAGAGGATCAGGGCTGCTCTATGCACCTCATTGCACAGAGCAGCCCCGATCCTCTTCTTTTTGGGTCTCCGCCTGCGGTCCTGGCCCCTCTATCTTGCCGAGTGCCCCCACAACCCGCAACCATTCATTACTGACATTTGACTTGTTCCTTGACTATGCTTCCATTTGATCCCAACCTGCAACCATTTGTTACTGACATTTGACTTGTTTCTTGACTACGCTTCCGCTTGATTCCAACCTGCAACCATTCATTACTGACATTTGACTTGTTCCGTGACTATGCTTCCACTTGATTCCAACCTGCAACCATTCATTACTGACATTTGACTTGTTCCTTGACTACGCTTCCACTTGATCCCAACCTGCAACCATTCATTACTGACATTTGACTTGTTCCTTGACTATGCTTCCACTTGATTCCAACCTGCAACCATTCATTACTGACATTTGAGTTGTTTCTTGACTATGCTTGACTTGTTCCTTGACTACGCTTCTACTTGATCCCAACCTGCAGCCACATGTGTTACCAGACTTTGGCTTGTTCCTCAACTACGCTTCCTCTTGATCCCAACTTGCAACCATTCGTTACTGACATTTGACTTGTTTCTTGACTATGCTTCCACTTGATCCCAACCTGCAACCCTTCGTGACCAACCTTTGGCTTGTTCCTCAACTACACTTCCCTTTGATTTAAACCTGCAACCACTTGTTACTAACCTTTGGCTCATTTACTGACTATACTTCTGCTTGATCCTTACCTTCTGTGTCTGATACTAGATCCTGGCTTGTTCACCTCCTGGTTGGGCAATCCTGAGGACCATGACTTGGTACAAACACGCAAAACCCATCTCCACCATCAGGAGTTCTGGTGAACATCGGTTAGTGCTCAGACCCCGCACCTTGGGTGAGCCTGCGTCAACTGCCAGGGTCACCTATTTGTGTACTTAGCCAGCTGGTTGGTGGGAGCCTCTCTACTGCTATCGCTACTGGTCCCCAAGCCCTACCCTGGCCCTGACTGTGGCATAATTCTCAGCTGCCTCAGGATTCAGTTAGCTAAGGTATACCTAACAACAGTCCAAGTTTGACCAATGTAATTCTAAAAAAAAAAAGAAAAACATACCTGGAGTTTCACTTTAAACCATAAAACTAACATAAAACTAACATCCACAATAGTTTACAACGTGTCCTGAGTTTTAAGGTAATGAATTTCTCACACCTATCCTTGTTCACACACCGTATGTGTGAGATGTACTGCGGGCTGGGAACACAGACCTGTAGACTCTCCATGTCCCCGGAGAAAAAACAGCAAGCCTGTACCTGCAAACAAAACTCCATCTGCCTCCCCTGTGTCTTCTCTGACAGAGTGCTGAGATCGGAGGCCCCGAGTTATAATTGATTTCCGAAACCTGTGGGAACTGGTCACACCTCTGTGCTAGGTGTTACAGAACTGCTTGGGTCTTCTTTACAACCGTCTTCAATATGCTGTGACAGGGAGAGGGAACTTGTCAAATCCTGTGAGCCATGTGCGATATGGAATCACTGGATGATAAAATAAAATGACAGTCCAATTCACCAATGTTCAGATTTAATTTTAAAGGATATTCACTTTTATGGGTCCTAGGTAAAAGTTACCCTTCACAAAAGAGCAAACCTGTCCCGTGAACTTCAAGCTTTTTAATAAAATGCCCCTGCAGTATCTCTTTATTGCCAGCAGATGTCCTCAGCCTTCCAGTTTAAATAAAGCCCAGAGGCACTCAACTCAGAAGATTGAGGACTTTACTGTGAGTGCAAGGCATCATGGGCCCACTCCTGCAGGGTGTCAGTACCTCTTTGTTCACAGGTGTCAGCTTTCCCTTTATTCACTGTGCAATGATGCAGAAAGCAACGCATCATTATAATCATCAAATGCCAATACATAAACATCATCAGAGAAAGGAAGAAACACCGTTTACCGACCCAGTGCATGAATATGTGAAGGAGTGTGGCACCAGCTAGTACTGCTCCAGCCACGCCCTCTGACATGTTTCGTCCCGCACACCAGGATTTGGTTGCAGAGATCACCTCTGGGACCAAGCCCTGGTGTGCAGGGCGAAACCTTTCAGAGGGTGTGACTGGAGCAACACTGGCCAAGGCCACACTTTTTTACATATTCATGCACTGGGTTAGTGAACGGGGTTCCTTCCTTTCTCTGATGATGCTTCTACACCTCTGAATGGTACATAGGTGCCCGCTCCCTTCACTGCAACCAACGGGGAGATCTTTGTCTCAGCTTAGAGTGGCACTGCAAGTTATACCTGGATCGCCATTACATAAACGCCTCTTTCTCTGTATACTAAAGGACTGTCCGAGGCTCGGGGAGACCAAAGAGGTGGAGGACTCAAATAGGTGGCCTGAAGACTTACGAAAAAGGCAAATATATACTAGAAGAAAGCCTTACAAAAATACTTTGGGTTTCTAGGATTGGGGATGATTTTTGGGGCAGAAGTTGAACTCAACCCAGCTTTGCTCATCTAATGGTCTGTTTGGATGAACATGTGACCCCCCCCCCCTGTATAAGTGCATTTGTGGCTCTTTTAGGAGTTAGCTCACATGGGCGATGATGCCCATATAGTGTGAATGGGCCATTTTTTGCAGCATCCATAGCTACCAGGTGCCAAATACAAGTAGCCCATTGAAGTCTATTAGGACGCACGGCTGTACGGACACTGTCGGTCATCCTGATGTGACAGACGTGAGGCAGTGGCGACCCTACCATTAAGAGCGCCCTGCCCCCTCTATCCATGGCCACCACCCCCATGCTCTATCCACGGCCGCCACCCCCTATTCATGCATCTGGCCCCTTTCAGGATGCCAGGCGCATGAATTATAGAGTCTTTTTTTGAAGCACCTGACTAGAGCCAAATGCCCCGTACACACGACCGGAATTTCCGTTGGAAAAATCTTGTATGGTTTTTCCGACGGAATTGCGCTCAAGCTTGGCTTGCATACACACGGTCAAGAACGCAGTGACGTACAACACTACGACGAGCTGAGAAAATGAAGTTCAATGTTTCCGAGCATGCGTCGAATTGTTTCTGAGCATGCGTGTTTTTTTGCGAGTCGGAATTGCATGCAGACGAACGCATTTTCGGATAGGAACTTTTTCCGACCGAAAAATAGAGAACCTTCTCTCTATCTTTTACTGGCTGGAATTCCACCAGCAAAAGTCCGATGGAGCATACACACGGTTCCGACCAGAAGCTCACATCAGACTTTTGCTGGCCGAATTTCCGCTCATGTGCACGGGGCAAAAGGCTCTAATAGGCTTCAAAATAGGGCAGGCTCATGGCGCAGAGCATTGGGCCAGGGCCCCACCCAAGTGTTACAACAGCGAATGAATATTCGCTATTGAAACACTGATCCTCAATCCGGCCAATCAGGAGCGGGTCTGAGATCGTTTTTCCAATTGGCCGAAAAGAGAAGAGTCCCAATTGGCCCCCGAGAAGGAGGGAGGAAACGGAAGTCGCCGCGATGCCTGTGGAGAGCAGGGGAAGGAAAAGCCGTCGCCCCCGAGCAAGGGAAGCCACCCGTGAAGCCCGGAAGAAGCGCTGCCCACCATAGATGGGATAAGTGCACAAGACCCGACCGGGGGGGGGGGGTACTGTTTTCCACCCTCCCAAAAACATTACCACTGGCCGCTGCTGCGTGAAGGTGTGGGTGTACAGCCCCAAACACAGACAGAGTGAAACCTTTTTTTTTTATTTTTGGATAGAACAGGTAAGTGTTAGATCCTCTGTTAGATTTCGTTGCCATTTCTGTCCCCATTGGGAAGATTTCCTGTCGTGACTGGAAATAATGAGAAATCCCTTGAATTGGAGAAACAGACAAAATATTTTTTAGTAAAGTGAGGACGGATTAGGGTTCTTACACACCGGTACTGATGTATGAACATCAGATTCTTGCCAGAAAATTCCCGCGTAAAATATGCGAGGACGGGTTGTGTAAAAAATGCATGTTTTTGCACGAACCCATACATAACAACTTATCGATCCGTGATTCCTGCCCCTTTCTGCCAATCCCTTCACTGGCTTACCCAACCCCATCTTATAAAAGTTCAAAATACCAACCACAACATACGAGGCCATCCAAAACATCGCCCCCAGCTACATCACCAACCTCATCTGCAGATGTCTCCCAAATCGTCCTCTCCGCTCCTCCCAAGACCTCCTGCTCTCTAGCTCCCTTGTCACCTTCTCCCACGCTCGCCTCCAGGACTTCCCCAGAACCTCTCCCATCCTCTGGAACTCCCCATCCCAGTATGCCCAGTCAGCTCCCACCGTTTCTGCTTTTAGGCAATTTTTGAAAACTCATTTATTCAGGGAAGCCTACCCGACCTCCACCCAAGAACTGTACCCGAGTCACCTTCATCAGATCATCCCCTGCAGCCATTACCTAAACTAACCATAAAAGAATGAAGAGCGGGCGCACCAACCTTGCGCATTACCCAAGTAATATTTATTAAAATCAAAAAGAAGGGAACATACTCACAAACAAGTGGATAGTAAAAGCATATCAAAGTCCTCAATGGACAAAAAGCAACCAGGTCACCAGGACTTTGTCCAACACTCCAGAGGACCTTGGCTCTGGAAGGTCCTCCAGCATGTTGGACACAGTCCTGGTGACCTGGTTGCTTTTTGTCCATTGAGGACTTTGATATGCTTTTACTATCCATTTGTTTGTGAGTATGTTTCCTTCATTTTGATTTTAATAAATATTACTTGGGTAATGCGCAAGCTTGGTGCGCACCTCTCATCATTCTTTTACAGTGTTCCTGTTGGGTATCCCCTGACCCTTGGAGGGCAGCAAGGCCTGTGCATGTACTGGGAGCCATAGGAATTTCCAGGCTTCTTCCATTGCCATTGCACCGCTGTTGAGCGCAGGAGATTTTGTTTGACTGTGATTACCTAATCTACCACCTCCCCCTCCCTTTAGATTGTAAGCTCCATGAGCACAGCCTTCCTATTCCTTCTGTATTGAACTTTATTGTACTGCCCCCCTTTATGTTGTAAAGTGCTGCACAAAATGTTGGCGCTATATAAATCCTGTATAATAAGAATAATAATATTAGTAAAAAATTCTTCTTTTTTTCAACTGATCTATACAAAGTTCACATTAACATGCCTGTAAGTACGGGCTCATTAAAAACAATGGGCTACATTTCGGTCAGTAAAAAAAAAAAAAAACCTAAATGGCCACAAAGGAATCCATATGCAAGAAACTTTTTACAATTTTTTAAGTTCAAATCTTTTTATTAGGTATATACCATGCCATCACGTACAGACCAATGTGTTTTCAAAACAACAGGAGCCTCCATGCAGGGAGTATAGTACAAATGACTACTGGTAACAATGTCAGGTAATTAGCGGAACCCTCTTGGAGGGAAGATAATTGAAGTACAAGTACTGGTCTGCCAAGTGACAGTGTCAACTGAAGATCAAACACTTAGTATATATAAAAAAAAAAGAATGAAGAGAAAAAAAAAGTAGGCAGGCAGCCGACACTTGATTGGACCACCCCAGGGTTTTGCTTTTGAAGGTTCTTTGCGGTAAAAGCAAGAAAGCAATAAAAACCTCTGTAGTGTATTAATGTGTTTTACTAAACCAAAAAAAAAATGCTGCACATACAATTGTTGGAAAAACAATTCACGGATACAAAGTATTACAAAATATGCATATAATAGACACTTGCCCAAACTCATAGCCCACAACTGTCCCTGATTTGGAACAAAGTCCCTCTGTCCCTGTTTCCTCCTCTTGTGTCCCTCATTTTGGTCTGATCTATATAGTTGTGTATATAAAATGCACTATTTATCTATCAAAAAGTGTTTCCCAGCGCTAAACCTTTCTTTTGACTTCTAAATTGCTGCATTTGGTCATTTCAAAAGACAATATAAAGGAGTAGTAGTGGGGAAAAAAAAACTAAGCACTAATCATTTTTTTGTATAATTCTCCTTTAAGGGAGGCGTGACAAGGGGGTGTATCTTATGCCTACATACATTTGCTAATAGGTGTCCCTCTGTCAGGTCACCTGTATCCAGGTGACAGATGCACATCGTTGGAATCAGGAGTGCACCGCTAAGGTAGTAGACCCTACGGCCGACTGCTGCGGATTGAACCCAGGGAGGTTCAGGAAGCAGGTCTACTGGATCACTGACACAGATCCCACTGGGAGCTAGAGCATAGATTCCCCAGGGCACGGAGTCTAAGAGCCAGCAGGTGTTCACCAGAGCCTTTAATGGTAAGGATGGACTGAGCTGCAGTCTGGCTCCAGGTCGCGGCCCCCAGGGTCTCACAGCTCACGCTCACGGTAGACTACAGGAGAAGAGGAAGGAGGCAGCAGGCTGGAACAACAAAGAAAGTAAGGGACAAGCCAAGGTCGGGGTAACAAGCAGACAGGGACAACAGAGTACATGCCAAGGTTCAGGGTCACAGGCAAACAGGGATGTCGGGAACACGCCAAAGGTCAGGGTCACAAGCAGACAGGAATAGTTAAGAACAGGCCAAAGTCGGTAACAGGAATCACACGTAGGAAACACAGCAAGTACACACAGAGGCTAACACACAGTGGTTGATCAGCACTGCTGGCTTGCAGTGCACAGGTTAATATAGGATTCCCTGATAGGGCCTGGGGTGGGGCCATGCTTAGAGGAGAGGTTACAAAAACAGTCAGGTGAGGGTCAGCTGGTCTCTAGAGATGAACACATGGAGACAGGTATGCTGATCGACAAACTCTATTGCATAACCATGACACCCTCTTTCCCATTTCAGAAAGTTGGAAGGTATGCCAATGTCATGCCTACCCCTAACGCAGGTGGTCAGACATTAGCTTCTGTATCCTTCACCTATAGCAGTCCCCTTTCCCATAAGGCAAGCAAGCCTACCGGTACTCGGTTGCCCCAGGACTTATACACAATGCTATAGTGCCTGGCTACCACACCGCGGCAGGCGCAAACTGAGCAAAGCAAACGGGTACTTGCGGTTGGCAGACAGGCAGAGTGGTTCAGTGACAGTCCAGGTACAAGCCAGGTTCAGAGTAGTCAGGGTCCCAACTGTAGTCAAAAGGCAGGCAGAGTTTAGAGAATAGTCGATATCCGATATGAGGTCATAAACAGGGAAATCCAATCAGCCGAGCAGGCAAACAGGGAGTTTGGAACAGGTGTTACAAACGCAAAATCACAAGCATGAGACTGCAGGCTTGGCTGGATTCTTTTTCTTTTTATAAAATTATTTTTTTATTGAGGTTTATGCAGTTTACAAAACAGTAACACGGTGGCGACATAACACAACAAGGTCGCCATAAGGTAGACCACCAAGGGCCTTGCTACAAGACAAAATTGATCCAAGAAAAACAAAATACAGAGACCTACTAGCTACAAAATACAAGTAGTACATCCCAGCACACCCCCTCCCCCCCCCCCTCCTCTACTGCGTCTTCTCTCCCACTTGTAGCCCCAAGGGCTAGATGAGTGAAGTGATACATATAGGTATACATTTTCCAGTATCATAGGAGCTGAACGAGCTCCTAAGCCAACCAAAGCTATGAGTACAATGCCAGAAAAGGATACTATAACAGGAATCATCTCGGCTTGGCTGGCTTAAATCAGGTTTGGTCTCGCCCCAGAGACTGGCCACATCAATCACCTTGCAGGTGGACAGACAGACAAGGATGCATCATAGCCAAAATCAGGATGGTGGAATGAGACCAGCAGTTGTCAAAGAACAGGAGCGTTTACACACCCCTGACAGCTAAACAATCTATCCTTCCCAGCAAATTAACACAGACAATGTATGCAATAGGTATACACTAAAGAGTTACTTAACTTAGTTCTTTCTGGTGATATGGAGTCTTCTATCAGGATCGAGGATCTCTCCAAACTGCTCCTTGCAGTCTGGAGCACATGGTTGTGTTTCAAGTCCTTTTCCCTCCCCTAATTCCTCCCAAAATAATTATGTGTCCTAAGCTTCATGAACCAGTCCAACTAATTAATTAGCATATGAAGAGGGGAGTCCTAGCTTCTAAAAACAATGCATGGTAGCTCACATGTACTATTCCATATACGTATGCTATAGAAATCACTGAAATAGACATAGCAACACGTTCCATGGTTCAGGGAATTGAGAGCTGACCACCACCAGATAGGTGAGCAGAGGATTCCATGAAAAAGGAAAAAGGAGGAAAGGCGAGGAGAAGGACAGGAAAAGTGAGGGGAGTGTGGTTCCAGGGGTCATCGCGGGAGGGGCCCCAAGAATGCTAGCAGATAGCTTAGCCTTCATTGAGGTTACTGTCAAAGTTGGTAGGCAGGTATTTATCCATACAGGGTTGCCAGACTTTGGTGTAAGGCTGGACCCTGTCCTGTAAAGCAGCCTCGATTTTAGCATGTATCATTGCCTTTGTGGTGGCGACGGTACAAAGTGCTGGCCTCTTCCATGACCTAGTGATGGTCTGTTCCATGGCAGTTGTGACGTTAAAGAGGAAGCAAGACTACTGTAGTTCCCAGTCAGCTCTGAGGGTGCGACGTTCAGCAGGGCTATCCTGAGGATCAACTTCTGTAGGTTCATAAAATAAATGAGAGGACTTGGAAGATCTGGATGTGTGTTCCAGATTGATGGCCATTCCTCAGGCGTAAAGTCTACAGATAATTCAGTTTTCACAATGTGTTTATCACTGTCTGTGACTTCCTGTCTTGAATTGTTTGCACTCCCTACTTCCTGTACGGGAATCACAAGGATAGGAAGTGAGGGAAAATGTCTCAAATGTTGCCTCAGACAAATATAAAAGCCTGACATAAATTATAGCTCTTCCCTACTATGTATCCAAAAAATGGATTCAAAAAATATATATATACAGTATATTGTGATGAGTTGGGCTATAGTAGACCTTGATAAACCTCCATCTCTTCTTAGCAGAGAATGTCTTGCCCTTCTGGTGACCATAACGCCCACCCGCTCCACGACCGACATTTGTCACAAATGACCACACAGTGCCGCAGTGCTCCGGCTGAGTTGCATCATGCATCTCTTCCTCCCCTCGTCTTTCTGTAGGTGCAGAGTCGTGTGGTTCATTTTACACACTGCGTTTAATTAACCAGTTCCCGGGGATATACATTTGCAGTTTCATTTCCTTTGAAGTGATCTCCCACCAGGTAGCATTCAGCGATTCAAAGAAACAGATTTACGAGGTGGGAATGTTGTCCTACATTGTAGCACATCGCCGGCTGGCTCGTTACAGGCTGTTTCATGTGTATTTGCCGGCAACGCACGATTCGCTTCCTTATGCAACAATAGCACACTGTTCATTTCGAGGCAATCCCATGGTGGATAATTAGAAAGGAATTTTATGCTGATTTTTTTTTTTTTAATAAATGTTCCTGTATATAGTGCATATAGGAAATATTCGAACAGGGAATGATAAATAGACATGTGCACTGCCAAAAAAATGTGTTCGTTTTCGTTTTTTAAATTTTTTTGGGTCATTCGTTATGATTGCAATTCGTAAATTCGTACATTCGTAAATTCATAAATTCGTACATTCGTAAATTAGAAAATTTGTATATTCGTACATTCGTAAATTAGAAAATTTGTATATTCGTACATTCCTAAATCAGAAAATTTGTATATTCGTACATTTGTAAATTAGAAAATTTGTATATTGGTAAATTTGTACATTCATAAATTCATAAACTCATACATTCGTAAATTAGAAAATTTGTATATTCGTAAATTCGTACATTCGTAAATTCGAAAATGTATATATTCATAAATTCGTACATTTGGAAATTAGAAAATTCGGAAATTCGAAATTCGAAAATCCAAAAATTCTAAAATCTGAAATAGTAACTAACTATTAAATTAGGTATAGGTATTGTAATTTCCTTTTAAATTTGGCTGTTAGTGAACGTAACGAATACGAATTTATCCGAAGTTACGGATTATCCGAAATAACGAATGCCGCATCTAAACAAATGGAACGGAACAAATTAATAATAAATAATAATAAAAAGTTTTTATTATTATTATTATTGTTATTTATTATTATTAATTCATTACGTTCCATTCGTTTAGATACGGCATTAGTTATTTCGGATAATTCGTAACTTGGGATAGATTTGTATTTGTTACAGTCACTAACAGCCAAATTTGAAAGGAAATTACAATACTTATAATTTAATAGTTAGTAATAGTTAAGTTATTATTAGGTAATTATTATTTCAGATTACAGAATTTACGAATTTACGAATGTGCGAATGTACGAATTTACAAATTTTCTAATATATTCGAATTTACGAATATTCTGAAAAATTAGTTAAACGGGTTTTCGTTAATTCGGATATTTCCAAATTAACTAATTTGTCGAAATTCGGTAAAAAAAGAATTCGGAACGAATCGAATTGCACATGTCTAATGATAAAAGGCCGGGGGCAGTGGCCAAATATATGGGAAATATTCAATTATTTGCTAGGAGACTTGCAGACTCCCCAGACCATTCATTCCAACACTGATCTTCCCATAAGCTTTTATGCGCATGTATTATATTTTAATGTATGTTCTATCCTATAAAATCCTCCCTTGTGTAGACATCCAACAGCTTTGATGCTGGGTGCCGCCATCTTGGATGTGATATCAGCAACCTCAGCAGACTCAAGTGACACTCTATAGCAGCCCTCAACCAGGATTTCTCCAGAGGTTGTTTGAGGTTCTTTGAGCTGTGACTAATTCACCTCCCATCTGATGGTGCCCGCTGAGTTCCGGGGCCAACACCACTTGGCAGAACCAGCAGAATGACACCAATCATCTTTTTTAGCTATCGGTAGGGTGGGAATTTTTCTCAATGACTACCACAGTAAGTGGCATTTAGCTCATTGAAGTCGATTACGTTGGTTTTATCAGGGATTCCTTGAGACCTGAAAATTATTTCAAAGCATTTCTCAACCTTTTTAACACAAAGGAACCCTTGAAATAATGTTCTGGTCTCAGGGATCCCCTGCTAAAAATGATAATATCTACAACTCATGATACATTAGTGTGATGGTCAGTGGGAAGAATGTTCCTTACACTTGTGGTCATTGGGAAGAATTGCAGATTTCTAAAAAGATCAGTGGTGTCAGCGGGATCTTATCTGAGAGGCAAAAATTGCTCATCGCTCAAGGAACTCCTAGCAATCCTTGGAGGAACCTTATGCCTTGTTTCCACTGAGCGGATCGGTTCGGTATGGTACGCTATTTTGAGTGTTTCCATTATGAAAGCGGCCCATATAACCGAACCGAACCGCACCATTCAGGGTCCTGCTTCAGATGTGGGGGCCATAGAAAATGGTACGGTTCAGTTAGGCGGAGCTACGATACATTCCACTGATTGGTGGACGTGTGACGCCATGCTAGGCACTTTTTCTAAACCCACGTATGGCCCATGTAGGTCCAACTTGCAGTGGAAACGCTCACCTGAATAGGCCGGGCCATTCTAGGCCTTCCAAACTGTACGGAACCGATCCGCTCAGTGGAAACGAAGCACTAGGGTTCCACGAAACCGAGGAACGAGGATGAACGCTCCTTACACTTTCACTTCTTACACTTGTGGTCATTGGGAAGAATTACCCCTTATAGATAGCTAAAAGGATTAATGGTGTCAGTGAGAACATACACTATATTACCAAAAGTATTGGGACACCTGCCTTTACACGCACATGAACTTTAATGGCATCCCAGTCTTAGTCCGTAGGGTTCAATATTGAGTTGGCTCCGCCCTTTGCAGCTATAACAGCTTCAACTCTTCTGGGAAGGCCGTCCACAAGGTTTAGGAGTGTGTCTATGGGAATGTTTGACCATTCTTCCAGAAGAGCATTTGTGAGGTCAGGCACTTCCTGTTCCAACATGATTGCAAACCGGTGCACAAACAAGGTCCATAAAGTCATGGATGAGCAAGTTTGGGGTGGAGGAACTTGACTGTCCTGACCTCAAGCTGATAGAACACCTTTTGGGATGAATTACAGCGGAGACTGCAAGCCAGGCCTTCTCATCCACATCAGTGCCTGACCTCAGAAATGCGCTTCTGGAAGCATGGTCAAACATTCCCATGTAAAGACAGGTGTCCCAATACTTTTGGTAATATAGTGTATCTCAGAGGCAAAAATTGCTCATCGCTCAAGGAGCAACCCTTGGACTAACCCTAGAGTTCCATGGAACGCTGGTTAAGGAAGAATTCTCTTTACAATTGTAGTCATTGGAAAGATTTACCCCTTACAGATAACTAAAAAAAGCGAGGTGTAAGTGGGAACTTATCTGAGAGGTAGAAATTGCTTATTTCTCAAGGAACCCCTAGCAACCTTTGGAGGAACTCTTGGGTTCTTTGGACCCTGGTTGAGAAACCTTGCATTAGAAGATTGAGAAAGGCTGCTCTATAGCATTCCCCTTCATTCCTTCCCTGGCTACTACATACAACTTTATGTAGGGAGGAGATGGGAGGGGTGTAGGAGCTGGGTCAGCACAGAGAGTGATTAGACACTCCCAGAGGTTTACAGAACTATGACATGCATAGGGGGCTGGCTGTGCTGGGAAACTGATTCTTTCTGAAGCAAGGTCAGAATATTTAGTGTCTCCAATCACCCCCCCCCCTCCCCCGAATGCTGCAAAGACAGCAAGCAGGGGTGTTCACATGCCATGGTCGTGATGCTTTACTTTGAGCCCATTGCAAAAACGATTGCTCCTGCCTTTTAGTGGGGCAGTGCAGGCCACCAAACGTGACCCATTCAAGCAAACCCCCTGCAACTGCATGCCACGCTCATGGTTGTGGCATGTTGGTGTGCCAATTACTGCTTCATATTACCTCCTTTTTGAGGCACACTAATTTGGCCATGCATGTAAATGTAGAGTAACATTAAGGCATGGGGGAGGGGTGGCTAATTCCATTAACAAGTTAGGAGGTAATGTTTTTGTCAGCCTTAAAAAATGCACCCAAATGCATTTGGGTGGCAAAAATCTGAATGCAATCTATAGACTGGGGGGAGAACCTCTGAGGGGTCCTAGTAGATGATAGGCTCAGCAATGACATGCAATGCCAAGCTGCTGCTAACAAAGCAAACAGAATATTGGCATTAAAAAGGGGATCAACTCCAGAGATAAAACGATAATTCTCCCGCTCTACAAGACTCTGGTCCGGCCACACCTGGAGTATGCTGTCCAGTTCTGGGCACCAGTCCTCAGGAGGGACGTACTGGAAATGGAGCGAGTACAAAGAAGGGCAACAAAGCTAATAAAGGGTCTGGAGGATCTTAGTTATGAGGAAAGGTTGTGAGCACTGAACTTATTCTCTCTGGAGAAGAGACGCTTGAGAGGGGATATGATTTGAATATACAAATACCGGACTGGTGACCCCACAATAGGGAGAAAACTTTTTCGTGGAAGGGAGTTTAACAAGACACATGGCCACTCATTAAAATTAGAAGAAAAGAGGTTTAACCTTAAACTGCGTAGAGGGTTCTTTACTGTAAGAGCGGCAAGGATGTGGAATTCCCTTCCACAGGCGGTGGTCTCAGCGGGGAGCATTGATAGCTTCAAGAAACTATTAGATAAGCACCTTAATGACCACAACATACAAGGATATGTAATGTAATACTGACATATAATCACACACATAGGTTGGACTTGATGGACTTGTGTCTTTTTTTAACCTCACCTACTATGTAACTTGGAAGCTGGGGATGTGGTGGCTTAGCACGTCTTCCTTTCTGCAGTGGGGTCCTCGGTGTGAACACTACCTGCATGGAGTTTGCATGTTCTCCCAGTGCTGGTGTGGGTTTCCGCTGGGCACTCCAGGTTCCTCCTATACTCCAAAGACACGCTGGTAGGTCATTTGGCCCCTGTCCAAACTGGCCTTAGTATGTGAGCTCCTCGAGGGCGGGAGCTTGTATGAACCTTCAATATCGGTAATAAAAGTGCCATATAAATACCTGTAATAAGTACAGAATGTAACTCTTTTCTAGACAAAGAAATACATCTTTCTGCTTTTCTTTCAATTGATTCCACGCGGCTGATTTAAATGTCATGAATTCGGGGGAAGAGGCACCATAAGTGTGATGTGAGTCCAGAGCCATGATGGGGGAGGGGTCGGCCCCAACATTCATCTCTGCATCTGTCATCTTTGTATCAATCCGCTAGTTTTTGGATGACAATGAATGGCGTTCAGGTAAATCGGGGCAGAATCCTCATGTACATCTTACGCGAGAATGATTTCCCAGCATACAAACATCTCTTTATTGCTTCTGAGTTCTTTGTATCTCTGCATATCACTGCCAAATCATCTCACCGCCAGCCAAACAAGCAAGTTCAAATAGTTGAAGCGTTTAAAGCGGCTTTTCTGATTTTTACTTGTTCAAGTCTTTTTCCTGCTCCTCCACCGGATAAAACCCCACCGGAGTCACAGGAATAGATAAGCAGACAGACAGACCTTCCATTTCCATAGACTTACCTGTTGCTGCGGCGGTGTAGGGTGTCTACCAATGACAGCACAACCCAATAGGCTGCAGAGTCACATCCAGCCGCTGTCAGGCGGCAGCGTTCAGTAACAAACTTGTGTGACACGCCCCCCTGTGCGCTGCAAGCTTGTGAGAGGAAACCAGCGCCGAGGGGGTGCGGCTGCTACCAGGGGCGGACTGACCATTCGGCCACTCGGACAGTGCCCGAGGGCCCCCGGGCCACTAGGGGGCCCCATCAGGGTTGCCAGCCTCAGTAAAACCAGGGACAGTATGTAAAAATCTGTGTTTTTATACATCTGTCCCTGAAATGTCCCTTACCCACATCCTTTTGGTCTAAAAATCCCAAGATTATAGCTGCCCCACCTCTCCAATACCTTCTCAGCCAATAGAAACACGCTGTACACGCCTCCTTCTCCGGTGCGGCTTATTTGTCTGTAGCAGTGGAGATGCCGAGTGCTAGAGGAGAGCGAGGAGGGGACACTGCTGCTTAATAGAAGGTAAGCTAACTGGACCCAGCTAAGTGTATTCTTGTCAGTGGCTTACCCTGGTGAGCAGGGGGGAGGGGGGAGGACGTGTTTCCTCTAGCATGGCTCCTCCTGTCTCTGAGGCTATTAGATAGTTTTTCTGTGTAATAAGCGCACTTCTCCTGGAGGAAGGACTTTCTGAATGTCTCCCCCAATCTCTGCCACATCTCCCTACCAATCACCTGCCCACCAGTACACAGGAACAGTCCCCTCCTCTCCTGCTTTACCAAACAATGTGCCTGTGAGATGCTGGGGCACTACAAGTACCAGCATGCAAGAAGATGGGGGCAGCAGCAGTGTGTTCCATCAGGATGATTTCTAGATGGAAAGTGATGGTGTGTGTGTATGTGTATACTGTGTGTGTGTGTATAGTGTGTGTGTGTGCATGTCTGTGTATACTGTGTGTGTGTGTGTGTGTGTGTATATATTGTGTGTGTATGTGTATACTGTGTGTGTGTGTGTATAGTGTGTGTGTGTGCATGTCTGTGTATACTGTGTGTGTGTGTATAGTGTGTGTGTATGTGTATACTGTGTGTGTATAGTGTGTGTATGTGTGCATGTCTGTGTATACTGTGTGTGTGTGTACTGTGTGTGTGTGTGTATAGTGTTTGTGTGTGTATATTGTGTGTGTGTGTGTGTGTGTATAGTGTGTGTGTGTATATTGTGTGTGTGTGTGTGTGTGTGTGTGTATAGTGTGTGTGTGTGTGTGTGTGTGTATGTCTGTGTATACTGTGTGTGTATACTGTGTGTGTATACTGTGTGTGTATACTGTGGGTGTGTGCATGTCCGTGTATACTGACTGTGTGTTTACTGTGTGTGTGTGTATACTTTGATTGTATACTGTGTGTGTATACTGTGGGTGTGTGCATGTCCGTGTATACTGTCTGTGTGTATACTGTGTGTGTGTGTGTGTGTGTGTATACTTTGATTGTATACTGTGTGTGTATACTGTCTGTGTGTATACTGTGTGTGTGTCGCAATCCGAGGTTCCACTGTATAGGGTGTTGTGATTGGTCCAGGTACCATGTGATAGCTGTGGGCCAATCACAGCCTAGGAAAAACAGCTTCTATGAATAAATGATCTCACAGTGATCTCATGATCCCTGCCCCCCCCGGTACCGGTAACCGATACGCGGAAGCAGCGTCCTGCGCGCCCCTAACCCAGGGCGCGCTGGGTGATGTACATGTACGTCATCCAGCCTGCCTGTGTAAACGTACTGTGGGCGGTCGGCAAGTGGTTAAAATAATACCTGGTCATCCTGCCATGAAAATCCTTGTTTGGGCACTTCCTGTTTGAGGGTGTCAAAAAAAAAAAAAAAGGCCACTGTTTATGATACACGGTACTTTAGCGCACAAAATATCATTCAGTTAGGGTTTACATCTTTTCTAATATGTATATATTTTTTTCTATAATAAGAATTTTACATTGTAATATATAAACAGAATACTAATGTATCATCTGTATGTATTACAATGTATCGGTTCTGGAAGGTTTGCATTGTATGGCGTTCCTTTTAAATGCCTCCATGTAGAGTTCGATCGTTTTGTAGACAGTGTGCTGCATAGCGGAGCGAGCGCCCTGTGGAATGCTGGGAGAATGCGGCGTGCACCGCAGGGTGGGCTTGCTGAGCGCCCGTGTCAGCCGTCTTGCTGGGGGTGCCGTCTGACTGCTTGTTGTGACGGTTTATCTTTCTGATCTCTTGCGGATCCTGACAATGACAATGGAGGCGAAGCTTTGTGTACAGAGCCGGGGGGGGGGGGGGGGGCTGGCAGCACAAGGCAAGTCGGAATAACTGCAGGGAAAGTGGAAAATGATTAAATGAGATAGAAGAGAGGAGTTAAGAGATGGGAACAAGTCGAAACGCGTGAACTTTGTGACCAATAACTAAACGGTTGATATCACAAACTGACACTAAAATGGCTTTAAAGTGATTGTAAAGTCTTGTTTAAAAACAACAAACACTGTATACTGAGCTACTCTGTGTAATGGTTTTGCACAGAGCAGCCCCGATCCTCCTCAATGCAATGTCAATGCTGTTTTCTTCTGTATTGATATAGAGATGTCTTTAGGTTTTTCTCTAGCCCTGATGAAGAGAGTTGTTTTCGGACCCTGAAACATGTTGGCTACTCTTTTGATTGTCCCCCTAACCCAGGAGTGCCCAACCTTTTGTAGAACGAGGGCCACTTAAGTGATTTGGTAACCGGTCACGGCCCGCAATTAAATTAAACCTCTTAGCGCCGGCGCCTCCCAGCCCTTTAAGAGGCTGCGAGGCGGGGCTTAAGATCACATAATCTCCATGATTGGCTGTCACGGCAGCCACTTGATCCAAAAACTCCCAATCGCAAGGAAGGACCGGGAGCTTTCGGTTAGACAACGGCTTTCGGGAGTGCGCAGCACGTGCGCCTTTGGCACAGGTGTATTGGCAGCAATTCATGCAAAGGTGCGGCCCCTCGGCACTAAGGACCAGGCGCCGAGAGGCCACATATTTGCATACGGCCATTGCCAAGGAGTTAATAAACTGACTCCTTTTTCCTCTTCCGGCTTCTCCAGGCTGCTAGAATGCTTGAAAGGTCCCAGGCAAAGTGGACTTGGTATCACTCCGCCCGTGACCTATGAGGCTCCTGCTCCCTCCATAGCAGCCTGCTTCCTCCGCTACCGGCTCAATGCACTCTGATGCTCTGAGATGGCGGGTCGGCAGGCCCAGATCGTGATCAATGGGTTACCGACCCCACATGCTGGTTTGAGGTAGAGGGCCACATCAGAGGACTCTATGGGATGCAGGTGGCCTGCGGGCCACAGGTTGAGCACCCCTACCCTAACCCTTACAGGAATACAGTCATAGCTGGACCTTTCAGCAGTGGTGTGGCACTACAATTCACATTCCTGAATCTACAGTGAGCTTTTCCACTTGCCATAGAAGGGAAGCCAAGATGGCGGGACATGTCCCTGCCTTGGGATTAGCATGCAGCTTGTGAGTCAGACAATAGCAGCCTCAGTCTGATAGACAATGAGAAAGATATGAACTTGACAATTAAGTAAAGTTAAAAACGTTATAGAGACGAGCGTTTCCGGACACCTGACTATCAGGCCTTTGGTAAACTTATTCAACCAAGATGGACCCAATAGGAGAAGATCACAGGGTTTACATACACTTTACCATGTGTGATATTTTTGGGGGTTGTTAGGTCAAGTGCGGAGCTTCCCAGTGAGTCCAGTCCACGCCAAATGTACTGTTTTGGGGTTTGTTGGCTCATTTTATTGAAAAGAATTTGAAAGCTCCATACAAGAAATGGATGCCTTCACAGGGGCTTCCACAATCACTTCACATAATCAAACATAAAAGAAAATCAGCCTCCTGGCTCTCTCTCGTAGCAATGCAGCTCAGGCTTCAGACTCAGACCTCTCGGGTATGGTCCCTCAGACTTCCTCACAGCACCCCCATGCTCTTGGACAACAACTGTACTATTCGTAGATTGTTCTGCACACTCACAGCTCCCTGGTGCTCTGGCCCTCAGGCTTAGGGCCCCGGTCTGTTTCCTCACAAACTACACCTGTTTGGTGCTCCCTGCAACCAAGTTAACTCCACAGGAGGGTGGAGCCCCGAAGTACTGTCAGGTTCTAGATTATAACAGGTGCGTACACACACTCAGCCTGCTGGTCTCTGGCAAGACCCAGACTCAGGATTGGATGCTTCTTCCCATTCAAAACTCTTTGAAGCCGCTGAGCTCCAGACCACAAACCGGGTTCTACAAAACCCATAGAAAACTCTTTCAAGCCTCCGAGCTCCAGACCCTGAACTGGGAATTACAAAAGCCATAGAAAACTCTTTGAAGCTTCCAAGCTCCAGTCCCTGAAACGGGAATTACAAAAGCCATAGAAATCTCTTTGAAGCTTCGAAGCTCCAGCCCCTGAAACAGGAATTACAAAACCCAAAGAAAACTCCTTTAAGCCTCTGAGCTCCAGATCCTGAGTCTGGGAATTACTAAACCAATAGAAAACTCCTTGAAGCCTCCGATCTCCAGATCCTGAACCAGGAATTACAAAACTCATAAAAAACTTTTCGAAGTCTCTGAGCTCCAGAATCTCAGAATTACAAAACCCATAGAAAACTCTTTAAAGTCTTTAAGCTCCAGATCCTGATCTGGGAATTACAAAACCCCATAGAAAACTCTTTGAAGCCTCCGAGTTCCAGACCCTGAACCATGAATTACAAAACCCAAAGAAAACTCCTCTAAGCCTCTGAGCTCCAGATCCTGATCCTGGGAATTACTAGACCAATAGAAAACTCCTTGAAGCCTCCGATCTCCAGATCCTGAACCAGGAATTACAAAACTCATAGAAAACTGTTCAAAGTCTCTGAGCTCCAGAATCTCAGAATTACAAACCCATAGAAAACCAAAAGCTTGGCTTTTCTCCACTATAAACAAAATTTTTGGAGTCCCTCAATCTGCGTCCTTGAGAATCCTGTGTACCTTTTAGCTCTTTTTCCATAGTGGTAGGGCCTAGCGCTGTCACACATGTTAAAGATTATATGAGATTTTAATGACTGGTATGAGGAAATATCTCTCCGTTTTCAGATGTCTTCATAACATGATCACAGGATGGAACAAATCTGAGACCCAGACCTCCCCAGCATGTCCAACATCTCAATGAAATATAAACCGATTTGCCTTTCTCATGGTGAGGGTATTTAATAATATTTTAGCTAGCCGCCAATAGGCGTATCATGGATGTTTCGCCGTAATGTGACCATTTAAAAAGTCTTGACTTGGGTGCCATCATTTCTGGAAGTCTACCCAATTGCTACAGTGGAACGCCTTGGGGAAAAGGCAGGATTTAAGCTCCATTAACTCTGCAGCCAAGTGGTATTTTTTCCTTTTGAAGTGTTCCTCAGCCTCAGAAATTTCTACAATTTAACAATCCATGAAGAGAATGAGCTGGCGGTGTCTGCAAGGCCTAGCCAGAGAGCAGGATCCGGGGTTATTATTATTCTGTACATACACTCTATTTTTTATTCCTTTGGTGATACATTCTTGCAGTGGCAGACACAGTCAGCAAAGGTCTCTGATGCAAGAACATTTTAATTGGCACCCCAACGCACCTTCACAACACACCTGTGCTCCAACGCACTGCAGTGCACCGCCAATGTAACAAACACTAAATTTTCATGCATTGAGGTGCATTACAGCCCATTTATTTTGAAGGTGCTTCCTTGTGGGATGGTGTCCGAGTGCCCACAAAACCCTACATCTCATGCAAATGGACCCCATAATCTCAGGGGGGCTCTTGGGCACTCTTCACCAATGACATGTCCCCCTCTACATACCCAAAAGTGTACCTTTTACCCTTTAGGCACCATTCGTACCTGAGCGATTTTCAGCTTGAAGCTCAGAAACGCTGGAGGAGAAAAAATCAATTATTCTCTATGGAGACGGTTCACATCTCCACTCCAGGTCGCCTGAAGCCAAACGCCTGAAGCTCAAACAAGTTCTGGAGCTTTTTTTTGTTTCGTTCGAATCGGGCAGATTTGGGTGTTTTTTGGCGTGTTTATATTCCTATAGAAATGAATGGAAACGCGCCATTCGCCCGTTTTTTGCACGTTTTTGCGTGCGTTTTTGCACAATTTTCTGCTCAAACTAAAAAAAGTAAAAAATAAATTAGTAACAATATATGAATAAATGTAAAATAAATACACAAATAACTAAAAATCATCATAGATAAGTAAAATAAATGAATAATATGTAATAATAAATAATAATTAACCTCTACAAATAAATAAAATATTAAATACATTATTATTATTATTACTACTATTAATAATAATAAAATAACAACACCCAAACTCGAACAAAAAATACAATATTAATAATAATTTTCATAATATTAATAATAATAATTATAATAGTATTTTTTTGTATTAGGGTTAGGGTGTTTAGTTATTTATTATTATTTTATTTTTTAAGGGGTAATTATATATTTATTTATTGTTACTTAGTATTAATTTATTGAATTTATTTTATTATTTATTTGTGTATTTATTTTACATTTATTTATTCATTTATTAATATTATTCGGAGCACTCCCTTTAAGAGAGTGCTCCTAATCTCAGCCCGTTACCTGTATAGAAGACACCTGGGAGCCAGAAAACTTGATGATTGATAGGGGATCAAATACTTTCACTCATTAACCGCTTGCCGACCGGCTCATGCCGATATACGTCGGCAGAAGGGCACGTACAGGCAGATTAACATACCCGTACGTTGCCCTTTAAGAAGCGGTTTGCGGGCGCGCGTGCCGCGACCTCCGTAAATGTGATTGCGGGTCCCACAGACTCGATGCCCGCGGGGATACCCGCGATCGTCTCACGGAGAGGAAGAACGGGGAAATGCTGATGTAAACAAGCCCGTTCCCCGTTCTGCCTAGTGACAGGACACTGATCACCGCTCCCTGTAATCGGGAACGGTGATCAGTGTCGTGTCACACATAGCCCCTCCCCCCACAGTTAGAATCACTCCCTAGGACACACTTAACCCCTACAGCACCACCTAGTGGTTAACCCCTTCACTGCCAGTCACATTTACACAGTAATCAGTGCATTTTTAATCGCACTGATCGCTGTATAAATGTGAATGGTCCCAAAATAGCGCCAAAAGTGTCCGATCTGTCCACCATAATGTCACAGTCATGATAAAAATCGCTGATCGCTGCCATTACTAGTAAAAAAAAAAAATATTAATAAAAATGCCATGAAACTATCCCTTATTTTGTAGACGCTATAACTTTTGCGCAAACCAATCAATATACGCTTATTGCGTTTTTTTTTACCAAAAATATGTAGAAGAATAGGTATCGGCCTAAAGTGAGGAAAAATATTTTTTTTTAATATATTTTTTGGGGATATTTATTATAGCAAAAAGTAAAAAAAGAATGCGTTTTTTTTCAAAATTGTCGCTATTTTTTTATTTATAGAGCAAAAAATAAAAACCGCAGAGGTGATCAAATACCACCAAAAGAAAGCTCTATTTGTGGGGGAAAAAAAAAGGACGTCAATTTTGTTCGGGAGCCACGTCGCACGACCGCGCAATTGTCAGTTAAAGGGACGCAGTGCCGATTCGCAAAAAAACGCCCCGGTTCTTTGGCCAGCCAAACGGTCCGGGGGCTGAAGTGGTTAAAATGCAAATCGATTTATAACTTTTTTGAAATGCATTTTTCTGGCAACTGTCTGCTGCTCTCCTTCCATTCCCTGTAATGTACAAGCCGTACCGGATCTACGAATGGCCTGGATTTTACCCGCACGGCCCTGTAAAGAGCAAAGAAGACAACAGATGTCTGTATTTGCCAGCTGCTGCCTCAGTAAGTGCTTCCCCACAGCTTTCCTTCTGATTCCCGTTCATATTACCTGCTGTCCTCCTCAATCTCTATTGATCCAACCAGCGCTTGTCATTTCCTAGCTCTCATTTCCACCAAACAGAAAAATGCTCCCCTTCGGCGTCCGCGAATCCTGCCTTTCCGGGAGCCGGGAACATCAGATGGGAACACAGCGTTTTCGTTCCCTTGTAATTTATACATAAAGTCGAGTTGTGCGTCTTCTGGATCTTTGATATATCGCCGGTTTGTCGGGTCCGGAAACATTAGTAGCACAACACAGAGGCCTGTGCCTAGCTAGGCTAAACTTGTTGTCTGGCTCCCCGAAGAATTTCCCTTTCTTTGCATTGGTGGGCGCCGTCACCGGGACAGAAATGATCGGAAACCCGATTTTTTTCATTTATTGGTCATCAGAACAGGAATATCCCCGGATAGCGGGCAATCGTGCCGCAAGTTTGGAAATGACTTGCTGAGCTATCGCTGGACTGAGAAAAAGAAACCTCAAAAAAATGGGATTTTAAGGGCAATTATTGAATGGATAGAAAACTAAGATAAAATATAAAATTTTATTGGTACAAAAGATTTAAAAACCAGACTTTTAACAAAAAGAATAACAAAAATATCGTATTCAAAAGTTAACAGTGGTGGCAAAGAGATCCCACTACATAAATGAGCATCATCCATGAGTGAGAGTCCGACGCGTTTCGAAATATGTAGGGACAATTCGCCACTTCTGAAATGTAAAATACAGTATAAATGCATAGAATATAGAAATAACCACATAACATACAACTGACAGGATGTATGAAAAACATCTGTCAGAATATACAAGAAACTTACATGTCAGAAATACAATGATTTGAGCAAAGATTCCTCTATACCATCAATCGTCCACATTAGCTAGCTATTGCTGGACTTGCCGGGCTTCACAAGTTTGTTGCACAATCGCAGCAAGTCCGCATTGCATGACTCCAGATCAACTTTCTTTGCAAACATTCTGCATATCTGCTGGTTCAGTTATGTTGTGCAATAGTCCTCCCACCACAGGGGGTCGCTGTGACTGAATTTTCACACTGTAGACTTGCAGAGCTCTTGTTGTAGACTCACCTCTGCAACTTTGCACTTGCTAGAGACTTGCCATGCAAATTTCCTTACAAATTGGAAAAGTGGCGACCCCCTAATCCATGCTCCCGGCCCCTAATCTACATGCAGGGCACCGGACGCATGGATTCCAATGGGGTTTATTTATTTTTTGAAGCACGTGATTAGAGCCTGAAGCTCTAATTGGCTTAAAAAAAAGGGTGGGCTGCGCCCTAAGCCCACCCAGTTGTATGACAATAGCCAATGAATATTCGCTACTTTCTTCCTGGTTCTCCTCCTGGCCAATCAGGAAGCAGGTCCGGAGACCTGATTGGCCAGGGAGTTTTAGGACTCCTGGCCAATCGGGTCTCAGAACCCACTTCCTGTTCGACCGGGAGGAGAAGCAATGGCCCTGGGGAGAGGAGTAGCTGGAGCGAGGAGCAGCAGCCCTACCCCAGATCCTCGTCATCTGCCTCCTGAGGTAAGGAGGACTCTGATCGCCGCCTTCCCGTCTGTCTCTGTTTGTAGTGGGAACATTGATTGCACACCTCCCAACTTTTTGAGATGGGAGCGAGGGACACCTATTAGCAAAAGTATGTAGGCATAGGACACGCCCCTTGCCACGCCCCCTTAAAGGAGAATTATTTTAATGATTAGTTAAAGTGGTGTTCCGGCCGAAATTATACTTTTTAAATAAAAATACCCCTATAATACACAAGCTTAATGTATTCTAGTAAAGTTAGTCTGTAAACTAAGGTCTGTTTTGTTAGTTTATAGCAGTAGTTTGTTATTTTATAAACTTACAGCAGGCCGTGGCCATCTTAAGTGTGGGCATCTGAAGCCAGACTGTATTTCTTCCTGGATCTCATCCTTGCAGATCTCGCACATGCTCAGTGCAGCACAAGCAGTGTAATAGGTTTCAGGTCAGGTTTCCATAGCAACGGCAGTTTCAGAGGAAGTTGCCGCCCCTTCCCAGAAGGCATTGCAAACAGGAAATGATGCGATGGGCCACGGCCAGGGAGGAGGAAGTGAAAAATGAATACAGCAGATATACAGTAGGTGCTGAGAATAAAAATAAAAAAATATCCAATTCGTTTACAGTGCACAGTTTAGTGAGGGATGCTGAAGAGTTGTAAAAGTGGGTGGGACTCCGCTTTAAGTGCTTTTTTTTTTTACCAGTACTATTCCTTTATATTGGCTTTTGACATTTACAAATGCAGATATGCAGATAGAAATTTAGAAATTGGATGAAAGGTTTAGCGCTGGGAAACCCTTTTTGAAAGATAAATAGTGCATTTTATATACAACCCTATAGATCAGACCAACATGAGGGACAAATGAGGAGGAAAGAGGGACAGAGGGACATTGCTCCAAATCAGGGACAGTCCCTCGAAATCCTGAACAGTACCTCGAAATCGAGGACAGTTCCTCGAAATCCGGGACAGTTGGGAGCTACGGTATGTGATTAGGGTGATAGCATTGATATCTACCATTAAAATATATATACAAAATCAGGGGCAGACTGACAACTCATGGGGCCCCCAGGCAGTAGGAGATTATGGGGCCCAAAGGCAATCAGAGATTATGGGGCCACACAATATACACACACACACAGTATACACACACACAGTATACAATCACACAGTATACACAGACATGTACACACAGTATACACAGACATGTACACACAGTATACACAGACATGTACACACAGTATACACAGACATGTACACACAGTATACACAGACATGTACACACAGTATACACAGACATGTTTCTATTGGCTGAGAAGGTACTGGAGAGGCGGGGCAGCTATAATCTTGGGATTTTTAGACCAAAAGGATGTGGGTAAGGGACATTTAAGATACAGATGT
This sequence comes from Aquarana catesbeiana, assembly GCF_042186555.1. Taxonomy (NCBI): domain Eukaryota; kingdom Metazoa; phylum Chordata; class Amphibia; order Anura; family Ranidae; genus Aquarana; species Aquarana catesbeiana. The sequence goes on from NC_133334.1 coordinate 279,535,827, forward strand.
AAAAAAAAAAAAAACAGATTTTTACATACTGTCCCTGGTTTTACTGAGGCTGGCAACCCTGATGGGGCCCCCTAGTGGCTCAGGGCCCTCAGGCAGTGCCCGAGTGGCCGAATGGTCAGTCTGTCCCTGTACAAAATAGATCTATGGTTTATTACCAAAAAACATATTCTGTGTGAGCAGCGCTAGATATTTAAACACTCAACAACTGAACGTTCAAGGTTAGTGTAAAACCGTAGTCAACTGAATAGTCAACTAACACTTAAAAAATTTGGAATTAAAACGTGAATAATTAAAAATGAAAAGAAAATAGTCCCTTTAAATGTAGCCAAAAGTGCAGGTATCACAGTTCATAATGCCATAATCAATGAGCAATTGGCGTTGATAATCCCAGGAGTGAGAGCAGTCACATAAATTAATCAATTCTTCTTCCAATATTTGGTCCTGGATAACAGAGAATAAATCTCCCTATGAATTGGAATCTTACCAGATCAAGCTGGAATACAAGCGTATATCAATGGATCACCTGTGGCTCCGGATCTCCCCGCGGGATACAACATACTGGATCTGTTAAGTGTTAAGTGATCCGCCCATCCCACCAGAAAACACGATTGATTCATTTATGTGACGGCTCTCACTCCTGGGATTATCAACACCAATTGCTCATTGATTATGGCATTATGAACTGTGATACCTGCACTTTTGACTACATTTAAAGGGATTATTTTCTTTTCATTTTTAATTATTCACGTTTTAATTCTAAATTTTTGCGAAGGGTGAGGGGCTGAACAAAGAGTGTGCCGCTGGGGGGAAAGGGCTTGCCCCGTCACACTTTGTAGATGAAACTGGGATGGGTGAGGGGCTGAACAGAGAGTATTCCCCTGGGGGGAAAAGGCTTGCCCCGTCACCCTGTGTAGGTGAAACCTGAAACTCAGAGGGCTCAGGACTGGCCTGGAAGGGTCTTCCCAATTTACCTACACGGGGTGACGCAGCAAGTGCTTTTTGCGGGGTGCCCTCAGGTCAACTTTTGCATTGGGGCCCACAAACTTCAAGCAAGGCCTCTAAATAATACCTATGCCAGGATTCAACTGGCATTGGCCTTCATTAATTGGCAGTGGGCCTTGTTTCACACCAAATTAAGGCATTGAAAAAAGACTCAATGTGGCCAAAAGCATGCACAAATAAATGATAAATTTTCTTTATAAATGCAGTGAGTCTTCCAATGGACATCCGGCACAAAAGCACAAACCTTTGGAAGACCAAACATTCAACATGCCCCATGAAATTGTATTCCTCGCCAACTTTTTCAACACTGATAATCTTTCAAGTTGTGTCAAATAGAGGGACGTTCGGGATTGGTATTGCTGGTTCCTGTTTCCCTGCAGTTGTACTTCTGCTAAACCCTCTATTCTCTCTATTCTCTCTCGCTATAATATCCCCTTCTACTACAAGTAGGCATATGGTGTGAATTTAATTCAGTGTTAAAGGACAGAAATCAACTCTTCAGTAGATGTTTGAACGAGGTACGTTCTCCACCGGCTCCTGATAGCAAAACACACCGTCAGACTATAAATTCTCAAACAATAGGACATGGCCTCCCTTTTTCTTTTTTTTTTTTTTTTGTCTACTGAAAATGATTTCCAGCCTTGTGTTTCCATTTCAGCTGGCCTGCAAATAATGGCTGCTATCGGTGAAGATCTGCCTTTGGTCCTCGCTGATAAGGATAGCTAGTTATTTCAGCTCATTGTTTCATCTGCCGCTCCGGTTTATTCTTTACTTCATTTTGCAGAGGTGCTCTCAATCTGCCCCTGAAACAAGTCATGCCGGGCACAGCATTGTGTTTGGGAACAATCCTTTTGTCTGCTGCTGCTTGGATGGGCCGAGCCATAAGTAATCTCTCTCAATCGAGTATATTTAGTGTTATCGCACAATCATCTTGTACAGATCTGCTCACGAACATCATGTACAGAGAATGTGAAGAGTTGGAGGCATTTTATCTCTTAAAGCAGAAATTCCATCTGTGTTTAAAGCCACCTCCCCTCCCCAAAAAATGTGTATATATACTACAGTATCTCACAAAAGTAAATACACCCCTCACATTTTTGTAAATCTTTTCTTCTCTCTTTTCATGTGACAACACTGAAGAAATGACACTTTGCTACAATGTAAAGTAGTGAGTGTACAGCTTGTATAACAGTGTAAATTTACTGTCCCCTCAAAATAACTCAACACACAGCCATTAATGTCTAAACCACTGGCAACATAAGTGAGTGCACCCCTAAGTGAAAATGTCCAAATTGGGCCCAAAGTGTCAATATTTTGTGTTGCCACCATTATTTTCCAGCACTGCCTTAACCCTCTTGGGCACGGAGGTCACCAGAGCTTCACAGGTTGGCACTGGAGTCCTCTTCCACTCCTCCATGATGACATCACAGAGCTGGTGGATGTTGGAGACCTTGCGCTCCTCCACCTTCCGTTTGAGGATGTCCCACAGATGGTCAATAGGGTTTAGGTCTGGAGACATGCTTGGCCAGTCCATCACCTTTACCCTCAGCTTCTTTAGCAAGGCAGTGGTGGTCTTGGAGGTGTGTTTGGGGTGGTTATCATGTTGGAATACTGCCCTGCGGTCCAGTCTCTGAAGGGAGGGGATCATGCTCTGCTTCAGTATATCACAGTACATGTTGGCATTCATGGTTCCCTCAATGATCTGTAGCTCCCCAGTGCCGGCAGCACTCATGCAGCCCCAGACCATGACACTCCCACCACCATGCTTGACTGTAGACAAGACACACTTGTCTTTGTCCTCCTCACCTGGTTGCCGCCACACACACTTGTCACCATCTGAACCAAATACGTTTATCTTGGTCTCATCAGATCACAGGACATGGTTCCAGTAATCCATGTCCTTAGTCTGCTTGTCTTCAGCAAACTGTTTGCGGACTTTCATGTGCATCATCTTTAGAAGAGGCTTCCTTCTGGGACGAATGCCATGCAAACCAATTTGATGCAGTGTGCAGCGTATGGTCTGAGCACTGACAGGCTGACCCCCCACCCCTTCAACCTCTGCAGCAATGCTGGCAGCACTCATACGTCTATTTCCCAAAGACAACCTCTGGATATGACGCTGAGCACGTGACCTCAACTTCTTTGGTGGACCATGGCGAGGCCTGTTCTGAGTGGAACCTGTCCTGTTATACCGCTGTATGGTCTTGGCCTACGTGCTGCAGCTCAGTTTCAGGGTCTTGGCAATCTTCTTATAGCCTAGGCCATCTTTATGTAAAGCAACAATTCCTTTTTTTCAGATCCTCAGAGAGCTCTTTGCCATGAGGTGCCATGTTGAACTTCCAGTGACCAGTATGAGAGAGTGAGAGCGATAACACCAAATTTAACACACCTGCTCTCCATTCACACCTGAGACCTTGTAACACTAACGAGTCACATGACACCGGGGAGGAAAAATGGCTAATTGGGCCCAATTTGGACATTTTCACTTACATGAAAAGATATAATAAAATATTTACAAAAACGTGAGGGGTGTACTCACTTTTGTGAGATACTGTATATACACTATATTGCCAAAAGTATTGAGACGCCTGCCCTTACACGCACATGAACTTTAATGGCATCCCAGTCTTAGTCCATAGGGTTCAATCTTGAGTTGGCCCACCGTTTGCAGCTAGAACAGCTTCAACTCTTATGCCGCGTACACACGATCTGAGTTTTTTCAGCGGAAAATGCGACCGTGTGTATGCTCCATTAGATTTTTGCTGGTGGAATTCCAGCCAGCAAAAGATTGAGAGCATGTTCTCAATTTTTCAGTCGGGAAAAGTTCCTATCCGAAAATGCGATCATCTGTGGCAATTCCAACGCACAAAATTCCTACGCATGCTTGGAAACAATTCGATGCATGCTTGGAAGCATTAAACTTCATTTTCTCGGCTCGTCGTAGTGTCACCGTGTTCTTGACGGTCGTAAGTTCAGTGAACTTTTGTGTGACTGTGTGTATGCAAGGCAAACTTGAGCGGAATCCCGACGGAAAAGCCGTCATATCTTTTTCCGATGAGAAGTCCGATCGTGTGTACGCGGCATTAGAGCAGAGACTGCGAGCCAGGCCTCCTCGTCCAACATCAGTGCTGACCTCACAAATGTGCTTCTGGAAGAATGGTCAAACCATAGGCATGCACAAGGGGTATGCCTGGTGTGCCTGGGCACACCCTAATCCTGGGGTTGGCAACCTGTCAATGGTGGGCAGGTGACAGGTAAACCACAACCCTTCCTTGCCGACCCTCAGAACCTGGACAGGAGAGGTGGTGTGGGTGGAATTTAGTGGAACCGATCTGTATTTTCCTCCTGCAGCAGCTGAAAGTAGGCTTCTCCTCTCCCTTTTGTCAACATTCAGCTGCCACAGGAGGAAAATATAGGGGATTGGTACTAATATATGTCACCCCCGCCACCCCTCATTTCCCTGATCCTCTTCCTTCTGTTGCCGGGTCTCCCATGTGCTTTCTTGCTCCTTCCATTGTTTCAGGATGGAGAGCGGGGAAGAGGCCGGTAAATATGTCAAACGCATATGTGTTGGAGCTTTGGGTTGCACACCCTAATGCAATAGGCTGCGCACACCTATGGGTCAAACATTCCCATAGACACTCTCCTAAACCTTGTGGACATCCTTCCCAGAAGAGTTGAAGCTGTTATAGCTGCAAAGGGTGGACCAACTCAATATTGAACCCTACAGACTAAGACTGGGATACCATTAAAGTTCATGTGTGTGTAAAGGCAGGCGTCCCAATACTTCTGACAATATAATGTAGCTAAAAAGGTCAATGATCTCATTGGGAACTTATCTGAGAGGCAGAAACTGCCCATTGCTCAAGGAACCCCTAGAAACTTCTGGAGGAACCCTGGTTGAGAACCCTTGCCATAGATAGTAGTAGCAGTCATCAAAGTCTGAAACTCGCCTAGTGAACCTGGGCTCAAATTATTTCTATTTCGCCGCCAGTTTACCGCCAACAAAAATACGTTTTCTTTCACTTCCAGCCTCCATTGTTCTTTTGTAATCCGTTCCAGGCGGTAAACGAGCATCGCTCAGAATATATTTAATTTAGGAACGGTTAATTAGCATTCTGCAATCCTTGCCGTCACATTTTTTTTTTTTTTTTCCCCGTACAATATAATTACCTCAAATTTACAATGTGTCTATATAAAGATAAGGAGGCGAGATAACACAAAATGGTGACAGTGAGGGCAGATTTTAATATCACCTCCAGATTTTATCACTCATAATTAGCGGCGGGCTGAATTTAACAAGGAAGGAGCCCCGGAGACAAGAAAATAAACTCTTCTGAAATGCCGATGAGAAGAATCGACATAAGCAAAAAAATAAAAATAAAGCATGGCAGAATGACACATTTTTGTTTATAGGGCAGTAAAAATAATAAAGTCTTGTAAAATATGAACCGAGGGGAAATTTTATTACAAATTGTGTCATGTCTGGAGATGGAAATGGTCCTTTTATTGTATATTCTCACATCCTTAACAACCTATAAAGATAAAGCTATATAGATTGCAAATCATCTGTTGATGATTCCTCATAATAACAACAACATGTACAAAAAACAATCACTCGCATCTAATATAAGCTTTAACATAATGTAATGGTAAACAAACATAATATAAATAATTAATGTCGTTTAAAATGTACCTTTTAGGCGATTTGACCAGATGTGGGAGGGGCTACCTGTCAAAACCAGCTACCTACTTGCCACCCGCGTCAAAATAAAAGTTCCAAAAGAGGAGGGGGGGGGAGGGCATAAAGCAGAACATCCTGTTTAGGGTCAAGTTCTGCTTTAACCACTTGCCGCCCAAGGATGTCCACCCAGTATCTTTTGTTTGCAGTCGGAGATTCTCTTTTTTGTAAAAGCGTTCCTAGCTCCTCCCGCCGCCTTCTGCTGCCTTCCCAGGCTTTCCTGACTAAACCGCTGGCAACAAAATGTGAAAATGTCCACCCCTAAGTGAGAATGTCCAAATTGGGCCCAAAGTGTCAATATTTTGTGTGGCCACCATTATTTTCCAGCACTGCCTTAACCCTCTTGGGCATGGAGGTCACCAGAACTTCACAGGTTGTCACTGGAGTCCTCTTCCCCTCCTCCATGACGACATCACAGAGCTGGTGGATATTAGAGACCTTGCGCTCCTCCACCTTCTGTTTGAGGATGTCCCACAGATGATCAATAGGGTTTAGGTCTGGAGACATGCTTGGCCAGTCCATCACCTTTACCCTCAGCTTCTTTAGCAAGGCAGTGGTGGTCTTGGAGGTGTGTTTGGGGTGGTTATCATGTTGGAATACTGCCCTGCGGTCCAGTCTCTGAAGGGAGGGGATCATGCTCTGCTTCAGTATGTCACAGTACATGTTGGAATTCATGGTTCCCTCAATGATCTGTAGCTCCCCAGTGCCGGCAGCACTCATGCAGCCCCAGACCATGACACTCCCACCACCATGCTTGACTGTAGACAAGACACACTTGTCTTTGTCCTCCTCACCTGGTTGCCCCCACACACACTTGTCACCATCTGAACCAAATACGTTTATCTTGGTCTCATCAGACCACAGGACATGGTTCCAGTAATCCATCTCCTTAGTCTGCTTGTCTTCAGCAAACTGTTTGCGGACTTTCTTGAGCATCATCTTTAGAAGAGGCTTCCTTCTGGGACGACAGCCATGCAGACCAATTTGATGCGGCGTATGGTCTGAGCACTGACAGGCTGACCCCCCACCCCTACAACCTCTGCAGCAATGCTGGCAGCACTCATACGTCTATTTCCCAAAGACAACCTCTGGATATGACGCTGAGCACGTGACCTCAACTTCTTTGGTCTCCCATGGCGAGGCCTGTTCTGAGTGGAACCTGTCCTGTTATACCGCTGTATGGTCTTGGCCATTGTGCTGCAGCTCAGTTTCAGGGTCTTGGAAATCTTCTCATAGCCTAGGCCATCTTTATGTAGAGCAACAATTCTTATTTTCAGATCCTCAGAGTTCTCTGCCATGAGGTGCCATGTAGAACTTCCAGTGACCAGTATGAGAGAGTGAGAGCGATAACACCAAATTTAACACACCTGCTCCCCATTCACACCTGAGACCTTGTAACACTAAAGAGTCACATGACACCGGGGAGGGAAAATGGCTAATTGGGCCCAATATGGACATTTTCACTCAGGGGTGTACTGACTTTTGTTGCCAGCGGTTTAGACATTAATGGCTGTGTGTTGAGTTATTTTGAGGGGACAGCAAATTTACACTGTTATACAAGCTGTACACTCACTACTTTACATTGTAGACAAGTGTCATTTCTTCAGTGTTGTCACATGAAAAGATAGAAGAAAAGATTTACAAAAATGTGAGGGGTGTACTTACTTATGTGAGATGTGTCAGAATTGGCCCTGTAGGGAAGAGGTTAAATATTAAATCCAAAAAAAATTTTGCTTTTCTGATTTTTAAGCACTGATAAAGCCCAATATCAGAATTATTTTTTGTTTTTCTTCTTTAAGAACAAGGGGTGTGGTGTCCAATCACCTATGTGTATTCTATTTGCCATTTACAAATGACAGATCCCAGGCAAAGAGCAAATTAAAGTAGATAGATGGCCTTATCAGTGTGCTGCTGCTCCTTCATTGTCAAATCAGCAGGTTTAGGGGCGGGGCAGTGACCCGGCTGTTTTGCTTAACTGACCTGGCTGTGCTGCCTAACAGGGGTGCCTAAAATACAAGAGAGGATGATACCTATTGGAAGCCAGAACAGTTTACCTGTTTATATTTTGGCCATGTATCTACTGTGCTGATTGGACCATCTCCTTCTCAGCTCTCCATCCTGACATTATCCCCCGCAGCAGCCAGTGGTGGGAGGGGGAGACCCGGCAACTCCAGGGGAGCACACATGGGCCCGGGGCAGCAGGACAGGGATAGGGAGGCAGCAGAGGGCGGCACATAGGGCACGTGATGCCCTCCATTTCCTCTCTGCAGTTGTTGAATGCCCACTTTTCCTCCTCTCCCTCCTGCAGACATTCAGCAGCTGCAGAAAGGAAATGGAGGGCATTGGTTGCTCTACATGCCGGCCTCCCTATCCCTGTCCTGCTGCCCCGGGCCCCTGTGTGCTCCCCTGGCCCCCCACAGAGCTACCAGGTCTCCCCCCTTCCACTGGCTGCTGCAGGGGATACTGTCAGGATGGGGAGCTGAGAAGGAGCTGGTATGTGTCCGGGGACCCTTCCTTGTCCTAATGAATAAAGTCGGTGATTGGTACTGACTGTTTTTTTTTTTTTCTTTAACCATAGCTGAGGCATAGTAAACTGTGTTCACTGTGCTTCAGTTTGTGAATGAACAGGAAGCCTCTGTACAGAGCTATTCCTGTTCATTCATTCTGCGCTGCTGAGGCTGCAGAGATGGAGATTGAAAGCTGTGTCTGCAATCCCCTTTCTCTGTCTAAAAGGGATCTGTTTAGACTGCTGATATCTCACCAAAGCCCCCCAATGGGGCTCCTAAAAAAAAAAAAAATGAATAATAAAAAAATAAAATCATAAATAAATATATTAAATGGTAAAAAAAAAAAAAAATACTGACACCAGTGGTGGAACTACCAGGGTCACAAAGTTCACACTTGTGACCAGAGCCTGGCATTCCACCACCGTGAGGGGGGGGCCCCAAAACGGCAGGGAGAGGGCCTGCTGCGGGACTGTAATAAAGGGTCCCACGAAGGGAGTAAAGGGCCCCGAGATCAGTGGGAAGCAGTGGTGGCCTGTCCATTAGGGGTCGCCCGGGCGCTGCCCCCTCTCTCCATGCCAACCCCCTATATGAATAATGGATAGATTCATGCATGCATAGCATGATCCTATCCACGGCCGCCGCGGCTCCTCCCCTTTTATGCGTCCGGACCCTTTCGGGACACCTGGAGCATGAATTACAGCAGCCAGGGAGTTTTTTTAAGCACCTGATTAGAGCCAGAGGCACTAATAGGCTTCAAAATCATGCGGGCTCGGTTGCAGAGGATGCGCTCCGATCCCACCCAGGTGTGTTACAACAGCGAATAAACATTCGCTGTTGAAACACTGATCCTCAACCCAGCCGAACAGAAGCGGGTGTGAGACCTGTTTTCTGATTGGCCGAAAAGAGAAGACTCCTGATTAGCTGCCGATGAGGAGGGAGGAAATGGAAGGCGCCACCACGATGACCCGTGGAGAGCAGGAGAACAGGAAGCCGCTGGTGATGGGGTAAGTGCTACCAACTGATAGGGGTGGGGGGTGGCATACTGTTTGCCGCCCCCCCCCAAAAAAAATTCCACCAGCCGCCACTGGTGGGAAGGACACCGGCCTTGGTTCGGGGGTCCTTTCATGGTTTCTTGCACCATGGCCCTGAAGGTTCGAGTTACCCCTCTGTTGAGAACCATTCTGCTTCCACAAAATCTAAGGAAGGAGAACAAATTCTATACACAAGTGATTTTTTTTTTCCATTTACAGGACTATTATATTCCTATATGAATGTTTCCAAGAGCAAATAAACCAACAGCCAACCCCCTTTAGATTTCCATTATATTTTTCCATCATAACAAACTGCCTAAAGGCTTAAAAAAAAAAAAAAAAAAAGAATCCAAGTTCGGACATATCAGCCTTGGCATTTAACCCTTCATGTCCTCCCGCCACAAAACGCCCGCCATACATTCGCCGTTTATCCAACGCGGGAAGGAGGAAATGGAGGATTCATTTAGACAAGTTAGCAGAATGAATGGAAATTGAATGCCATTCTCTTGAGAAATAAATTTGCCACATTTTCCGAAACAGTCAACATGTCACAGTAACAAACAATGACACCGCGGCACGGGAAACAAAAAAAAGACAGAATAAAAATGTATCTTTTTGGCATAAGCTAATACATTTTCTACATTTCTCAAATGACAAAATCTGATTTTGACGAAGAGGGCGACAGAATGTTTACAATTGTTGCGGCTAAATTGATGCGGTTTTGTTCGAGGATGGGTCTCGAGCGAACAATTGAGCATTGTTTTAGGATCCCTTGAAGACAAGATGCGTTCGCCAACCCCATAAAAGAAAATAAAAAAAAGATAATCTTGCTCTTTAAGTAGAAAACAGACAAAGTGTGATTATCGTCTCTGAAAAGTTGACATGCAAATTATTGTTCCTCCTGTTTTGTTTTGGATTTGTAGAGTTTGCAAAGGCTTTGGTGTGAAATGCGGTACTGTGAAAAAGTTTTAGACAGGTGTGAAGAAATGCTGTAAAAGTACAAATGCTTTCCGAAATAAATATTTGAATTGTTTATTTTTTTATCAATTTACAAAATCCAAAAGTGGGAAAAACCTAAATCAAGTCAATATTTGGTGTGATCACCCTTCTGGCTTCAAACCAGCCTCCGTTCTTACACTCGCACACTTTATACACTCGCACAAAGTCAGGTGTATGATAAACCAATTATACAAAGCATGTGCTAATGATCATTAATTTCATATGTGGGTTGAAAACACAAACAGAATCGGCTGCATAGGAGGCTTAAAACTGGGTGAGGAATAACCAAACTCTGCTACTAAGGTGAGGTTATGGAAGAGAGTATCATGTCACAGGTCATACACCATGGCAAGACTGAGCACAGCAACAAGACACAAGGTAGTTATACTGCATCAGCAAAGTCTCTCCCAGGCAAAGATTTCACAGCAGGCTAGTGTTTCAAGATGTGCTGTTCAAGCTCCAATGAAGAAGCACAATAAAACGGGCAATGTTATGGAGCGTAGACACAGTGGGAACATTGAGGAGCGTAAATACAGTGGCTGGGTAATGCTGGGAAAGGTAGACACAGTGGTTGGATAAGGCTGAGGAGCATAGATGCAGTGGTTGGGTTATGCTGAGGAGCATAGATGCAGTGGTTGGGTTATGCTGAGGAGCATAGATGCAGTGGTTGGGTTATGCTGAGGAGCATAGATGCAGTGGTTGGGTTATGCTGAGGAGCATAGATGCAGTGGTTGGGTAACGCCGAGAATCGTAGACACAGTGGTTGGGTTATGCTGAGGAGCGTAGATGCAGTGGTTTGGTAATGCTGAGGATCGTAGATGCAGTGGTTGGGTAACGCTGAGGATCGTAGACGTAGTGGTTGAGTAACGCTGAGGAGCATAGACGCAGTGGTTGGGTAACGCTGAGGAGCGTAGACGCAGTGGTTGGGTAACGCCGAGGGGCGTAGATGCAGTGGTTGGGTAATGCCGAGGATCTTAGATACAGTGGTTGGGTAACGCCGAGGATCGTAGATGCAGTGGTTGGGTAATGCTCAGGAGCGTAGATGCAATGGTTGGGTAATGCTGAGGCGCTTAGATGCAATGGTTGGGTAACACTGAGGAGCGTAAATGCAGTGGTTGGGTAACGCTGAGGAGCGTAGACGCAGTGGTTGGGTGACGCTGAGAAGCGTAGATGCAGTGGTTGGGTAACGCTGAGGAGTGTAGATGCAGTGGTCGGGTAATATTGAGGAGCGTAGATGCAGTGGTCGGGTAATATTGAGGAGCGTAGACGCGTACATCTACTGTCCAGAGAAGTCTGCAGGAAACCACTGGAACTCAGGTACACCCAACTACTGTCCAAAGAAGTCTGGAGAAAACCAGTGGGACTCAGGTACACTCAACTACTTTCATGAGAAGTCTGGAAGAAAAGCATCCCCACAACATGATGCTGCCACCACCATGTTTCATGGTGGTGATGGTGTGTTCAGGGTGATGTGCAGTGTTAGTTTTCCCCCCACACATAGTGTTTTGCTTTTAGGCCAAAAAGTTGAATTTTGGTCTCCTCTAACCAGATCACCTTCTTCCACATGTTTGCTGTGTCCTCCACATGGCTTCTCACAAACTACAAACAGGACTTCTTATGACTTTCTTTCACCAATGTCTTTCTTCTTGTCACTCTTCTATAAAGGGCAGATTTGTGGAGAACACGACTAATAGTTGTCCTGTGGACAGATTCTCCCACCTGAGCTGTGGATCTCTGCAGCTCCTCCAGAGTTACCATGGACCTCTTGGCTCTTCTCTGATGAATGCTCTCCTTGCCCGGCCGGTCAGTTTAGGTGGACGGCCATGTCTTGGTAGGTTTGCAGTTGTCCCATACTCTTTCCATTTTCCAATGATGGATTGAACAGAGCTCCGTGAGATGTTCAAGCTTGGGATATGTTTTTATAACCTAACCCTGCTGTATACTTCTCCACAACTTTATCCCTGACCTGTCTGGTTTGTTCCTTGGCCTTCATGATGCTGTTTGTTCACTAAGGTTCTCTAACAAACCTCTGAGGGCTTCACAGAACAGCTGTATTTATACTGAGATTACATTACACACAGGTGGACTCTATTTACTAATTAGGTGACTTCTGAAGGCAATTGGTTCCACTAAATTTTAGTTAGATGTATCAGAGTGAAGGGGGCTGAATTACAAATGCACACCACACTTTTTCGATATTTATTTGTAAAAAAAATTTGAAAACCATTTATCATTTTTCTTCCACTTCACAATTATGAGCCACTTTGTGTTGGTCAATCTCATAAAATCCCAATTAAATACATATACATTTTTGGTTGTAACATGACAAGATGTGGGAAATTTCAAGGGGTATGAATACTTTTTCAAGGCACTGTATAATAAATAATAATAATTATTTTTTAATTTTATTATTATTATTATTATTATTGCTATTATTAGTTTAATGAAAATATATATAATAAATAAATATAATAATGGATATTAAAAACATATAATAAATGAAAAAAAAAAAAAATGCATGAAAAAGACATATAATAAATAAATATATTAATATAATAATAAAAACATATAGTAAATTAATATAATAATAATATAAAAAGGACATATAATAAATATTATAGTAACAATAATATAATAAAAACACATAAATATAATAATAAATAATAATAAAATAATAATACAAAGACATATAATAAATACATGAAATTGGCCAGTGCCTGGTATCTTCACCCCTATTTTGGCATCCATTCACCCTGTTTGCGGTGAACTCATGGTGTCCAATATGTTTCATTTTGCTGTCTTTTTTTTCTCCTCCTTCCTTTTCTCATCCTGGCATTACAGCCAAGTCCATGGCTCTGTCTGGGACGTCTCTGACAGCGTCCCCGCTTAGAAAATATGGAGGCATTAATTTTTTTTTTTATTTGGCATCGCTTCTGCCAGTCTGTATATATATATATATTTTTTTTTTTTTTTTTTCTAAACTTATGGTTGTGGCGGAGAGCACATTTCCGAATCTCATACAAACCGTCTCATTTCCATTTACAAGCTGATCCGTCTCCTCTTTCATTCAATTACGCCGGGCATCTTTGCTTAGGAATTTGCCGATGGCCAGACTTTCATCGCAAAGGTTCATTTTTTAGGATTACGGGGCAGCCAGAGAATATGCTTTGCTTTGCATTTTTCCAGCAGACGGATAATTGCATAAATCAATAACGATGATTGTCCTGAGTTGCTGCATAATCTGTGATGGTAAGCTGCAGAAGGGTTTTGGCACATTGGGCCACCGGGATCACCGAAGACTTACAGTGTCAATAATAGGACTAAAATCTTTACAATTGTCTTCGCTAGCCGGTAATGCGTTACGAGTGGCGGTGGCTCAGCACAAGGTGAGCCGCCCTGCCATGTTCCATGTTGCAGGTTTTTCTATCTTACTTGCTGTAAGTAGTGTCTGATTTAGGACTCATTTACACTTGCTTCATATATAACACACATTAACGCGCCTACAAAGCTTCAACATGCTTTTTTTAAGTGTTTTTGATGCTTCAGTGAAGCTTTTTTGAAGCTTTAATGAAGCTTGGCAAATGTCCTGTGTGCTGATTTTCTAATATTTTTAAAGGGGCCCAACAGAACCCCCGGCTTACTAGTACCTTTGTTCAGTAGTACCCCCAGCTTTGCTGATCCCCCACTCAGTAGTAACCCCCAGCTCTGCTGATCCTCTGGTTTGCTAATCCTCCTCTCGCTCTGGTCCCCACTCACCTCACGCTATATTTCCCCAATGCTGCACCCCACGTGTGACATTGCTAGTTTCTCCTGTTCCAGTCCCCCAGCTCTGCTGATCCTCTGCTGCTCAGTCTTCTCTCTCTGGTCCCCACTCGCCTACCGCTATATTGCCCCAACGCTACACACCACATCTAACAACTGCTAGTTTCCCCTTTTCCAGTCCCCCAGTTCTGCTGATCTACTGTCGCTCAGTCTTCTCTCTCCGGTCCCCACTCGCCTCCCGATATATTGCCCCAACGCTACACACCACATCTAACAACTGCTAGTTTCTCTGCTTCCAGTCCCCCAACTCTGCTGATCCTCTGCTGCTCAGTCTTCTCTCTCCGGTCCCCACTCGCCTCCCACTATATTGCCCCAACGCTGCACACCACTTCTAACAACTGCGAGTTTCTCCGGTTCCAGTCCCCCAGCTCTGATGATCCTCTGCTGCTCAGTCTTCTCTCTCTGGTCCCTGCTCACCTCCCGCTATAGCATCCCCATGTAGCACACCATGTGTGCCGTCTGCTAGTTGCTCTCCTCCAGTCCAGGCCCCGCTCACCTTCCTTCCACGCTGCACACCAGATGTGATGCCTGCACCAGACATTTCCAAAATATATACACATGAACCAGAAGTGACTGCGGATGACGTCTTTCCGGGTTCACTTGTTGGCTTCGCAGTGCATCCTGGGATATCTCATACCTGCAATACCTCCAAAACAAAGTGAATCTAAAGCCCCTCAAAAGCTGCAGGTGCTGTTAGTGAGCGTTGTCATAAACTTCTGTGGAGGCTTTGGAGACACTTTAAAGTACCAAGAAAGTGACATGGGGTATCATTTTTGACGTGTGATCAGGACTGTTAGGTAACTTTTTTATTTAGTGACAGGAGTTTGATTAGCATTCAGATTGCTTTTAAAAAAGTGTGTCCAATGTCACATTTTGAAGCAGGTGTAAATGAGCCCTTAAAGTGAGCATGTGGCCAATCGACATTAACATATTGTGTGAGATTAGGAAAGGAATGTAAAGGATGACACAGAATTCTCAAATTTGCAGTTTGAGAAACTCCAGTATGTGTATTGTGAGTGGAGGAAGCTGTATTTTAAGCTTTCTCCGGGTTTTGCAATCCTGGATCGTGTCCTGGACTCTGAAGGGTGTCTTGGTGGGACGAAACCTTCAATCCTGTGTCTGGAATTTGCTAAACACCTGCAGACTGTGAGAGTGGACAGGTGTGCAGGGTCGATAAAAGTCCGGTCTGAGAGTAGCTCAGGACAGTTGCTGCCATTCCGAGACGCAGCCTTGGAGTGAAGATAGTGGTGTGGTCCAACCAGGAAGGGTGACCTTCAGACACAGCCTTGGAGTGAAGATAGTGGTGTGGTCCAACCAGGAAGGGTGACCTTCAGACACAGCCTTGGAGTGAAGATAGTGGTGTGGTCCAACCAGGAAGGGTGACCTTCAGACACAGCCTTGGAGTGAAGATAGTGGTGTGGTCCAACCAGGAAGGATGATTTTCAGACACAGCCTTGGAGTAAACTTAGTGGTGTGGTCCAACCAGGAAGGGTGACTTTCTCAGGAGATACCTCTCTGAAGGGTATTTGATAGGAATTTTTTCAGTTTCCTGGCTGACTCCATGGCAGCATACATTTGGTATACAGCATCGAGGTGCAGGTTGGAACCTGCAGATTCAGTCTCCTGAGAGAGGTAGAGATGATCGTGACCTAAGTAGAGAGGAATTTCTATAACATTTCAGAAAAGCTGCATTTGAGGGATTCAGAACTTCTGGAAAAGGAATCCATACTCTGCTGCCCAATTGGACAACAAGTAGTCCCTACATCCAGATTCCTGCTTTGCCTGTGCCTTTTGTAGCTGCCAAGTTTCTGCCAAGACATGCTTTAATTGACACTTATAGAAAAAGACAATGGGATAATGTCTTGAAATATGGGTCAACTTACTTCTACCTAAGGACCAAGCCTATTTTTCAAGCTTGGTGTTTACAAGTTAACCGCTTGCCGACCAGCCGCCACAGTTGTATTGTGACAACATGGCTCGTCTGCGCGAATCGCCGTCATGGTATGTCGGTACGTCGCATTGGCGCCCCCTGCTCGTCCACGGAGCCAATGTGAGTTTCCGGTTCTCTGAAGGGAGAACAGACAGATCGTCTGTTCATGCAGAGTATGAACAAGCGATCTGTCATCTCCCCTGCACAGTCCCATCCCCCCTTCAGTTAGAACACACACTAGGACACACTTAACCCCTTCATTGCCCCCTAGTGGTTAACCCCTTCACCGCCAGTGACATTTAACAGTAATCAATGCAATTTTATAGCATTGATCTCTGTAAAAATGCCAATGGTCCCAAAAATGTGGGATTGATTTATGGTCCCTTGGGTTGCAGGATGGGATTAAGCGTGCTCTGAGAAGTGTGGAGGGGCTCTCAAGGGTAAGGGGTCACCCCTGTTAGCTGTGGCAGTGGTGGTCTTTGATGGTGGCAAGATAACCCATGAGATGGAAGTGTGAGGGACTCATCGGTGGTAGAGGACCCAATCGGCTCTGCCGCTCCGGTAAATGGCGGAGATGACTAGAGCGTGCCGGGGGGGTGGGCCTGCTCCCGCCCCCGAAAAAAGTGATCTTGTGGCGAATCCACCTCGGCAACCACTTTTATCAGAAAGAGGACCGTCTGCCGTTTAAGAATATACCGGGGCTATCTGCTGCCATAACCCTGGTATTCTATGTCAAAACACTGACGTACGACGACGGCGGGCGGTCTGCGAGAAGTTAATTCGAAACCAGGTGTTCCATGACCAGCCTATTTATGACACTGGTAAGGTCCCCATGCTTCAGTGGAGTTTATCATGAAAGGAAAATTACAGTAAGTATTTGATAGGCAGTGTTCCAGTTTCTTGATTGACTCCATGACAGGATAAGTCTTGTGTACAGCATCAAGGGACAGGTTGGAACCTGCAAGTTCAATCTACTGAGACAGGTAGAGATGATCGTGACCTGGGTAGAATGGACTCTCTATAACATTTCAGCAAAGCTGCATTCGATTTGCTTTGCAAAGCAGGTACCTGGATGTTGGAACTGCTCCTTCACCAGTTGGGCGACAGAATATGGATGCCTCCCAGAAGATCTGGGTTTTGTAGCGGTCAAGTTTCCACCAAGAAATGCTCTAATCGATGATTATAGAATACAGTAGGGTAACATCTTAAAAACGTGGGTCAACCTACTGCACAGCATCAAGGGACAGGCTGGAACCTGCAAGTTCAATCTACTGAGACAGGTAGAGATGATCGTGACCTAGGTAGAGTGGAATCTCTATAACGTTTCAGCAAAGCTGCATTTGATTTGCTTTGCAAAGCAGGAACCTGGATGTTGGGACTGCTGCTTCACCAGTTGGGCCACAGAATATGGATGCCTCCCAGAAGATCTGGATTTTGTAGCGGTCAAGTTTCCACCAAGAAATGCTCTAATCGATGATTATAGAAGAATACAGTAGGGTGTAACGTCTTAAAAACGTGGGTCAACCTACTGCTTCTTTGAATACTTAACCATCCTGGGCCATGTCTTTAATTATTTATTTTTTTTGCTGCTAAATATTCTTCTACACATGACAAGTCCATATAAAAAGATGGGCATATTGTTTCTCTGAAAGTTCTCCTCCATTATATTCTATTCCCCGTGGCTTCCCTTGCCATTTTCTAAGTATTAGTAGACTGATTTATGGAGTGTTAGAATTACTTACTAATGTATTCATCCAGAAAGGTTACCTTGTGATATTGGTCTACACTAGGACAGATGTCCTGTGGTTTTATGGTACAATCATCGCCTCTAGTGTACGTTTTTACTACATAATAACATGCTCTTTGTTCACCTAAGTAGGATTCAGACTCCTTGCAGACCCGGCTCAATGTTACCGTCTATAGCGCGATGGATTGTACGGTGATTTATAAATGGCTGAAGGCAGCGGAGGGCAGAGGACTCTCGTCGTAGGTGTTACCACGGATCGTGTTAATGGAATCGGGGGGGGGGGGGTCCTCGTTAGTGCAAACCTTTTACAAAGGAAGTGATAGTTTTTTTTGTGTTTTCACTTTCAGAAAGTTAAAACTCCCTCTGCGCTATGAACGCTTCTCCTCCCCCTTCCTCACTCAGGCCTTGTCTACTTAGTCTGAGCAGAAATACCCCGAAGTGCGCCGTTTTGTACAAGCTCTGAGGATTAGAGTGGTGGGAGAGCATGGGGGGAAGATTAGACACGTTTCTTGGTGCTCCCGCTATGGAGAATCCAAGAACTTTGCCTAAATTCTGAACTGGAGATTGAAGAGCCACACCCAAATTTTTTTTGCCCGAAGTTTGGTTTACTCAAAATACTTAAGAGTACAGTCATCAACGCGTTTCAGGTGGAAAGCTAACACCACACCCTTCATCGGGATCTAAAGTGTAAGTTCATCTTCAGGAAGAATTTTTTTTTTTTAAACTGTTTTATTGGCTTTTCAACATTACATCTGGAACAAAGTACAGTAATACCTCGGATTGTGGTTAACGAGCGTTTCACGATACGAGCTATTTTTTTTTTTTTTTTAAATCCTGACTCGGTTTGCGAGCGCTGTCTCGCAAAACGAGCAGGATTCAAGCCATTGTGGTGTGCAGTACCACATCTGGCCAGAGGTGCGGGGGGCGCCGGTGACACTCAGAGCCGCTCGGATGCACTTGGAAACACTTGGAAGTACTCGGAAACACTTGAACGGTTTCCATGTGCATCCGAACGGTCTCCGAGTATTTTTTAGTCTATCTGGCACCCCCCCTCCCCTCTGGCCACATGTAGTACTGCATACAATAGAAGTCAATGTTGAACGAAATATCTTCGTTTCCATTGACTTCTATGGGAAAACTCGCTTTGATATGCGAGTGCTTTGGATTACAAGCATTCTCCTGGAACGGATTATGGCCATAATCCAAGGTTCCACTGTACACATAATACACAAACTCAAGTCATGTGCATAGGCAGACATGTGCAGAACGAAAAAAAAAATTGTTTTTGTTTCGTTTAGATTCATTATTTACATAAATTTGTTTAGTTAAATTCCTTTAATCTGTTTAATATCGTTTTCTGAATTTGTTTATTTGTATTCTAATCAATTTGAATATTAGAATTCGGATCAATTCGAAACGTTTTTGAATCGATTTCGAATAGTTTTCGAATTCTTATCATTTTTGAATTTGAAAACTTTTCGAATTTGAATAGTTTTCAAATTTCCAAAGAGAATAAAATAGAATAGAAAATAAAGGAATAGAATAGAAAAAAAATAAAATAGAATAAAAAAGATTATAACAGAAAATAAAAGAACATAATATAATAGAGAAAACAGAACAAAATAGGATAGAACAGAATAGAATGGCATATAATAGAAGGGAATAGAATAGAATTAAAAAAAAGAAAAGAATTAAATAGAAAGAATTTAACCATCTTCTGAAATTTGAATAGAAAAAGAATAGAATTTAAAACAATAATAGAATAGAATAGAAATAATATAACCATTTTCCAAAATTCTAATAGAATCAATTTGAATAGAATAGAAAAGAATAGAGTAGAATAGAATAGAAAAGAACACAATAGTTTGGAAAAAAACAGAACAAAATAGAATGAACATAACCATCTTCCTATTCTAATCTATTCTTTTCTATTCTATTCAAATGTATTCTATTTGAATTTTGGGAAATGGTTATTCTATTTTATAATATTTTTAAAATTGTATTCTTTTTCTGTGTGTTTATTCTAGTCTATTTTTTCTATTCTATTATTTTATTTTCTATTCTATTCTTTTCTGTTCAAGTTTATTCTATTTAAAACTCGAATTTTGGAAGATGGTTAAAATCTTTCTATTCTATTCTATTCTGTTGTTTTGTTTTTTCTATACTAGTCTGTTATTTTCTATTCTATTCTAATCTATTCTTTTCTATTCTATTCAAATTCGAATTTAGGGAAATGGTTATATTCTTTCTATTCTTTTTTTTTAATTATTTTATTTTCTATTCTAGTTTATTTTATTCTATTCTTTTCTATTCCTATTTTTTCTTATGTATTCAAATTCAAATGTATTCTATTTGAAATTTGAATTTCCGAAGATGGTTGTATTTTTCTATGTTATTCTATTCTATTTGTTTCTGTTATATTCTAGTTTATTCTGTTCTTTTATTTTCTATTCTATTTTGTTCTGTTTTACTCTATTATATTCTATTCTTTTACTTTCTGTTATATTCTTTTTTTATGCTATTTTTTCTATTCTATTCCTTTATTTTCTATTCTATTTTATTCTCTTCGGAAATTCGAAAACTATTCGAATTATAAAAGTATTTAAAAACGATCTGAATTCGAATTTCATCCGATTTTTTTTTTTCATTATTTCGGATTCGTTTAAATTCTACTATTGTAATTTGGATACATCCGATTTCTGAAAAAACGAAGACTCATCTGAATTTCAGTTTGTAACGAAACGCACCGCACATGTCTATGCGTACGAGGCATACAACATTTCTCAAGTATTGACATAACTTATAGAGAAGGTCTGCGTAACCTTTTCCGAGGCGATGTGGTGTTCAAAATTGTTGCCGTTCCCAGAATGGGTAAAGATAAAAACCTGAAACAACAAGCTTCCAATTCTAGACTAAGGTCTGATGCTTCACAAAAAAGAGGACACATACTTTGATACAATAAAGGAAACCCTTCTGAAGTCAGAACAAAAATTCAACAAAAAGTTCCATGGGCTATTCGTGTCTCCATTCTTGTAATAAATGTAAATATTAGGACAGGTATCATACAACTCTACCCATGGTCATCAAGTTTATGAGGGCAACCCCTCGCCTCATATGTACGTTCATAAATAGGCAAAACCCAGTTAATCCAATTTTTCCATTGGTTAAGGGGCCACAACTGTAGAATGTATCCACTGTAATACAACTGTTTTCCTAGTATGAAACTAGATAGTGCTGACTATCATAGGAAATAGCCAAGAGAGGCCCGGAGTCAACCCAAAAACATAACGGAGGGCCGGGCATGACAGGGGTTAACGGGGCGTCAGGAACCGGGGAAGAGAGGGAGGAGTGCGGTGGGGGGACGGAGATGGGGGCGGAGCCTTGGAAGAGGAAGTGACGTTGCATGAGGAGGGAGGCGACCTCAGTCAGGAAAGGGAGAGAGCGGGGCAGCTTCCCACCCTCCCGCCCTACATGTTGTGGTAATTTTCCAGGTTGGGGTTGGGGGGACTGGAGCGTCCCCTAGGAAAAAGTGGTGCAATTGGCAGGGTCCAAGGTCCTTTTAAGTTATATGGGCACTTAAAAGGTATGGTGTAGGGACCAGTTGGTACGGGTACCTGCTAGTTGTCTCTGAGTCGGTGGTTTGTGACTGGAGGCCTTAGAAGTGGTGCTTATGCCATTGGGACCTTGGGCTCCATTATCGTTAAAAGCTGTATGTTATGTTTAAAAAGGTTATTGATATGTTAATTATTGGATATTTATATATTTGGTTAACAAAACGGCTGCTACAGCCAATTTACCCCAGTTATGTGTGGCGTGGTCATTAGAGGTAAAGGGGGGCGGGTCATTGGCATAGCAGGTAACAAGCCATGGTTAATACCATAGTCATGTTCCTCAACACCATCTAGTAGCCAAAATGCAGTATTTTCTGCATTCGCACTGAGGTATTGTACTTCGTTACCTGTGGTATATACAGAGTGGTGTCATCTTCAGAAGTTTTTAGCTCCTACGTACATTGTTGAACATCCTATATCTGAACCTACCTGGTCTTTTATTGCAGGTTCTCAGTGCTGAAGGACGATGCTGGCTGGCTCTCCATTAACTCGCTGAACGGAACAGTCAACACCACGGCACCCCTCGACCGGGAGTCTTCGTTTGTTCGCAACAACACTTACACAGCCCTGATCCTAGCAATAGACAATGGTGAGTGAGTAAGTTAAGAAGAACTTGAGGTTATTTATGGTGGAGGAAGTTCTTTTCGGGTGCTAATCCATCCTTCTGTCTACAGTGGAACCCTGGTTAACAAGTAACGCGGTTAACGAACGTTTTGAAAGACGAGAAACTTTAAAAAAAAAAATTCTGACTCGGTTTGCGAGTGTTGTCTGGCAAAACGAGCAGAACTCAAGTGAATGTGGTGTGCAGCACTGCATTTGGCCAGAGGTGCGGGAGCGCCGGTGACACTCGGAATGGTTCAGGGCCGTTCGGAAATACTCGGAAACACTCAGAAATACTCCGTTCCCGAACCTTTCTGAGGCTTTCCAAGTTCAGCCGAGCTGTCCCCGAGCATTTCCGAGGCTCTCCAGCGCCACCCCCCACCTCTGGCCACGTGCGGTATTGCATGCAATAGAAGTCAATGAGGAACGAATTATCTTCTTTCCATTTACTTCTATGGAGAAACTTGTTTGATATGCGAGTGCTTTGGATTACAAGCATTCTTCTGGAACCAATTATGCTCGTAATCCAAGGTTCCACAGTATTAGGAAAAACGTATATAAATAAGGTCTGATCTGACCCACCACCTTAATAAAGGTATTGGCACATATTGGACTGGAAGGCTTCATTCTCAAGAACAATATTTCATCAAACAAGGATGGCTGCTCTTACAGAGGAGCCCTTGGGCCATCCTAAAATGTGGTAATCGGATTTCTGAGTGTCAAAGTCAGAATTCTGGGAGTAAAGGTCAGAGTTCTGAATTTCAGGGCTGGATAGACAGAGCTCCCATATATGTATTTCATCTGCGTGTTTAGCTTTAAACATGGGTCACATAAGAGGGCCTACAAAACTCCATATTTAACCCCCCCCAACCGTGGGGTTGTATTGAGTCCCACTGTTCTTTGGAGCCTCCCATGAAGCCGCACATCCAATATGACAGCCGCAATCTTTGGATCCTATCCCGGTCGTATCTCCTCCCGTATTCCTAACACAGGAAAGTTCCTTGTTGAAATATATTTCCTGCGGCCTGCGTTGTGTTTGCTGTGCAGTTCTCAGACTTTTTTTTTTGAAGGGCTTTTGTCATAGTTTTGGCTCATATCTCCGCAGAATCACTAATGCGAGTCGTGTCAAGTAATTTTACAAGGGTCACGTTTGGTCTCCCGGGACTTGTCTGAGTTCTGCAGATGCTCCGCTTTGTATTATTTGCATACAAATGTCTTTTGGCGGCGCCGGCGGATTTTCATGACGTAGCAAGTTGCTGTACGTTGCTTTTGATTCATCAATAAGTTTTACAGTGCCCCTCCGCGGGAGGCTGACCTCAATCTTCTGCTTCTGGAGAAATCACATCTGGTGAGATGGTGGCTCCTCTGTGACAGCAGCCGGCAATGCATGTTGCAACATGTTCATCCGGTGTTGTGAAAGCATACACTGCTCAGCCATAACTTTATAACCACTCACATTGACATTGAGTAGGTCCCTTTTTGTCACAAAGACATCCCTGATGCATCGAGGCATGGACACCACTAGACCCCTGAAGGTATGCTGTGGTATCTGGCATCAAGCTGTCAGTAGCAGATCCTTTAAGTCCTGTAAGTTGTAAGGTGCGGCCTCCATGGATAGGACTTATTTTTCCAGCACATCCCACAGTGTCATGAACAGGTGCGACCAGAACTGTGTGGACTGCAACAGAGGGAACCAAATGCATTATTAAAGATAAGTGAATACAGATTAAATGCACCTCCAGTACCAAACAGTGTACAGCAATCAACCAACCAAACAGTGACCCACAAATAATACCAGTCTAAACAAAACATATTTACAGCGATAAGGAATACCCAAATCGTAAATGTAGCCAGGCCTACACGGGAGATCCAACAGATGGGGGCAAGGAGTAAGACAGGACAAGGAGAAGGTGGACGGGATCAGGCTGCAGGGCAAGGGTACAGGATAGCAGGATCACAGAAGGGACAGGAACAGGTTCAGGGGATCACAGGTCAGGGCTCAAGGACAATACCAAGGCAAGTGTGTGAGTGCTTGCCGGATATAAGTACACATCTCCTGCAATTACCCTCAGGTGACGCCTGATTGCAGGAGATGATGTCGGCTCCACATTGCCAGGAGACACTCGCTGGTGGACACCAGTACTGCGGCCCAAAGATCTAACCGTGCCACCAGCAGGTGAAACCTTTCACAGCTCCAGACTGCTAGGAGACACCCGCTGGCGGACACCGTTACTGCGATCCAAAGAACTGACAGCGACACCAGCAGGTGAAACCTTTCCTGACACACAGATGCTCAATTGGATTGGGATCTGGAGAATTTGGAGGTCAAGTCAACTCCTTCAACTCATAGTGTTCCTCAAACCATTCTTGCACCATTTTTGCAGTGTGGTAGAGAGAAGGAGCACAAGGAGTCAGTCAGCTGATAGGAGGAGAGAGCTGAGTGACAGAGAGATGAGCTCATCTGCGTGTTGCTCCTTTCACTGTCCAGTCACACTTATCCTGCTGTAAGAGGCCACTGCCATCAGGGGATACTGTTTCCATGAAGGGGTGGACTTGGTGACTTCAAGCCTCTGTCTCCAGAGCATTTAGCACAATAGCTTAGTAGTTAGCACTCCTGCTTTGCGTTACTATCCACATGGAGTTTGTATGTTCTCTCCAAACTAAAGGCATGCTGGCAGGTTAATTGGCTCCTATTTAAATTGGCCTCCATAGCGTACCTTAGATTGTAAGTTTTGGTGTACCACAGCTGAGACGTCGCTCAGACCAACTCAGGGCTTAGATGATATATGGCCTCAGCCAGCGCTGTGCCGGCCACGCCCTCTAATGCATTTCCTGTAAGTGAGACGCCACTCACACCAACCCAGTGCTTACGCAATATATGGCCTCAGCCAGTGCTGGTCCGGCCTCGGCCACTGATGCGTTTTGCCCTGCCCACTGGGGCTTGGACACAGAGGTCTGTGACCAAGCCCTGGTGGGCGAGATGCAATGCATCAGTGGGCATGGCCGCAGCAGCGCTGGTTTAGGCCATACATCACGTAAAAACTGGGTTGTCTGAGCGGCGTCTCATCTACGGTACACCAACACTTCTGGATTGGTCAACTTAGACACCTGCTCCCATATTCTGATCACCGTCAGGGAAACACTCAAGCCTCCAGCTTTGAGCAGTGCTACAAGCTTTTTCATCATCAGATTGTAAGTTCCTTCAGGGCAGGGACTGAATGTACAGTATGTAAAGGGCTGTGTAAGGCCCCTTTCACACGAGCGGTCCAACTCCGATCCGGCAAACACAAACAGAAGGGGATCCATTCCCCTCCGCCTGCCTGGATCAGATTAGAGAGTAGTCCAGTATAAATGGACAGCTGGTCCATTTACATCTAATTGCCCATAGAGCAGAGGGGGCTGTGTCCGTGTCCGCTCTGCATAAGCGGATCCGGGCCATGGTAAAGGGGGTCTGTATTCTTGGCACTATATAAATACCTGTAATAAATAAATAAATGTCTACTATAAACCCCCTTTGGTGCATTGATTACGATAACGGGTTTCACGTTATTATATTGTCATTGGAGGTTCATGTTCATCATAGTAATGGGGAAAAAGAAAAAGAGAGACAGGTCTGATACTACCCATGACATACCTCCATCCCTAAGTAATGCAAAAAAAAGGAAAATAGCCCATGGGACTTTGAATGAGGCAAGCATTGGGGGCCAACAAAGTAGAGTAAAACATAGTAACGTGATTTATTATAACCTGAGTAAATGTATTGACATACAAACCAAGCTGTTTAGCATGATGACAAATAGCTTGAAAACATGCACATGTTATTGTATACAATGTTAGAGTTGTACTGGCATCTATAACTCGACGTGTTTCGCCAGCCACTGCTCGCTTCTTCAGGAGTATGCATTGAAAATACATATCACATAAAATATCTTTTTGCAAATAGAGGCCCAAATGGAGCCCCATAATTACAAAATTGCGAAGCCGAGGTTCCAAAAAGTAATCCCATAGGAGGCGGCCACGGGATGCATTGGCCGCCTCCTAGGGGATCACTTTTTGGAACCTCGGTTTCTCCGTTTTGTAAGTATGGGGCTCCACTTGGGCCTCTATTTGCAAAAAGATATTTTATGATACGTATTTTTAATGCATACTGTTTTTCTAGAGATACTGCACCTAATGATCTACTCCTGAAGAAGCGAGCAGTGGCTCGCGAAACACGTTGTTATAGATGCCAGTACAACTCTAACATTGTATACAATAACATGTGCATGTTTTTAAGCTATTTGTCATCATGCTAAACAGCTTGGCTTTTATGTCTATGCATTTACTCGGGTTTTAATAAACAATGTTACTATGTTTTACTCTACTTTGTTTACTCCCATGCTTGCCTCATTCAAAGTCCCATGGGCTATTTTCCTTTTGTATCATAGTAATGGGGGGGGGGGGGGTTGATTTACTAAAGTAGTACATTTTTCACCTTATTCAGTCAAACTATGTTTAGTTCTACCATCCAATAAAATGCAGAGGAAATTTCTATATTTTTAAAAAATTCCTCTGCACCTGACTGGATGGTCACGGTGAACACAAGTTCACTTGACAAAGCGAAAAAGTACTTCTTTAGTAAAATGCCACCAGTTTACTTATGATGCCTTTTCATAGAATTATGTTAGAGGTGAAGATTGCTTGAGCTGACCATGTAAGCCAAATGTAAATGGGTAAGGTGAAAGAGTTTCTTTAACCTTCAGTAGGTTCTTACAAATACCTTTATTACAATGCTTATGCTAAGGGAAATGGGTTTTGCCAGTTGTGGGGTCTTCCACCCACAAGTAAAGTGGACCCTGTTTGAGAAAGCTCAATGAGCTTCCATAAAGGGAGCTTATCTTCGTTTGCTTTAACCAAGGTTAGGGTCTCAAGACTCACCTGCGGGTAGGTCTAAAACAGATTTTAGTACAGCCTAGTAAATACCGGGCAGATTGCAGTAGTGCCAACTATGAAACCAAAGCATTGACCATTCCCACATTATCAATAATCTCCAACCTCATGCCTTGCAGCACCATATATCATCGATATATCTTCCATTGCAGCCCTGAGTGATTATCTTTGGGCTCTCAAGGGTACCCTGCTCAGTAGTGCTTGCTGCTTTTACTACCCTTGGGCCTTCGGCCAAGTGTCCCCACCTAGGACCAGTGAAATTATATGGACTATACTTGCTCAGATGCCTAAAACCCTATGGTGCTTTCCCCCAGTCCAGTTGGTTAATCGTTCAGTATTCAAGTCAAATGTAACAAAACCAAACCATGTATGTTATTTTCAGTCATGTTTAATTTTTCGCAATCTAATTAAAGGAAGAAGCAATTTTCCAGGTCATAGAATTTCCTCTTATTTTTTTATGGGGCTTTAACGTGTGTTGTGTAGCAATTTTTTCCCCCAATTGATTCTCTCATTTGTCATTTCTGAATGAATCTTAGCCAATCAATAGGGAATTTCTACAGCATCAGCTAGTTTGTTTCATTGAGAATTTCAATTAATTTAAAAAGAGAGACCAAAAGTTGAATTGAAAAATCTCAGATTTAAAGAAAACTGGGTTTAAAAAATGATACGTTTGGCTAGCATAACTTTCTCGACCAGCCCTTCTCAAACCTTTTACCCTAGAGCAGTGTTTCTCAATCTTTTTAACGTGGAAGCACCCTTGAAATTATTTTCTGGTCTCGGGGAACTTCTGCTGATAACTACTATATCTTCAGTTCACAGTACATTAGTGTGATGGTCAGTGGGAAGAATGCTCCTTACATTTGTATTAAGTGGCAAGAATGCTCCTTACACTTGTGGTCAGTGAAAAAAATTCCCCCCTCCCCTCGATAGCTAAAAAAAGATCTTTCGTTTCATTGGTTACTAATCAGCAAGGCAGAAATGGCTCAGTCCTCAAGAAACCCCCAGCAACCCCTGGAAGAACTCTTGGTTGAAAACCTTTGGTTGAGAAAGGCTTCCCTAGAGGAAACCTTTAAAATAATTTTTTAGGTCTCGGGGAACCCTTACTAAAACCAATTAATCTGGGGTCAGTGGGAAAAATGCCCCTTCCACTGGTGGTCAATAGGAAGAATGTAACCCTTGCATTGGTAGTCAAACACCCTTACAGCTAAAGAGATCATTGGTGCCATGCCACTGGCTCTACCAAATGGTATTGGAATCATGTAGGCACCGTCAGATGGGAGGACAATCAGCCACAGTTTAAGGAACCCCTAGCAACCTCTTGAGGGACCCTAGGTTCCATGTTGAGAATGGCTGGTCTAAAAGAATGTGTTGTGAGCAACTGGATAAGCAAGATTCTTACACTACTAATTACTGTGTTGTTGTTATCTCAGATCTACACTTATGCCGTGTACACACGATCGGAAATTCGGCCAGCAAAAGACCGATGAGAGCTTTTGGTCGGAAAATACGACTGTGTATGCTCCATCGGACTTTTGCTGGCCGAATTCCCGCCAGCAAAAGATTGAGAGCAGGTTCTCAATTTTTCGGTTGGAAATTCCGATCGTCTGTAGCAATTCAGACGCTCAAAATTCCTACACATGCTCAGAAACAATTTGGCGCATGCTCGGAAGCATTGAACTTCATTTTCTCGGCTTGTCGTAGTGTTGTACATCACCGCGTTCTTGACAGTCGAAAGTTCAGTGAACTTTTGTGTGACCGTGTGTATGTAAGCCAAGTTTGAGCGGAATTACGTTGGAAAAACCATCCAAGATTTTTCCGACGGAAAATCTGCTCATGTGTACGGGGCATAAGAGTGTTTCACTTGCAAAAGGAAATAAATAAGTTCTTACTGGAGCCAGTAAGCCACAACCCAAGGAACTCCTAGCAACCTCTTGAGGAACACTAGAGCTCCAGGAAACCCTGGTTGAGAATGGCTGGTATAGACTGAACTGGTTGAGAAGATGCCTTCTGTGTGTCTTTGTGTACGATGAATGAGGTGGGTTTGATCATGGGTAGGAGTGGCCTCTTTGGCCCCTAATTTTGTTTTGGGAATATTGGCAAGCCTGTTTTGTACAATTTGCCAACAGATATTCTAGGGTTCCATAGAACCCTGGTTGAGAATGGTTGGCATAAACTGAACTGCTTGAGAAGGTGTCTTCTGTGTGTCTTTTGTGTGTCTACTGTACGTGTAGGATGAATTAGATGGGTTTGGCCATAAGTAGGAGTGGCCTGTTTGGCCCAGAGATTCTTGCTTTGGGAATATTGGCAAGACCACTTTGTATAATTTGCAAACGGATAAATAAAAAGGACGCTGACTCTTTGATAAAACGACAAGGACAGTCAAAGCTTAGAATATGACATTGGACGATGGAGCCCTCGATTATCGAGCCTTCTGATTAGATTAATTGGCACTTTCTGTTCCTACCTGTTTTGCGGGAAAACAATTAGTTTGATAGCAACACAATTACTCCCCTTATCTCGGGCTCGCCAGTGCTATAATTAAGAATGCCGCTCCAGATGCCTCTCTTTTTGCTATTTTAATCACATAAATTACACAAGAAATATTGCTTTAATATGTCATCACGCAGCCTTGATTAAAAATTAAAGTGATGAAATCAGGGTTTAATACAGCTGCTGTGCTTCGGCGCTTATTAACGCATCTGAAAGAGATTTCCTATCTAAATTACTGGATACAAGGACATGATTACAATGCCGGCAACACTGTGTATTTATGTTCACAGATGAAATGAGATTTCGGCGGTAGTGTTGTCACAGCGCGTTGCGCTAACCCTTCCTCTGCCTGGGGGGGACCCCTGGGATGGTTTGACAAGGCTTTCTGCTGGTTTTTGCTGTACGAGGTCTTCAACACTTTTACTTTTCAACAATGGGAACTTTTTCACACATTTATCAAGTAGATGAACCCTGTCTATTAACCTTAAATTGTACTCCATGTTTGCGGGGCTTGTTAACGAGGCCTCTCCCGTAGACTTGTCTATTTTCAAAGGGATAATTCATAGAGCCCGACCAGATGTAGTGGAATGTATCCTGTTTGTCTCTAATCGTATAGACAAGTGGTCTTCAAACTGCAGCTCTGTGCTTGCTTTTATCCAGCCCCCGGGGCATCCTGGTGTACTATCCCAATAGTACACCAGGATCTTGTAGTACCGTAAGTAGTATTCACAAGGCCCGGGGAGCAGCTGTGCCCATTCAGCCTCCTTCAAGTGCGTTCCAGTGAGGATTCATGCCTTAAGCCTCATACACGCGATCGGACTTTGTACAAACTTTCCTGTGGATTTTTGTACAAAGGGCGTTGGCCGTCAACTAATTAAGCATACACACGGCAGGACTTTTGTTTCGGCAACAAACACGAACGTAGTGACGTTTCAACGTACTGACGACACTTCAAAAAGAGGATGTTCAATTCTCCGGCACCACCCTTTGGTCAACTTCTGTATTGTTGTCTGATCTTTTGCGTTGGTTCTGAGCATGCGTGTTTGTAGTTTTTGTACAAAAGTCCGAGCACACGATCGGACTTTGCTCCATCGGACTTTTGTTGCCGGAAAGTTTGTCCGTTCGCACAGCCAACAAAAGTCAGATGAAAACCGAAAAAGTTTGTCCAATGGAGCGTACGCACGGTCGGATTTTGCCTTAAAACAGCTAATCAGCATGTTTGTTGTCAAAAAAGTCAGATGGTGTGTACGGGCCTTTAGTGTGATTCACTTCCTCGTCTCAACTGAGCCATCATTGGTGCCTCACCCCCCCCCCCCCCATACACACACCTTCCCATATCGTAGTGATTGCTTTGGTTTTCAAGCAGCAGAGCAACATAACCACTTCCCCCATATCAAACTCCCTACAACTTTAGGCACTTTGTAGGTGAACGCCAAAGCAACGCGATGGATGTTGCCTTCCTTATGCGATAGAGAACAAGGTCTTGCCAGCACACCAGACATCCTTTTTTTTGTCAGGTACACATTTATTCAAGCATAGTGAAGGAACATCAAGGGCTTCATGAAGGAGCGAATAAGCATCACACACCCTGCGGGGACCCTTATCAAAGTACAGTAACAAACGTGACCCACATGCAAAGAAACACTTTGAACGGCTTAAATGACAATCAAGTCGGATATATTTAAAGGAGATCAACTATCAGATGTTGCTTTTTATATGTGAAGTGCATGCAAAGTATTGTGTAAGTGTAACACTTATTACTTCTCTAAAAGATCACAGTACCCCTCCTGGCAATGGCTTCATATACTCCAGAAGGACGGAGCCATTTGTCTTCCAGCATTATTCACAGTCAGCATCTACTTCCTGGACTGAGATTTAAGCTCAGATGATACAATGAGGTGAATCCTGGGGCATGTGTTCATGAATGTTTAACACAGATCAGCCCTTGCTGCAGCCCTATATTACCTTGACAGTTGCTTCAAAGGGACAGTATTGAAGTCCGATAACCGGGGAAAAAGACTGAGGAAATGCTTCCTGCATACTGATGACATCATCTCAGCCTAGGCAAAGTCACTTGTCTGGAGCTCAAAGGGTGGCTTATTAAAGGAGTAGTCAACTCCTCCACCCCCACATATAGTTTCATTTTTTACTGCTCTTCTATTCCTTGGTTTTCTTCAAGACATGTCTCTCTATGATCCACTTTTTGGGCACCCTGCCCCATCATCTTGGTGGCCCCAAAGCACCCTCCTATTCTTGGGGACTTTCAGAACCGGACAGCTGGGGGACCCCAAGAACGGAGCTCCGGGAACACACAATGACTCCACAGACGAGGATGAGGTTAAAATATGTTCAGTTTACGAAAATCCCGAGCTTATATACAGTTAAAACGATAGGAGGTAGATCGTTTGAAACTGGTCTAAACAAGAGTTAAAGTCGTACGATGCATTCCAGCAAAGTCAAAATGTTCTCGAAAGGGAATTATGTCTGCTGATTAGGCTTGTATGTGCAAACACAATCTCATGGCTATGAATCATGTATGGTTAGATGAAAAATAGAGAAATATACAACATAAAAACATCATTAACCTTTGTTCAGGCAATGTGGCCTGGTATGATTCAGGAGGGGGAGGGCGCACACTTGCCCCCCCCCCCCCCATTCCTGGCCATGCCAGGCTGCATGTTAGGATAAGGGTCTAGCATGGATTGTGGGGGGATCCCACACTGTTTTTGTTTATTTTTTGGCATGGGGTCCCCCTTAGAATCCCTACCAGACCCAAAAGGCCTGGTATTAATTGGGGGGGGGGAGGGCAGCCCATGCCGTTTTATTTTCACATTTTTCCATTCCCAGGAATGTTTTTTTTTCTGTTCAGCTGTCAGCGGGCTTGATGATTGATCCGTTGTTAAGGACGTGGTGGCCGGCTTCCTGACTCGCTCCTTAACAACCAGCTATTCACTGTGTCCTGATTGGGCAAAGCCTTGCACCTGCAGGTGCATTGCTTCTGGCAATCAGGGCTTAGAATGTACTGTCCAGCATGAAGTGTATTGGGGGGGGGGGGGCGCTCAGCGGCAAAAATCCTGCTGAGCACCCCACAAATTCGGGTGTTTAGCGGTCACACGAACGAGTGCATGACCACTGATGACGTCAGAGCGTGCTGACGAAGCACGTAGGGTGGCTTGAGCGTGGCGTCTCCAAACACATGGTGTGTTATACTGCTTAGCTGCTGTGAAGATTTTACTTGTTTTTACTTCGATTTTTGATAACATTTTTGACATACTTTACTATGGGAGCCTTTTTCTTCTTCTTTTAACCCACGGCATTGATGTTTTGATACGATCATTTCCACATTGAGTTTCCCCACAATACATCCACTAGTACCTGAAATCCTGGTGACATAATCGTTCGGATTGAAGCCGTGGTCGTGAGATTCTTCATTGGCTTCTTCCGAAAGCGTTTATGACTACCTGTAATGGGTGTCATTGGATTCTGGTGAGTAGGATGTGTGGCTGGTGATGGTGGTGGAAGATCTATTTCTTTGCTGTTGGTCGAGTATTGGAAGATATATTATACACAAATTGTTCATTTGGACACTTTATTTTTGCACATCAATGTGTGTTTTTTGATCTTTCGAACTTCTGAACAGTTGATTTAGTATCTTGGACACTTATATTAGATACATTTTGGATGACACATATATATTTTGTTGTGTTTATTGGCACTGGTTTATGCATTTTTAGCACTTTTTGCACTTTTATAAATTTAAAGAGATCGCGGTTTCAATGAATTAATTCTTAAATAATTTCTCTACATGAACGGTGCTGTTCGAGGGCCGAAACGATGCTCAGGACTGAACCGTTCGCCCATCACTACTGGACAGAAGACATGTCCCATTACTTGTATCGTCCCCCTTGCCTCTCTATATACTTCCCAAACCGGGCTGTGTGCATCTATTGAAACACACACGCCCAGCTTGGCTTAGCCCCGCCCCCCTACTCACTGGATTAGATTGACAGCAGCAGAAGCCAATGACTGTCTAACCATGTGGTTTCCTTGCGGTTCCCACACCCATGATCGCATTGCGGGCTGAGTTGCGTGGGGGGTGTTGCGTGATTCGGCTGCGGGTGTGGGAATCCAATGCGATCCCCCCCCCCCGCCTGCAACCAGAAACCCGCGGCCCCTAGTACGAACCAAGCCAGGAGGGGGCAGACAGAATCTAAGGCGGTTTTGCATGGCAGCCAATCAGCTTCCAGCTTTCATTCTCAAAGCCTAACTGAGCTAGACATGTGCGATTAGTTTTGTACGAGTCGAAAATTGGTAGGAATTTCCGTAAATTCGTACATTCGGGAGGATCCGAAACACGAATTGCTATGCTTCCGAATTTTGTACGAAATACGAAACTTCGTTTACCAATTTCGGATCCAAATTCCTAACGAACATTCGTAATTGTTACGAAACGTTATTGAACCTAACGAAAAATTCGTATTTCGTATGAAATTTCGGACACAAATTACGAAATACGAATTAATTCTAATACGAAACGGAACGAAACGAAACAAATTTATTGACGGCGCACATGTCTAAACTGAGCAAGCTGAGGCTAGAAGCTGATTGGTTGCTAGGCACAACTGCTCCCGGTTTGATAAACTCCCAACGAAATCTCTTTATTCCCATTTCTAATAGATTACGGTCTCTAAGCAGTAAAAATATCCATTTACATGGCAGGGAAAAAAAAAAAAATACAACTGCTGACAGTTTCTTAATTTCAAAATGTCTTTTTTTTTTTTTTTCATTTCTTTCAATTTTTTTTTTTTTTTAATATGACTGTCTGGGGAATAAAAAGATAACGACGCGGCTTAGACGCTATCAGTCCGGCCTGGAAATAATGCATTCGGAATTAAAGTCAGCAATTTAATTAGATGCATGAAAGGCTGACTTTTGTGATCATATTTCAAACACCCCATTGTGTTTTTCATCCATTCCGCGCCCGCGACTTTTCTTAATAATACATCAAGATTCAAGGGAAGGCGCCGGATTCGTATTACAAATTCAATTAGACCAATCAAAAGTGAAAAATAATTTATTTTTCATTAAAAGAAGCTCTGGCAAGCGAAGCCGGTTGGAGAAGTTTTTCAGACACAATAGGGAGTGGAGAGCGCGTTGCGGGATCGGCTGATTGAAATGGATGGAGTGTCACCCGCTCCTATCACTTGTCACATCAACTTGTTTTCTCCGCGAGCGCGATTAATGGAATTTTAGAAGGCTGACGCTCATTTATTGAAATTTAAGCTTTTTGCTCTGCAAAGTCGTTCTTATTTTCCTAAACAGAAGGTGGCACGGCGCCAAAAGCCAACTTTAATTTTTTTTTTTTTTTCGCAGCCTAGAAATGGATTGGTTGTCCCTGTGAAGGTTTTATTAAAGTTACTTAAATATAAAAAAATGGGAATTAGTATCCGTCTATTTATCATGGAAGGGAAGCTAAACTCATAGCTACATAACTGGTAACACGGCCGGGACAAGGGGTGGGCAGGAGGGGCAGCTGCCCTGGGCACAGCGAAGCGGGGGGCAGAGATTGGACACAGGGCAGTAAAACTCATTCTACAACATGCATTAACAGTGGGGGAGGGGGCGCAGTTCTGCATCCTTGACCTGGGTAATAAACAAACCTTTTCCCGATACTGGTTTGTAAGGTTCAATAAAGACAACAGTCGATCCAGTTCACCCCGTGTGGGTGTTGTGTTACTGTTTCCTATATCCCTGTATATTGCATTTGCTAAAATGCTCACCCACAGAACACCACCCACTGTGGAAGGGAGTTCCACATTCTTACCACTCTGACAGTAAAGAACCCCCTACGTAGTTTAACCCCTCCAATACCAGGCACTTTCACCCCCTTCAATACCGGGCACCTTCACCCCCTTCAATACCGGGCACCTTCACCCCCTTCAATATCGGGCACCTTCACCCCCTTCAATACCGGGCACCTTCACCCCCTTCAATACCGGGCACCTTCACCCCTTCAATACCGGGCACCTTCACCCCCTTCAATACCGGGCACCTTCACCCCCTTCAATACCGGGCACCTTCATCCCCCTTCAATACCGGGCACCTTCATCCCCCTTCAATACCGGGCACCTTCA
The DNA here is from genome assembly GCF_042186555.1 of Aquarana catesbeiana. NCBI lineage: Eukaryota > Metazoa > Chordata > Amphibia > Anura > Ranidae > Aquarana > Aquarana catesbeiana. Next base: position 279,571,370 of record NC_133334.1, read on the forward strand.
TCCCCCTTCAATACCGGGCACCTTCATCCCCCTTCAACACCGGGCACCTTCATCCCCCTTCAATACCGGGCACCTTCATCCCCCTTCAACACCGGGCACCTTCACCCCCTTCAATACCGGGCACTTTCACCCCCTTCAATACCGGGCACTTTCACCCCCTTCAATACCGGGCACTTTCACCCCCTTCAATACCGGGCACCTTCACCCCCTTCAATACCGGGCACCTTCACCCCCTTCAATATCGGGCACCTTCACCCCCTTCAATACCGGGCACCTTCACCCCCTTCAATACCGGGCACCTTCACCCCTTCAATACCGGGCACCTTCACCCCCTTCAATACCGGGCACCTTCACCCCCTTCAATACCGGGCACCTTCATCCCCCTTCAATACCGGGCACCTTCATCCCCCTTCAATACCGGGCACCTTCATCCCCCTTCAATACCGGGCACCTTCATCCCCCTTCAACACCGGGCACCTTCATCCCCCTTCAATACCGGGCACCTTCATCCCCCTTCAACACCGGGCACCTTCACCCCTTAAATACCGGCACTTTCACCCCCTTCAATACCGGGCACCTTCACTCCCTTCAGTACCGGGCACCTTCACCCCCTTCAATACCGGGCACTTTCACCCCCTTCAATACCTGGCACTTTCACCCCCTTCCTGCCCAGGACGATTTTCAGCTTTCAGCGCTGTCACACTTTGAATGACAATTGCGCGGTCATGCAATGCTGTACCCATACGAAATTTTTATCATTTTTTTGAGACAGACAGAGCTTTCTTTTGCTGGTATGTAATCACCACTGGTGTTTTTTTTTCTGCTAAACAAATGAAAAAAACCTGAAAAATTTTAAAAACCTTTTTTTCCTAGTTTCTGTTATAAGATTTTGTAAATAAATCATTTTTGTCCTTCACTGACGGGAACTGATACGGCAGCACCTATGGCCACTGATAGGAGGCACTGATTGGAGGCACTGATGAGCAATTACAGGCAGCACTGACGGGCACTGAAGGGCATCACTGATGGGGCTGCACTAATAATCAGGACACCGATTGACAGCACTAATGGGCACTAACAGGCATCACTCATGGGCACTGAAGAGCAGCACTGATGGAGCTGCACTAATAATCAGGGCACAGATTGTCAGCACTGATGGGCACTGATGAGGAGGCACTGATAGGTAGCACCTATGGCCACTGATAGGCAGCACTGATTGGAGGCACTGATGAGCACTTACAGGCAGCACCGATGGGCACTGATAGGCAACACTGATGGGCACTGAAGGGCATCACTGATGGAGATGCACTGATAATAAGGGCACAGTTTGTCAGCACTGATGGGCACTAACAGGCATCACTGATTGTCAGCACTGATGGGCACTAACAGGCATCACTGATTGCCAGCACCGATGGGCACTAACAGGCATCACTGATGGGCACTGAAGGGCAGCACTTACGGGGCTGCACTAATAATCAGGGCACTGATTGGCAGCACTGATGGGCACTGAAGGGCATCACTGATGGGCACGGAAGGCCATTACTGATGGGGCTGCACTAATAATCAGGGCACTGATTGCAAGCACTGATGGGCACTGATTGACAGCACTGATGGGCACTGATTGGCATTACTGATGGGCACTGAAGGGCAGCACTAATAATCAGGGCACTGATTGGCAGCACTGATGGGCACTGATTGGCAGCACTGATGGGCACTGAAGGGCATTACTGATGGGCACTGAATTGCAGCACTGATGGGGCTGCACTAATAGTCAGGGCACTGATTGGCAGCACTGATTGGCACTGATTGACAGCACTGATGGGCACTGAATGGCAGCACTGATGGGGCTGCACTAATAATCAGGGCAGATTTCCCCACTGAGGAATGCGATAACTGGCATTTCATATTTACACTGTGATTAGTTCTGATTGGACACAGCTGATCACATGGTAAAGAGCCTACTTCATCGGCTCTTTACCCTGATCGGTGACATCTTTTATGTTGTACCATACAATTGGGTATTATATTGTGTTTGTGTAAACTAAAATTCTTAATGTGTATCTTTTTTCCAAAATATTTGCATTTCAAAAACCGCTGTGCAAATATCGCGTGATATAAAAATTGCAACTCCCACCTTTTTATTCTCAAGGGCCATTTATAATGTTTGGGGTGTCTAAGTAATTTTCTAGCAATACAATTTTTTTACATGTATGAGAGAAATGTCACAATTGGCCTGGAGGAGACGTGATTAGGGCAAGCAGGCCTACCAGTGCTAGATGTCCCTTAGGACTTCATATGGGGAGCTATACACTCTGGATGTAGAATTTTACTTGCAGACCCAAGATAATAGAGGATAGACGTAATAAATAGTGATGGAAGAAACTAAATGGAACCATTTCAGGTCTGGCAGTTGGTGGCAGGCATTATCTGTGAACTTAGCCAAGGTCAGGGCAGGCGGCAGACAACAGAAATACCCAAAGAATGTATTAAAGGTCAAGATGGGCAACAGATAGGAGGAGAATCCATTAAATGTAGGACCGCTCAGGGCAGACAGTGGACAATAGAAATACCTGGCAATGTAGCAAATGTTAAGACAGGCAGCACCCAGGTGAAGAATCCATAAAATGTAGCAAAGGTCAAGGCTTGCAGCAGACAGGAGAAGTACCCGGCAATGTAGCAAAGGTCAAGACAGGAAGTAGGCAGGATAAGAAACTGTTAGAAACTCTTAAATGTAGAAAAGGTCAGAGCAGGTAGCCAGAAGTTGAAGTACTCAGTATTGTAGCAAAGGTCAACACAGGCAGCAAACAGAAGAAGAATCCATTAAATGTAGCAAAGGTCAGGGCAGGCAGCAGGCAGTAGAACTAAATGGTAATGTATCACAGTTCAAGACAGGCGGCATACAGGTGAAGAATCCATAAAATGTAGCAAAGGTCAAGGCTTGCAGCAGACAGTAGAAGTACCCAGCAATGTAGCAAAGGTCAAGACAGGAAGTAGACAGGATAAGAAACTGTTAAATGTATCAAAGGTCAGAGCGGGCAGCCAGAAGTTGAAGTACTCAGTAATGTAGCCATTAAATGTAGCAAAGGTCAGAGGAGGCAGCCAGAAATGAAGTACTCAGTAATGTAGCAAAGGTCAACAGAGGCAGCAAATGGAATAAGAATCCATTAAATGTAACAAAGGTCAGGGCAGGCAGCAAGCAGTAGAAGTAAATGGTAATGTATCACAGTTCAATCAAGACAGGAAGCAGACAGGAGAAGACTCTGTTAAATGTAGCAAAGGTCAGTTCTGGCAGCAGACAGTAGAACTACTCTGTAATGTAGCAAAGATCAAGATGGTCAGAAGACAAGAGAAGAATCGGTTAATAGAAGTAAAGGTCAGGGCAGGCAGCAGGCATTAGAATTACCCAGCAGAGTAGCAAAGGTCAAGACGGGCATAAAACAGGAGAAGAATCTGTCAAATGTAGTAAAGGTCAGGGCAGGCAGCAGACATTAGAATTACCCAGCAGAGTAGCGAAGGTCAAGACGGGCATAAGACAGGAGAAGAATCTGTCAAATGTAGTAAAGGTCAGGGCAGGCAGCAGACATTAGAATTACCCAGCAGAGTAGCAAAGGTCAAGACGGGCATAAGACAGGAGAAGAATCAGTCAAATGTAGTAAAGGTCAGGGCAGGCAGCAGACATTAGAATTACCCAGCAGAGTAGCGAAGGTCAAGACGGGCATAAGACAGGAGAAGAATCTGTCAAATGTAGTAAAGGTCAGGGCAGGCAGCAGACATTAGAATTACCCAGCAGAGTAGCGAAGGTCAAGACGGGCATAAGACAGGAGAAGATTCAGTCAAATGTAGTAAAGGTCAGGGCAGGCAGCAGACAGAATTACACAATAATGTAGCAAAGGTTAAGACGGGCAGCAGACAGGAAAAGAATCCATTAAATGTAGCAAAGGTCAGGGCAAGCAGCAGACAGTAGAAGTATCCTGTAATGTAGCAAAGGTCAAGATGGGCAGCAGACAAGAGAAGAATTTGTTAATTGTGTTAAAGGTCAGGACAAGCAGCAGACAGTAGAATTACCCAGCAGAGTAGCAAAGGTCAAGACGGGCTTAAGACAGGAGAAGAATCTGTCAAATGTAGTAAAGGTCAGGACAAGCAGCAGACATTAGCATTACCCAGCAATGTAGCAAAGGTCAAGTTGGGCAGCAGACAGGAGAAGAATCTGTTAAATGTAGAAAAAGGTCAAGATGGGCAGCATAGAGGAGAAGAATCTGTTAAATGTAGCAAAGGTCAAGATGGGCAGCATAGAGGAGAAGAAGCAACACGGCCCAATTGCAGGGTTTTACCACCCCTCTACTTCTAGTGTAAAAGAGCCCTTAGAAAAAAAATGTTTGACAACCCCCAATGTGAGAGGATTAGTGGAAAGCGCTAATAGAGCAAATGTATTGTTACTCACTACACACGAGCCGGTAATTAACACGGCACAAAATGTACAATCACGATGTACTTGGCAGGCGAAGAGATTGCGTTCCTGTATTTAATGCACGTCCATGTCTCTCCACCAGGCACTCCTCCAGCTACTGGCACGGGGACATTACAAATTACATTAGAAGACGTTAATGACAATGCACCATACATCAACCCAACCTCGGCCAAGATGTGCGAAGACTCCAAAGACCTCAACGTTATTACTCTGGTGGCGTGGGACCGCGACCTTCATCCGAACTCCGAACCCTTCAAATTCGACCTGGGCAAACAAGCCGGCCCGGCGTGGAAAATCAACCAACTAAATGGTGAGTTTGCACTGAAATCACCCAGAAATGTCCATGGAGAGGTTCTGGTGGGTATCAGAATCTGCATTGAAGGACCGGATCAGGTAAATGTCATCCAAAGTGGTCAATGATGGACCCCTCAAGTATTCCAGGAGGAAGAGGTGCTATCAACATTTGCACACACCGGAGTTCCTATGTGTTCAGCACTGGTGTCAGAAACTTCCATTCAGGTCCGGTGCAGCTCGAGGCGCCTTCCCAAATAATGAAGGGGTATCTTTGTAAACAAAAACTACTCTATGAATGGGACAAACAAAATAAAAAATTGCCTTGTTTTGTCTAATATGATTATATTCTGTGATCGTCAGCTCCATCTAGTGGCCAAAATGCAGCATTTTTTCCTGATTGAATTATTGCAGAAAAAAAATCCACACCATGGCCTCTAGATGGCGCTGATGATCATTGGAAAAAAATGATATTGCATTTTTGATTGTGGCTCTGCAAATGTTTGTCACATTCGTACAGCGAATAAAAAAAAAAATAGATCTCTTGAAGTGGACCTGTACTAAAATATTAAAGCTGAACTCCGGGATAAGCAAATATGGTCTAAATCCATTCCTCATGTGTCCTCTTCCTTGAATCTCTGTGATCTTTGTGTATTTCTTCCAGATCTGGGCAGTAATCCAGTGTGAGACTTCCTGTAATAAAGACCGTCCACTGCTGCCCTCTCATTGTGCGGGGGGACTGGTCTGGTCTCCGCCCCTTCCTGTAGGAAGACTGTAGTGGGTGGGGCCTGCTGGGCCACTCCATCATTGGCATCAGTGAGAGGAATAATGCCCCATCTTTGGCATCAGTGGGAGGAATAGTGCCCCATCATTGGTGTCAGTGGGAGGAATAGTGCCCCATCATTGGTGTCAGTGGGAGGAATAGTGTCCCATCATTGGGGTCAGTGGGAGGAATAGTGTCCCATCATTGGTGTCAGTGGGAGGAATAGTGTCCCATCATTGGTGTCAGTGGGAGGAATAGTGCCCCATCATTGGTATCAGTAGGAGGAATAGTGCCCCATCATTGGTGTCAGTGGGAGGAATAGTGTCCCATCATTGGGGTCAATGGAAGGAATAGTGTCCCATCATTGGTGTCAGTGGGAGGAATAGTGTCCCATCATTGGTATCAGTAGGAGGAATAGTGTCCCATCATTGGTGTCAGTGGGAGGAATAGTGTCCCATCATTGGTGTCAGTGGGAGGAATAGTGTCCCATCATTGGTGTCAGTGGGAGGAATAGTGCCCCATCATTGGTGTCAGTGGGAGGAATAGTGTCCCATCATTGGTGTCAGTGGGAGGAATAGTGTCCCATCATTGGTGTCAGTGGGAGGAATAGTGCCCCATCATTGGTATCAGTAGGAGGAATAGTGTCCCATCATTGGTGTCAGTGGAAGGAATAGTGCCCCATCATTGGTATCAGTAGGAGGAATAGTGTCCCATCATTGGTGTCAGTGGGAGGAATAGTGCCCCATCATTGGTATCAGTAGGAGGAATAGTGTCCCATCATTGGTGTCAGTGGAAGGAATAGTGCCCCATCATTGGTATCAGTTGGAGGAATAGTGCCCCATCATTGGTGTCAGTGGGAGGAATAGTGTCCCATCATTGGTGTCAGTGGGAGGAATAGTGTCCCATCATTGGGGTCAGTGGAAGGAATAGTGTCCCATCATTGGTGTCAGTGGGAGGAATAGTGTCCCATCATTGGGGTCAGTGGAAGGAATAGTGTCCCATCATTGGTGTCAGTGGGAGGAATAGTGTCCCATCATTGGTATCAGCGGGAGGAATAGTGCCCCATCATTGGTGTCAGTGGAAGGAATAGTGTCCCATCATTGGTGTCAGTGGGAGGAATAGTGTCCCATCATTGGGGTCAGTGGAAGGAATAGTGTCCCATCATTGGTGTCAGTGGGAGGAATAGTGTCCCATCATTGGTATCAGTGGGAGGAATAGTGTCCCATCATTGGGGTCAGTGGAAGGAATAGTGTCCCATCATTGGTGTCAGTGGGAGGAATAGTGTCCCATCATTGGTATCAGTGGGAGGAATAGTGTCCCATCATTGGTGTCAGTGGAAGGAATAGTGCCCCATCATTGGTATCAGTTGGAGGAATAGTGCCCCATCATTGGTGTCAGTGGGAGGAATAGTGTCCCATCATTGGTGTCAGTGGGAGGAATAGTGTCCCATCATTGGGGTCAGTGGAAGGAATAGTGTCCCATCATTGGTGTCAGTGGGAGGAATAGTGTCCCATCATTGGGGTCAGTGGAAGGAATAGTGTCCCATCATTGGTGTCAGTGGAAGGAATAGTGTCCCATCATTGGGGTCAGTGGAAGGAATAGTGTCCCATCATTGGGGTCAGTGGAAGGAATAGTGTCCCATCATTGGTGTCAGTGGAAGGAATAGTGTCCCATCATTGGTATCAGCGGGAGGAATAGTGCCCCATCATTGGTGTCAGTGGAAGGAATAGTGCCCCATCATTGGTGTCAGTGGAAGGAATAGTGTCCCATCATTGGTGTCAGTGGGAGGAATAGTGTCCCATCATTGGGGTCAGTGGAAGGAATAGTGTCCCATCATTGGTGTCAGTGGGAGGAATAGTGTCCCATCATTGGTATCAGTGGGAGGAATAGTGCCCCATCATTGGTGTCAGTGCCCCAATGGACAGATATAGGAAAGTAAAGGACCGCAGTTTGGAGACTTCTGCTCTATACAGAAAATTTAGTATAAATTCTGTATAATATATCAAAGGATTTTTTTTAACACTCATATTTGAACTTCTATATTTTTTCACAAGGCAATATAATCTTCTTCTCCCCCATTTACAATTTAAAATAGAACTTGTCTGATTTTTTACTCTCCATCACATAATACAGAGAAAAAATCCGTCTTCAGAGACGTTGTGAGGAATGATTTTTGTATGGAGGGAATTGTTCCTCTTTGTTGAATATTCCATTTCCTTCCTCTGCAGTTCTTCTCCTCTCAGGTTTAGAGAAAAGTCACAGAAAGTCATCAATAAGAAATCCTCCGTCATGTGCGGCTCTGCGCTCGGCGTCACCGGCGGAGGGAAGTGGTGAGGGAGGAGAGTGTCCGGGGCCTGCAGACGCTCTGCGCTCGGTCTGGGAGATTCATTGCGTGCCGGTGTCAGTCCATAAGGTTTGGGAGTGTGTCTATGGGAATGTTTGACCATTCTAACAGAAGGGAATTCGTGAGGTCAGGCACTGATGTTGGACGAGAAGGCCTGGCTTGCAGTCTCCGCTCTAATTCATCCCAAAGGTGTTCTATCGGGTTGAGGTCAGGACTCTGTGCAGGCCAGTCAAGTTCATCCAAACCAAGCACGCTCCTCCATGTCTTTATGGACCTTGCTTTGGGCACTGGTGGGCAGTCATGTTGGAACAGGAAGGGGCCGTCCCCAAACTGTTCCCACAAAGTTGGGAGCATGAAATTGTCCAAAATGTCTTGGTATGCTGACGTCTTAAGAGTTCCCTTCACTGGAACTAAGGGGCCAACCCCTGAAAAGCAACCCCACACCATAATCCACCCCCCACCGAAACCATAATCCCCCTCCCCCCACACCATAATCCACCCTCCACTAAATGTTTTGGACCAGTGCACAAAGCAAGGTCCATAAAGACATGGATGAGCGAGTTTGGAGTTGAGGAACTTGCCTGGCCTGCACAGAGTCCTGACCTCAACCCGATAGAAGATCTTTGGGATGGATTAGGAGCGGAGATTGCGAGCCAGGCCTTCTCATCCAACATCAGTGCCTGACCTCACAAATACTCTTCTGGAAGAATGGTCAAACATTCCCATAGACACACTCCTAAACCTTGTGGACGGCCTTCACAGAAGAGTTGAAGCTGTTATAGCTGCAAAGGGCGGAGCCAACTCAATATTGAACCCTACGGACTAAGACTGGGATGCCATTATAGTTCATGTGCGTGTAAAGGCAGGCGTCCCAATACTTTTGGTAATATAATGTATATATATCCTTTAAGGGGGTGTGGCAAGGGGTGTGTCCTATGCCTGCATAATTTTGCTGATTGGTGTCCCTCATTCCCATCTCAAAAAGTTGGGAGGTATGTTAGGGTGTGCCTATGCACACACCCCCTGCGCACGTCTATGTGCTTAGCTGAGAAAGCCCCTCCCCCTTCTCCTGATGACTCTCAGATGTATGACATCATTTTGGCCTAGGCCAGAAACCAGGAAGTAACTAAAGAATGGTAAAAAAAAAAAAAAGTATAAAACGCGTAAATATAATCCCCCTTCCTATCTATTTACTAATACTTGCAGCATAAGGATTAAAAATGGTTAATGTGGATTTAGAAATGTTGATTGAGAGACTGGAGTTCTGTTAATTGTGATAAATAAGGTGAGGATCCTACTCCTGTGTATGAGGGTGCTGTGAGCTGAACTGCGTATGACTTCCATCAGATTATCTCGCTCTCCTACAACCATTGCTGTCCACATAGACCTCCTCTGTATACAGATCACAGCGGCCGGCAGTCTGGAAATGGACGCGGCCAGAAGATCACAGCAGTGTGAAGAATCTTAAAACGTTCAATAAAGGTCAATCGGCAGACCTGCGAGAGTGAAAAACTTTTACAAAAAGTTCAAGAGAATGATCTGAATTTCCCAATTAACTGAACTCAGTAATGAGCGGGCTGTACGCAGCGGACGGTACGCGTTGGGAGGGGTTGGGGGTTAGATGTTAGATGTTTGGCCCAGCGTGACATACGGGCAGAGCAGAAATGCCAAACTCTCATTGTTGCTGTAATTTTAATTAACGGAGGACCTGCTGGTTTCTTCCAGGTACCCACGCACAGGTCAGCCTGCTACAGAACCTGAAGAAAAACAACTACAACGTGCCAGTGGTGGTAACGGACGCCGGGAAGCCGCCCCTGTCCTACAGCACGGACCTGACCATCCAAGTGTGCTTGTGCAAAAAAGGCAAAATAGACTGCAGTTCGGCTGATGCCCCCCACGTCAGCGCGGCCCTCGTCCTCGTCTTCACATTCTACAACCTCTTCTGTAAGTAGAACGGTGATTCCGGGTCTGTAATAATGAGTTTGAAGTTTGACTTATACTGAAGACGTTTCTATGATCACTTTCTATATTATAGTGAAGGTCTCCCTCATAGAAAGCTACATTGTCACCAAATAGGCCAAGTGAGGACCATCGGAGGGGAGAGGTCCATCATTCCACAGCCGGCCATCTAATCCCCTTAGTAGAGTACTACACTGGGAATGGAGGCACTCATGTTCCTCCTACTCCAGTTTTACAAATTATTTAAAGGGTAACTCCACTTTTGTGGGGGAAAAGAAAGCATGAAGTATTGTAAAATTGTAATTAACCACATGTGGCATGCCCACCTCTCTCCTGCCTCCCAGTGAGTACTAATGTAAGAGGGACTCAGATGTAAGAGGTGCTCTGTGGACTCTGATGTAAGGGGGGGGGGGCTTTGGTGAGCAGAGTTCCCCTTACACCAGAGTCCACAGCATTCCCCCTTACATCAGAGCCCCCCTTAAATCAGGGTTCCTTTTTACATTTCAGAGTCCACAGAGATCCCCCTTACAGTGTAAGTGGAAATTCTGAAGGCTCTGATTGAAGGAGAGCTCTGCGGACTCTAATGTAAAGGGGGCTCTGCAGACTCTGATGTAAAGGGGGCTCTGCAGACTCTGATGTAAAGGGGGCTCTGCGGACTCTGATGTAAAGGGGGCTCTGCGGACTCTGATGTAAAGGGGGCTCTGCGGACTCTGATGTAAAGGGGGCTCTGCGGACTCTGATGTAAAGGGGGCTCTGCGGACTCTGATGTAAAGGGGGCTCTGCGGACTCTGATGTAAAGGGGGCTCTGCGGACTCTGATGTAAGGGACTCTGTGGACTCTGATATAAGGGACTCTGTGGACTCTGATGTAAGGGGGGCTCTGCAGATTCTGACGTAAAGGAGGGCTCTGCAGACTCTGATGTAAGGGACTCTGTGGACTCTGATGTAAGGCAGACTCTGCGGATTCAGACGTAAAGGAGGGCTCTGCAGACTTTGATGTAAAGGGGGCTCTGCGGACTCTGATGTAAGGGACTCTGTGGACTCTGATGTAAGGGACTCTGTGGACTCTGATGTAAGGGGGATTCTGACGTAAAGGAGGGCTCTGCAGACTCTGATGTAAGGGGCTCTGCAGACTCTGATGTAAGGGGCTCTGCGGACTCTGATGTAAAGGAGGGCTCTGCAGACTCTGATGTAAGGAGCTCTGCGGACTCTGATGTAAGGGGCTCTGCGGACTCTGATGTAAGGGGGGCTCTGCTGACTCTGATGAAAGGGGGGCTCTGCGGACTCTGATGTAAGGGGGCTGTGCGGACTCTGATCTAAGGGGGGCTGTGCGGACTCTGATCTAAGGGGGGCTCTGTGGACTCTGATCTAAGGGGGGCTGTGCGGACTCTGATCTAAGGGGGGCTCTGTGGACTCTGATCTAAGGGTGGCTGTGTGGACTCTAATCTAAGGGGGGCTGTGTGGACTCTGATCTAAGGGGGGCTGTGTGGACTCTGATCTAAGGGGGGCTCTGTGGACTCTGATCTAAGGGGGGCTGTGTGGACTCTGATCTAAGGGGGGCTGTGTGGACTCTGATCTAAGGGGGGCTGTGTGGACTCTGATCTAAGGGGGGCTGTGTGGACTCTGATGTGGATTTCAGATGTAAAGGGAGAACCCTGTGGACTCCGATGTAAGGGGGGACTCCTATAAAATATATGTATAGTGTATACTACAATAAACTAAATTGCCATGCGGCGCTAAAGTGTTTTGGGTTTGGCTTGAAGAAAAGGTGTCAATCCTACCCAAGCCGGTGTAATAAAGGGCCCCGTGATGGGAGTAAAGGGCTCCTGGATCAATAGGAAGGGCCCCTGGGCTCAGAGGGAAGAGAGGGGTCAGAGGGGCCCTCCATGGATTCTTCCACCAGGGCCTTGAAGGTTCTAATTACGCCTCTGGAACGCCCAACAATCTATGTCCACCAACCTAAAAGTCGAATCAATCAAATTGCACTTATTACTAAAATTTGAATTTGGCAAAAAACGATCCGCGTTCCCTGCAGGCGGGACGTCCAACAAGAATCGCCCAAACCAAGCCGAATCTTCTTATCAAACAAAAAGTAAAGCGGTGAAGTGGAAGGCAGCAGAGCGTTTCGTAATCACAGGACAGACCGCATTTCATTTATCTGCACCAACCAGATTTCAATTCAAAAGAGAAAAAAAAAGGAGATTAAAACGGATATTCCTCTGGGGTGTTGGTACTGAGCGCCGTTAGAAGAAGCCGCGGCTGCTCCCAGATAGAAGACACGGCTGAGCGGAGCGTGAGAACATTGTTCACAAATGGGAATCTGGAATGGGGGATGATGGTGGAGGGCGCACAAGAGGCGAGACTCGCCGAAACGTGGACGGTGCTGCCTTCTCTAGCCAGGCCTGAAGACTCGGAGCTTCCTGGAGAACGTTGGCTTGCAGGACATGAGAGCAACGTGTGCTCTCCTCCAACCAACCATGGCACTACCTGCATGGAGTTTGCATGTTCTCCCTGTGCCAGCGTGGGTCTCCTTCCACATGCCAAAGACATGTTGGTTGGTTGATTGGCTCCTGTCTAAAGTGGCCCTAGTATATGTATGTATGAATGTGAGTTAGGGACCTTAGATTGTATGCTCCTCGAAGTCGGAGACTAATTTGTAAGCTCCTTGAGGGACTTTTGTGATTATATAAATGGTTGGCGCTATATAAGTACCTGATATAAACAAAAGAAAAAGTTATTTTTTGGGGGATATTGTTAGAACCCCCGTCAAGGTTTTATTGCCATCTGTGACCACTGTCATATGGAGGTCCTGAGATCACCTTGTAAAGGCAATTAATCTTTATTGCTCTCCCAAAACAAGTAAACGCAAATAGCTTTCTTCAGCAAAGTAAAGGCAAACAGTCCTTAGTCCTGGTATAATTAAGACCACAAAATGGCTCACCGCCAGTGTACCAGTCCCACACTTGGGTTTAGGGTTTCCATCTGTTTCGGGGTACAATAAAAGCTGCAGGAGCTCAGCAATCTGAGTCTGTTGCCAGAGAGCCTACACCTTCTCACAGTTGTGGACTACTCCACTTCACCTCATAGACACGTGCTGACTCCTTCCTGCTGCTTCTCAAGCCTCCCTTGCAGGTGGGTTAACCCTTTTAGGACCAGAGTCCCTGTAATCTGGGTTTGGAGGGTCTTTCCCAACCTGAGCCTCCAAATTCATTCCCAAATGAGACTTCAACTCCATGAAAGTGGCCTTGAGTGATGCTCCAAGCACCACTGCTAACGCTCCGGTGTTTCACTGAAGCGGTGGGTGCCGGCATCCACAATACCGCACACCGATCAGCCCATGTATTCAGTGTGGATCTAGATCGGCCCCCAACCTCAGCTCCTCCCAGGCCACGCTATGACTAAGCCCTGTGAGTGCGGTGAAACGCATCAGTGGGTGTGGCCTGGGAGTAGCCAAGGCTGAAGCTGTTTCAGATCCACACTTCCATCCTTCTGCTTTAGTATTACCAAATGAGGGTTTGCCGATCCTGAAAGAATTGCCAATCAGTCCTCTCCTCTTCATCTGGACTGCCCTAAAACTCCTCACCAATACATGGGTCCCTGAGTGCTCAGAAATGTCTCCTATTTTCCCTTAAAGGGATCACAACCCAAATAATGGGTAACATACATCTCCCGTCCATACTAGGCAGATACTAGTGCCAATTTGGACAGGAGCCAATTAACCTCCCAGCATGTCTTTGGCAAGGTACTCAAAGGCATTGGAGTACCCAGTCAAGCACAGAGAGGACAGGCAAACTCTATGCAGGTAGGCTGTCACAAGGACTGAAAATCACAACAATAAAAACATGACAGAGGTTCCCAACCCTTACCACTATACTACAAAGAAGTTATTTTGTTGCTGTCTCTGTCCCTATTGGGGAGAAAGCCTTTGGAATGTGGGAGGAAACCAGAGTAGCTGAAGGAAAGCCACGCAATCATGGAGAACCTTCCAACTCCATGCAGGTAGTGTTGTGGTTGGCGTTCGAATGGTTGACCCTCTTCCAGCATGGCAGAAGTGCTAACCACCAAGTCACCATGCTGCCCTTGCGTTGATTTCTGTCCCTTACCCACAATACCATTCCACCTAACAATGGCTTCACCTTCCTGTTCAATATGGAAAGCCAGCACTACGGCATCCCAACCGTTCTATAACCAGCCCGCCACAGGCACAGAGTAACCTCAGATAACTTTACTGTACTTGCAGTTGTTATCCTTTAATTAGACAAAATGAGATTCCACCGCTAATTTCCCCGCTAACAGACTCCCAGCGCATTAAGGGCTGTTCCGCCATAACAAGTAACCGGCATTATTGTAGATCAGCAGATGAATTCCTCCCCATTTGAACCTCTAAACACTGGCTGAAACCGAGCAAAAGATAATGAGTGCATGGGGAAAGGACGAGCGAGGAGCAATAAAACATTGTATGTAAAGTAACCATAATTATAGACTTGTTTAACCGGCATAAACTCACCGCTGTATTGATAAGGAGGGAGATTATTACAGATAGTTTCATATCTCAGTGGGAGGCTCGGGCACAAACACCGCGCACTACATGCAGAACATCCAAATACTCCATCACCATTAATACACCAGAAGTTCCGGGGAGCCGAATAATTGGCCTACAATTGAATCTTCCCAACGAAAGGAAGTTTTGTGGGTTTTTTTAAATGCTTTTCAGCCTCCAGTATTCTCGTTATTTTCTATACACGTTGCATGGCCAAAAATTCTGTGCAGACTCCTCCGAATGATTGAGTTCAAGACCTTCTAGTAAAGGGAACAATCAGTGCTACAACTGAACACATTTTATAACATTTGTAAAGATTGAAAACATTTCCAAAAATTGTGCTCTTCTAAACTTGGGATAGCAGTTTGGGGAAGACCCTTTTCCGTTCCAGCATGACTGTGTAAAGACATGGTGTGACCAGTTTGGTGTGGAGGAACTTGAGTGTCCTGTACAGAGCCCTGACCTCAACCCTACTGAGCACCTTTGGGCGGCCAATTAAGAGCCAGTTCTTCTCATCCAACATCATTACCTGACCTCACAAATGCTTTTTGGTTAATGAATGAAATTTTCACAGACCCTTCAAAATACCTTAACACTGACCCTCCCTGTAACCCCTGTAACCCTAACAATCCCATAAACCTAACACTCACCCGACGGTAACCCTAACATTTACCCTCCCTGTAACCCTAACAATTACCCTCCCTGTAAGCCTTACACTCTCCATAACCCAAACACTGACCCTCCCTGTAACCCTAACACTAACCCTCCCTGTAATCCCTGTAACCCTAATACTCCCATAAACCTAACACTCACCCGATGGTAACCCTAACATTTACCCTCCCTGTAACCCTAACACTCACCCTCCCTGTAAACCTAACATATATCCCTGTAACTATTACACTCTCCATAACCCAAACACTCACCCTACTGTAACCATAACATTTTCCCTTCCTGTAACCCTACCATTTGTTCTCCCTGTAACCTTAACCCCCCCCGTAACCCTAACACCCCCCCTCCTTGTAACCCTAACTTCTACCCTCCCTTTAACCATAACTCTTACCCCCCTATATCTCTGACTTTTATCCTCCATGTAACCCTATCACGCCCCCTTCCCTGTAACCCTAACAACCACCTGTAACCCTAGAACTCGCCCTCCCTGTAACCATGACACTTACCCTTCCTGTAATGCTAACACTCACCACCTATCAGTCATAACACTTGCCCCCCTGTAACCCTAATATTTACCCTCCCTGTAACCCCAAAAATTACCCCATGTAACCCTAACACTTAACCTCCCTTGTAACCCTAACACTCACCCCCTGTAACCTTAACACTCACCCTCCCCTGTAACCACAATACTTACCCTTCCTGTAATCCTAACACTCACAACCTGTCAATCATAGCACTCACCCCCCTGTAACCCTAAAATTTACCCTCCGTGTAACCCTAGCACCCACCTGTAACCCTAATACTTACCCCTCTTGTAATCCCAACACTCTCCTCCTGCGAGTCTTAACCCTTACCCCCCTATAACCCCATGTAACTCTCAATGGCGTCCCTGGGGGGGGGGGGCAGAGGGGGCCCTGACCCCCCCCCCCCAACATTATGCTGTGCCCCACCATGTGCCCCCGCCCAACAAAAAGGCAACGTCTTTTTGTTTGCATTCGTAGCGGATGCACCACATCTTACTCAGGCCGCCGCTGGAGTAAAACAGTCTCTACTGAGAGGGAGAGTGTCCCCAGTCAGCTCCTGCGGGTGATTCCTCCCCCCTCCCCTGCTCGCTGACACTGCATAATGCGAGCGCTCACACAACCACGGCCGCCTGATCTGCGCCTTCACCTGCATCCTTATTGGCAGGGAGAAGAGCGAGTTGCAGGAAGGACTCCACCAGGACTCTCAGTTACTGAAAAAACAGACTGATTTCTCCCGTCCTTAGGACAGGAGAACCAGCCTGTAAATTCCAAGAGATGCCAGACCAGCGCTGTCAATAGCAGGGGCAGGACAGCAAGAGGAGGCTGGGGAACCCCACAGTGGCAGAACACCAGGGCCCGGTGGCAAGACAACCTTTGCAACCCTGATAGTTCTCCCACTGCTTTGGACCCTTATATTTTCTTGGTATGCTGGTGACATATATCTCTTGTTTTCTGCCACCCTGGGGGACCCCAATACAGTAGGAAGGGAGCTCACTGCAGAACATGTGAAAGGGCCTGTTGTGGGATCATAGTAAAGGGCCCAGGATATATATAAATAAATAAATATATATATATATATATATATATATTTTGTAACATCGGGGGTTGTTTTAGCTTAAGGGTAGAGCTTACCAGTGAGCGGAGTCCACTCCAGATATGCAGTTTTAAGGGCTTGTAGGCCCACTTTTATTAAAGAAACAAAATGTCCGATAACAGAAAAGTTGTCCACACAGGGGTTTCAGCTTTCCACAGCAACAATGTAAGTTAAATCAAAAATACCAAGCCACCTGGCTCTCTTTAGCAGCACTGCTGCTCAGACTTATGCTTCAGCCCTCTCGGCTCTATAACAGAGTTCCTGTACACCCAGTACCTCAGCACTCTTTTCCAGCTTCCTTTTCCAGCCCACAGGCTTGGACCCTCTGTCTGCTCTGATGCACATGCACACTTCTCCCTTGCTTGCCTGGACTCCTCGGGAGGGTCGAGCCCAGAACTATGGTCAGGTGTCTACAAATAGCCCAGCAAACACCTGATCAGTCAATATGCTGGTGGATCTGAAAACCTGGACCCAGGACTGGGGATTTCATCCCACCCAGATCGCTACGAAATCCCCGGGCTCCAGGTCCCAAAGTGGACTTTAGTAAACAATGAGGAAACTGAAAAGCCAGTTTCCTCTCAAATAAGCAAATAAACTGGATCCCCTCAACCTGCCTGGTTGAGAATCCTGTGTCCAAACACTGGTGGGGTACCATACCACCACAATATATATATATATATATATATATATATATATATATATATAGTTGCCCCCCTACTTTTGTTCCTGTCCCCCCATGTGCCCCCTCCTAAATATGAAAGCTGGAGACGGCACTGGTAACTCTTAACACTCACCCTCCCTGTAACCCTCGGAATAGTTATCCCTGTAACTCTAAAACTAGTTTCCTTTTAATCTTTAACACTAACCATCTCTGTATCTCCAATTCTACCCCCCCCCCCCCACCACCACCATAACATAATGTTAATCCTCTCTGTAAATTTAACACCAAACCTCCCAGTAACCCCGTCCCTAACCAGCAAAACTCATCCAACGCACTTCAGAGGCCACAAGCCCCCTTCATCAGGACTGAGTGAAATAGAAGACTGTTCAGTGAATTTAAATATACCCCTGAACACACTGATGAAGTGGGGAATTTGTGGCCTCCAAAATGTGTTGGATATCCTTTGATCTTCTTCTTGTAACCAGTTGAAGATTTAAAGATTTTGAATCCTCAAGGATTTTGGCCTGGCGCTCTCATGGACCTATTACAACTGGATTCGGGTGGACCTCCTCTCCTGGGGTGTCCCGTCTTTGTGGAGAATTACTATTAACGATTTGGTCTTCCTTGTAATGACCTCGTACCCAGCTCCTCGCCACCACTTCTATGTTTTAGGTAGTACTATGATACTGCAGCGGTCGTACCGGCGGTACTTTACAAACTATTGTTTGGCAAACAGTATTTGAAGGCATTGACACATTTATAGCTTTTTCAATAACTTTATAAAGCACTAACGATGGACATGCACGATATCTTCCAACACTCCGTTGGAGCACCAGGGAGATATCCTGACCCTGTCCTGAAACACATTCACATTGTATCGCTCCACTTAAAAAAAACAAAAACATAAGATTGAATAAACTTATGTTGTAACACCTTCATTTTGTATCTTCAGAACATAGTTGGCTGCATTTAGCTATCTTACGGTTCACGCCGATTGTGTGTACTGGCACGCCGCGGCAGCTTTATCCAAAGTCTGCTGGAGGTGGGATCAAGTTGTCAACAGTTCTATTTTTAGAGAACAAAAGTCAGGAAACAACCATATGGCTCCTATAAGAACGTATTTCTTTCCTTGTACAATGGAAACACAATCTTATAGTAAAGGTCTCAGATAAAAAACAGCAACTATCCACCGTATATAATGTTTGGGGGTTCTGAGTAATTGTCTAGCAAAAAGATGCAGATTTTTACATGTAGGAGAGAAATGTCAGAATGAGCCTGGGTGGGAACTGGTTAAAACAAGTAAATATATAATATACCTTCCTATCTATTTACTAATGCTAGCAGCATAAGGATTACAAATAGTCAAATGTTGAGTGAGAGGGTGAAGTTCCAATTGAAGGACGTTCAGCCCGTCAAAGGAAAGCAGGCGAAGGCAATGAGTTAGATGGCGATTGAAGATACTGAACCAAATTAACTCGTCTGCATAGTCGGAACCGCTCCGAGTCTCACCTCCGAGGATCTCCTTGTTTTGCTTATTCCATAAAAACCTGGATGCCGCCGTCTATTTAGGAATCGTTTCGGGGCCTTTTAGCGCTGATGATCTGTATTCTTTTGATGTCGGTGGCGTGGAGTAAATTTCAGAAGTTTCCGACATCAAAAGAAGCAGAAGACAACTGGAGAGACGGAGTAAGTGGCTCTTGTGCAGATTCATTAATATAAATTGAATTTTCAGTCTATAGCTGTAAAGGCGAGAGGCCGCAGACAATAGCCAAGTCCCTTCTATCACAATGAATCCCACTTTAGCCTTCCGTGAGATACATTTATCTTACCGCTCAGTTGGTTGCAAAGGCAGAAGCCTTCCGTCAGCCTGAGCACTTATATTATAAGCAAATGCAACAAGGCATTATGTAAATACGGTTCTATCTTCGAGTGACGCTATTCTAAGGCTTTGTTTACACACACGGCGGGAAAAAAATAGGCGATTTTCTCAACTATCTAGACGCAAGTTAACAACTTCCCACTTCCCCGCAACATCATCCCTTTAACTATTTGCAGACTTGGGGAGTGCTACACAGGCCCTAAAAATTGTCATCATTGTACACAGGGCGTGTGTAGCACATCCAGTCTCTCTGCCCTGCTGTATACAGTAATTGTCGGCAGTGATTAATCAAGGCTGTATACTCAGAGAAGGTGTTGGCAGCTCTAGCTGTCAAAGAAGTAGTCTGAGTCCCCGTTCACACCGGTGCGACTTGTCATGTGATCTGACCGTTCCAAGTTGTACCCTTTTTGTGCCTATGGAACATATATATATATCTTTATATAAATTATTTTTTTTTACTATATAAAAGGAAAAAAGCAATGTTTGCAATCTCCAGTAGCAGGTCCCCAGTCTCCAGTAGTATGTCTACAGTCTCCAGCTGTCTCCAGTAGCATGGCCACAGTCTCCAGTAGTAGTATGTCCACAGTCTCCAGTAGTAGTATGTCCACAGTCTCCAGTAGTAGTATGTCCACAGTCTCCAGTAGTAGTATGTCCACAGTCTCCAGTAGTAGTATGTCCACAGTCTCCAGTAGTAGTATGTCCACAGTCTCCAGTAGTATGTCCACAGTCTCCAGTAGTATGTCCACAGTCTCCAGTAGTATGTCCACAGTCTTCAGTAGTAGTATGTCCACAGTCTCCAGTAGTATGTCCACAGTCTTCAGTAGTAGTATGTCTACAGTCTCCAGTAGCATGTCTGCAGTTTCCAGCTATCTCCAGTATCATGTCTGCAGTCTCCAATAGCAGGTTTACGGTTTCCAGTAGCATGGCCACAGTCTGCAATAGCATGGCCACAGTCTGCAGTAGTATGTCTGCAGTCTCCAGTAGCATGTCCGCAGTCTCCAGTAGCATGACCAGTTTGCAGTAGCATGGCCGCAGTCTCCAGCTATCTCCAGTAGTAGTATGTCTACAGTCTCCAGTAGTAGTATGTCTGCAGTCTCCAGTAGTAGTATGTCTACAGTCTCCAGTAGCATGGCCACAGTCTTCAGTAGTATGTCTACAGTCTCCAGCTGTCTTCAGCAGCATGTCTGCAGTCTCTAGTAGCACGTCCACAGTCTCCAGTATCTTGTCTGCAGTTTCCAGCTGTCTCCAGTATCATGTCTGCAGTCTACAATAGCAGGTTTTCAGTCTCCAGCTGTCTCCAGTGACATGGCTGCAGTCCTAAGTTGCATGGCCACAGTCTCCAGTAGCACATCCACAGTCTCCAGTTTCTTGTCTGCAGTTTCCAGCTGTCTCCAGTATCATGTCTGCAGTCTCCAATAGCAGGTTTACGGTTTCCAGTAGCATGGCCACAGTCTCCAGCTGTCTCCAGTAGCATGGCTGCAGTCTTCAGCAGCATGTCCACAGTCTCCATCAGCAAGTCCACAGTCTACAGCATCACGTCTGCAGTTTCCAGCTGTCTCCAGTATCATGTCTGCAGTCTCCAATAGCAGGTTTACAGTCTCCAGTAGCATGGCTACAGTCTCCAGCTGTCTCTGATATGTTGTTCACAGTCTCCAGTATCATGTCCACAGTCTCTAGCAGTCTCCAATAACATGTCTACAGTCTTCAGCTGTCTCCAGTAGCATGGCTGCAGTCTTCAGTAGCATGTCCATAGTCTCCAGTATCTCGTCTGCAGTCTCCAATAGCAGGTTTACGGTTTCCAGTAGCATGGCCACAGTCTCCAGCAGTCTCATTATCATGTCTGCAGTCTTTAGCAGTTTATGGTATCACATCCACAGTCTCCAGTATTTTGTCTGCAGTCTCCAGTATCATGTCCACAGTCTCTAGCAGTCTCCAATAGCATGTCTGCAGTCTCCAGCATCTTGTCTGAAGTTTCCAGTAGTCCCCAGCAGCGTGTCCACGGTCTCAAATATCATATCTGCAGTCTCCAGCATCACGTCTGCAGTCTCTAGCAGTCTCCAATAGCATGTCCCTAGTCTCCAGTTGTAGATCTGCAGTCTCTGACAGTCTCTGACAGTCCACATTGCATGCGAGCAGCAAACAGATGAACAGAATTGAGGCGCCCGGTCATTGCAGCCTGTCTACAGAGCCCCGTCTCTGCTGGAGTCCTTCTTTAATCAACAGGTTCCTCGGCTTCAGAGTAAAGACTTCACTCGACGCGGACGATCCAATCTACATAAAAATCAGCATTTCCCGTAGAGCGGCGGCTCCTCCAGCTGTGAATCGGGGTCAGAGCCGACACAAATAAAACACGATTGCCAATTTAATCCCATCAGCCATCTTGAGGATGACACGCGGGCCCCGCCGAACGCTGTCAAATTAGCGAGACATCCCCAAGTGCAAGGTGTTGTGCTCCGAACAAGCAAAGCCTCCGCCACATAATGACCTTCATTTTAAATGCTTTATTGAATTAATTGCGGTTAATTATGCGTCTGAGGCGGGAGGCTGGGGAATGGCGAGGAGCGCGGTAGAGAGAACTGGGGACCGGAGGAGACTTTTTTTTTTTTATTGGCTCATTAGGCCCGCAGTGCAAAAGTAAAAAGGGAAATGTTCCTGTAAGGGGGAGGCGGCCCGATCTCAGCTCCCCGTCTAAAGAAAATGCTTTTACGCCTGGCTGTCCTTTTGGCCCAATACTTTTAGGTCCCTGAACCAGTATATAGAGTTCTGACTTTACTTCGGTTTTATTTGCCACATAGTCCTGATGTCAGGGACAGCCAGGCAGCTTGCATTTTCAACGGGAAGTAAAAAATGTCCGCCTTCAGTGCAGGATTTATTTAGATCCCAATTAAACTTTCAGTTTAAATCAACCCAAAAACATTTTGGTGTAGGGAAAGATCCTAGTGGTCTGTGAGGGAAGCAGTGGTCGCTCTGCAGAGATCCAGCACACTCCCTGCTACATCAATCCATAGCTCTGCAATGAGTGATTGGGAGGGGGGAGGTTATCAGACTTTTGCGTAGAGACCACTGCTTCACCAGCAACAGCCATTCACTGCAGTTTGCCGGCAGGGCATAGGCTTTTCTACTCAGGCCGTGGCTGTTTTCTGGAGAAAATGAATTGATAGCTTGGGTACAAAATCCTGTTCTCTGCAGGGAAGGATTCTTGCTCTCTGTGAGGAAGCAGTGGTCTCTCTGCAGAGATCCAGCACACTCTCTGCTAAGTCAATTCAAAGCACTGCAATGAGTGATCGGGGGGGGGGGGGGGGTTGTCAGACTTCTGCAAAGAGACGACTGCTTTGCAGCAAGATTCCTTTACTGCAGTTTGCTGGCAGGGAATAGACTTTCTACTCTGGCTGTGGCTGTGTTCTGGAAAAAAAAGGAATTGACAGCTTGGGTAGAAAAGCCAGTCCTCTGCCAACATACTGCAGGGAAGGATCCTTGCTCTCTGTGAGGAAGCAGGGACCTCTCTGCAGCGATCCAGTACACTCTCTGCTAAGTCAATCCATATCTCTGCAATAAGTGATGTTGGGGGGGGGGGGTGTTGGACTTCTGCATAGAGACCACTGCTTCACCAATGAAAGCAAGAGTCATTCACTGAAGATTGAGGTCAACCAGCTTCAGCTCAAGTAATCCCTTGCAACCTTGGGGAAACCCTAAGGCTCCTTGGAACCCTAGTTGGGAATGACTGGGTGCAGCTATGTGGATCAGCCCCCAAGGAATGCAACCCTTACAGGACAGCTATAAAGTCTATTGTTGGCTTTGCCAAGTGGCATTTGCCCTGGAACTATGCAGAGACCATCAGATGGGAGGTTCAATAAGCTACAGCTTAAGGAACCCATAGGAACCTCTTGGGAACCCTGGTTGAGAATGACTGGTGCAGCTATATGGATCAGCCCCAAAGAATGCCACCCTTACAGAAAGCTATAAAAACTATTGTTGTCCGGCAGTTGGCTTCGCCAAGCGGCGTTGCCCCGGAACTATGTAGAGACCATCAGATGGGAGGTCAATCAACTACAGCTCAAGGAACCCCTAGGAACCTTTGGGAAACCCTGGTTGAGAATGACTGGTGCAGCTATATGGATCTGCCCCAAAGAATGCCGCCCTTGCAGACAGCTAAAAAGATTTGTTTCGTCAGTTGGCTTTGCCAAGCGGCGTTGGCTCCAGAACTATGTAGAGACCATCAGATGGAGCAGGGGCGGATCCAGAGTCTATTCTCGGGAGGGGCACTGGCAGAAAAAAAGGTGTTGCTTACAGGGCCAGATTAAGAGCAACATGGGCCTGGTGCTAAGGATTTTGGTGGGCCTTTTTATGGAAATAAATAAAATGAAAATACAAACAATTTTTTGTTAAATTTAAATTAAAGAGAGAGAGGGGTGTGAGACAGTGGTTGAGAGAGGAGGGGGGGGGTGTGATAGCGAGATGGGGGGGGGGTTGAAAGAGAGGGGATGAGAGGGAGGGGGAAAGAGAGAGAAAGGGGGTGAATAAGAGAGAGAGAGAGGGGACGAGAGAGAGGGGACGAGAGAGAGGGGACGAGAGAGAGGGGACGAGAGAGAGGGTGAAAGAGAGAGGGTGGTAAGGGGTGAAGGGGGTGAGAGAGAGAACAGGGCGAAAGAGAGGGGGATGAGAGAAAGAGGGGGGTGAGGGGGGTGAAAGAGAGAGGGGGGTGAGATTGAGTGGGTGAGTCTGTGGGAGGCACAGCATAGTACATAACACGGGGGGGGGGGGGGGGGGGGGATAGCACAGTACATTACATGGTGGATACAGCGCATTACATGGTGGGCACTGAATGGCACAGCACATTACATGGTGGGCACAAAACATTACATGGTGGGCACTGCATGGCATAGCACATTTCATTGTGGACAATGCAACTGCACATTACATGTTAGGAACTGCACATGACATGGTGGGCACTGCTGAACAGCACAGCACATTACATAGTGGGCACAACACACTACATGCTGGGCACAACACATGGCAGGGTGGGCACAGCACATGACATGGTGGGAACTGCACATGACATGGTGGGCACTGCATGGCACAGCGCATTACATGGTGGGCACTGCCACATTACATGATGGGATCACTGCATGGCACAGCACATGACATGGTGGGAACTGCACAATGACATGGTGGGCACTGCATGGCACAGCGCATTACATGGTGGGCACTGCACATTACATGATGGGATCACTGCATGGCACAGCACATGACATGGTGGACACTGCAAATTACATAGTGGGCATTGCAAGGCACAGCACATGACATGGTGGGCACTGCACATTACATGGCGGACACTGAATGGCACAGCCCATGACATGGTGGGCATTGCACATGACATGGTGGGCACTGGATGGCACATCACATGACATGGTGTGCACTGCACATTACATGGCGGGCACAGTGCATGACATGGCGGGCACTGCATGGCACATGACATGGTGGGCACTGCACATTACATGGTGGGCACTGAATGGCACATCACATGACATGGTGGGCACTGCACATTACATGGTGGACACTGCAAGGCACAGCACATGACATGGTGGGCACTGCATGGCACAGCACATGACATGGTGGGCACTGCATGGCACAGCACATGACATGGTGGGCACTGCATGGCACAGCACATGACATGGTGGGCACTGCACATTACATGGTAGACACTGCAAGGCACAGCACATGACATGGTGGGCACTTCACATTACATGGTGGGCACTGCAAGGCACAGCACAACATAGGGGGCACTGCACATCACATGAAGGGCAATGCAATGCACAGCACATGACATGGTCGGCACAGCACATTACATGGGGGCACTGCAAGGCACAGCACAACATAGTGGGCACTGCAATGCACAGCACATGACATGGTGGGCACAAGAGAGCACATTACATGGGGGGAAGCTGGCAGTCTGTCCCCTAGCACAATAATTACACAATACCTCCCTAACAAATGTACTGACCTTATCATAACAGTATGGGAGATGTCCTTCCTCCCGGGCTCCTGCTGGTTAGGAGAACATCAGCGCCCCTCCCCCAGACAGCTCCCAGACACAGAGGATCTGTGTCAGTGTAACAGATGCTGTGATAGGAGTCAGGCATTGGTAGGCATGCTGTTTGCAAAGTGCATACAATCCTCCCACCTGCTACAGCCAAGGAAGTTCCCCTCCCTCACTCACTCACTCACGCCACGCTGGAGCTGTCCCTGGAGAAGATAGAGGGAGGAGGTGGGTGGAGCCAACATTCACACACTAGGCGTGGAGGAGGAAGAAGTTAAATCCTCCGCTCCACTCTGAAAGCTGGGACCTCCCTCTCCTCCTCCTTAGCTCTGACATGACATCACTGGTTGCTACACGCCAGGCGGGCAGGCGTTAGCAACCAGTGAGAGTCCAGGCCAGAATCATGGCCGTTCAACAACACCGGCGCTGCTGCTGATTCTAAACATTGAGAGAGACACTCAGCAGTCAGTAATATTTCTCGGGGGGAGCAATTGCCCCGTTGCCCCCCCCCTGGATCCGCCCCTGGATGGGAGGTGAATCAACTACAGCTCAAGGAAGCCCTAGAAACCTTTGGGGGAACCCTGGTTGAGAATGGCTGTTGCATGCTATGGATCTGCCCACTGGTGGGGTAAAACAAAAAGTTAGGGGGGCAGTGAGACTAGAGTTCCACTTTCTAATACATTATTGTTGCATTGTATATTTATTTTAGTAGGAACAGGGAAATGGGGACAGGGAGGGGGATGAGGTAATGGAAATTCTAACATATGTATTACGAGCCATCAATCTAATGTCAGCTGTGAAGGAAACATCATTCCAGTGATGGTAAAGATAGAAGAAGATAGACTGCTCTCTCTTTGCTGATCACATCTCCGTCGTTGTTGATAACATGACTAAATCAGTATTTTACTAAAGGCATTTACCCGGTGCGGGTCTCGTATTTTCCTCCTGCCTAATGCACTCTGAGAGGAGACCCCCAACCGTTCCCAGCGGAGTCGTGATTTTCACCAGGCAGAGCGCAAAGAGGTTTCGTGTCGGAGGAAGCTAATCTGCGGTTTTACGAACATTAACGCTACCCAACTACAGAAAATGACAATAGATTACAGGCGGCACCGCTGTAGCCGAGTCTCTTCGCACCGGGGAAGAAATGCGCCACACTGATGGAGTGTAGGACCTCTTACACTATTTACTGACAATTTGATGACAAAAAAATGATGATACTCAAGACCTTTTAGAAGCCATTTTGTTCACCTCTAGGAAATTGCGACTGTTGTGCTGTATTTGTGTGTGTGTATATGTATATATATACAGTATATGGTTAAAAGGAGAATTGTGGCACAACCTCATTCACTTATGTGGGTAGATTGGTGGCCAAGGAGAGAAGGGACATGTATGTACATTGGTGGTCAATGAGAGATGTGACCCCCACCTTAGTAATCAGTGAAGGAAGGGACACTTACTGTATATTGGTGGTAAATAAGAGAAATAATTCTTACATTGCTTGTCAATGAGAGAGAGGTGCAACTTACATTGGTGGTGGGTGAGAGAGGCTTAGATTGGTGGTCAATGAGACACTTACATTGGTATTCAGTGAGAAATGGCACACTTCACTGGTGGTCAATAAAAGATGAGACAATTACATTACTTTTCAATGGGAGATGGGACACTTACCTTGGCGATCAGTGAGAGATGGGGCATTTACATTAGTGGTCAATGACAGAAGTGGCATTTACATTGGTGGTCAATGAGAGAATAAACACTTTCATTGGTGGTCAATAAAAGATGGTACAATTACATTACTTGTCAATGGGAGACGGGACACCTACCTTGGTAATCAACGAGAGAAGGGACACATACGTTGGTGGTCAATTCGAGAAATGGTTCTTACTGTACATTGCTTGTCAATGAGAGAGGGCACCTAGTGCTTGGTGAGAGAGACTTAGATTGGTGGTCATTGAGACACTTACATTGGTATTCTGTGAGAAATAGGATACTTCACTGGTGGTCAATAAAAGATGAGACAATTATATTACTTGTCAATGGGAGACGGGACACTTACCTTAGTGATCAATGAGAGAAGGGACAGTTACATTGGTGGTTAATGAGAGACGTGACACTTATATTTATTGTCAATGAGCGAGAGAGGGAACTTACATTGGTGGTTGGTGAGAGAGGCTTAGATTGGTGGTCAATGAGACACTTGCATTGGTATTCAGTGAGAAATGGGACACTTCGCTGGAGGTCAATAAAAGATGAGACAATTACATTACTTGTGAATGGGAGACAGGACACTTACATTGGCACTCAATAAGAGAAGGGAAATTTACTTTGGTGGTCAATGAGAGATGGGGCATTTACATTAGTGGTCAATGACAGAAGTGGCATTTACATTGGTGGTCAATGAGAGAATAAACACTTACATTGGTGGTCAATAAAAGATGGGACAATTACATTACTTGTCAATGGGAGATGGGACACCTACCTTGGTAATCAACGAGAGAAGGGACACATACGTTGGTGGTCAATTCGAGAAATGGTTCTTACTGTACATTGCTTGTCAATGAGAGAGGGCACCTAGTGGTTGGTGAGAGAGGCTTAGATTGGTGGTCAATGAGACACTTACATTGGTATTCAGTGAGAAATGGGACACTTCGCTGGTGGTCAATAAAAGATGAGACAATTACATTACTTGTCATTGGGAGACGGGACACCTTGGTGACCAATGAGGGAAATGACACACACATTGGTGGTCAATGAGAGAAGGTACACTCACACTGCTGGTCAATAGAAAACGGGACAATTACGTTAATTGTCAATGTGAGACGGGACAGTTACCTTGGTGATCAATGAGAGAAGTGGCACCCACATTGGTGGGCAATGAGAGAAGTGGCACTCACATTGGTGGGCAATGAGAGAAGTGGCACTCACATTGGTGGTCAATGAGAGAAGGGACATTTACTTTGCTGGTCAATCAGAGATGAGAAATTTGCTTCGGTATTTATTAAGAAAAGGGACACGTACAAGGAGATTGTCGCGCTTTGTGCCCTATTGCCTTAAAGTGGTTCTAAAGGCTCACTTTTTTATTTTTAAAAAAGTAATAAACATGTTATACTTACCTGGAAAACAATTGCACAGAGCATCCCTGATCCTTTTCCTGGGTCCCCCTGCTGGCGCTTCTGACTCCTCCCTCTAGGCGAGTGCCCCCCATTGCAAGCTGCTTGCTCTGGGGGCATGTGTGCATACTCACTCCTGAGTCGGCTCTGTGTGTCCATTGACACACACACAATGTGGCTCGGCCCCCGCCCCCTCCTCACTGGCTGTAATTGACAGCAGCAGGAGCCAATGCTTCCTGCTGCTGTGTTTGAATCGATGAAGAGGGAGAGAGACGCTGCTCTTGTGCGCATCGCTGGATCGAGAACGGGCTCAGGTAAATATAAAGGGGAGGGGGGGGGGGGGGCTGCTTGCAGTAGGTGTTGTACCTTAATGCAGAGAATGCATGAAGGTGAAAAAATAAAATAAAATAAAAAAACCTTCTGCCTTTAGAACCATACTGAGATTAAATGACACACAGGTGGACTCTATTTACTAATTAGGTGACTTCTGAAGGCAATTAGTTCCACTAGATTTTAGTTAGGGGTATCAGAGTAAAGGGGGCTGAATACAAATGCCCCCCCCACACACACACACACACTTTTCACATATTTATTTGTATCATTTATCATTTTCCTTCCACTTCACAATTATGTGTCACTTTGTGTTGGTCTATCACCTTGATGGTGAACCTTGGCCCCCCCAGATGTTTTGGAACTACGTTTCCCATGATGCTCAACTACACTGCAGTGGGCATGAGCAATGGGCATCATGGGAAATGTAGTTCCAAAACATCTGGGGGGGCCAAGGTTCTCCATCACTGGTCTATCACATAAAATCCCAATAAAATACATTTACGTTTTTGGTTGTAACATGACAAAATGTGAAGAATTTCAGGGGGTATGAATACTTTTTCAAGGCACGCTACAAATTGTATGATAAATACCTTTATTGTTTATTATTTTATTATTATTATTTAATTATTATTATTATTGTTGTTGTTTATTATTATTTATTGTTATTTAAATATTGTGAATAATAATAATAATAATATTATTATTGTTGTTTATTATTATTAATTATTTAAATATTGTGTATAATAATAATAATGATAAAATAATTATTATTGTTTATTTATTTATTGTTTATTATTTAAATATCGTGTATAATAATAATAATATTGTACTGTTGGAAATCCTGAGATCAGGAACCCGGGGACCACCAACAATGACCCCCATCAAACTTTGTTGCAGTCCAAAGCGTAACCCCCACCCACATTTGCTCATTTCCTTTTCATCTTTATTAAGCCGTTTTTTCTTCTTTTTTTTTCCTCTCCTTCAGGTCTGTAAGCACCAGGAACTTTTTACGCTGGCTACCACATCGCCGTGGCAACAGGAAGGACGGGGGAAAAAAAATAAAATAATAAAAAAAAAAGTGTTTACCGGAAGACTGCAGTACACAGTTATTAGAAGACCGGGCTTCGACCGCTCCAGACTCTCTGTATAATTTGCAACCTCAATTATTCTCTTAAAAAACAAAAACGGAAAAAAAAAAAAAAAATCAAAACCGGTACACCAATCCTTGAACCGCCTCTGACTCTGCATTCTTTCTATTAATGGGATCGCTGCTGGAGTGCCGCGCGCGCGACAAGAACGCAGCCCCGAAAGACACTGGGAACACAGTTGTTTGAACTCGTCCTGCTCCGGGCGCAACGCAAACGATCAAATCTCCCGACGCTCGCAGTTTCTTTCTACTCCTATTGTACTGATTGACCGAAAAACCTAAAACAGTTTTTTTTTTTTTTTTTTGTCTGTCAGATTTGTGTGTACGTGTGCTTCATTTTAATCCAGAAACCCCCCTCCCCCCTCCCTCCATTTACCGAGACCACCGCCCCCTTGAACCGGCCTGGCTGCACAGCGGCGAGGCGTTTTTTTTTTTTTTTTCCTCCTCCAGGCGGCACGTCGTGTGCATTGAACCAAAACACTTTTTTAGAGAAGTACACTGAAGGATCTCTTAATGGCTTCATGTTAATAAGATTACCAATCAGTCTTTGACAAGGAGGCGACGCAGCGGAGGCGGGATGCCGAAAAATAACACATTAAGGAGACATCCACGGTGCAAATAAAACGTAATAAGATGCCACTTAAACACATTGTAAGCCTGTCAGATATAATTAGAGTGCATTAACCCTTTTTTTCCCCCGATGGCGGAGGATCACCAGGTTGACAAAGCCAGACCGGTAAAGGATCATTCTCTTCCCATCCCCCCCCCCCCCCCCCAGGCAAGCCAAGGAACTCTTTTTTTTTCGAGGAGCTCACTCCGACTGGCAAAGCTTGCATCGGTGCATTCTTCCTGTTGCACCCACGCGTTTCGCTGCGAGGAGACGACTTGCCTGCAAAAAAAGTCAACCTAGTACCAAATGTTTTAAAGTTCCCCCCCATAGCCTGCCAAGTACTTCTTATTAACAGTCTGTAGCGGAATAGAAGGTGTTACTATATGCAATCTCCTCTGATGTATAAACCTGTCGAAGAATTTTTAAAGTGCGCGCTTTACGAGCAGACATAACGCTGTGATAGAAGAGGGTAGGGGAAGTTAGATGCTGTACTGGGCCCATCTCTATTAAGTTTTTTTTTTTTTGAATTTTCAAGGGTGCACATGACAGTAAATTTGAACCTTTAGCATTTTAATTGCTTATTATATGCACATTTTCACGAGGGAAATACATAGATCGATTCTTCGTTCACTGGTTACTGCATGTTGGACTGCTGAGACAAAACCAGTGGCAGGATATAGCACAGCTTGCATTGTTTTCAGGCCATTTTTTATTTTTTATTTTTGACTGACATGCTTGTTAGTTATTAAAAAAACAAAAAAAAGCGGCAAGCAGAAAGCACATACATACAAGCAAATATGGCAGCTCCATCTACACTCCCTTGGGGCTACATGGGCAGATTTTAGTAGATTAATTGCAATATTAAAATCTATCTTTTTAATAGGAGCTGCAACATAAGAGATTTTCAGCAGTGCCATTGAACGACTCCCACAATTGCATAACGATGCAATTTAATCGCACATCAGAATCGATTGGAGGTCAATCTCCTATCTTCTCCTCTATGGACTTCATTAAGAGTAGAAGATTAATTTCTCAACAATTGCTAAATTACACTAATAACTTCTTTCTTTAAAATAGGAGCTAAAATATAAGATTTTCAGCAGTGCCATTGAGTGACTCCCACAATTGCAGAACGATGCAATTTAATCGCACATCAGAATCGATTGGAGGTCAATCTCCCATCTTCTCCTCTATGGACTTCATTAAGAGTAGAAGATTAATTTTTCAACAATTGCTTAATTACACTAATAACTTCTTTCCTTAAATTAGGAGCTGAAATATAAGAGCTTTTCAGCAGTGCCATTGAGTGACTCCCACAATTGCATAACGATGCAATTTAATCGTGCAGCTGAATCTATTGGCGGTCAATCTCCTATCTTCTCCTCTATGGACTTCAGTAGGAGATTAATTGCACAGCAATCACTTAATTGTAGGCGTAGGAGAGTCTTGGGAAACGTTTTCCATCCAAGTAAACCCAATGGGGTTATTTGTATGAGACTGATCCAAAATCGCTCCAATAATCTCCTTCAATAGCACAAAAAGAGCGATTTAATCTCTAGAAGAATTTTTTTCAGGCTTTGGGACTAAAAACTGCCCATGTAACCCTAAGCTTAATAGTGAAACTATAATAAAGATATTTTCTGTAAAGCCCAACTTTGGGCATAATTGGAATAATTAACATTGTCCCCTTCCCCAACTGGTATAGAATAAACTGTGCGTTTTTCTAGGCGATGATCCAACGTAAGGGATACTTTTCTTGATCCAGTTCCGGTTCCGGTGACCAGTCCCTTGGAGCCTTTCTTCTTGCTGGTCTCAGCCTGTCTTGTGTCCTCTCGCCAACATCATCACTTACAATGCAGGGCTAGTGGTCACCACATTGTACATGATGATGAAGAAGTGCCTGCCCACATTCTGGTGTTGGGGGGGAAGAAGAGCGGGCTGCCAGCTGCCGCGGGACTGTGAAGGGCAGTAAGTGTTCCATGGCATCTCCTTGAAAAAAAAAAAAAAAAACACTGTAAAATGTATTAAGTGTACAATGGTTCACAACCTTTTTAGAGACCAGGACCCTTGCCGGCCTTGACCATTCTTCCAAAACCTTGTATCAGTCCCAACAGTAAAGAATCAATTTTATACTCATATAAGAAAAGTACGGGAATGCAAACATGGAAGGTTCTGGATGGGACTAGGTGTTACGGTGGGTGATGGGGGTTGTGAAGTGGGTTGGGGGACTCTTCAGCTGACTTGGTGGCCCCGTAGCCAATTTATACAAAGTGTACAGTGGTTCTCAACCGTTTTAGAGACCAGAACCCTTACCGGTCCTTACCATTGTTCCAAAACTTTCCATGTCCCATCAGTAAAGAATCAATTTTATGCTCATATAATAAAAGTATGGGAATGCAAACATGGAAGGTTCTGGATGGGGCTAGGTGTTACAGTGGGGTGATGGGGGTTGTGGAGTAGGTTAGGGGACTCTTCAGCTGACTTGGTGGCCCTGTAGCGAATGAGGTATCAAGAGAGGCCTGGAGACATTGTTGGAGGTTGGGGGAGGGGGCCACTGTGGGACACTATAGAAGGTTGGGGGCACTATGGAGCGCTGAAGGCTCTGCAGCAGGTTGGGGTATACTGTGGAAAATGGGGGGCACTGTGGAGGCTAAGAGCTTTTAGGAGGAATGAGGCCCATGGGCTACTATGGGACTATGGGCTATTATGGGACTTTGGTGGGGCTTTCTGGAAGCTGAGAGGCACCGTGGGAGGTCAAGTCTAGCTGGAGGCCATGGCCCAGCAGGTTGAAGACCTCTGTCCTGACACTCTTTAGAACCGTGTCAGAAACAGGTACATTAATTTGTTGCATGGAGGCATAATGGGGGCGTCATGGAAGGTCGGAGTGTCCATACCACAGACATTCCATTGCTCAGTCTATGTTCAGCCCCTGAGCTGCACAGTGCATTTGGTTGCTAGGATGCTGTCTGCAGTCGATGGCATCCTAGCAACCAATGACGCATCCCCACCCCATTCAGCTGGCAGCCGGGGGAATCTCCCATTGAATGTAAACAAAGGGGCAGGGATGTCGGCTGATGTCATTGACAAAATATGGCCGTTGCTGTCAGAATGGGGGACAGTGGTAATTACCAAATTCATTCTGCCAGCTTTTCTACCTACCCTCTATACAGCTTAGTATTTTCTCGCAAAATACAGGTGCACTTTAATTGTACAAGTGTTATGTTAGTGTGTGAGCCTTGGAATCAGATGTGCCGTAGTATAAGTGATATAGAGAATAAAGGAGAAAAAGTATTTTATAAGATTAAGATATAAGGGGAAAAAAACAGATTTTCTTTGCAAATGAAAACCGAATCTCTGTAAAGATAACCGTATCTGGGGCTGATGTCATGGAGGATCGAGCTCTACAATAAACCGGGATCCAGGCTTGTCCTGAGATTGCATAGAAGAGAAAGCCAAATCCTTGTAGGTTTATTCATCGCCGACTCCTCCAGGAGATATACAGAGCTATATGTACAAAATTTATATAAAATATATGCTATATAACATGTTAATAATAAAATATCATCTTATTTCAGTACTGGGCCATCACATGCACACAATGGAAACACACAATGGAAACAGCTGCCCAATGAATGAATTAATTGATCGTATTGTGAGCTGAACCTGGAGTTATGAGATGGGGACCTATCAAATCACTAGTAGCTAGTGACATCACTGGGTCAGCCATTTTGGCTCGACTAGCACTTGCGCATAATTCATGTTTTATACGGTTCAATTCAGGCTAAATCAGAAAGTTAGCGCAAAGGGCAACGGTGGCTACCAATCAGAAATCATCTCTTAACTGGTCCAACAGTTATTGACATCTGATTGGTTGCTGGGACTTACTGCACTTTGCATGCCATTGCTGTTTGCACTGCCTTATTGAGCAAGCTCAGTGTTATCCTACACCCCCTCCCCCCTCCCAGTGTTCCAGGGGCCACCTTTGAAGAGGTCCACTCATTAGATAATTTATGAAGAAAAATTCTTTAAGCGATGAAAATGTATTGGTGTCCAGCCAATTACTTCTACTGAACACAGAGGTCTCTGTTGTTGAAATTTTCCATGTGTTGTGCCGTGAGACCAGTGGCATACCATGGGTGGGGCCAAATGAGCGCTTGCCTTGGGTGCAAAATCCTTAGGGGGTGCAGAATTAGTAAGAGGCGGGAGATCAGTCTGTGGGCACTCCCCTTTCTGGTATGGTCAGTGGAACGCTCCCTTCTCCCCCTCTTAGGCTGTGTGGGCGGGTCCAGGTCAGAGTTGGGTGGAGTTGAGGAGAGTGTGTGGCAGTGCACTGCTCGGTGCAGTTGAAGATGACTCTGATCTCTATTCTCCTCTCTCCTCCCCAGATCCCCCGCCAACTGGCACTGGAACTCTCCTAACTACCAGCGTACCTAGGGTGAAGGGGGGTTATATGGAGTTGGGGTGCACAATAAGGGGGTAGAGGGAATGGGGGTGCACAGTGGGGGTGTATGGAGTAGGGGTGCACAATTAGGGGTTAGAGGAACCGGGGTGCACAGTGGGGTGGGGGTGTATGGAGTTTGGGTGCACAATAAGAGGTAGAGGGATTGGGGGTGCACAATGGGAAGTATATGGAGTTGGGGTGCACAATAAGGGAGTAGAGGGAATGGGGGTGCACAGTGGGGGGGTGTATGGAGTTTGGGTGCACAATAGGGGCATAGAGGGATTGGGGGTGCACAATGGGGAGTGTATGGAGTTGGGGTGCACAATAAGGGAGTAGAGGGAATGGGTCTGCACAGTGGGAGTGTATAGAGTTGGGGTGCACAATAAGGGGATAGAGAGGGACTGGGGATACACAGGGGGGGGGGGAGTATGGCGTTTGGGTGCACAATATAAGTAGAGGGATTGGGGGTGCACAATGGGGAGTGTATGGAGTTGGGCAGCACAATAAGGGGTAGAGGGAATGGGGGTGCACAGTGGGAGTGTATTAAGTTGAGGTGCACAATAAGGGGGTAAAGGGACTGGGGGTGCACATTGGGGGGGTTAAGGAGTTGGGGGGTACAATAAGGGGATGAAGGGAATGGGGGTACACAACAAGCGATATAGAGTGGGGAGTCCCTTCTTAGAAGGGTGCATGGATTGGATGAGGAAGTTGGGCACACATAGGATCTCAGGTAAGACACAGATTTGCCCACTATGTACCATATGGCGCAGTACTTGCCTTGCCCCGGGTTCTGGCAACCCATGCTATGCCAATGAGTAAAACGCATTATTATTATTAAGCCCCATCAAGTCAACATCAACATAGACCGTGTTTCTCAAAATCGATCTCAAAGTCTGGCTCCACCTTACTTACGGAAACCCCTTTTATCATGATTGTCTTTTGGAAGCCAACGCCAATTTGGCACGACCCTTCCACTGGCTGTTTACATTGTGTATACGTAATGGCCCCGCTATGTTTCATTTTTACCTATAGGTTAAAGGCCAACTGAACTTTCCGTTTCAATCAGCTAAATACATTCCAGTGGCATCAGAGCGAAAGGTGTGCAGTTGGTTTTCTTTAACAAGCAGCTGAGTAGAAAATACTCCCCCCCGCCAGCTTGCAATGGAGAGGGACCCTTGTTCTCTGTGTGGAAGCAGTGGTCTCTCTCCAGAGGTTTAACCCCCTATAAAATTGTATGGTACGGTATTAAACTCTTCTTTTGTTTAAATGGGCCCCCTGCTGGTTTGTTATTCCCCGCATACTACGAAACTTACCTCTCAAACGGAACCCTCCGGTGCTGGGCTGTCACAGCTCCCGGCGCTTCCATCTTTGCCTGGTCCTTCTTCCTGTTTTGCATCCTCAGGCCAGACTGTGATGACGTAACTTTTTGACGTCACATGGCGCTCTGTATTCGCACCACAGTCAGTGTGCCCTGAATACCCTGTCGAAACCAGATACACCCCACCCCGAAAAAATGCCAGAAATAGAGGAGGAAGGCATTAAGCAGAACCTTTTCTTTAGGCTGCATTCACACCTCAGCATTTTCAGCTCATAAAACGATTGTAAGATGCCCGAGAATACGCCTGAAAAACGCCCAACAAGCAAAATCCCATTCAGTTCAATGGCACCTGTTCACATCTGAGCGTTTTGTCACCTGAAGCAAAACTTTGACTGAGTAGAAGGCGTGCTGGACCTTAGCAGAGACACTGCTGCTTCCACACATAGAGCAAGGATCCTTCTCTGCAGCGTGCAGGCAGGGGACATTCTTTTCTACTCACGTTGTGGCTGCTTCCTAAAGAAAATAAACTGTAAGGCTTTGCGCACTTTTTTTTTTTTTGCTTTGGAGCCCCTGGCATGTGTTTAGCTGATTTAAACTGGGAATTCAGCCAAGCCAATGGGCAGCTTGTTTAGACATAAGAGA
The DNA here is from genome assembly GCF_042186555.1 of Aquarana catesbeiana. Taxonomy (NCBI): domain Eukaryota; kingdom Metazoa; phylum Chordata; class Amphibia; order Anura; family Ranidae; genus Aquarana; species Aquarana catesbeiana. The sequence continues at coordinate 279,608,198 of NC_133334.1, forward strand.
AGGATTTTAGCATTTGCTATACACTCGTTCTTTATTTGTGTTTTTTATTTTCCTAGTCTGTGCTCCGTCATCATAAAAGAAAGCACATTGCCCCTCTGTGCAAAGCTGAAGAAATATATTCAGACGAAAAAAAAAAGTAAAATAGAATATTTTTATTAGTCTTGGGAAAGTGTGAGTCTGTGACGTGTGTTGTTTGTCTGATGCAGAAGCAAAGATGGATAGAGAATATCATTTTCATGACCCATCATAATTGTATTAAAGCTCACACCAAATTTTTATAGAATGTTGTACTTGTCATGGGTAGTGGGCTTTCTCTTACTCCAAAAGAGTTATAAGGGTTAAAAATCACAAATATACAAATATATATAATATACATCTATCTGATTGATGTGGATATTCATTGCATCTGCTGACTACATCAAGGGGGTGTAAAAAAAAATGCATAGCTGTTTGCCCATCAAAAATGCATGTAAATTGTGCTAAATGAAATGTTCCCAGGCTATATCATCTGCAATTCGAATGTGTAAATGCTGAAAATACCATATTATGGCCACTAGATGGTGATGTAGATCATACTTTATTTCCTGTAACGGTCATTGCCATCTAGTGGACGTAATGTGGTATTTCTGCATTTTGCACCGTGGAATTGCAGAGAATACGTTTCATTTTTTGCCCTATTTGCACAGAATGAAGTTTTGATGGACAAAACAGGCCATGCGATTTTATTTTTATGAACACGCCCCCTAAATCCCAATGTGCATTCCGTTTAACAGGAATGAAAAATGAGTGTTGTCCACAGCATACGCTTTCTTTCTTTTTTATTCCGCACTAGAAAAATGACTCGCTTGAATGGAATTTGGCTACAAATGCCAACGACAGCGCTGCTCCGTTATGTTAGAAAAATTAGTTTTAGAAATGCGTTCGGCATATTCGGATTTGATTGGTATATTTTGTTATTTTCGAATCAATTTGGATTTCGGAAAATAAGCTATTTTCATTCTGTTCTATTCTAATTTTTTTCTATTCTAACATTTTCTATTCTTATCGTCATCTTTTTTTTTTTTCATTTTTATACCTAACTGTATTTATTGCAATATGTTTCCATTCCGAATTCATGTGCAAATTCAAAAATGAATTTGAAAATAATTTGAATACGAATTGTAAGCATGTTGCAATAAATACAGTAAGCTATAAAAGTGAAAAAAGATGATAAGAATAGAAAAGAACAGATTTAGATTCAGTTTCAAATTTTTCAAATTAATTAAAAAAAAATTTTTTTATTAATTTTCTAATTTTTTAAATTCATTTTCACATTTTTTAAAATTCATTTCAAATTTTCAAAAGTTCTTTATTTCGTTACGTTATTTCATTTTGTTATACTTTATTTCAGATTCGTTGAAATTCCTTACTGTTGTGATTTGGACATTCGGATATGTCTGAATCCAGCAAAACAATTTTGTCTGAATTTCGATTCGGTACGAAATGACTTAGTCTATTGGGAATGTAGTAACAGGAATAGCTTAGAAAGGGAGAGTCGTAACTCCGCGGCAGTGGATGGGATTGAATCCATGGGATGGTGGGCAGCATTATGAGTCCTACTCAAGATGGCAGGAACACTTTTCAAGGAGGAACGTCACTTGGCAATTGCAAATTTAGAGTGCACTGCCCACCCCTTAAAATTTTGGGCCACTTTTAAAGCCCAACATTTTGGTTGAAGTTTGGAAGGGTTGTAGTAGTTTTTTTTTTAATTGCCATCTGTGTCCTTGTTTCTTCTCACTTCTGACTGATGAGCTTCAAGAAAGGTATGGAAAATGTCCACACTTCCTTACCGTGTGACACGTTGGACAGGACAGGAAGGTGGGGGGGGAAATTTCCACCATTCCTTTCTATGTGACGTGTCGGACAGAACTGGATTTTTTTAACTTAAATGGTGTTGCCGAGATCCTGGGAATTTATTTGGTGACTTAGAAGAAGACATGTACGGTATGCTAGTCAGATGTTTTGTAAGAAAATGCTAAACAGTGAAATGCTGGTATATTAAGAGAATTAACTGATTAAATTTTTCCTCCAGTGAGAATAGGAATAGATCCTCTAATTGATATTAGATGTATAGATAAGACTGGTTATGTACTATGGCTTTTCTAGTAGGGAGCTGAAATAGTGAATTCGGGTGTCATGAGTTCCATGGATGGTGACCCCTGGATGATGCCCAAACAAAGATGGCTGTCTGAGGACAAAAGCAGATAAAGGAAAATGTTGGGGAGGTGCTGTGATCTCCGTGAGAGGTTACGAACACCTGGAAGAGATTACACATTGAAGGTCTCCAAACAGAATCAGAACGTTTAGAATCAGACGGGGCAGGTTTGCCGACAGATAAAAGCAGCGCCGAGGTCCGCTCCACGTACTTTGCTGCCGCTGAATGCAAATGAATGAAAAAAATTATATAACACACGCCATTAGCTCTGAGAAAAATTGGGGATAAAAGAAAAAAAAAAAAAAACGATTTAACCTTCAAGCCCTTGACCAGAGCTGAAAGCAGAGCAAATGACACCCGAAATACAGCATTAAACCAAGCCGTGAAAGAAAGATCACGCAATACACGGCGCCCTGTGGATACGGCGGGGAAACATCACTGGGGCTGAAAGGAAAGTCTCAAAAGGAAGGGGCCTTAATGAATAGCTGCTATGCAAGATAAATGCTTAGAGAAACTGTTACAGATCAGTGTTTTGGCACATGCAGGGTAATGCAATGCATAAAGTTTATAAATTATAGGATATATACGCAGAGCCTGGACGGTGGGTGGGTGGACGCTGGGCAATATTTTGAAACAGGTGCAGAATAGGACGACACAACCAGACAAATCTAATATGGGCTGGCTGCTTCTTTTTTTTGTAAATCCCAGTCTGCTCATCAGATGTCATTCTAACGAGGCTCAGGAGGACCTCTGTCTGGATCCAAGATGGTCGTCAGCTTGAGGCCTTTAACACTTCCATATTGTTGTATCACGATTTAAGGTACACTGCCCTGAGCATTGGCAACCAACTAAGGGGAGGCCACCCTCCAAACGACAATCCAAGGCGAGTCAACACGGGGCGAGGTCAGGGCTCTTTGTTAGAGACACTATTTGGGTTCCTCCACCAAACTGGTCAAACTCATGTCTTTATGCAGCTGGCTTTATACATAGGGGAACAGTTGGAACAGAAAAGGGCCTTCCCAAACTATTTAAACACCAGATTGGAAGTGCCAGGGTTTTTTCTTTTCTCAGAGAATAGGTTCAGGAACTCAAGCATGACCCCCCCACACCCCCCCTCCCTCACACTGTAGATGGCTTCGCCTTGCAGGGAGATTATCCAGCGGGGCACCTGCATTTCCCTTGTCCCTGTCCTGCACTCAATGGGATCTGCTTGAGGCCTTCAACCCTTATATATTGCTGTACCGCGATTTAGGGTACACTGCCCTGAGCTTTGGCAACCAAATTAAGGGGAAGCCACCCTCGAAATGCAAAGATATTTTGGACAACTGTGGGCTTCCCAGGGCTTTTCTTCAACTGGAACCTGGTGGAACCAGTTTCGCCACCTCTGGCTCAGGCCCTCTGCTTCCTGCTCGTCACTATCACTTGAAAACTAGAAGTCTCTCCCAACGGCTCCCACAGATCTGATCTCCTGAGCAGATCCCACTGGGTGCAGGATGGGGACAAGGGAAATGCAGGTGGCCAGGGGTGCAGTGCAGTCATGGGTGGAAGAGGGCGCATGGCATGCTGCACCCTCTGAGATCTCAATTTTTGTCCCTGGTGCCTGGATGCTGATGCTCCCGCTGGATCATCTCCATGCAAGGTGGAGCCGCCTACAGCATGAGAAAGGGGTTTTGGGGGGATCATGGTTGAGTTCCTGCACCTATTCTGAGAAAAAAAAAGCCCTGGCACTTCCAATCTGGTGTTAAAACAGTTTGGGGAAGGCCCCTTTCTGTTCCAACTGTGCCGCTGTGTACAAAGCCAGCTACATAAAGACATGGTTTGACCAGTTTGGTTGAAGAACCCAAGTGGTGTCTTACAAAGATCCTACTCAACACCTTTGGGATAAATTGGAACGCCAATTGTGAGACCTTCTCACCCAACATTAGTAGCTGATTGCACAAATGTTCTTTTGGATGACTGCAGATGAATTCTCACAGACACACTCTTGTGGAAAGTCTTACCAGAAGAGTGAAGGCTACTATAGCTGCAATGGAAAAGCCAACTACATATTAATGCCTATAGTTTTGGAACAAAATACCCTGTTTCCTCGAAAATAAGACCTAGCGTGATTGTCAGTGATGGCTGCAATATAAGCCCTACCCCCCAAATAAGCCCTACCCTGTTTCCCCAAAAATAAGCCCTACCCTGAAAATAAGACCTACAAGGGTCTTTAACTAGGGCTTATTTGGGGGGTAGGGCTTATATTGCAGCCATCACCAACAATCACTCTAGGTCTTATTTTCGGGGAAACAGGGTATCCATCAAGCTCATATATGTATTGGTCAGGTATTTACTAACTTTTGGCCACATAGTGTATAATGAGCCAATATGGCAATTAAAAAAAAAAAAAACACAACCAGATCATGTTATAAGGTGAAACCTTAGCTATAATCCTTATTTGACAATTTTCCAAATTTTACCTTGAAATTGAATACAAATGCACATTTATGTATTTTCATAAGGACAGCAGAAAAAAAAATTCTCTATAAAATGTTATCTATTGATATCGGGAAATAAGGAACTTTGAATATGATTGGTCGCCAAGACAGCAGTTCCATTTTTACAAGAACTTTTTTTCCCCCCAAGTATTCCGTTAATCAATCCCAGATTACTATTTCTGAGAAATGTGTTATTCTGCAATGATTTATCTTTGTCTGGAAAATCATTAATGAATTGAAATATTTCCTGCATTTGCGAGTTACTAGCAGTCTGTGTCATTGCTACAAGCAAACACACTAGATAATTTAGTGTCAGTTGGGTGCAAAAACTGATGTATTGCATAATGAATTTTGCAAGTTGCAGCTGAGTTCTGGAAAGATACCCCCACTTTTACATTACGCGGGTAGCACCGACACCTTGATTCAATCATTATGGAAGAGAAATTTCAATCACAATTCACAACTTCGACCATGTAAATCAGACGACTAACCCCCGTGCAGACTTCCTAGCACCAAGGGTGGGATTATGGAATTAAAACAGGGTGGTTCCACAACTTTCACATCTACCATCTTGTACTTGGACAACCCAACATCTGCCTTCCCATTGTGATTGGATCAGGGTATCCCTGCTACCTGTGTGGATTTAGATCCCGGCGTGTGTCCTGATACTCCTTGGAACCAACGCAGTGGCTTCGATAAATTTGCCAGTTGAAAAACCTGAGTTTCAGGAAGATGCCCCATGCTTTTATATCCACAGAGGTATCACCGACACCTTGATTCAATCAGTATGGAAAGGAAAATTGTACAAGATGGGGTTCTGACAATAACTCACATCTTCAACCATATAAAGCAAACGATTAACACCTGTGCAGACTTCCTGGCACCAAGGGTGGGATTAGGGAACTAGAAAAGGGTTCCACAACTTTCACACCTACCATTGTGTTCTTTGACAACCAACATCTCTCTTCTTATGGTGATTGGGTCAAGGTATCTGTGCTACCGGTGGATTTATATGCTGGGGTAGGTCCTGGTACTCGTTGGAACTAAAGCAGTGGCTTGGTTAAGCTACGCATAGTGAAATTTGCCAGTTGCAAAAATGTGAGTTTCAGTAAGATGCTCCCACTTTAGTATCCAAATAAGTGGCACCTTTATCCGATCATTATGGAAAGGAAAATGGTATTGTCCAAGACGAGGTCCTGACAACTCACATCTTCGACCATGTAAATCAAATGATTAACACCTGTGCAGAATTCCTGGCACCAAAGGTCAAGGTGGGATTTTAATCACAATTCTCACTTACGACCATTTAAATCTGACTTCATGGCACCAAGGGTGGGATCATTGAACTAGAACAGGGCGGTTCCACAACTTTCACATCTACCCTCTTGTCTTTTGGACAACCCAACATCTGTCTTCCCATTGTGATTGGACCAGGGTTTCTCTGCTACCTGTGTGGATTTATATCCCGAGGTGTGTCCTGATACTCCTTGGGAACTGAAGCAGTGGCTTTGATAAATCTGCCAGTTGAAAAACTTGAATTTCAGGAAGATGCCTCCTGCTTTTATACACCTTGATCCTTCCAATCATTATGGAAAGGAAAATGTTATTGTCCACAATGGGTTTCTGACAACAACTCACCCGTAAATGTAAACCAAACTATTAACACCTGTGCAGACTGGAACTAAAACAGGGTGGTTCCACAACTTTCACACCTACCATCATGTTCTTGGACAACCAATATCTCCCTTCTTATGGTGATTGGGTCAAGTGGGATTGGGTATGTGTACTACCTGTGGATGTATATGCTGGAGTAAGTCCTGGTACTCGTTGGAACTAAAGCAGTGGCTTGGTTAAGCTACACATAGTAAAATTTGCCAGTTGCAAAAGATTGAGTTTCAGGAAGATGCCCTCGCTTTGTATCCACATCAGTAGCACCAACACCTTGATCCAATCATTATGGAAAGGAAAATGTTATTGTCCAAGATGGGGTTCTGACAACAACTCACACCTTCAACCATGTAAATCAAATGATTAATACCTGTGCAGACTTCCTGGCACCAAGGGTGGGATTATGGAACTAGAACAGTGTGGTTCCACAACTTTCACACCTACCATTGTGTTCTTGGACAACCAACATCTCCCTTTCTATGGTGATTGGGTGGAGGTATCGGTGCTACTTTCACACCTACCATCATGTTCTTGGACAATCAACACCTGCCTTCCTATGTTGATTGGGTGGAGGTATCTGTGCTACCTTTGGAATTATATGCTGGGGCATGTCCTGGTACTTGCTGGAACTAAAGAAGTGGCTTAGAGAAGCCACGGAACATCTTCAACATAACAAAACAAGTCCAGTTGAATGCGACTAACTACTACAGGATAATTTTACCTAGATGGAGTCTTTGAATAATGTTATATTTTATTACATTACATTTGGACCACTAGACTCCCAAATTAACATTCATCTATGCACTTGTACAAGAAGCAGGAGCGGCAGTAAGTTACATCCATCTACATTGCCGTCTCAACCCCTCCTTGCTTCATTATCATGCAATTAATCTTTCAGACCTCTCTGCTTCACCTTATCAACTGAATAAAATCACAATTTTTTCCTAACCCTGAAAGCTGTGCAATTACTGTTTGCATCTGTCTCCCAGGCCGCTGCCGATAAAAAAACCCAGGCGCCGACCTCCAACCGACGCATTTCATACAACAATGTCTGATGCTCTCAAAGGTCAACGTAACCTAACAATGCAAACTCTTTTACATTCTACACAGAAAAGAAATAATTAACCTTGTAAAGATGCATCTCAATAGAATCATCAAGAGGCAGGCCTGTGAGGGTTTGACAACTTTCGGCCTATCAAATGGCGAGAAACTTGCTGAACCTTTGATACGACATGGCTGCCGAGATAAGTCACATCAATGCCCTGAACAAGGAAAAAAGTGAATGTTTTGTAACTGAACAAAGCTCTAAATTAGTTGACTTATTTTTTTTGGGGGGGGGGAGGGGGTGAGGGGGGTTACAGTTTAGGTTGAGTCTGCTCAGTATCACTACCATAAAACAACCTTGATCTCATTTTCGGAGCACACGTGGTTTTAGACACTGGTTCCAGGCCCTATTTGCTAAACTGCTTACTGTTCCTGAAGTGTAAATAGGCATTTTGATTTATGATGTGGTTGCAAAGAAACTTGTAATTTATTTGTGAATTGCTGAAATAAAGGAACTCTGGACTTTTACCTACAACAAGCGCTTTGTTATTGTGTGTCGAAACAATGGCTGTTTATGTTTTCAAACCTTCCATATTGGACCCCTCTACAGCTCTCCTAGGTTCCCAAAGCCGATCTCTGGGCAAAATGCTAAATTCACATGAAAATAAATATGGGAGCTCTGTTACCTGTCAAGTGATGTGTATTTCTGTACATCTAGTCCTGAAATGTAAACAGCTCTGCCGCACAGCCATGTCTGGTAGGGCATGGCTGTGCGGCAGAGTAGTAAGTAGATACTACTTAGGGGACTTATAAGCTCATCTCTCTATCACTATGCTCTCTCCTCCTCTCAGCATGTTCTTGTTAGCACATGAGCTGTGCAGCACAACTGATTGATGCCCTGTGCTGCCTCTCCCCCAATCTAAACTGCTGTACGATGAAAATGCAAAAGTCTGATACCAAATAAAAGTCAACTTTATTCACCAATTGCATTTAGAAAATACATATAATTATGTATCAATGAATACAGGTTATCATTTATTTGTGTCTTTTATATCCACCTGGAGTTCAGCATCAGTGCCAGTTTACACAATAATAACCCCCAGCATCAGTACCAGCTTAGGCAACAAGAACCCCCAGCATCAGTTCCAGTTTACGCAATAATAACCTCCTATTATCAGTGCCAGTTTATTCAATAATAACCCCCAACATCAGTGCCAGCTTACCCAACAAGAACCCCCAGGATCAGTGCCAGCTTACCCAACAATATCCCCAAGTAGCAGTGCCAGTTTATGCAATAACAACCCCCAGCATCAGTGCCAGTTTATGCAATAATAACCCCCAGCATCAGTGCCAGTTTATGCAATAATAACCCCCAGCATCAGTGCCAGTTTATGCAATAACAACCCCCAGCATCAGTGCCAGTTTATGCAATAATAACCTCCAGCATCAGTGCCAGTTTATGCAATAATAACCTCCAGGATCAGTGCAAACTTACACAACAAGAACCCCCAGCATCAGTGCCAGTTTATACAATAATAACCCCCAGCATCAGTGACAGTTTACGCAATGATAACCCCCAAAATTAGTGCCAGCTTATGCAACAAGAACCCCCAGCATCAGTGCTAGTTAATGCAACAATAACCCTCAGCATCAGTGTCAGTTTATGCAATAACAACCCCCAACATCCGTGCCAGCTTACCCAACAAGAACCCCTAGGATCAGTGCCAGCTTACGCAACAATAACCCCCAGTAGCAGTGCCAGTTTATACAATAATAACCCCCAGCATCAGTGCCAGTTTACACAAGAATACCCCCAGCACCAGTACCAGTTTACGCAATAATAACCTCCAGCATCAGTGCAAACTTACACAACAAGAACCCCCAGCATCAGCGCCAGCTTAAACAACAAGAACCCTCAGCATCAGTAGCAGCTTATGCAAAAATACACAATAATACCCCCAGCATCAGTGACAATTTACGCAATGATAACCCCCCAAATTAGTGCCAGCTTACGCAACAAGAACCCCCAGCATCAGTGCCAGTTAATGCAAGAATAACCCTCAGCATAAGTGCCAGTTTACGCAACACTAACCCACATCATCAGTGCCAGTTTATTAAATAAGAACACCCAGCATCAGTGCCAGTTTACGTAAAAAAAATCCCCAACATCAGTGCCAGTTTATGCAAAAATAACCCCCAGTATCCTTGCCAGTTTACACAATATTAACCACCAGCATTAGTGGCAGTTTATGCAATAATAACCCCCAGCATCAGTGCCAGTTTACACAATAACAACCCCCATCAGTGCCAGTTTACACAATAACAACCCCCATCAGTGCCAGTTTACACAATAATAATCCCCAGCATCAGTGCCAGTTTATGCAATAATAGCCCCCAATATCCTTGCCAGTTTATGCAATACTATCCCCCAGTATCAGTGCCAGTTTATGCGATTATAACCCCCACCATCAGTGCCAGTGTGCACAATAATAACCCCCAGCATCAGTGCAAGTTTCTGCAATACATTTTTTTAACTGTTTTTTTTTTTTTTTTTTTACCCTGTAGTGCTATAGATCTTCTCCAATCTCTTAGTAGGCTCTTTTAGTCTACAGACACGCACTCCAGCATTGGCTGCATGTCATTTGTTATGGCTATCTTTCTGATGGTGTCCATGGCAGAACATGACTGTGCTATAAGCATTGGCATGACCACTTTTGGACTCTACTGAAAGCAGATGTGACAGGTGACAATGAAGACGAACAAACGGGAGACAGGGACAGAGCAGTGTCAGCCCTATAAAGAAAGATGTGGAGAATCATTAGGAATTATTTTAATGAAAGCTGCAGATTTCCAAAATAAAGTAACTTTTGAAATTACATTAATAGTTTAAAGAATATATGAGATTATTGTGATTGTATTTTCATGTGCCCTAAAGGGGCATGTGGTGTTTGTTTTTTCTTTATTTGTGAATTATTTCTAGGATTAAACATTTTTTACATTTCTTTTGCATTTTATTTTAGTCAAGTAAATATGAACTGCTGCATGAATATGAAATATTTATGTTTTCAGGATTTCAGATAATTGGTTTACTGTGGTGCAATGAAGCCTGAATACAGAATCCCAGGTTACTGTAGATACAGCTGAATGATGCATAAGAAGGTACCTATACAGATATTGCCATCTAGATCAAGGTTTCTCAACCAGGGCTCCATGGACCCCTAGGGTTCCTCCAGAGCTTGCTAGGGGTTCCTTGAGCAATGAGCAATTATTGCCTCTCAGATAAGTTTCCACTGACACCATTGATCTTTTTAGCTATCTACAGTGGGGAAAATAATACAACAAAGGAGTGGCTCAGGGAGAAGATTAAGGTCACCGAGTGGCCTAGCCAGTCTCCAGACCTTAATCCTATAGAAAATGTATGGAGGGAGCTTAAACTTCAAATTGACAGCCAAGAAACTTTAAGGATTTAGAGAAGATCTGTAAAGAAGAGTGGACCAAAATCCCTCCTGAGATGTCTGCAAACCTGGTCACCAACTACAAGAAACGTCTGACCTCTGTGCTTGCCAACAAGGTTTTCTCCTCTAAGGGATCAAATACTCTCTATCATTTAAAATACACCTATAAAAAAAATTATAGACCCTTCATTTCTTTGTATGTGGGCAAACTTACAAAATCTACAGGGGATCAAATAATTATTTTCCCCACTGTAAAGGAAGGTAGTTATTCCTAAAGACCACAAGCGTAAAGCCGGGTACACAATGTCAGGAGACAAAGGCCGGGTCAAAAAAAAACCCCAAAAAGACGTCCAACATTCGGCCCATGTGTATGTCGGTCTGCCCGACAGAAGCCAGTTTGGCTGGCTTCTGTCGGACAAGCATGCAGGAAAACCGACATCCGACTGACTCCCAATCAGTGCTCTCAGCCATTGGCAGAGAACGCTGGTCGGAGTGTTCTGGCAGGGGGTCGACCTCCTGTCAGAACACAACAGCTTAGAGGGGGAGATCGCTGAACTAAACCTTGCATGGTTAGTACAGGGTTTCGACCTGAGCTGACAGATTTTTTTTTTTATTCAACCCGTGGGGTTGAAGGAAAAAAAACAAATAGTGTGTACCCAGCATAAGAAGCATTCTTCCCACTGACCATCACACTAATGTATCATGCGTTGTAGATATAGAAACTTTTAGAAGGGGTTCCCTGAGACCAGAAAGTTATTTCAAGGGTTCCTCTGTGTTTGAAAGGTTGACAAAGGCTGATTTAGATCTTCAGTCTTCTGGATCCGTCAACGAGAGCAGAGCTAGCACTGGGCTTTCCTATTTATTTATTTTAAATAAGGATTTTTTTAAATGTTTAAAATAATAATGTAAAAAAAAATTAAATTATAAAATAAGAACTTGAAATACTCTGAAAATAACTATGAGAAAAGTTCAAATAAAATTACCCAAACCTCATTATGGATTTCATTTAATATCAGATTAAATGAAGCACACACCCTCTACTTCTACTATATTGTGATATTGGTACTGTAACTCAACAATCACCTACATTTCAATGCTGAGTTGTGTATGTATGTGTAGTATATGCTTTGGGTGGAAGTCATGGAGGCCACACCTTCATTGTGGGTGTCAAACAAAGCTGCAACCTTACTATTTGAACATCAACTAACCCATTCACATAACTATAGGGCCTTTAAGTCAAGTATTTCCAGTGAAGAGCATCATTAATGCTACAGCATAGAAAGTCCTTTTGGACTATTGTGCAATTTCAACCTTATGGTGACAGTTTGGTGAAGGCCCTTCTCTGTTCCACCATGACTGTACTTTTGCATACAAAGCCAGCTCCATAAAGACATGCTTTGATGAGTTTGGTGTTGAGGAACTCGAGTGGCCTTCACAGAGCCCTGACCTCAACCCTACTGAACACCTTTGGAATGAATTGGAATGAGCCAGGTCTTCTCAACCAACATCTCCATAAAGACATAGTTTGATGATTTTGCTGTGGGGAAGCTCGAGTAGCCTTCACAGAGCCCTGACCTAAACCCCACTGAACACCTTTAGGATGAATTTGAATGAGCCAGGTCTTCTCAACCAACATCTCTATATAGACATGGTTTGATGATGTTGGTGTGGAGGAACTCAAGTGTCCTGCATAGAGCCCTGACCTCAACCCCACTGAAAACCTTTGGGATGAATTGAAATGAGCCAGGTCTACTCAACCATCATCTCCATAAAGACATGATTTGATCAGTTTGGTGTGGAGGAACTCAAGGGGCCTTCACAGAGCCCTGACACCAACCCTACTGAACCCTTTTGGGATGAATTATAATGAGCCAGGTCTTCTCAACCAACCTCTCCATAAAGACATGGTTTGATTAGTTTGGTGTAGAGGAACTCAAGTGTACTGCACAGAGCCCTGACCTCAACCCTACTGAACACCTTTGAGATGAATTGGAATGCCAGTTACGAGCCAGGTCTTCTCATACAATGTCAATACCTGACCTCACAAATGGTCTTTTAGTTGAATAAGCCCAAATTCCCACAGAAACACTCCAATATCTTATGGAAAGCCTCCCCAAAAAGAGTAGGGGCTGTTATAGCCACAAAGGGAGGGAAACTCCATATTAATGGCCATGATCTTGGAATGAGATGTCTAAGAAGCTCATGTAGTTGTGAAGACCAGGTTTCCTCAAATGTTTGGCTATATGGTGTACCAGGGCAGAACTCATTGAAGTATATGCTTGTTATGTAAAAAAAAAAGGTGAAAAACGAATAATATCATTTGAATTTTGAGTTACTGTGTAGCTATTAAGAAAAACAAAAGTAATTATTGTCTAACACAAGACTTAATTTATCTAGCCAGCATATTTCGCACTGAGACTAATCTTTCTTTAATTAAAATAAAGAAAAATAACCCTCTTTAAAACAGATAAACAAAATTAATTAGAGGGAGGCAGTATGGCTTTTCTTGGATATAATAGAAACATTAAAGGCATGCTTCAGTCAGACATCAAAATGCTGCATTCATAGAGATGTCGGAAAATGGCTTACTTGCTAAACTCCGCCAAGTTTCATTTAGGCATCCATCTTCATACTGCTCGGCTAGCTAAATCAACATGGTTGCCAGTTTTCTAATCTTCTTAATCGCCCTGAAAATGATCCAGTGAAGTGCAGGGCCTGAATCATGCTTCTGCCAAGCTTTAAAGCCCAACTCTAGAACATACAAAAAAAGGTCCCTTTCTTGCCACTGCCCCTCCACCCCAAACCTAGCTGATCTGTGTTTTTTTTTGGACATTCAATGTCTCCACTGTTAATATAGTCAATTATATCATGTGAGGGTCTGCCATCAATACTGAAGCCCACAGACTGAGCTGTGCCCACGATCTCCCTTATAATAGGGAATGCTGCCCAATATCCAGTGAATGCAAGTTGGAAGGTGAATTTGTAATCCTTTATTGAAAGTAGCAACAATTGATCAAGCCAACGTGATCCTTCCCCATTCATTATTAGCATGCAGCAACAGCCCTGAGGAAGGGGGAGTCTTTGTTCCCCCAAAACGCATTGGCTTGATCACCTGTTGCTACTTTTAATAAATGATTACAAATTCACCTTTCAGCTTGCATTCACTGGATTTCAGGCGCTCCTTCTACCTACCTTTACATGTACATGTGGAAACAACCTCAAAGCCATACCCAGAGGTAGCAGCCCAAGCCCCCAAAAATGGCTCGCCGCCATCTTCTTTTTAAGTTGAGGTGTAATCATTGGAAGAAAACTCTTCTAGCCCACCCCCATCATCACCTACCCATTGACCTGCAACTGATTGAGTTGGTCCAGCTCAATCTCCAACCCTAAAGAGCTATCATCTGCCAATGCTGACAACTTCTTCAAACGTGATGCTTCCGCTGTGTTTAATGGTCTTCTGCTTCTTCCTCTCACGTAGAGGCTCCTTCGGGGCCTAATCAGAGCAGAGGCAGATGGCACAACCTCAATCTGGGCCCGTCTGTTTGGAATGGTCAGTTTGACAGTGATCCCCAAGCCCTTCCAGTCACCGGTTACCTTGGCAATGTCATCACCAACTTTTGTGGGAGACAAACCCAGAGGTCCAGTTTTGGGGATCACCAGTGCATCTTAGGTGAAACAATTTGACTTTTGTTGGGGTCAAACTAAAGAGACATGTCTGTGCCAGACTAAGGGGGCCCCGCTTCTCTCGGACCAGTTCCAGTGTCGAATAAACCCAGATTCGGGACGACCAAAGAGCAGTTGCACTACCACCAGCGGGATCAGAAATAGGGCTATAATTTCTTTTTTTTGCTTCTAAAACACACAATTTACCACCTGAAACCACTGTCCTTCCACCCTCCATGGCTCTTCTTCCACCAGTGGACACCAGTGCTTGTTCTCTGCTGCTCTGCCAACTGGTGTCGTTACTGTCCCCTTCTCATTAGTTCTGCAGGGCACGTCTATGCAACATAGACCTACAGATTCTTCCTTCCTGTGCTGATCAAAGAAGGAGATCTTGAGACCAGGGGACAACGTCAACCGGACATCAAAAATTCTTGGATCAAGGTTAGTAAAAAAAAATTAAAAGGAAAGGGTTAAAGGTTGAAATTGGATCTGCCAGAGAGGAAGGCTTTAATTCAAACATAATTATAACAATGTTATCAGATAACTATTTTAAGTCACGTTGTGCTTACTTTTTGCCATTATTATGTATAATGGAAAAAAATGTGTAGTTATCCAAACCTTCAACATTATTTAATGTGCAGTTTATCAGTACACAGTAATTAATGTGCTAATTCCTAAAGCTGAAATGTAGAGCACACACATAATACCTCTCATTGTCCCCCGCAACCGACCCCCCTCCCCTTTTCCCGTTTAAGGGTTTCAATCAAATTATCTTGTTTTCAAGAAGTGCCTCTTTAGAGACCCAGTGATACAACCACTGGGCTTTCCTGCTGTTCTTTGCTTCAAGAATGGTGGGAGGATCTGGCAGACACCATTAAATGTCACAGTGCTGTATCTCAGATCTTTTTTTCAAGAGCCCAAGCATCATATAAAAGAAAAAAAAAAAAAAAAAAAACATCCCTGGCATCACTTTAGACATGAATGTTCCTCCCTTCCGAGTGCTGCAGGTTTCAGCTGTGCAATCTGCTGACCAGTTGTTTAATTGATAGTCAAGCAACTGATCAGTAGATTGCACAGCTAAGATCTGAATCACCCAGGGAGCATGCACGTCTAAAGGAATGTCAACATTGTGTTCTTTCATATAATGCTCTCAAACTAAATGATTGATGGCAGAGAAACCCAAATACTGTGAAAGGCATGCAACGACAGTATAGAGAAGATTGACGATGAAGGAGAGTAGATTGATGATGAGTAAAGTCATTCAAACTTCAAGTAGTTTTATTGTATCGACTGTCTACTGGACTACAGAAGTTCTTCCTGAGGACTTTCAAGGTGTTCCTGGGAAAGCTTTAATGATGAAAAGTTTTGACGTGATGGAATTCAGTTTAACCAAAAAAGTGGTCTACATTAAAGCAGAAAGAAAGCCTAGACATTAGGAGGTCAACTTTGATCTTTTTTTTTTCTCCACATACGCTGAATAAGAAATCGCCAACGCTGTCAAGCTTACAGTAGGTCACATTAAAAAAAAAAAGCATCAGTGTGTCCCTTGTGCTGCTGTCTCCGGGTTTAGGTGAAATCTTCCACCTCTGATGCCCCCCGCCAATGGAAGCTTATGGCAGTGGAGCCTAATAGAAGTAAGGGGGCAGGACAGACCCTCATGAAGAGAGCTTGACTTTGTCTGTCCTTTCAGCCCAGCTCAACTATTCATAGAAGCCCTGCTGAGCTGGACCTTGGTTAGCTCTCTGCAGGCTTCAGCTAACTTGCCCAGAAGAGCAGTGGTCCCTCAGGCTGGGATCTCCTCCTCCAGGACAAGAACCCTGCTGCTCCAAGCCTCAGACTATTTATCTCCTTCTCAGCCACCTACTGGGCATTCTCCCCAGAGATTGGCTGAGACCTCATAACTATTCAGTCCCAGGGTCTGCCTCTTCCAGCCCACTACATTCTAGAACCTACTGTCACTGTCAGCTCTCTGCTCTGCCCCCCCCCCCCATGCTCACTGAAGTGCTGGGCTGTGGAGGGGGCAGGAGCGGCCAGCTCAGGCTCTCAGCAGCTTGCACTGTGATCTCCAGGAGAAGTGCAGCCAAACGAGATTTCCCCGTACTTCTCCTGTAAATAGTCTAATAGTCCTTTACTTTACAAAATGACGCATCCAATCTGAAATAAATATAGTGCCTTGAAAAAGTATTCACACCCCTTGAGATTTTCCAAATTTTGACAGTTTACAACCAAAAAACATAAATGTATTTTATTGAGATTTTATGTGATAGACCAACACAAAGTGGCACATAATTGTGAAGTGGAAGGAAAATGATAAATGATACAAATAAATATGTGAAAAGTGTGTGGGGGGGGTACATTTGTATGGTGCCCCCCGGAGTCAATACTTTGTAGATCACCCTTTCTTTACAAGTCTTTTTGGGGATGTCTCTACCAGCTTTGCACATCTAGAGAGGGACATTTCTGCCCATTCTTCTTTGTAAAATATCTCAAGCTCTGTCAGATTGGATGGAGAGCGTCTGTGAACAGCAATTTTCAAGTCTTGCCACAGATTCTCAATGTGATTTAGGTCTGGACTGTGACTGGGCCATTCTAACACATGAATATGCTTTGATCTAAACCATTCCATTGTAGCTCTGGCTGTATGTTTAGGGTCGTTGTCCTGCTGGAAAGTGAACCTCGGCCCCAGTTTCAAGTCTTTTGCAGACTCTAACAGGTTTTCTTCTAAGATTGTGCTGTATTTGGCTCCATTCATCTTCCCATCAACTCTGACCAGCTTCCCTGTCCCTGCTGAAGAAAAGCATCCCCACCACATGATGCTGCCACCACCATGTTTCACGGTGGGGATGGTGTGTTCAGGGTGATGTGCAGTGTTAGTTTTCCCCCCACACATAGCGTTTTGCTTTTAGGTCAAAAAGTTCAGTTTTGGTCTCATCTGACCAGATCACCTTCTTCCACATGTTTGCTGTGTCCTCCACATGGCTTCTCACAAACTACAAACAGGACTTCTTATGACTTTCTTTCACCAATGTCTTTCTTCTTGTCACTCTTCCATAAAGGGCAGATTTGTGGAGAACACGACTAATAGTTGTCCTGTGGACAGATTCTCCCACCTGAGCTGTGGATCTCTGCAGCTCCTCCAGAGTTACCATGGACCTCTTGGCTCTTCTCTGATGAATGTTCTCCTTGCCCGGCCGGTCAGTTTAGGTGGACGGCCATGTCTTGGTAGGTTTGCAGTTGTCCCATACTCTTTCCATTTTCCGATGATGGATTGAACAGAGCTCCATAAGATGTTCAAAGCTTGGGAGACTTTTTTATAACCTAACCCTGCTTTATACTTCTCCACAACTTTATCCCTGACCTGTCTGGTGTGTTCCTTGGCCTTCATGATGCTGTTTGTTCACTAAGGTTCTCTAACAAACCTCTGAGGGCTTCACAGAACAGTTGTATTTATACTGAAATTAAATGACACACAGGTGGACTCTATTTACTAATTAGGTGACTTCTGAAGGCAATTGGTTCCACTAGATTTTAGTTAGGGGGATCAGAGTAAAGGGGGCTGAATACAAATGTCCCCCCCACACTTTTCACATATTTATTTTTAAACAATGTTGAAAAACATTTATCATTTTCCTTCCACTTCACAATTATGTGCCACTTTGTGAATACTTTTTCAAGGCACTGTAAGGTGCAGAGAGGCTCAGGTACAAATATGGAGCAATTGAGAGCAGAAGACAGGTTCACTTTGGACTCTATTTTTTAGTTCGGTTCCCCCGGGACAGTACAAATTACAGTCAGGTCCATAAATATTGGGACATGGACACAATTCTAATCTTTTTGGCTCTATACACCACCACAATGGATTTGAAATGAAAAGAACAAGATGTGCTTTAACTGCAGACTTTCAGCTTTAATTTGAGGGGTTTACATCCAAATCAGGTGAACGGTGTAGCAATTACAACAGTTTGTATATGTGCCTCCCACTTTTTAAGGGACCAAAAGTAATGGGACAATTGGCTGCTCAGCTGTTCCATGGCCGGGTGTGTGTTATTCCCTCATTATCCCATTTACAAGGAGCAGATAAAAGGTCCAGTGTTAATTTCAAGTGTGCTATTTGCATTTGGAATCTGTTGCTGTCAACTCTCAGTATGAGATCCAAAGAGCTGTCACTATCAGTGAAGCAAGCCATCATTAGGCTGAAAAAACAAAACAAACCCATCAGAGAGATAGCAAAAACATAAGTTGTGGCCAAATCAACTGTTTGGAACATCCTTAAAAAGAAAGAATGCACCGGTGAGCTCAGAAACGCCAAAAGACCTGGAAGACCATGGAAAACAACTGTGGTGGATGACCGAAGAATTCTTTCCCTGGTGAAGAAAACACCCTTCACAACAGTTTGCCAGATGAAGAACACCCTCCAGGAGGTAGGTGTATGTGTGTCAAAGTCAACAATCAAGAGAAGACTTCACCAGATTGAATACAGAGGGTTCACCACAAGATGTAAACCATTGGTGAGCCTCAAAAACAGGAAGGCCAGATTAGAGTTTGCCAAACAACATCTAAAAAGCCTTCACAGTTCTGGAACACCATCCTATGGACAGATGAGACCAAGATCAACTTGTACCAGAGTGATGAGAAGAGAAGAGTATGGAGAAGGAAAGGAACTGCTCATGATCCGAAGCATACCACCTCATCAGTGAAGCATGGTGGTGGTAGTGTCATGGCGTGGGCATGTATGGCTGCCAATGGAACTGGTTCTCTTGTATTTATTGATGTGACTGCTGACAAAAGCAGCAGGATGAATTCTGAAGTGTTTCGGACAATATTATCTGCTCATATTCAGAAAAATGCTTCAGAACTCATTGGACGGAGCTTCACAGTGCAGATGGACAATGACCTGAAGCATACTGCGAAAGCAACCAAAGGGTTTTTTAAGGGAAAGAAGTGGAATGTTATGCAATGCCCAAGTCAATCACCTGACCTGAATCCGATTGAGCATTCATTTCACTTGCTGGAGACAAAACTGAAGGGAAAATGCCCCAAGAACAAGCAGGAACTGAGGACAGTTGTAGTAGAGGCCTGGCAGAGTATCACCAGGGATGAAACCCAGCGTCTGGTGATGTCTATGTGTTCTAGACTTCAGGCTGTAATTGACTGCAAAGGATTGGTAACCAAGTATTAAAAAGTGAAAGTTTGATGAATGATTGTTAATCTGTCCCATTACTTTTGGTCCCTTAAAAAGTGGGAGGCACATCTACAAACTGTTGTAATTCCTACACCGTTCACCTGATTTGGATGTAAATACTCAAAAATTAAAGCTGAAAGTCTGCAGTTAAAGCACATCTTGTTCTTTTCATTTCAAATCCATTGCGGTGGTGTATAGAGCCAAAAAGATTAGAAATGTGTCCATGTCCCAATATTTATGGACCTGGCTATATTTGTAAAATGCCATACGTCTGCAAGATTCAAAGTCTGAGACATGCAAAAAAAAAAAAAAAAAAAAGGGAAGTCATTTTGCTATTGTTTATTGCAAACTCCAGCTATTTAACATGTTGCTGCTCTATTATAATGAGCTGCTTAGCAATTCAGCATTTTATGACCCTGACATAAACGAGATAAATTCTTTGCGCGTTTTCCTTTGGATGTGAAGATTGTTACAGGTTCGGCGTTCTCTGCTCCGAGCTCTGCTTTAATTGGTATGACTTTCACACATCATTCCAAGAAAAGAAAAAAAAAAATGGGGGGGGGTCAATTATCGTAAATCCTCCCGCTATCACACAGCCCGAGTCATATTTCCCTATTAATGTAGCTAAATTAAATTCGTTTAGTGACTTAATTACTGCTGTTGGAGGATTTTCATTATTCACCGACATAAATACCCCGAATTGGGTTTATTAGCCACAGATAAAGCCATTTCTCCAACTGGTCCAGTCATTAGTTCTTCATTATGGAACACGGATGCCTTGCAGATTTTACAGAGGTACATTCTTACGGTGGGAAAAAAAAAATATGGAGAAAGTAAAAGATTGCAATTTTTTTCCGGCCTAATTTATATGTAATGTCATTATTTTTTATCCCCTGCCGAGAATGTTTGCTTTATTGCTTAATGAATAAGAAGCCGGCCTTTGAATTCAGCTGTTTGATCGAGTCCTGAGTTTACATATCATTACATATAAAGTACATATTATATCCATACATAGATCCCTAGAGATAGAGAGGATGGAAGCTGTATTAACCCCTTCAATACTGGGCAATTTCCCCCCCTTCAATACCGGGCACCTTCACCCCCTTCAATACCGGGCACCTTCACCCCCTTCAATACCGGGCACTTTCCCCCCCTTCAATACCAGGCACCTTCACCCCCTTCAATACCGGGCACCTTCACCCCCTTCAATACCGGGCACTTCCCCCCCTTCAATACCGGCAATTTCACCCCCTTCAATACCGGGCAACTTCACCCCCTTCAATACCGGGCACCTTCACCCCCTTCAATACCGGGCACTTTCACCCCCTTCAATACTGGGCACCTTCACCCCCTTCAATACCGGGCACCTTCACCCCCTTCAAAACCCCTTCAATACCGGGCACATTCACCCCCTTCAATACCGGGCACCTTCACCCCCTTCAATACCGGGCACTTTCACCCCCTTCAATACCGGGCACCTTCACCCCCTTCAATAACGGGCACTTTCACCCCCTTCAATACTGGGCACCTTCACCCCCTTCAATTCCCGGGCACTTTTACCTCCTTCAATACCGGGCACCTTCACCCCCTTCAATACCTGGCACTTTCACCCCCTTCAATACCGGGCACCTTCACCCCCTTCAATACCGGGCATCTTCACCCCCTTCAATACTGGGCACCTTGACCCCCTTTAATACCGGGCACCTTCACCCCCCATTCAATACCAGGCACTTTCACCCCCTTCAATACCGGGCACTTTCACCCACTTCAATTCCCGGCACCTTCACCCCCTTCAATACCCGGCACCTTCACCCCCTTCAATACCCGGCACCTTCACCCCCTTCAATACCGGGCACCTTCACCCCCTTCAATACCTGGCACTTTCACCCCCTTCAATACCAGGCACCTTCACCCCCTTCAATACCGGGCACCTTCACCCCCTTCAATACCGGGCACTTCCCCCCCTTCAATACCGGCAATTTCACCCCCTTCAATACTGGGCACCTTCACCCCCTTCAATACCGGGCACCTTCACCCCCTTCAATACCGGCACTTTCACCCCCTTCAATACCAGGCACTTCCCCCCCTTCAATACCGGCACTTTCAACCCCATCAATACCGGGCACCTTCACCCCCTTTAATACCGGGCACCTTCACCCCTTCAATACCGGGCACCTTCACCCCCTTCAATACCGGGCACTTCCCCCCCCTTCAATACCGGCACTTTCAACCCCTTCAATACCGGGCACCTTCACCCCCTTCAATACCTGGCACTTTCACCCCCTTCAATACTGGGCACTTCCCCCCCTTCAATACCGGGCACCTTCACCCCCTTCAATACCGGGCACCTTCACCCCCTTCAATACCGGGCACCTTCACCCTCTTCAATACCGGGCACCTTCACCCCCTTCAATACCGGGCACTCCCCCCCCCCTTCAATACCGGCACTTTCAACCCCTTCAATACCCGGCACTTTCAACCCCTTCAATACCGGCACTTTCAACCCCTTCAATACCAGGCACCTTCACCCCCTTCAATACCGGCACTTTCACCCCCTTCAATACCAGGCACCTTCACCCCCTTTAATACCGGGCACCTTCACCCCCTTCAATACCGGGCACCTTCACCCCCTTCAATACCGGGCACTTTCCCCCCCTTCAATACCAGGCACCTTCACCCCCTTCAATACCGGGCACCTTCACCCCCTTCAATACCGGGCACTGCCCCCCCTTCAATATCGGCAATTTCACCACCTTCAATACCAGGCACCTTCACCCCCTTCAATACCGGGCACCTTCACCCCCTTCAATACCGGGCACTTTCACCCCCTTCAATACTGGGCACCTTCACCCCCTTCAATACCGGGCACCTTCACCCCCTTCAAAACCCCTTCAATACCGGGCACATTCACCCCCTTCAATACCGGGCACCTTCACCCCCTTCAATACCGGGCACTTTCACCCCCTTCAATACCGGGCACTTTCACCCCCTTCAATACTGGGCACCTTCACCCCCTTCAATTCCCGGGCACTTTCACCTCCTTCAATACCGGGCACCTTCACCCCCTTCAATACCTGGCACTTTCACCCCCTTCAATACCGGGCACCTTCACCCCCTTCAATACCGGGCATCTTCACCCCCTTCAATACTGGACACCTTGACCCCCTTTAATACCGGGCACCTTCACCCCCCATTCAATACCAGGCACTTTCACCCCCTTCAATACCGGGCACTTTCACCCACTTCAATTCCCGGCACCTTCACCCCCTTCAATACCCGGCACCTTCACCCCCTTCAATACCGGGCACCTTCACCCCCTTCAATACCTGGCACTTTCACCCCCTTCAATACCAGGCACCTTCACCCCCTTCAATACCGGGCACCTTCACCCCCTTCAATACCGGGCACTTCCCCCCCTTCAATACCGGCAATTTCACCCCCTTCAATACTGGGCACCTTCACCCCCTTCAATACCGGGCACCTTCACCCCGTTCAATACCGGCACTTTCACCCCCTTCAATACCGGGCACTTCCCCCCCCTTCAATACCGGCACTTTCAACCCCATCAATACCGGGCACCTTCACCCCCTTTAATACCGGGCACCTTCACCCCTTCAATACCGGGCACCTTCACCCCCTTCAATACCGGGCACTTCCCCCCCTTCAATACCGGCACTTTCAACCCCTTCAATACCGGGCACCTTCACCCCCTTCAATACCTGGCACTTTCATCCCCTTCAATACTGGGCACTTCCCCCCCTTCAATACCGGGCACCTTCACCCCCTTCAATACCGGGCACTTCCCCCCCCTTCAATACCGGCACTTTCAACCCCTTCAATACCGGGCACCTTCACCCCCTTCAATACCGGCACTTTCAACCCCTTCAATACCGGGCACCTTCACCCCCTTCAATACCTGGCACTTTCAATCCCTTCAATACCGGGCACCTTCACCCCCTTCAATACCGGGCACCTTCACCCCCTTCAATACCTGGCACTTTCACCCCCTTCAATACCAGGCACCTTCACCCCCTTTAATATCGGGCACCTTCACCCCCTTCAATACCGGGCACCTTCACCCCCTTCAATACCGGGCACTCCCCCCCCCTTCAATACCGGCACCTTCACCCCCTTCAATACCGGCACTTTCAACCCCTTCAATACCGGGCACCTTCACCCCCTTCAATACCGGGCACCTTCAACCCTTCAATATCGGGCACTTTCACCCCCTTCAATACCGGGCACCTTCACCCCCTTCAATACCGGGCACTCCCCCCCTTCAATACCGGCACTTTCAACCCCTTCAATACCGGGCACCTTCATCCCCTTCAATACCGGGCACTTTCACCCCCTTCAATACCGGGCACCTTCACCCCCTTTAATACCGGGCACCTTCAACCCTTCAATACCGGGCACTTTCACCCCCTTCAATACCGGGCACCTTCACCCCCTTCAATACCGGGCACTTCCCCCCCTTCAATACCGGCACTTTCAACCCCTTCAATACCGGGCACCTTCACCCCCTTCAAAACCCCTTCAATACCAGGCACCTTCACCCCCTTCAATACCGGGCACCTTCATCCCCTTTAATACCGGGCACCTTCACCCCCTTCAATACCGGGCACTTCCCCCCCATTCAATACCGGGCACTTTCACCCCTTCAATACCGGGCACCTTCACCCCCTTCAATACCGGGCACCTTCACCCCCTTCAATACCGGGCACCTTCACCCCCTTCAATACCGGGCACCTTCACCCCCTTCAATACCGGGCACCTTCACCCCCTTCAAAACCCCTTCAATACCGGGCACATTCACCCCCTTCAATACCGGGCACCTTCACCCCCTTCAATACCGGGCACTTTCACCCCCTTCAATACCGGGCACTTTCACCCCCTTCAATACTGGGCACCTTCACCCCCTTCAATTCCCGGGCACTTTCACCTCCTTCAATACCGGGCACCTTCACCCCCTTCAATACCTGGCACTTTCACCCCCTTCAATATCGGGCACCTTCACCCCCTTCAATACCGGGCATCTTCACCCCCTTCAATACTGGGCACCTTGACCCCCTTTAATACCGGGCACCTTCACCCCCCATTCAATACCGGGCACCTTCACCCCCTTCAATACCGGGCACCTTCACCCCCTTCAATACCGGGCACTTTCACCCCCTTCAATACCGGGCACCTTCACCCCCTTCAATACCGGGCACTTTCGCCCCCTTCAATACCGGGCACCTTCACCCCCTTCAATACCGGGCACTTTCACCCCCTTCAATACCGGGCACCTTCACCCCCTTCAATAACGGGCACTTTCACCCCCTTCAATACCGGGCACTTTCACCCCCTTCAATACCGGGCACTTTCACCCCCTTCAATACCGGGCACTTTCACCCCCTTCAATACCGGGCACCTTCACCCCCTTCAATACCGGGCACTTTCGCCCCTTCAATACTGGGCATTTTCACCCACTTCAATACCCGGCACCTTCACCCCCTTCAATACCGGGCACCTTCACCCCCTTCAATACCCAGCACCTTCACCCCCTTCAGTACCGGGCACCTTCACCCCCTTCAATACCGGGCACCTTCACCCCCTTCAATACCCGGCACCTTCACCCCCTTCAATACCGGGCACCTTTACCCCCTTCAATACCGGGCACTTTCACCCCCTTCCTGCCCAGGCCAATTTTCAGCTTTCAGCGCTGTCACACTTTGAATGAGAATTGTGCGGTCATATTACACTGTACACAAAATGAAATTTTTATCATTTTTTTTCACAAAATAGAGCTTTCTTTTGGTGGTCTTTAATCAAGTTTTTTTTTTTTTTTTTGCTAAATAAATAAAAAAATGATAAAAAATTTGGGGAAAAAATGTGTTTATTTTCGCTATATTATAAAATTTTTGCAAATTAATAATCTTTCTTTATAAATTTAGGCAAACATGTATTCTGCTACATTTCTTTGGTGAATATAATCCAAATCAGGGTATAGTAATTAGTCCTGTAGGAAAGTTACAGAGTCCACAAACTATGAGATATATATCTGATAATTGATCAATCCTGATGTGCTGACGGCTGTTTTAAATTCTTAAGGCCCCCCAAAAAAAAATGCCAGGACAGAGCAAATTACCCCTTTTCAGAAATGAGACTGTCCCGGGTATTTAGTAAGAGGCATGCACATTTTCTTAAGTTGTAATTTTTTAAAAATGTAGAAATGAAAATGTTTTATTTTTTATATATTCTATCACCAGTGCAGTATTATCATTTTAACTGGTGTGTTGGTGATCAGAGACACTGAATAATTTTTTTTTTTAAACTTTTTAAATACTGTATTTATTGGCGTATAACACTCACTTTTTCACCATGAAAATCGGGTGCAAATAGCGTGTGCGTGTTATACGCCAATACTTCAATTTTAGCTGCCTCGGAGGAGACAGGGAAGGGGGCGGGATGAGCGCCGTCAGATTACATACAGTGAGAAACTTCTGTTTACTTGGTGGCCTCTGTAATAGGAAGTCCCATCTCCTGGGCCGCCATTGGACCACTGTTCTGTCTAACATAGGAGATTCTCACTGTATGTAATCTGTCGGCGCTCGTCCCTCCCCCCTCCCTGTCCCCTCCGAGGCTGCAGATGGGTATCGATCAGGCTACACTGATGGCAATGGTGAGGCTGCTGCATTGATGTGGACTGATGAGGCTGCATTGATGGCACTTGTGAGGCTGCAGATGGGCATTGACCCTTATGCCGCGTACACACGGTCGGACTTTTCGTCTACAAAAGTCCGACAGCCTGTCCGACAGACTTCCGGCGGACTTTCGGCGGACTTGCAGCAGACTTTCTAACGAACGGACTTGCCTACACACGACCACACAAAAGTCCGACGGATTCGTACGTGATGACGTACACCGGACTAAAATAAGGAAGTTCATAGCCAGTAGCCAATAGCTGCCCTAGCATGGGTTTTTGTCCGTCGGACTAGCACACAGACGAGCGGATTTCGGGGTCCGTCGTAGTTACGACGTAAAGATTTGAAGCATGTTTCAAATCTAAAGTCCGTCGGATTTGAGGCTGAAAAAGTCTGCTGAAAGTCCGGAGAAGCCCACACACGATCGGATTACCAGCCAGCTTTAGTCCGTCGGCGTCCGTTGGACTTTTGTAGACGAAAAGTCCGACCGTGTGTACGCGGCATTATTTTGCTTCAAAGTTTCTTATTTAAAATTTTATTTTTTTTCCCTGAAACTTCCCTCTTAAAATGAATGTGTGTGTTATACGCTGATAAATACGGTATTCTTTTTCTTTTTTACTATGTCTTTTTTTTTTTCAGATGCACCGCGGGAAGTGTGAATTCAGCTGCTGGGCTTCCCACTTCACATGGTGCACACAGGAGGAGAAAGGTCAGATCGGCTCTCTCCTCTCCCATTCTGAGTGAGGGAGGAGGGAGGGGGAACTGTCAGTGCAGGCTCTGGGCTGTATGACAGAGATGCTCTCAGCTCAGAGTCCTGCTGAGGAGGCACTGATAGGTGGCACTGATAGGCAGCACTGATGGGCAGCACTGGTGGGGGCACTGGTAGGCACTGATGGGCAACACTGATAGGCGACACTGATGGGCGGCATTGATAGGCAGTACTGACAGGCAGTACTGATAGGCTGCACTGATGGGTTGCACTGATAGGCGGCACTGATGGACTGCATTCATGAGGACTGATAGGTGGCACTGATGGACACTGATGGGCGCTGATAGGCGGCATTGATGAGCACTGATGAGGACTGATAGGCGGCACTGATGGGCAGCACTGGTGGGGGCACTGGTAGGCACTGATGGGCAGCACTGATAGGCGACACTGATGGGCGGCATTGATGAGCACTGATAGGCAGTACTGACAGGCAGTACTGATAGGCTGCACTGATGGGTTGCACTGATAGGCGGCACTGATGGACTGCATTGATGAGCATTGATGAGGACTGATAGGTGGCACTGATGGACACTGATGGGCGCTGATAGGCGGCATTGATGAGCACTGATGAGGACTGATAGGCGGCACTGATGGGCTGCATTGATAGGCAGCATTGATGAGGACTGATAGGTGGCACTGATGGACACTGATGGGCGCTGATAGGCGGCATTGATGAGCACTGATGAGGACTGATAGGTGGCACTGATGGACACTGATGGGCGCTGATAGGCGGCATTGATGAGCACTGATGAGGACTGATAGGCGGCACTGATGGGCTGCATTGATAGGCAGCATTGATGAGGACTGATAGGTGGCACTGATGGACACTGATGGGCGCTGATAGGCGGCATTGATGAGCACTGATGAGGACTGATAGGTGGCACTGATGGACACTGATGGGCGCTGATAGGCGGCATTGATGAGCACTGATGAGGACTGATAGGCGGCACTGATGGGCTGCATTGATAGGCAGCATTGATGAGCATTGAGGAGGACTGATAGGTGGCACTGATAGACACTGATGGGCGGCATTGAGGAGCACTGATGGGCACTGATTGGTGGCATCGCTGAGCACCGATAGGTGGCATTGATGAGCACCGATAGGTGGCACTGATGGACACTAATGGGACTGCACTGATAATCAGGGCACTGGTTATCAGTGTAAACAATGTACTGACAGTCTTGCTGGTTAGGGGCTCTCCCTTCCTCACACAGACACAGCATGGGACAAAAGGACTGCCGATAATCGGCAAGCCTGTTTACATGCGATCAGCTGATCACACAGTAAAGGGCCGCTGTGATTGGTCCTTTACCATGATCTGCGAACAGCTAGACACAGCAGTCACACAGGGCGCTGGATGCACGCCCCAAGGGGCACGTGGGAGTTGGGGTTCTTGGAGGATGTCCATGGACGCCCTGCCGGAACTGGAATCCCGGGGCTTAGAATGAAGGCGGGGGGGGCAGGGGGGCCCTTCATGGTTTCTTGCATCGGGCCCTGAGGGTCCTAGTTATGCCTCTGTCTTCTAGGTAGACTTGCACACAGTTGTTGAAGGAACTTGGCAGGTAGGTTGTTCTATGTACATCTTGGAGAACTAAGCTCAGACCTTCTGTGGATGTTGGCTGCCTCCAATCCTTCAGTCTCTTCATGTCCTCCCAGACAGACACCATGATGGGGAGATCAGGGCTCTGTGGGGGCCAAACCATCACTTCCAGGGCTCCTTGTTGTTCTTATTGACTTTGGCTGTTTGTTTGGGGTGGTTGTCCTGCTGCAGAATAAACTTGGGGGCAATCACACGCCTCCCTGATGGTATGGCATTGTGGAGAAGTATTTGCCTGAATAACAGGGTGACAACCCTGGAGAGCAAATGGTAGGCATGGACAGAGCGTTGTCACCCCATAATAGGAAGTCAACAAAGACCTCCTAGGCAGGATTACTAGGTATTATGTTAGTAAAATCTGCAGATTTAAAAAGACTGAAAATGACTTACATCATCTTATTCAAGCTTTGATAAGATTTTAGCGGCTGGATTACCATCTATTGGAGTTTACTGCATCAGGGCCATGTTACCATCTAGAATAGAATGCCGCTTAAAAAAAAAAAAAGCTCCTCTAATAAGTCAATGATAAGTCCTTACTTTAAATTGCAGTCAAGGTGAAAGGCATAGCACAAGCCTACAATTATAAAGACGAATAATAATAGAGCGGAAACAGCATAATTACCCACCTATTATGCGAAATTGCCGTGTTTACTGTTCGTACATAGCGCTGTTTTGTGCTTTTATGCCATCAAACTGATCTTGCGACATTCCGACTGCCTTAGATGAGAAAAAAAAAAAAAAACATTCTGTTGGTGTCGCCAGCCCCTTCCTGCCCGGGCCTTGCTCTCCCTGCGTGTCTCAGAAACCCAGCGCACGCCAAGGGCTAATGGCCTCTTCTATTTTCACGTGGTTGCGCCACTAACCCCCCACCCCCAATCCGCCTCCTCATACACATATTATTCCCAGGTTTGATCAACATTATCATTAAATAGATAAGCATCATTAAAAGTATCAAGTGAATTTAAAGGATAAATCGTGGAATCTGATGATCAACCGCCTAATGAATACTAAAACATACACGGCAATTAATATGCAAATGGCGGCAAAGTAACAATTATGTATATGTCATCGGGGGGCAGTCATTAGAATATATAATTATACAGTGGAAGGCGGGGTGCCTAGGTGGGGGTGTGGGAGAAACGAGCCTCTGATGCGACCCTTGCGCAGATAATCAGCGGTGATGGCTGAATTTATTGTTTTCATATACAAAAGAGATAAAGTCCTTACGGGTGAATTAATGGAGCACAAACAATGAAACAATAATAATAAGTGTTTTTATTACCCTGGAGAAAACCCTGACTGCAAATGAATATAATACAAAGACAGAAGAGTTGGCCTTGTGCGGGAAAACTTAGGAAATTTAATAAGTCTGTTTGCCAATAGATGCTTATGTAGCATTCCCATTAACCCCCAGAAGTACTTATGGACCACCAGTGGTTGGGCGACACCTCACCTTAGGGTACAATTCTTCACCTATAGTGGGTTTGCGGACAGGTAGGTGCCAGTCTTTAGAATCAATCTTTAGAGTTTGTTTGCCACCATAAATGCATGTTTAGAGCCCTATCCTGCCCTATTCTGGATACATTTAGTTTTTTTGGCTCTGCTATACTCAGTGGAGCAGCATTTTCATTTCCAGGTGTGGTCAGGTCCATCCCTAAACCTGGGTGTTAATTGCTCCTGCCTACCTCTAGAAGAAGCTTCCAGAAACAGAGTAAGAGGATCAATCTCTGGGTTATGAATATAAAACTGACCTCAGCCAATCCCTGGGAAGGGGTGTCCAGAAGGTGGCTAGGTAGAAGGTAAATGTTTGGGAGGGTCGTTCAGAGCTCTCTTTTCCTGGGACCTCTGCCCCTGGGAGGCAGCCTGTGCTACTAATGATCTGTTGCTATTAGGCCTTAGCATATACTTAGCTGAGGACCTTAAAGACATCTACTGGAGGACCCTATCTTATGTAGTTGGGCTGGAGAAGGACCAGTATTTTGAGTATCGCAGGCTGCCTCCCGGGCCAGAGACTCCGGGAGAAGAGCGCTCTGAACAGCCCTCCCAAATATTTATCTTCTCCCCAGCACCCTTTTGGGGCCACCCAGGAATTGGCTCAGACTATTCAAATTAACCTAATACAAAGACGGAAGAGTCTGGGTATTATGTGTAGGAACATTTAGGAAATCGAGTTTGTTTGCCAATAGATGCTTATATAGAATCCCCCTTAACCCCCCGAAGTAGTTATGTACCACCAGTTGTTGGGTGACACCTCACCTCAGGGTAGAGTCCTTCACCTATAGTGGACAGGTAAGAGCCAGCCACTTTAGAGTCAAAATTTAGAGTTTGTTTGCCACCACCAAATGCATGTGTAGAACCCTGCCCTAGGATGAATACATTTAGTTTTTGGCTCTGCTATACTCAATGGAGCAGCATTTTAATTTCCAATTATCTCATGAAGGATACTGGATTCTGGAGAAGGACCAGTCTCTTATAATCACAGGCTGTCTCCCGGACCAGATACCCCAGGAAAAGAGAGCTCTAAAGAGCCCTCCCAAATATTTATCTTCTCCTAAGCCACCTTCTGGGCACCACCTCTCAGGGATTGGCTCAGAGTCTTCAAATTAACACAATACAAAGACAGAAGAGTTGGCAATGTGCAGAAACACTTAGGTAATTGAATGAGTTTGTTTGCCAATAGATGCTTATGTAGCTTTGCCCTTACCACCCAGAAGTAGTTATGGACCACCAGTAGATGGGTGACATCTCACCTCAGGGTAGAATTCTTCACCTATAGTGGGGTTGTGGACAGAGTTAAAATTTAGGATTTGTTTGCCACCACAAATGCACATGTAGAGCCCTGTATTTAGTAGAGACTCTGCTATACTCAGTGAAAAGCATTTTAATTTCCAGGTGTGGTCAGGTCCATCCCTAAACCGGAGTCTTGATTGCTACTGCATGCCTCTGAAAGAAACAGGTAATCCCTGGGAGGGGGCACCCAGAAGGTGGCCGAGGAGAAGGTAAATGTTTGGGGGGGGTTGTTCAGATCTCTCTTCTCATGGGGCCTCTGCCCCTGGGAGGCAGCCTGTGCTACTGAAGATCTGTTGCTGTTAGGCCTCAACCTGTGCTTGGCCGAGGACCTGAAAGACATCTGATGGAGGACACTATCTTATGAAGCTCTCCACCTGCTTTGGAGAATATAGACTGCGCCTGCCTACAAGGACCTTTAAGTCAGGCAGCATTCTGTGAATCTAGAGCATTCAACTTTAGGGTAGATGCAGCATTAGACTGCTTGGGGGAGACACCAGACTCTTTGAGGGGTCCAAGTAAAGTTCCAGCTTTCATGCTGAATTTTCATCTCTAGTTAAAGTTCCTCTCTGGTGCTCCTTCTAAAAACTGGCTCAACTTCTTCTGGGAAACCACGTCCAGCAAAATAGTAAGAGCCTAGGCCCCAGACCCTGGCCTTGATTTATGAACACATGGGTGTCTTCCCAAGGCAGTGGGGCTAGGAGGATGAGAATTCCGCAACACATCTTCATCCCAGGCAGTAGCTTGGTGGAAAGAGAGCTTCACAAAGTCACACTCAAATATGTACAGTATATCCTCTCCCATCATGCACCACTAGCAGTAACTCTTGTAGTGTTTAGCCAGGGGGGGGGGACATAAATAAATAGTCTTGTTGAATTTTCTGCCACCATCAGATGCAGGAAAAAAGTCTCAAGTCCACCATGATTAAAGCGGGGTTCACCTATCTATCGTTTTTTTTTTTTTTTTTTGAGTTCATTCACAAACTTTTCTTCTCAGCATTACATACTCACATATTGTGTGTAATATGTCCGCCTGTGTCAGATTTTGTCGGAAAGAATAACTTATATTATTCACGGTGTCCATCTTCATTGTGGGCATTTGAAGCCCACAAGCATTTATTTCCTGGATGTGGTGAATGCTGTGCTCCCAGCATTCACCGCTCGTTCCCGCACATGCTCAGTGGCATCCTGGGAAGCCTGAGACTAGCTCCCAGGAGTCTGGGAGAGCCTAGAAACACGCCTACTCCCACGGGAGGAGAACCAGGAAGTGCAAAGAAGAATAGAAAAATAAAAGGTAATTACGGCGATTTAATTTTTTTTTAAACGGCATGTCAGCATCTAGGCAAGGAAGAGAATACATACAGATATTGTTCAAAATTTGGGTGGAACCCCACTTTAAGTCCCATAAGTGGGGTAAAACACATTAGGGACGTGGCCTGACGAAGCCAGGTTGAGGCTGCTCTTACTATACGGAGTGTAAGGTTGTGTGGGTGGGCGATGCTTGGGACTTTTTTATTCTGCATCTAGTGTACCTTCAGGGTGAGTCACCAAAGCAGGACATGGGGCGGTGCCTCTTAGTATTTTGTTGTTCCACAATTTCCATGGACACATCCCAGAAGCAAACAATAATTGCTGAACTTAAGAGAAACCAGCTTGGATTGGTTACAGCCTGGCAAAACTACATTGAAAGAGTCATTCCTACTTAGTGCAGTGGCTACACTTGCTTTAAGCTGGCCATGGATGGTGTCATTTTGGGGTTTTTTTGCAACCAGGATGGGAGAATTGCTTGATTACCCCATCAATACAGTTAGTGTTGATGGGGGAATCCCTACCGTGGAGCTATTGTGTTCTTCCAGCAGGGGACGCATCTTGGCCAGTTCAGCAGGGACCATCTGTTGCCAACTTTAAAAACACCTAGAAGATAGCTACTTGACATGACCAGCATTTCTGGCTAAAGGAAGCCATCCAGTTACTTTTAAAGGGCTACTCCACCCAAAAAGTGATATTTTAGTAATAGTGGAGCCTGGGCATGCTAGAGCCCACAGGGCGGCACACCCATCTACATCATGCGCTGAGGAATGGAGGTGTGCAATTCCACATCTTCGTATTTTAGATCATCCTAAGCATGGTTAAGGCAGGGGGAAGGGGCTGGCAGGTCGAAGACTTCTGGTGCTGCTTATCTTGGCAGAAGGAATCACAACCAACTCAAATTATTCAATAAAAACAATCGCCATCAAGATTGCTCGGCCACAGTTGTCAATTTTAATTTCAGTTGCCCTTTATGGTGATAACTGAAAAGAAGAAATTACAGAAATTTCATTAGAGTTTTAGTCCCCTGTTAGCTGGCCCGAGTACTCGTCTGGCAGAACCACCATCTCTGGCTGTAATAAAAGATAAGCGTAATCCCATTACACAGAAAGTGATTAATGAATTCTGCGGCCGACACGTGTGACCCGTCCTAGTCTGTATCAGATAGCATGTCTGGCCTTGTCTCCGGCACTCACAGCCTACTTAGCACCAGCAAATTCCTTCCCCAACAATACCCCAAGATGTGACGACATTCAGCATTTATTCCGTCCCTTTGTGCATTACAGCCAGGTGATCTTGTACCAGGAGCCTGCCATGTTATTGGTGTGAGTGAAAGGGCTAATGAACAAAGAAATATTGCTTGTACAATGTGCAATTACACAAGGGAATGATGAACCGGGGGCGGTGTACGCCAACCGAAGCACCGGGATCATTGTGTTGTTCCTAAGAAACTCAATGACCTTCGCTTTACCAATCGACTTCTATTATCCAGGATGATTGAATGTATTTGTACTCGGAGACTCTTGTGGATAACTAGGGGAAGGAAATAGAAGGAAAGCATGGAACGTGACCTGAGGGTGTGCCGTGGTCACGAGGTCAGTATGCCTAAAAAGGGGGCATACCTAAGAAGTAATTAGAAATAAAGAAGTGGTGAAATAAAGGGAATGGGTGGGTGGGATAATACGAAAAGAAAAGCCGCCAGAAGTAAGGACCAGGGGCTGGCCTTTTAAACGCGAGGCTCCTCCTACAAAGGCCACGCCTTCCTACATGTACAGTAGATGGAAAGACAGACAGATATGGGACAGAGCTATAGACAGCCAAATCTGTGGCAAGACTTGAAAATTGCTGTTCACAGACGCTCTCCATCCAATCTGACAGAGCTTGAGATATTTTGCAAAGAAGAATGGGCAGAAATGTCCTCTCTAGATGTGCAAAGCTGGTAGAGACATCCCCAAAAAGACTTGTAGAGAAAGGGGGTTCTACAAAGTATTGACTCCGGGGGGCGCCATACAAATGCCCCCCCCCCCCCCACACACACACTTTATTTGTATCATTTATCATTTTCCTTCCACTTCACAATTATGAGCCACTTTGTGTTGGTCTATCACATAAAATCCCAATAAAATACATTTACGTTTTCAAGGCACTGTAGGATAGCAGCAGTGATCGAACTACCAGGGTCACAAAGGTCGCAGTTAAGACTGGGCCCCCTGGTGTTCCGCCACTGTAGGGGAGGGGGGTGGGGGAGACAGGCTCAGTTCACAGTGCACCATCGCAGAAAAGTAGTGCAGGAGCCTTTTTTTTTTTCTGTCGCTGCGACTTGAGTCACATTGATTAAGAGGGCATCTGTTGAAAGAAGGGCCCCCGGGCTCCAAGAGAAGAGCCCCTGGACCAGAGGAAAGGCCCCGGGGTCAATGGAAAGGGCCCCGGCAGTCAGGGGGCCCTTCATGGTTTCTCACACCGGAGCCCTGAAGGTTCTAGTTACACCTCTGGTTAGCGGTAATGAATAAGACATTTTCTCTAGGCCAGTGATGGCGAACCTTGGCACCCCAGATGTTTTGGAACTACATTTCCCATGATGCTCAACTACACTGCAGAGTGCATGAGCATCATGAGTAATGTAGTTCTAAAACATCTGGGGTGCCAAGGTTCGCCATCACTGCTCTAGGCACTGGTAATAGTACAGTGTCCCCAGGCTTAGGGCCTGTTTTCCTGGAGAATGGCTTCCACTAGAGGGGTGGCGGTTCGCGGTGTGCTGAGACAGCTCTCTGATACTGCTGAGAAGAGCCCCACCTCACTCTTCCAGACTCCGGAATGTTCCCTGTGCACAGGAGATGTCCCTACTACCCAGGAACCTGTCCCTCATCCTAACAGGCGGAGTTTCTGTCCCTCACTTACCAATCAGGTGCACCCGAATTGACTGACGTGTGTACCCTAAGTTATAAGATCCCACACCAAGATGGCTGCCAAATATTAGCAGAAGTTACAGCATCCAATCAGACAGCTGGAACCTCTGTGGCACCTATGGAGTCCCTGGAGGAGCAATCGCCTCTAAAGACTGAGCTCCATCTGTATAATGACATAGCGCCACCTACTGGATGGAAGAAAACCGATAGATAGATAGATAGATAGATAGATAGATAGATAGATAGATAGATAGATAGATAGATAGATACAGGCCCGGATTGGCCAAAAGGCACACCGGGCATTTGCCAGGTGGGCTGGGACCGCTGGGCTGCATGTCCTAACAAGAACGGCCTGTTGATGACCGGGCCACACAGCGGGAGGTAAGCCGCACACCTCTGCTCTGGCCATTGAGCAGCCAAATCTTCCGGGGCTGAAGTGGTTAACTAATATTTTTTGGTATAATGCTCCTTTAAGGGGGCGTGGCAGGGGGTGTGTCCTGTGCCTACATGTATTTGCTAATAGGCGTCCCTCGTTCCTATTTCAGAGGTATGTGATAGGATAACATGGTTGGCGAGGGAAGGAGACCCGGGGGGGGGGGCACACAGGCTGAATCCTGCCGCTGCCCTGCCAAAAGGTAGGACTGTGCAGGGGAGGCACAAAGTAAAAGGGTAAAAGGGGGCAACGTGATTACAGAGAAAAGAGGGGGGACTGCAAGGGGTACTGTGATTAGAGAAAAGGGGGGGGCTGCAAGGGGCACTGTGATTAGAGAGAAAAGGGGGGGCTGCAAGGGGTACTGTGATTAGAGAGAAAAGGGGGGCTGCAAGGGGCACTGTGATTAGAGAGAAAAAGGGGGGGCTGCAAGGGCACTGCGATGGTGGGCTGTCATTGCTATAAAATGAGGTTCTCAGGCAGAACTCCGCTCCGGGTCGATTGTTTTTATGGGAAAAGGCAGACCCATTTTTTTTACCTCATTTGCACAATAAAAATATTTCAGAATTGGACGTGTCGGGCGTGAAAAATTCCCTTCAGTACAATCTCTGCTCTCCCTTCATACCTTTCAACTTGCAGAATCAGATAAATACGGTAGAACCCCAAAAAAAAAAAACAGACCAAATTTACATCACGCTGCCAGCTATAAGAGAATTCTAATTTATTAATTAGCCTAATGGCAGCCATTAAATGGTTTTCACGCACAGTCTGTTCCCACCCCCCGCCATTATCGCTGGCTCCATGTTTAAAGGGAAAGGACGGGTCAATTGATACGGACTATAATCAAATCAGCGCTTTCATCGCCCCAGGAACACCCGGGGTCAGATTGTGTATTTCATCCTGACAGGTTATAATTTACTCTTTATTTTAAACTATTTTGCTTCCTGTAACTGTCACTATATCAAATTCATGACTGACTCGTCATTATATTCATTCTTTTCCATATGAAGGAGCATTGATCAGATTAAAAGCAGAGTCCACCCAAAAATTATCTTTTTTTGAGTGCCAGTAAAATGACTGGGCTGCTTCTTATATCGCTTAGGACCTTCGGAAATATACCTTGATGGGGTTCTCAGGTCACACGGGGGGGGTCCCATCATTGATGTCAGTGGGAGGAATAGTGCCCCATCAATGGTTTCAATGGGAGGAATAGTGCCCCATCATTGGGGTCAGTGGGAGGAATAGTGCCCCATCATTGGTGTCAGTGGGAGGAATAGTGTCCCATCATTGGTATCAGTGGGAGGAATAGTGTCCCATCATTGGTGTCAGTGGGAGGAATAGTGCCCCATCATTGGTGTCAGTGGGAGGAATAGTGCCCCATAATTGGTATCAGTGGGAGGAATAGTTCCTCATCATTGGTGTCAGTGGGAGGAATAGTTCCTCATCATTGGTGTCAGTGGGAGGAATAGTTCCTCATCATTGGTGTCAGTGGGAGGAATAGTTCCTCATCATTGGTGTCAGTGGGAGGAATAGTGTCCCATCATTGGTGTCAGTGGGAGGAATAGTGTCCCATCATTGGTGTCAGTGGGAGGAATAGTGTCCCATCATTGGTGTCAGTGGGAGGAATAGTGCCCCATCATTGGTGTCAGTGGGAGGAATAGTGCCCCATCATTGGTGTCAGTGGGAGGAATAGTGCCCCATCATTGATGTCAGTGGGAGGAATAGTTCCTCATCATTGGTGTCAGTGGGAGGAATAGTGCCCCATCATTGGTATCAGTGGGAGGAATAGTTCCTCATCATTGGTGTCAGTGGGAGGAATAGTGTCCCATTGTTGTGTCAGTTGGAGGAATCATGGCCCATCATTGGATTCAATGGGAGGAATAGTGTTCCATTGTTGGTGTCAGTAGGAAGAATAGTGCTCCATTGTTGGTGCTATTGGGAAGAATAGTGCCTCATATGAGTGGTAGGAACAGTGACCCAAGGGCTGAATAAAGGGAAGCAAAAAGCCACATATGGCCCATGAGCCACAGTTTGGAGACCATTGCTGTAGCACCAACCCTTCAATGGAAACACCTGAACTCAACATTTTGGAGGGGCATCCACATACTCTTGACCATACAGTTGATGAAAAGCATCTTTACATATAAAGTAGACCTCATGCTGCTTCCAGTACTGCATTTTAGCAGCAGTTTTTCTTTTAGCACAAGCAAGAGAACTTCACAAACGAGTGATGTCCTCCAGGTGTGCCTACAACAACATGATGTCTCTATACAGCCCCGTACAACACCACAGTCAATCTCCACCTCGTTTCCTGAAATGACATCTCCGCCTGTTTTGGTTGGCCCTTGGGAAGCGCTCAGCACTCTGTTTTGAAGAACTCACGGGAAGAATAACAATGCTCACACCGGAATGCTCCACAGAAGGTTGCCTTCCATATTAGTGCCAGTTATTAGCCCATTTCATGTCACTTTATCATACTGTCTTTCAGTCACAAAGCCGCATCTTAGCGAGCAGATGGAAAGTGTAAATTAATTGAAGGCTTGCTGTGCTCAGCATGTGGTGCAGAGAACATGGGAAGGAAGTCATGTATATCAATTTGCCGCAATGATGTGCTGTGACTCAAAAAAATAAGAAGCCATTGGACTTATCTAAGAAACATAAGTCAGAGAAGTAGCAGTGTGCCTACCGGCAGAATGGAGAGCAGAAGGAAGATGCCCGAGAAGATTTTCTGCAAAGTCTGGAATAGTTTTGCGGATGAGAATACTTAGTGATGAGACACTCCAGTGCCGGGGTTCAGTTTGCAAGCAGTTTTGAATTTCCAAGTTTACAAACTTTGTGGCCAACCTCCTTGAAGTCTATAGGGTGGGGGTGAAGGGCGATATTCAATTCTGGACATTTGCAGGGGTCATAAGCAAGTTATAGTCAAACAAAAAGGCATAAAAGGCTGGGCACTGCCAGGGGGTAAGAAAATATATAACTGCGCTTAACCCAGTGAGAAAAAAAGACAAAGCTGCTACATCAAAATATGAGAAATATTCAAAGGTAAAATGGTATAAATATGTAGCGCTGCAACGTGTCAAAAAAATATGTGGAAATGGATATAATTCAAAAACTTGTGAGTGACTCCCCACTATAATGTGGGTACAAATACAGTCAGTGATAAAGTCCCATAATATAGTAAAAAAGTGAAATCCAATATATGTGAAGAAATCTTCTGGTATGCGATTCATCAACATGGAAATCTTGAAGTGTAGAGAGATAAAATACTCTTACCGGAACTGGTGGATCCGAATGCCGGTGGCACCGAATCAAACGAGCTTAGAGTTCCAGATGGATAACTGTCATGGAATGAAGTGGGGGTGCCGGATTTCGAACCACATCTCCCCTTATCTGGAACAGCTACAACGATATCCACCGCCCGAAAGGAGTCCCACGTTCAGCAGGAAGATCCAAATCTCGAGTCACATAAAAATGTGGAAAGAAAAAAGGGGAATGCTCCAATCGTGCAGATCAAAATGGTAGGTTTATTGGGACAAACCAATATACAGGTATAAAATGTGATCACAAAGAATAAAAATATAAAAACAAAGTGTGGGGAATGATAAGCTTGGCCCGATGCATTTCGTCCGATTGGACTTCTACAGGGGCAACTGCCAGGGGGGGGGGCATGCATCAACGCGAATATTAAAGAAAAAAAATAATAGAAAATAAAAAAACTTGTATCTCTTCCTACACAGATTTGACAATATTTTCCAACATCAAGGAGGCTGGGTTATATATTCCTTAAAATGTTTGGCTCTTGTGACTCTTGCTGACAAGGGTAAGGGTTATCCACTGCACTATATTTATGTTTCTTCTTGCAGCAAACCTATAAACTTTGCTGCCAAAGGTTTGTGAAGATTTGGATCGACCCCCAAACCTCAATCCTAATTCTCTATACTAGCATGGACCCATCAGACACCAACTGCCTACAAGTTCATTCCCCCCCTTGTAAAGTGAGAGGCACGACTTTGACGAAGTTGGTCTATGCCCTGGTTTACTGCAAGAGTCCAGAAATTAAACGAGATGATGTGGGATCCTCCACTCAAGAAGGGGCTTAAACCAGAGTGCTTGTGTCTCATTACCTCAAGGAAGAGAAAAGCCCCAGGTGCTGGCTAAATGCTGATGCAAGTAGAAGAGAACAAGAAGACCTGGACAGCCGCACACAGGAATGGATAAATCCGTCTTTTTATTCAAAATACAGGATCATGGGGTACACAACACGACTGTGGGGTGGTACAAAAATACCTGACGCGTTTCGCACTTACACCAAGTGCTTACTATGAGTAAGCACTTGGTGTAAGTGCAAAACGCGTCAGGTATTTTTGTACCACCCACCAGTCATGTTGTGTACCCCATGATCCTGTATTTTGAATAAAAAGATGGATTTATCCATTCCGGCGTGCGGCTGTCCAGGTCTTCTTGTTCTCTTCTACTTACTGCAAGAGCATGACAATTGTAGCTGGGCCCTCCGGATTAGAGCTGGGCAATCAGGTCAAGCCAAGCAAAAGTTCAGCTCAAACATTGCCTGTCCAACAGTGAGGCGAACTCCTGAATTTGCAAGGCGGGATGTTCGCCCGCTGAACACCCCACAATGCACTGCCCGCTGCACAGTGCATTCTAAGCCTGGTGCATCCTAATCCAAAGCTTTGCCCAATAAGGCACAGTGAATAGCAGGTTAAGGAACCGCCTGGGAAGCCAGCCACTGCTTTCTTAACAAGGAATAAGTCATCAGCTGTCAACGGGCTTCCTCACTGACAGCTGAATGGAAAAAAAAAACCCATTGCCGGCAATAAAAAAAGTTGAAAAAAAAACAGGCAAAATGAAAAAAAAAATTGATGCGGGGCCCCCCCCAAAATCCAGACCAGACCCTTATCTGAGAATGCAGCCTGGCAGGACAGAAAAGGGGGGGGGTGAGTGAGCGCCCCCCTCCTGAATCATACCAGGCCACATGTCTTCAAGACTCTTCAACATGGGGAAGGGTGGGCTCTATACCCCAAAGCACCTTGTCCCCATGTTAATGGGGACAAATGCCTCTTCCCCACAACCCTGGGTGGTGGTTGTGGGGATTTGCAGGCAGGGGGCTTATTGGAATCTGGAAGCCCCCTTTAACAAGGGGGCCCCAGATCCTGCCCCCCCTCTATGTGAATGCGTATTGAGTACATTGTACCCCTACCCATTCATCACAAAAAAGTGTCAAAAATCAAGACAGGAGGCAGTTTTTGACAATTCCTTTATTAAAGTAATTGTTAAAGGGGGCTTCCAGAT
This sequence comes from Aquarana catesbeiana, assembly GCF_042186555.1. NCBI lineage: Eukaryota > Metazoa > Chordata > Amphibia > Anura > Ranidae > Aquarana > Aquarana catesbeiana. The sequence continues at coordinate 279,649,671 of NC_133334.1, forward strand.
TCCAAAAAGCCCCCCGCCCGCAGAGCCCCACAACCACAGCCCAGGGTTGTCAGGAAGAAGCCCTTGTTCCCAACATTTGGAAAAGATGCTTTGAGGTTGGGGGAGCCCCAAAGCAACTCCCCCATGTTGGGGGCATGTGGCCTGGTATGGTTCAGGAGGGGGGGGGGGCACTCACTCGTCCCCACCCCTTTCCCGACCTACCAGGCTGCATGCTCAGATAAGGGTCTGGTATGGATTTTGGGGGCCCACGCCGTTTTTTTTTAATTTTGGCGTGGGGTTCCCCTTAACATCCATAGCAGACCCAAAGGGCCTAGTATGAATTGGGGGGACCCCACGCCATGCGTTTTAACATTTTTGTATTTCAGGCAATGGTATTGTATTGCCAGCAATTTAAACGTAATTTTTTTTTTTTCTTTATAAATGTCAGTTTTGCTGCAGCAGGTTTTATACATGCTACAGATGCGCCATTTTACAGGCAGACTAAGGGGACCCCGCAGACACTATATTTAAAGGAGTTTTTCTTATTTATTGTTTCAGCGGGGAGCATCGATAGTTTCAAGAAACTATTAGATAAGCACCTGAATGACTACAACATACAGGGATATACAATGTAATACTGACATATAATCACACATAGGTTGGACTTGATGGACTTGTGTCTTTTTTCAACCTCACCTACTATGTAACTATGTAACCTTAAGCCTCATTAAAATCACTGCTCCTGTAAAAAATGTGATTGCATTGATACAGATCTCCCATGGCAGTACCTGGGCCCCCACACCCTTTTTATGGCATATAAGCCTTCAAAATGGGGACTTTTGATTTTTCAAGACTTTAATTGGGTGTCGGAGTATGGGTCCGAACTTTTGCGATGTTTGAGAGTTCTGGCGCAAACTGAACCGGGGGGGAGGGGGGGTGTTTGGCCCATCTCTACTCTGGATATCCATTAGGCTCCTACCTACGTTGACTTTTGGATGATTTGTCTCTGCACATGAACTTGATACTATATAACCATCCATTTTGTGGAGGACAAAAAGTCACACTGTACTAGAAACCTATAAAAGGCTGTACATGGAAGATGATATACTGTAGGCTTGAAAAAAAACCTCTAAACTCAACTTCACCAAAGCAAAGAATAGTTGAGCCATTTTGAGTATACTACAATATGGCAACCCTGGCATATTAAATTTCTCCCTCCAGGTGTCAACGCCTCCCTTCTAGAGCCTTAAAGGACCAAAAGAACCAACCTCTGCTCTGTATTATACTTATGACCCATCTTATCTCCTATCCGGAACCCCTGGGACCCCATTGCACATTCCCTTCTTCTTGGCCCGCTGCCTACCCTACAATCCTCACCCCCAGTTTCTTTTATCTCCCATGTTTTAAATGGATAACATTTCTTCTACTGCTGCCTCGTGTCATCTCTTCTGGCTATGTACTGTACGTGGTTTTCTTTTATGTACCTTTACCTATGACACTGGCAGTATTTTTTAGTACCTGCATTGTAAACTGCACTTATGATTTCCTCCTGAACAAAATTTATTGAACAAGGAAAAGGAAGATGATACATAAAAGTATTAATGGGACACAAGAAGATAAAATGAAAACAGGAAAAAATGTCCATCGGCAGCCAGCTGACATTTTGGGTATCTACAAGTGCAACCAAAAAGGAGATTACATGTTTACATAGGGGGACCCCCATTCTGTCTCTCCAGAAAACGATGGGGGTCACAGCGGGAGCACGGCTCCACCTGCGCACGTGCACGCGCGTGCCCCAGAGCCAATGAAGGAAATCACATACAGGTACGCGATTTTATGCTAAATGGCCACCCTGTTGCAATATATGTACGTAAAGGGGTTGTAAGCCCTCGAGGTTTGCATTCTACGCATTCTACGCACCTCCTGTGATGCAGCAGCCCCCCCAGAGCCCCCCTTTTACTTACCTGAACCCGGGGACGAGCACACCAGCTCCAGCTCCTCTCGGGTCCTGATTTGGTAGATTGATGGCAGCGCAGCCATTGGCTCCCACTGCTGTCAATCAAATCCAATGATGCAGGAGCTGGGGGGGGGGCGGGCCGAGTCCTGCTGTCTGTGTCAATGGACGCAGCAGCAGGACATGGGAGCGCGCCCATATGAGTGCCCCCCCCCCCCCCGAGAGAGAGCGCCTCTCCAGCGGGGCACTCGAGAAGAGGAGGAGCCAGGAGCGCCGCTGAGGGACCCCAGAAGAGGAGGATCGGGGCCACTCTGTGCAAAACCAACTGCACAGAGGAGGTAAGTATGACACATTTGTTTTGTTTTGTTTTTTATTAAAAAGAAAAAAAAAACGAATCTTTACATATCCTTTAAGAAGTTAAAGTGTATTTATTTCCAAAACAATTGAAAAAGCACTGCACAAATACCGTAAGACATGAAAAATTGCAACACCCAGCATTTTGTTCTCTAGGGCCTCTGCTTAAAACATATATAATGTTTGGGGGGTTCTATGTAATTTTGTAGCAAAAAAAAAAAAAAGCAGATTTTTACATATAGGAGAGAGATGTGAGAATAGGCCTGGCAGGCAAGTGGTTAATCGCCCTCGGTGTCATTTGACGCTGAGTTTTGTGTTGCAGTCTCCGCCGCAGTCCCCTTTTTTATTGGTATGTATGAGGTGCCCTCTCCTCTCCTCTCCTCTCCTCTCCTCTCCACATCTAGTTTTATGCAGCATTCAGCCATTTCCATCGACAGTTTTTTTTTTTTTTTTTTTTACGAGAGGCCAGCGGTCCTTCCCGGAGACAGCTGAGATGACTATATTTCACTCTCGGCTTCCAGGACCTGCAGCTCACCTTGGAGGTTAAACCGTTATTAATTAGGACTGTCAGCCGCCATAATCCAGGTTTATTTTATTTGTTACGATTGTAGCGGCCTCCAGGTGGAAAACGAAAATGACTCAAAACAGAAGGCGCGGGAATCAGCAGGATGTTCCTGAGAGCAACCACATTCATTACAGTGGCGGGATTATTAGTGAGAAGATAGAGAAGGATCTTCTGGGCGCGGTGATGGAGCTTTTTGTTTTACCGGATAGATAGATAACTACCCGACCACACAGATGGTGGCGACGTCGGGATTGTTTTCCTTAGTCTGGGATTGTCATTAAAACATATTTTTTTTCCATTTCAGATTGAGTAGGGAATGGCCAAGACCCCTTTTTCATTTTTTTGGGGGGGGGGGGGGTTTCTATATGGGCCCCTTTTGGGAGAATTTAACTCAATTTCCAACAAGGTGAAAGAAAGTCTCTCCGAAGGCTTCCATCACCGGATTAACACCAAATCCATCCCGGAAATAACAACCACATTGGAACATTGTTCTTCTTTTCCATGTCAGATTTGTCGAATTACTTTTTTTTTTTTAGGTTCATTTCTTGCCATACCATACCATACCCCTATGCTGCTTGAGTTCTTACATGTCACCCAAAGCCTAGACAGACCAAGGGTATGCAATCAGCGGACCTCCAGCTGTTGCAAAACTACAAGTCCCATCATGCCTCTGGGTGTCATGCTTGTAGCTGTCAGTCTTGATGCCTCATGGGACTTGTAGTTCTGCAACAGCTGGAGGTCCGCTAATTGGATATCCCTGGCCTAGACCAAGAGTCTCAAAACTTGTTAAACAAACGGTCAGTTTAGACCTTAGGGGGACCGGACTGTGGTCAGTAGAAGGAGGAGTTGTACCCCATATTGGGTATTAGTGATAGGAATAATACCTGATCATTGGTGTCAATGGGAGAAATAGTGCCCCATCATTGGTGTCAGTGGGAGGAATAGTGCCCAATCATTGGTGTCAGTGGGAGGAATAGTGCCCCATCATTGGTGTCAATGGGAGGAATAGTGCCCCATATTTGTTGTCAATGGGAGGAATAGTGTCCCATCATTGGTGTCAGTGGGAGGAATAGTGCCCAATCATTGGTGTCAGTGGGAGGAATAGTGCCCCATCATTGGTGTCAGTGGGAGGAATAGTGCCCCATCATTGGTGTCAGTGGGAGGAATAGTGCCCCATCATTGGTGTCAATGGGAGGAATAGTGCCCCATATTTGTTGTCAATGGGAGGAATAGTGTCCCATCATTGGTGTCAGTGGGAGGAATAGTGCCCCATCATTGGTGTCAGTGGGAGGAATAATGCCCCATCATTGGTGTCAGTGGGAGGAATAGTGCCCCATATTTGTTGTCAATGGGAGGAATAGTGTCCCATCATTGGTGTCAGTGGGAGGAATAGTGCCCCATCATTGGTGTCAGTGGGAGGAATAATGCCCCATCATTGGTGTCAGTGGGAGGAATAGTGCCCCATCATTGGTGTCAATGGGAGGAATAGTGCCCCATATTTGTTGTCAATGGGAGGAATAGTGTCCCATCATTGGTATCAGTGGGAGGAATAGTGTCCCATCATTGGTGTCAGTGGGAGGAATAGTGCCCAATCACTGGTGTCAGTGGGAGGAATAGTGTACCATCATTGGTGTCAATGGGAGGAATAGTGCCCCATCATTGGTGTCAGTGGGAGGAATAGTGCCCCATTACCAGGTGAGAGTTACAGAGGAGGTCTAGTGCTAGACTTATTGCTCTCGCTCTGACGATCTCGGCGATACCTCACGTGTGTGATTTGAACACTGTTTACATATGCGGGCGCGACTTCCGTATGCGTTTTCTTCGCTACACGAGCTCGCGGGGACAGGTGCGCTTTAACATTATTTTTTTTTCTTATTTAATTTATTTATTTTTACATTATTAAACTGTGTTTTTAAAAAAAAAAAAAATTTTATTGCTGTCACAAGGGATGTAAACATCCCTTGTGACAGTAATAGGTGGTGACAGGTACTCTTTATGGAGGGATCGGGGGTTTAAAAGACCCCAAACCCCTCCTTTACACTTCAAAGTATTCAGATCGCTGTTGTCGGCGATTCTAAATACTGTATATCTTTTTAAAACCGGCGCCATTGGCAGCCGAGCAAACAGGAAGTGACGTTGTGACGTCACTTCCGTGTTTACATTCAGGAGACTGGAACAAAGCCGTTTCCAGCTTCGTTCCAGTCTGTCACTAGGCGCCGGAAGTACCGGATCGCGGATTGGGTCTCCCGGTGCGACGGGAGGCCCGCTCATAGTGGCGGGAGGGGGGGTGTCCCCTCCCGCTCCTCCGGGATAACAGCCGAGCGGCTTTTAGCTGCATCGGCTGTTATACCTGGAAAGCCGATCGTCCGCTCTAAAAAACAGTACCGGGATGATGCCTGCAGCTGCGGGCATCGTCCCAGTATTACCGCCGAAAGCCGAGGCCGCATATCTGCGTATGCTCGGCGGGAAGGGGTTAACTAGGGCTTATTTTCGGGGTAGGGCTTATATTGCAGCCATCCCAGAAACTCATGCTAGGTCTTATTTTTGAAGTAGGGCTTATTTTCGGGGAAACAGGGTATTATCATTATCGAATTCCATACAAATTTCTCAGCACCACAAAATTATATTTGATTTTGTATTCTCTAAAAGGGGCAAGTACTCAGAGGTTGGTAGGGGGTGGAACCAAGGGACGGTACTTGGAGGTGGGTAGGGGGTGAAACCAAAGGATGGAACTCTGAGGTGGGTAGGGGGTGGAACCAAGGGACGGTACTCTGAGGAGGGCAGGGGGTGGAACCAAGGGACAGTACTCGGAAGTGGGTAGGGGGTGGAACCAAGGGACGGTACTCGGAAGTGGGTAGAGGGTGGAACCAAGGGACGGTACTCGGAGGTGGGTAGGGGGTGGAACCAAGGGACGGTTCTCGGAGGTGAGTAGTGGGTGGAACCAAGAGACGGTGGTCGGAGGTGAGTAGGGGGTGGAACCAAAGGACAGTACTCAGAGGTGGGTAGGGGGTGGAACCAAGGGACGGTACTCGGAGGTGGGTAGGGGGTGGAACCAAGGGACGGTTCTCGGAGGTGAGTAGTGGGTGGAACCAAGAGACGGTGGTCGGAGGTGAGTAGGGGGTGGAACCAAAGGACAGTACTCAGAGGTGGGTAGGGGGTGGAACCAAGGGACGGTACTCGGAGGTGGGTAGGGGGTGGAACCAAGGGACGGTGGTCGGAGGTGAGTAGGGGGTGGAACCAAAGGACAGTACTCAGAGGTGGGTAGGGGGTGGAACCAAGGGACGGTGTTCAGAGGTGGGTAAGGGGTGGAACCAAGGGACGGTGCTCAGAGGTGGTGATAGGCCGAAGGCAAGGAGTGATTTTGAAGAGGAGTACCTGCACCTATTCTCTGAGAAAAAAAAAGCCCTGAATATACCCAATATATTGGTAACAATATACCCAACATATGGATAAAAAAGCAGAAGTCCTGAGCAAGTCATTGGTATCCTGTCCATGAACTTCAAAGCCTAATTTTCAATTTGGGCTCTAACGAACCTTAAAGGAGAAAAATGAAAAGCTGCAGCAAAATCTGTGCCATGTACCTATCTATAATAAATTATTAATTACAATATAATCTTTTTACAAAACAGATTAAATGATTTTACAAGTACTTTAACTAGGTCTTATTTTCGGGGTAGGGCTTATTTTCTGGGAAACAGGGTATTATCATTTTCAAATTCCATACAAATTTCTCAGCACCACAAAATGCTACTTGATTTTGTATTCTCTAAAAGGGGCAGGTACTCAGAGGTGGGTAGGGGGTGGAGCCAAGGGATGGTGCTCGTAGGTGGGTAGGGGGTGGAACCAAGGGACGGTACTCGGAGGTGGGTAGAGGGTGGAACCAAGGGACAGTACTCAGGGGTGGGTAGGGGGTGGAACCAAGGGACGGTTCTCGGAGGTGGGTAGTGGGTGGAACCAAGGGACTGTACTCAAAGGTGGGTAGGGGGTGGAACCAAGGGACGATGCTTGAAGGTGGGTAGGGGTGGAACCAAAGGACAGTACTCAGAGGTGGGAGGGGGGTGGAACCAAGGGACGGTGCTCGGAGGTGGGTAGGGGGTGGAACCAAGGGACAGTACTCAAAAGGTGGGTAGGGGGTGGAACCAAGGGACAATGCTCGAAGGTGGGTAGGGGTGGAACCAAGGGACCGTTCTCGGAGGTGAGAGGGGGGGTGGAACCAAGGGATGGTGCTCGGAGGTGGGTAGTGGGTGAAGGCAAGGAGTGATTTTGAAGAGGAGTACCTGCACCTATTCTCTGAGAAAAAAAGTGCTGAATATACCCAACATATTGGTAACAATATACCCAACGTATGGATAAAAAAGCATGTCATCTGTATCCTGTCCATGTACTTCAAAGCCTAATTTCCAATTTGGGCTCTAACGAACCTTAAAGGAGAAAAATGAAAAGCCGCAGCAAAATCTGTGCCATGTACCTGTCCATATTAAATTATTAATTACAATAAAAAGACACAAAGTAAAACTACAAGCTACATTAAACACTTAACTCACCCCTTGAGACCTTCCAGGCCAACAAAACTCAAATCCCATTATCTATCTCACTCCCCGCAAAACACAATCAACTTTTTAATTCTATGCAAATCATATTTTCATTTTTGAAAAAAATTGCACTTTTGTAAAAAAAAAAAAAATCAAATTAGTCCAAAAACGTCATTCTGAAATGCTAAGTGGTTCGATTTTGTCATTCTTCCCTGACAATGCCATTCCGATGGGGAAAAGTAAAAAAAAAAAAAAAAAACTAAACCAAAATGTAGCAGGAAAATCATGGCATTGTTAAATATAATATATGCACGTCTGATTCCAGGGGCACATTTTCCTATTTGCTAGAGATTAATATGTTAATTATGCCACATGTTTCCAACAAAGATTAAGTCAAAGAAATGTGCAATGTATTTATTTATTTATTTTAAGGCTTTTTTTTATTTTTTTTTATTTTAGCCCCGTTACAGCCTATAAATTAACTGGCAGAATAGATAATGAGAATAGGGACAGGAAGATTGCTAAAGCATTACGCCAACTCTTAGCGGCGTGGAGGAGATAATGTCTTTTACTTCAACCAAGTGCATTATTAAATAGAGCTCAGGCTTTTCCTGTAACACCTGTTATTTTCTTACAAATTGTCTGCCAGGAAAGAAAAAAAAAAGCATATATATATATATATATGAGATGAAATGAGAGGCTATAAATGTATTATCGTAAATCAAGTATTGCGGAATGCTGAGATTATCGTCAGCCTGAAGCTTGGAATCCCAGTACTGGAAGGTGTTCTTATTACAATTCTTTGTCATTTCGGTTTGCTGATTGACGTTTGCTCCTGTTGGCTATCAGGATTAAGCTCTGTTTTTGTTTTGTTCTTTGTTTTTTTTTTTACATTTTTTGTTTTTTTATATTGAATTTTTATAATAGTGAGATACAAAATGGAGCCATTGGACTGACTCATGAGCATACATCAAATCCATAAAAATTCATAAAAATTCCCAAAGTTTAAGAAATTTACATACAGTGGGGGGGAAATAATAATTTGATCCCCCGCAGATTTTGTAGGTTTGCCCACTTACAAAGAAATTAAGGGTCTATCATTTTTTTATCACAGGTGTATTTTATAGGATAGAGACGGAATATCAACCAAAAATCCAGAAAAAAAAAACACATGATACAAATGTTATAAATGGAGTTGCAGTTCAGTGAGAAAAAAAAAAGGTATTTGATCCCCAAGCAAAACATGACTTAGTACAGGGGTTGGCAAACTACGGCCCGTGGACCACACCCGGCCCGCCACCGCTAAATGTCTGGACCGTCAGTGCCCGTGATGAATTAAGTTTTCGGTGCTCTCCTCTTCATTAGACAGCGGATGGTATCACAGGGCTCGGAACTGCTGGAGTTAACTTTTCACATTAAATAGTAGGTGATTGGTTGCCGGGCGATCCTAGCAACCAATCACCAGCCTATTAATGTGAAAAGTTAACTTCAGCAGTCCCCGCCCCCTTCCTGCCCTGTGATACCGGCCAATCTCTGCTCTGCTGTACCCCTGTGTAAGGTAGGAGAGTTCTACCTACACAGTGTGTTTTTGTGTGTGTGTAGGGTGCAGAGGACACTACAGGGGGGGGGGGGGTGCAGGGGACAGAGAACACTGCTTTGGGGGGGAAGGGGGCAGAGGACACTATGGGAGTGATGTGAAGGGGACAGAGGACACTGCAATAGGGGGGACCCTATTAGGGACCCCTTCTTGCCTGGGGACAGGGGCCTCATCACCCCTGGGGACAGGGACCCTATCTCCCCTAGGGATGGGGACCCCATCTCCCCTAAGGGCAGGAACCCCATTTTCCCTAGGGACAGGAACCCCATCTCCAGACCATGCTGGCTGGCAGGGCTGGCGTCAGCCACCCTTGGGTGCCAGAATGGGGGAGGGGGCAGTAAAATCCGAATCCCCAGCCACATGCTCCCTCAGGCTTTGTATTAGTGAAGTACCTTAAAGTGAGGTAAACCAGTACTGTTATTATTACTATGTTTGGATTATTATTATATTCATTTATTAGCAGGGGAATGCAGCCCTCCATGCATTCACATACATTGAATCCGGCCCTTAAGTGGAAAAAGGTTGCTGACCTCTGACTTAGTAGTTGGTGGAGAAACCCTTGTTGGCAAGCACAGAGGTCAGACGTTTTTTGTAGTTGGTGACCAGGTTTGCACACATCTCAGGAGGGATTTTGGTTCACTCTTCTTTACAGATCTTCTCTAAATCCTTAAGGTTTCTTGGCTGTCTCTTCGCAACTGAAGTTTCAGCTCCCTCCATAAATGTTCTATAGGATTAATGTCTGGAGACTGACTAGGCCACTCCATGACCTTAATGTGCCTTTTCTTAAGCCACTCTGTTTTGCCTTGGCGGTATGTTTTGGGTCATTGTCATGTTGGAAGACCCATCCATGACCCATCTTCAGTGTTCTGGCTGAGGGAAGAAAGTTCTTAACCAAGATTTTACATTACATGACCCCGTAAACTGGCCCCTCAATGCGGCAATGTCAGCCTGTACCTTTGGAGAACAGCCCCAAAGCATCATGTTTCCACCTCCGTGCTTGGCTGTAGGGATGGTGTTCTTAGGGTCATAGTCTGCATTTTTCTTCCGCCAAACACGGCGAGTTGAGTTAATGCAAAAGAGCTCAATGTTGGTCTCATCTGACCACAACACTTTCTCCCAATCCTTCTCTGAATAATTTAGATGTTCATTGGCTTGACTGTAAATGTGCCTTCTTGAGGAGGGGGACTCGCCATGTTTGGAGGAAGAAAAATGCTGACTATGACTCTAAGAACACCATCCCTACAGTCAAGCACAGAGGTGGAAACATTATGCTCTGGGGCTGTTTCTCTGCTAAAGGTACAGGCAGATTTTGAGGTGCCAATGGATGGGCCCATGTATTGTAAAGCCAGAACACTGAAGATGGGCCATGGATGGGTCTTACAGCATGACAATGACTAAAAACATACTGTAGGGATGGTGTTCTTAGGGTCATAGTCAGCATTTTTCTTCCTCCAAACACGGCGAGTCCCCTTCCTCAAGAAGGCACATCTACAGTCATGCCAATGAACATCTAAATGATTCAGAGAAGGATGGGGAGAACGTTCTGTGGTCAGATGAGACCAAAATTGAGCTCTTTTGCATTAACTCAACTCGCCGTGTTTGGCGGAAATAAAATGCTGACTATGACGCTAAGAACACCATCCCTGCAGTCAAGCACTGAGGTGGAAACATGATGCTTTGAGGCTGTTCTCTAAAGGTACAGGCTGACATTGCCTCATTGAGGGGCCAATTTACGGGGCCATGTAATGTAAAATCTTGGTTAAGGATTTTCTTCCCTCAGCCAGAACACTGAAGATGGGTCGTGGATGGGTCTTCTAGCATGATAATGACCCAAAACATACCGCCAAGGCAACAAAGAGTGGCTCAAGATGAAGCACATTAAGGTCATGGAGTGGCCTAGCCAGTCTCCAGACCTTAATCCCATAGAAAATTTATGGAGGGAGCTGAAACCTCTAGTTGCCAAGTGACAGCCAAGAAACCTTAAGGATTTAGATAAGATCTGTAAAGAAGAGTGGACCAAAATCCCTCCTGAGATGTGTGCAAACCTGATCACCAACTACAAGAAACGTCTGACCTCTGTGATCGCCAACAAGGGTTTCTCCACCAACTACTATGTCATGTTTTGCTTGGGGATCAAATACTTATTTTACTCACTGAACTGCAATTCAAAACATTTGTATCATTTTTTTTTTTTCTGGATTTTTGGTTGATATTCTGTCTCTATGAATTAAAATACACCTACGATACAAATTATAGACCCTTCTGGGAAAACTTAGACAATCTGCAGGGGGTCAAATAATTATTTTCCCCACTGTAGGTGCTCACAAAAATTCAAACACCTTAATTATAAGTCCCAAATAAATATAAAGTGCTGTAAGCAAAGTCCATAACCAAAGGAAGTAGTGTGTGGATACAGCAGCCAAGATGAGCTCATAAACGAGCAGACTCTTCATCACTTAATAACACTAATGCCCCGTACACACGATCGGACATTCCGACAACAAAATCCATGGATTTTTTCCCTACGGATGTTGGCTCAAACTTGTCTTGCATACACACGGTCACACATATCTTCTCGGAAATTCCGAACGTCAAGAACGCGGTGATGTACAACACGTACGGCGAGCTGAGAAAAATGAAGTTCAATAGCCAGTGCGGCTCTTCTGCTTGATTCCGAGCATGCGTGGAACTTTGTGCGTCGGAATTGTGTGCACATGATCGGAATTTACGACAACGGATTTTGTTGTCGGAAAATTTGAGATCCAGATCTAAAATTTTGTGTGACGGAAATTCCGATGGAAAATGTCTGATGGAGCCTACACACGATCGGAATTTCCAACAACGAGCTCCCATCGAACATTTTCCGTCTGAAAATCCGACCGTGTGTACGGGGCATTACAGTCACAAACTGCTAACCAGATTCTCAGACCTCAGAATAAAAGAGGTCTGGCCACACTTTTAGAAAACCCAAATGGATGGATGAAGGCTTCCTAGCATATACCAAGCCGACCAAAGATTATATCAAGAACATGCAAGAGGAAGAAGATCTCTAGTGTAGTATTATGAAAGCAAATTCCAACGTGATGACGTCACCACTGTAGCTTCACCTGACATGTTTCGTCCTATGGGACATCGTCACTGGGGCAACATTGATCCTGTAAACAGCATGTCAGGGCTCACCAAGCTACAGCCAGAGCTCATCTGGCTATAGAGGTGCTCAGATCACTTTTTCATTTTAGGGAACTTCTAGGCAGAAAAGAACAGTACTGGGATCATTGTTGTAGCTGCAACCTTATCCTGGTATTATCACTTCAACCAAAGGCCATAAATATATGGCCTAAGGGTGGAAAGTTTGCAAGGAAAAAAGCACCCTTGCAAACTCTGTTTTTGGGGATATCGGCAACAATTTGGTCTTTTTAAGTGAAACCTCCCTTTTTTCAAGGGTGGAAAGTGGTTGCAGCTCAACTCTGGGCAAGAAAAAAAGTTTTACCATGCAGTCGTTTTGTCTAGGGTTGAGGAGAAAGCTTATACGCACCCGATCCTCCGCTCCCACGGCAAATGGCGCTCCCCAATGAACCAGCGGTAGACGTTGGCACGTCCAGAGCAGGTCTATGGGAGTAATGACGTGAGGAACAGTCCACCGCACAAGACCACTAGACCACAAGAGGGGTGGGGGGGAAACAGGAGCCATAGGGACTGGTCTTGTGCTGGGAGGATTGGAGGATTAGGTAAATATATCACTGTTCTCACCTAGACAAAAACGAGCCGTTTACCCTTGCAGTGCCCCACTTCAAGGTAATTTGTTAAAATTTTGCCTGAAGTTGGGCTTTAATCAGTTCAGGTTTGCCCCACAGTGGTTTACTTCTACAGGGCGGTACGTGTATATATACACGAGATCCGACACTTCTGGGTAAGGGGCAAGCATGCGTGCCGCTGCCGGCTCTCTTCTTACACACAGTGAAAACTGATCGGCGGGTGCAGATACCCGATGTCCTCCGGCACCATGTTTCCATCGGCTCTAGGGTGCTGCCGCCACCATTCGTGGTGAGGGAAATCGGCAGTGAAGCGGGTCACTGGCATCGCACTGGCGGCGCACACGCGCGCCCCCGACCCTAAGATAAAAGTGTGTACAGGTACGTGATTTTGCGTTAAAGGGATGTTCTGCCGCAGTATATGTATGTGGGGTGGTCCTTAAGCGGTTAAAGAACCACACTTGAAATGATTGTGCTCAGAATGTTATTGCCAAGTAAGTGAGTTTAGTACATTGTCTGAAAACCAATATTTATAGAAAGACGGTACCCGTAGCGCCACATATGTATATTTGAAAACGCTAACAAGACTATAAATACTCAATATCCACCAACAGTTCACTGCATGAGGGTTTTGTATGTGTCGTCACCCACGGATTGTTACAGAAGGGTTTTCAAAGAGCAGGAACTATCTAGAGTTAGATAACAGTTTTTTTTTTTTTTTTTTTAAAACATAATGAGCAATTTCTATGAAGCAAAACCTCGTTTGCATGCTCTTTATTAATTGAAATAGTGCTCCCTGTGTATCTCATTACCAGGTGGCTATTGAGTTTGTTAAATTAGCCATGAGGGTATTTTTTGCCTTTTGCAAAAATTGCAGAAGAAAAAAAAAAATCTTATAAAAGCATTAACATTGAGCAGAAGGGGAACCATCAGATACATTTTAAATTAGGCAGGATGGAAAAAAAAAAAACATGAAATAGAATGCTTGATGATCTCAGTGGCATAAATGATTAAAATATTATTTTAGGCACAGTTTCAGACATGCTAGAGAGAAGATTAAGTTTATATTAGGAACGAGGTAAAAATGGAATACTAAATTTCACATTAAGAGATTATAGACCATCCTAGGACCGTATCTTCCTCCAGTCCACATGATTGGCAGACATTTTCAGGGCTCAGCAAATGACCAGAGGAATGGAGCTCAGGCAATGACTTGGAAAAATATTGCCGAGCCAATGATCAGGGAAATGGAGTCTAGTGTTAGGAGAATGTCAGCCATCTTTAGACTGTATCTCCTCCCAGTACATGGTATAGGCCTACATTTTGAGAGCTCAGCCAATGGCCAAGGGAATGAAGCTCATGCAATCGATCAGGGGAATGGAGCTCAGCCAATGACCAGTGAATGGAGCTGGGCCAATGACCAGTGAATGGAGCTGGGCCAATGACCAGTGAATGGAGCTGGGCCAATGACCCGGGAATGGAGCTCGGCCAATGACCAGGGAATGGAGCTCGGCCAATGACCAGGGAATGGAGCTCGGCCAATGACCAGGGAATGGAGCTCGGCCAATGACCAGGGAATGGAGCTCGGCCAATGACCAGGGAATGGAGCTCGGCCAATGACCAGGGAATGGAGCTCGGCCAATGACCAGGGAATGGAGCTCGGCCAATGACCAGGGAATGGAGCTCGGCCAATGACCAGGGAATGGAGCTAGGCCAATGACCAGGGAATGGAGCTAGGCCAATGACCAGAGAATGGAGCTAGGCCAATGACCAGGGAATGGAGCTAGGCCAATGACCAGGGAATGGAGCTAGGCCAATGACCAGGGAATGGAGCTAGGCCAATGACCAGAGAATGGAGCTAGGCCAATGACCAGGGAATGGAGCTCAGCCAATGACCAGGGAATGGAGTTCAGCCATTGACCAGTGAATGGAGCTCGGCCAATGATGAGGGAATGGAGCTCGGCCAATGACCAGGGTCAATGGAGCCAAGTCAATGACCAACTCTGCAAATGGTGATCGTCTGCAGCAGCAGTGCAGATGGGAATTTGAGAGAAATTGAGTTTCTCTATGATTTCCTTGGTCACCTGGGGCAGTGATCCGGTTGGATGCACATGCCCCATGTGACCCTGGCAGCCATCTTGGGTTAAGCAAAAGGCTATTTAAGTCTCTGATTCCCTGATTTTTGCACGCTTTATACGAGTGGCTAGGGTAGGGACAGGTTCCCCGTCTGTCAGGAATAGTGGCAAGGACAGAGAAAGGTTCCGGTGGAGTAGGGAGAGAGCAAGGACTACGTCTACTTTCCCAGGAAGCTTCCATTTTGGGTTGGACAAGCCTGGACACACTCTGCTCCCCGTGGCAGATGGTGTTGGCATCCCTGAGTCTTCAGAGCTCTTCACAGTTGTGAGTGGCACCGGTTGGGTGAGCCTCCCCACCGGGCTTGTTTATACTGTTAACCCGCTGTTTTCAATACATCATTCTTTGTAAACCAGGACTCTGTGTGCTTACTGCCTACCACACCCCGCTTCACCCAACCAACGCGTTCAAAAGGCAGTTGTGGGACCGACCGGGAGCTAGACTTTACAGGTCCCTAGCTGATGGTGCCTCCAGGCCACACAGGGGTTAAAGCAGTTATAACACGTCTTTTTTCCCTCCATTCTGTTAGAAATGTAGAATTCATTGTGTTCCAGCCTTAATTACACCAGTGTGTCCCCATCTCAGCAGTCTATTGCTTCTGAATGCTTTCAAAGTACATCTATGAATATACAAAAGATGCATAATTAAAAGAGAAGAAAAAAAACCTCCTTATTGTCCCCATTCTTCTGGGCCGCCAGATTCCACTACTTTCTCATTTCAAAGTCATTCTGCGAGGCGTCGGTGAGAAAATTGAATGAAGTCTGTATTCCTGTGATATCTTTACACTTCGGCTCCAGTCTCATACTTCCAATAAAGTTATATCGGAGAGACAGCAGACGGAGAATCAACCAATATCCATTACCGCGGCTACATTTGCCGAGCCGAAACACACAGATGCTAACCTCCCATTTTGTCTTATTCTCTCTAATTTCCATCACTGACAATCTCTCGTGCTATGCGCCGCACCTGATAGCAGCCACCAAATTCCTCAACAGGCTCTGAAATAGAGATTCAAAAGACGGTGAAAAACAAGAAAGGGGCAGCAGCTCAAGACAACACTTAGACCAGTGGCGGCTGGTGCTCAAAATGTTTGGGGGGGGGGCACAAACAAACTGAAAAACTCTGAAAAATACTTAAAAAAAAAACCCATCAATTGCAGCCACTGTGCCCATCAATTGCAGCCACTGCGCAATCAATTGCATCCTCTGTGCCCATCACATGCAGCCACTGTGCCCATCACATGCAGCCACTGTGCCCTTCAAATGTAGCAACTGTGCCATCAATTGCAGCCACTGTGCCCAGCAAATGCAGCCACTATGCCCATCAATTGCAGCCACCGTGCCATCATATGCAGTCACTGTGCCCATCAAATGCAGCCACTGTGCAATCAATTGCAGCCTCTGTGCCCATCACATGCAGCCACTGTGCCCATCACATGCAGCCACTGAGCCCCTTAAATGTAGCAACTGTGCCATCAATTGCAGCCACTGTGCCCAGCAAATGCAGCCCCTGTGCCCATCAAATGCAGCCACTGTGCCCATCAAATACAGACACTGTGCCCATCATATACAGCCACTGTGCCCATCAAATGCAGCCACTGTGCCCATCAAATGCAGCAACTGTGCCATCAATTGCAGCCACTGTGCCCATCAAATGCAGCCACTGTGCCATCAAATGCAGCCACTGTGCCCATCAAATACAGACACTATGCCCATCATATACAGGCACTGTGCCCATCAAATGCAGCCACTGTGCCCATCATATGCAGCCACTGTGCACATCAAATACAGCCACTTTGCCATCAAATGCAGCCCCTGTGCCCATCATATGCACCCAATGTGCCCACCAAATACAGCCACTGTGCTCATCATGTGCAGCCACTGTGCCCACCAAATACAGCCACTGTGCCCATCATGTGCAGCCACTGTGCCCACCAAATACAGCCACTGTCCCCATCAAATAAAGCCACTGTACCCAATAAATACAGCCACTGTGCCCATCATATGCAGCCACTGTGCCCATCATATGCAGCCAGGCGCGTCCACCGGGTGTCACTTTAACCAACCCCACCCCCCACCGCAGCCGGTCCGGCGGCACTTACCGCTCATGTGGCGGGGCTCTGCTCCTCTCCTGGAGTGACAGGGCTCTTCTCCTCTTCTTCTGTAGTGGCAGGAGATGGCGACTCCTGTGTCCGCTCGGCTCAAGTCCTCAGGCTTCCTCCGCTGCGTCTCCTCTTCCGCCAAAGCGTTAGGCATCCAATAGGATCGCCTAATGCTTTGGCCAATCGGGAGACAGGTCTCACTGACCTGCTTCCTGTTTGGCAGGGAGGAACGTTAATGTGAAAATGGCGAAAATTCATTCGCTATGTCACACAACAAGGTGGGATCGGGACACAGTGCTCTGAGCCCCGAGCCCACGCTATTTTGAAGCCTATTAGAGTTCAAAATGCTTCACAACACACCCCCTCCTATCTCCGCCATAGTATTTCATGTGTCCATGTATGTTCATGTGTCCGGCGTCCTGAAAGGGGGCCAGGCACATGAATAGGAAGGGCAGCGGAGGTGTCGGGGGGGGGCGGCGCCACTGGCTTAGACCCCTTTCACACCGGGGGTGATGCGGCGCTTTACCGCTTTTCGGCCGCTAGCGGGGCACTTTTAACCCCCCCGCTAGCAGCCGAACAAAGGGTTAATAGCGCCAGTGTTGCACCACTGCGAAGTGTTTTGCAGGCGATTCGGCAGAACTGCCCATTCATTTCAATGGGCAGGAGCGGTGGAGGAGTGTTGTACACACCGCCCCAAAGACGGCGCTTGCGGGACTTTTTTCCCATCCTGCAAGCGTACCGCCCCAGTGTGAAAGCAGTCGGGTTTGCGAGGCGCTTTTACGGGCGCTATTTTAAGTGCTAAAATGCCTGAAAAGCGCTCCAGTGTGAAATGGGTCTTAAAGCCGGAGTCCAGCTCGGGATACATTTTTAAAAAATGCAGCACTTAAAGTGGTTGTAAACTTCAGACCTGAAATATGAACAAAGCATATCCCTCTATAGTGTGTATTTGTCTCAGTCCAGAGCACTGAGTGTCATTTCAATAAAGGGTCTGGAGGATATTAGTTATGAGTAGGGATGAGCCGAACACCCCCCTGTTCGGTTCGCACCAGAACATGCGAACAGGAAAAAAGTTTGTTCGAACACGCAAACACCGTTAAAGTCTATGGGACACGAACATGAATAATCAAAAGTGCTAATTTTAAAGGCTAATATGCAAGTTATTGTCATAAAAAGTGTTTGGGGACCTGGGTCCTGCCCCAGGGGACATGGATCAATGCGAAAAAAAGTTTTAAAAACGGCCGTTTTTTCAGGAGCAGTGATTTTAATAATGATTAAAGTCAAACAATAAAAGTGTAATATCCCTTTAAATTTCGTACCTGGGGGGTGTCTATAGTATGCCTGTAAAGGGGCGCATGTTTCCTGTGTTTAGAACAGTCTGACAGCAAAATGACATTTTGAAGGAAAAAACTCATTTAAAACTACCGCGGCTATTGCATTGCCGACAATACACATAGAAGTTCATTGATAAAAACGGCATGGGAATTCACCAAAGGGGAACCCCGAACCAAAATTTAAAAAAAAAATGACGTGGGAGTCCCCCTAAATTCCATACCAGGCCCTTCAGGTCTGGTATGGAAATTAAGGGGAACCCCGGCCAAAATTTAAAAAAAAAAAATGACGTGGGGTTCCCCCTAAATTCCATACCAGACCCTTCAGGTCTGGTATGGATTTTAAGGGGAACCCCGCGCCAAAAAAAACCCCAAAAAAACGGCGTGGGGTCCCCCCCAAAAATCCATACCAGACCCTTATCCGAGCACGCAACCTGGCAGGCCGCAGGAAAAGAGGGGGGGGACTAGAGTGCGGCCCCCCCCTCCTGAACCGTACCAGGCCACATGCCCTCAACATTGGGAGGGTGCTTTGGGGTAGCCCCCCAAAACACCTTGTCCCCATGTTGATGAGGACAAGGGCCTCATCCCCACAACCCTGGCCGGTGGTTGTGGGGGTCTGCGGGCGGGGGGTTTATCGGAATCTGGAAGCCCCCTTTAACAAGGGGACCCCCAAATCCCTGCCCCCCCCCTGTGTGAAATGGTAAGGGGGTACAAAAGTACCCCTACCATTTCACTAAAAAACTGTCAAAAATGTTAAAAATGACAAGAGACAGTTTTTGACAATTCCTTTATTTAAATACTTCTTCTTTCTTCTATCTTCCTTCATCTTCTGGTTCTTCTGGTTCTTCTGGCTCTTCTGGTTCTTCCTCCGGCGTTCTCGTCCAGCATCTCCTCCGCGGCGTCTTCTATCTTCTTCTCCTCGGGCCGCTCCGCACCCATGGCATGGGGGGAGGCTCCCGCTCTTCTCTTCATCTTCTTCTCTTCTTCTTTTCTTCTCTTCTTCTCTTCTTCATTTTCTTCTCCGGGCCGCTCCGCACCCATGCTGGCATGGAGGGAGGGACATGACGGGACTTCCCTGTGGCATTCCCCGTGACGTCACAGGGAAGTCCCGTCAAGTCACCGTGCGTCAGAGGGGGGCGGGGTCACCGGGTGGCCCCGCCCCCCGTTATTTAAGAACTGTCAGACGAGGAGCGCCGTCACACAGCGGGAGCCTCCCTCCATGCCAGCATGGGTGCGGAGCGGCCCGGAGAAGAAAATGAAGAAGAGAAGAAAAGAAGAAGAGAAGAAGAGAAGAAGATAAAGAAGAAGAGAAGAGCGGGAGCCTCCCCCCATGCCATGGATGCGGAGCGGCCCGAGGAGAAGAAGATAGAAGACGCCGCGGAGGAGATGCTGGACGAGAACGCCGGAGGAAGAACCAGAAGAGCCAGAAGAACCAGAAGATGAAGGAAGATAGAAGAAAGAAGAAGTATTTAAATAAAGGAATTGTCAAAAACTGTCTCTTGTCATTTTTAACATTTTTGACAGCTTTTTAGTGAAATGGTAGGGGTACTTTTGTACCCCCTTACCATTTCACACGGGGGGGGCCGGGATCTGGGGGTCCCCTTGTTAAAGGGGGCTTCCAGATTCCGATAAGCCCCCCGCCCGCAGACCCCCACAACCACCGGCCAGGGTTGTGGGGATGAGGCCCTTGTCCTCATCAACATGGGGACAAGGTGTTTTGGGGGGCTACCCCAAAGCACCCTCCCAATGTTGAGGGCATGTGGCCTGGTACGGTCCAGGAGGGGGGGGCCGCACTCTCGTCCCCCCCTCTTTTCCTGCGGCCTGCCAGGTTGCGTGCTCGGATAAGGGTCTGGTATGGATTTTTGGGGGGACCCCACGCCGTTTTTTTTTTTTTTTTTTTTTTGGCGCGGGGTTCCCCTTAAAATCCATACCAGACCTGAAGGGTCTGGTATGGAATTTAGGGGGAACCCCACGTCATTTTTTTTTTTTATTTTGGCCGGGGTTCCCCTTAATATCCATATCAGACCTGAAGGGCCTGGTATGGAATTTAGGGGGACTCCCACGTCATTTTTTTTTTAAATTTTGGTTCGGGGTTCCCCTTTGGGGAATTCCCATGCCGTTTTTATCAATGAACTTCTATGTGTATTGTCGGCAATGCAATAGCCGCGGTAGTTTTTTCCTTCAAAATGTCATTTTGCTGTCAGACTGTTCTAAACACAGGAAACATGCGCCCCTTTACAGGCATACTATAGACACCCCCCAGGTACGAAATTTAAAGGGATATTACACTTTTATTGTTTGACTTTAAGCATTATTAAAATCACTGCTCCTGAAAAAACGGCCGTTTTTAAAACTTTTTTTTGCATTGATCCATGTCCCCTGGGGCAGGACCCAGGTCCCCAAACACTTTTTATGACAATAACTTGCATATTAGCCTTTAAAATTAGCACTTTTGATTTCTCCCATAGACTTTTAAAGGGTGTTCCGCGGCATTCGAATTTGCCGCGAACACCCCAAATTGTTCGCTGTTTGGCGAACTTGCGAACAGACAATGTTCGAGTCGAACATGAGTTTGACTCGAACTCGAAGCTCATCCCTAGTTATGAGGAAAGGTTGTGAGCACTGAACTTATTCTCTCTGGAGAAGAGACGCTTGAGAGGGGATATGATTTCAATATACAAATACCGTACTGGTGACCCCACAATATACAAATACCGGACTGGTGACCCCACAATATACAAATACCGGACTGGTGACCCCACAATAGGGAGAAAACTTTTTTTGCGGAAGGGAGTTTAAACAAGACTCGTGGCCACTCATTAAAAATAGAAGAAAAGAGGTTTAACCTTAAACTATGTAGAGGGTTCTTTACTGTAAGTGCGGTAAGGATGTGGAATTCCCTTCCACAGGCGGTGGTCTCAGCGGGGGGCATCGATAGTTTAAAAAAACTATTAGATAATCACCTGAATGACCGCAACATACAGGGATATATAATGTAATACTGACACATAATCACACACATAGGTTGGACTTGATGGACTTGTGTCTTTTTTCAACCTCACCTACTATGTAACTATCTTTAGAAGAGGCTTCCTTCTGGGATGACAGCCATGCAGACCAATTTGATGCAGTGTGCGGCGTATGGTCTGAGCACTGACAGGCTGACCCCCCACTCCTACAACCTCTGCAGCAATGCTGGCAGAACTCATACGTCTATTTCCCAAAGAAAACCTCTGGATATGACGCTGAGCACGTGACCTCAACTTCTTTGGTGGACCATGGTGATGCCTGTTCTGAGAGGAACCTGTCCTGTTATACCGCTGTATGGTCTTGGCCACCGTGCTGCAGATCAGTTTCAGGGTCTTGGCAATCTTCTTATAGCCTAGGCCATCTTTATGTAGAGCAAGAATTCTTTTTTTCAGAACCTCAGAGAGTTCTTTGCCATGAGGTGCCATGTTGAACTTCCAGTGACCAGTATGAGAGAGTGAGAGCGATAACACCAAATTTAACACACCTGCTCCCCATTCACACCTGAGACCTTGTAACACTAACGAGTCACATGACACCGGGGAGGGAAAATGGCTAATTGGACCCAATATGGACATTTTCACTTAGGGGTGTACTGACTTTTGTTGCCAGCGGTTTAGACATTAATGGCTGTGTGTTGAGTTATTTTGAGGGGACAGCAAATTTACACTGTTATACAAGCTGTACACTCACTACTTTACATTGTAGACAAGTGTCATTTCTTCAGTGTTGTCACATGAAAAGATAGAAGAAAACATTTACACAAATGTGATAAGCTGTATATAAAAGTTCATAAATGATGAAACCAAGAACAGTAGCTGGTGTGAATTTGTGCATCCAAACAAACATGCAGGAGTCAGAATCAGTTCAGCACCTCCATCATGGACATCATGGACATTAATGGCCGCTCACCTCATAGGTATGACCCCTGAAACAGGATGGTCAAAACACATTTTCCCCTATAGGGGGTCTAAGGATCTTCTTATGGCCAGTATATGTCTGGGATGAGGGTTCCTCCATAGTGATAGTGGAATGTAAAAACAAATAAAGTGAACATAGTGCTCCCTGCTATGTATTCCTTTATTAAAAAACATTGTATAAAACTTACAAATCCGACACGTATACCAAGTGCAAGTAATGAGCGCACAATGTGCACATCTTAAGCCAGAATGGCTGCGGGTGACATCATGCGTGGCTCCTCCCTGTACGCGTTACGTCCTGGATGGGAATTCATCGGCGGGATTTTACTGGACTAATATAGGTTTTAAAATGTACCTGAACTCTGTATTTTCTGCCTGCCTGTCAGGGCTGGGCTCAGCCCTTCCTTCTCTGAGCTGGCTGCTCAGCTGTCGGCTAATTTCCAGCTTCTGTCTATCCACAGTTACTCTGCTGTTGATGATATCCTGCTCGTCAGCCCTGCCTACTTTAGCCGTCCAGTCCAGATGATCTCTGCCTTCGCCTTGGTCAACATCACAGAAAATCTCCTGCGATCCTGTTCAAGACTTGCTTTGCTGACATCCCTTCTGGCTCCAGATCTTGCTTGCTGTTCCACTACATTGATCCCTGACTTCTGGCTTGGCTGACTATCCTTTCTGGTTACTGAACTCTGGCTATGTTTTGACTACGTTTGTTCTTTTTACTTTTATTATTAAATAAGTGTGATTTAACTGTACTTCTGTCTCGGTCTGATTTCATTGTTTCTGACACTGCCGCATCATGCTGCATCTACCCATACACCCCCTCCCTCCAATCAGCTCTCAGAGCTCTCCTCACTGAGCTCTGCAGAGTGTAATGTCAGATCCCCCACCCCCTGCTTTCTGAAAGCTCAGAGAAGCTTTATTAATTCTGGACTTTGAATGGCTGTAGAGAAGAGAAGGCTGCACATAAACAGATACAACTTATGCAGGAGGATTGGTTTCATCCCTGTATCACCTGAGGCCGGTCACTTCACCAGGTATATGGAAGAGTTTTCAATCACTTGTTAAGTAAAAAGTCAGCTACAGCTACAATACTCACCTCCTCTCTGGTGCTGTCTTCTGGGTCGAATGCTGCCCAGCGGCCAGCAGTGTATCATTAATGTGTGCAGTGCATGCGATACACATGGGCCCCAAGGGGGTTGGGTCCACTGTGCACCCACTGACTATACATGTTGCCGATTTAGGTCAGTAGGGGCTGCCTGTGGTCTCCAGATCTCCACCCCCCACAGTCTCCAGCACAGGGAATCATTGGTTGCTAAGACCCCAACAGTCACTAGCATCCTAGCAACCAATGATGCTGCATAGTCTGTACATGGGTGGCACAGCCCAGTTTAGCATCATGAAAAGAACTCAACAGTAGTGCACCTCTGTCTAGACCTACTCTGCCACCCGCCCACTGCCATGCTGCTGCACTGTAGAACAATGTTCCATGAAGAAGAGGCAACAGGCCTAAGAAAAGAGTATTTTAATAAGTATTTAAAAATGAGCCAAAGCATTGGAAAAGCACATTGTGAGGGATTAAGATGTTTCTTTTGGGTGTATTGTTTAGTGACCAAAAATGTCCAATCACAGGCCAGTTGGGAGGATAATATTTTACTAGCATTTAATACTGCCGAATGTAGCCTTGGATAAAAAGAAAGGAGCACCCGGTGTCCAGAGAGATGCAACTTCTAAAGTATGGTTCATAGATGTTTATTAAAAAGTAGCAACATGTACATCAAGCCAACGCGTTTCGGGGGAATAGACTCCCCCTTCTTCAGGATAGCTGCTGTGTACTATTTAACTATTTGCCCTCCATGACCAGGCCTTTTTTTTGCGATACAGCACTGCATTATCTTAACTGACACTTGCGCGGTCGTGCGAGGATGTACCCAAATACATTTTTTTTGCGCTATCGAATTTCTTCATAAATGTAAGCCAATGTGTATTCTGCTACATTTTTATTTTTTTTATTAGTAATGGCAGCGATCAGCGACTTATAGCGGGACTGCAAAATTGCGGTGGACAAATCGGACACTAAGTGACACTTTGTGGGGACCAGTGACACTAATACAGTGATCAGTGCTAAAAATATACACTGTCACTGTACTAATGACACTGGCTGGGAAGGGGTAACATCAGGGAGCGATCAAAGGGTTAAATGTGTTCTTAGGGAGTGCTTGCTAACTGTGGGGGAGGTGCTTGTACTGTGGGAAGGCAAAGATCCGTGTTACTGCTTAGCTACCTTGTTTACATAGGCAGACCACTGTTCTGTTTCTCTCAGGAACGATCAGCGGGTCCCAGTGTACATCGCATCTGCTGATTGGCTCCCGCTAAGTCCAATCACAGTGGGAGTGGGTCACTGGTGGTGCTTGTGTGCACCCCAAATCCGGAAGTCCAGGATCACATACAGGTACATGATCCTGTGCAGAGGAGCTGATTTGCTGCCTTTTATATACAGTATGCGGCCGGCAAGTGGTCAACAATTGCCATGAATGGTTATGGCAATTGTTGACCACTTGTTTTAGAAACCAGGATGGCAGGTTGCCGGCTTTAGTTGTATAGGCATAGGTCCCTTCCAGCAACAACTGCCCCCCCCCCACTGCCAGTACCAGGACAGTTTTGTCTAGTGCCCAGGATAAGGATGTGGAACTGTGCGCCCTCTCCCACTCCATCCATTCTCTGTCCCCTTGCTCCACTGTGCCCAGAGCAGCTGCTCCTCTTTGCTCACTCCTTGTCCCGGCCCTGCCTCCAGCATCAATAGACCCTCCAGCAGCCAGCATCAACAGACCCTCCAGCAGCCAGCATGAACAAACCCTCCAGTAGCCAGCATGAACAAACCCTCCAGCAGCCAGCATGAACAAACACTTCAGCAGCCAGCATGAACAGACCCTCCAGCAGCCAGCATCAATAGACCCTCCAGCAGCCAACATCAATAGACCCTCCAGCAGCCAGCATCAATAGACCTTCCAGCAGCCAGCATCAATAGACCTTCCAGCAGCCAGCATCAACAGACCCTCCAGCAGCCAGCATCAACAGACCCTCCAGCAGCCAGCATCAACAGACCCTCCAGCAGCTAGCATCAATAGACCCTCCAGCGGCCAGCATCAATAGACCCTCCAGCGGCCAGCATCAATAGACCCTACAGCGGCCAGCATCAATAGACCCTCCAGCAGCCAGCATCAATAGACCCTCCAGCGGCCAGCATCAATAGACCCTCCAGCGGCCAGCATCAATAGACCCTCCAGCGGCCAGCATCAATAGACCCTCCAGCAGCCAGCATCAATAGACCCTCCAGCAGCCAGCATCAATAGACCCTCCAGCGGCCAGCATCAATAGACCCTCCAGCAGCCAGCATCAATAGACCCTCCAGCAGCCAGCATCAACAGACCCTCCAGCAGCCAGCATCAACAGACCCTCCAGCAGCCAGCATCAACAGACCCTCCAGCAGCCAGCATCAACAGACCCTCCAGCAGCTAGCATCAATAGACCCTCCAGCGGCCAGCATCAATAGACCCTCCAGCGGCCAGCATCAATAGACCCTCCAGCAGCCAGCATCAATAGACCCTCCAGCAGCCAGCATCAATAGACCCTCCAGCGGCCAGCATCAATAGACCCTCCAGCGGCCAGCATCAATAGACCCTCCAGCGGCCAGCATCAATAGACCCTCCAGCAGCCAGCATCAATAGACCCTCCAGCAGCCAGCATCAATAGACCCTCCAGCGGCCAGCATCAATAGACCCTCCAGCAGCCAGCATCAATAGACCCTCCAGCGGCCAGCATCAATAGACCCTCCAGCAGCCAGCATCAACAGACCCTCCAGCAGGCAGCATCAATAGACCCTCCAGAACACCTCAGCACCCCTTGCCATTACATACATTCAGTGCTGGAGGCACCAGAACTGCGTCCCCCCTCCACATTCCTGTTTAAAAAATATCCTGAGGACTAGGATGCCATTTAATGGATGAACCATGTAATGGGTGGTGAAGGGGTAATTTGAAGTTTCCATTTGAAGCCTGTGACAACACAGGGGTCTAATAGGAGACATGGACAGAACGTTGTCACCCTCAAAAAAATAAGGACCATCATGGCAGGACCACCAAGTATGAGCTGCAGATTTACAAATATGGAGAATTACTTTGGAAATCACATGACTACTGAGGTGCAATGTACCTAGGTACAAATAAATGTAACACAAAGGGATCAAATCCCCCACCACCCTTGCCCTTTTACCCCATGAAATAAAACACTTACAACCATTAGGTTGGAAAGGGCAAGGCCACAGCTTTATTAAATTCCAACACGTAACATGTGAACACATTTAACCAGTGCCAGTCACAGTCGTACTTTGAGCACTCAATTCCAAAAGGGGGACATTGGGCCTGTCCTTACCATAAGTACTGGGCAGACAGCCTAGTTCCAATTTTTTCATCAATGGCATAGCCCATTACAGCAACTTTAAATGCTGGCAAGGTCAAGAAACCGCATCAAGCTGTGACATACCATAACAGAGGAAAAAAAAGGGGCGGGAGGGTGGACAGCTCTTCCAACCAACTTTTCCGAAAGACCCAGAATTCCCTGGGGCGCACGTTCCCTGAGCTCAGGCCCATCCCATCCCACATGTTTCCACCAATCATCACTATCCACCCCTTTGTCAGGCACCTGGCCATGCCCCTATCAGTCAAGGCTCTCTTTCCCTAGAGGGGCTCAAGAGGTCTTCATTACCATTAAATGAGATTTTAGTGGTTGCATTTACATCTACTTTATTGCCATGCTACCAAGCAGTCAAAAATGTCCAGCATATACATGCAATAGTCTGTTTTATTGGAGAATAGGAAATCAGGAGTTAGAGCTTCCCCTAGTGGTAGATGCATGGAAAGACCCCGGGGATTGTCAGGTCCCAAAAGCAGCCTCTGGAGAACATTGGTGGAAAAGCCTGCTAAGCCTTTTGCAATATAATTTGGCAGCTGTCTTTAGTAAAGCGCCAGATGCAGAAACTTTATTTGTCTGCACAGCTGTCCTTTATCTTTAAATATCCCGCAGGTTAGAGAGAATAATGGCCGAGGCAGAAATAGGCCTGCTGGGAAGCGGATGGTTAATAAAAAAAAAAAAATCTGCAGAGAAAATTAAGCCAAAAAATAAAATTCTTATGGATTTGAGACGCATCGCTGGCACCAATCTCTTCACTTTTATCCCAGTGTTCCTTCTTATAAATGCAAAGCGTTATTCCTCGGTGCCAAGCAAAGTAGCTTAGTGATAAATTGACAAAAGTGATGCTAAACTGCTTTAAAATCCCCCGAGACCTTTCAATCTTAGGAGGAGGAAATATTCAGAAAAATCTACGTATACCTTGATGAAATATCTATAATGAGCGGCACTGTAGACTTTGCAGAAAATTTCCACCATTAGACATCATTGAGAGAAATTGTGGAGAGGTCAGACCTGAAAAGTAGGAGGACAAGAGGACAATTAAGGCCAACCCCACCCAAAATAATGCCTTGAAATGCCTGACCACA
Source organism: Aquarana catesbeiana (assembly GCF_042186555.1). Lineage (NCBI taxonomy): Eukaryota > Metazoa > Chordata > Amphibia > Anura > Ranidae > Aquarana > Aquarana catesbeiana. Next base: position 279,677,465 of record NC_133334.1, read on the forward strand.
GAGCCTCATAGAATGTAAAGCAGCTACACAGTTCTATTGTTTAGTACTGTTATGCACACTTTGATGCTGGGACCAGAGGTGTAACTAGAACCTTCAGGGCCCCAATGCAAGAATAAAGGGCCCCCCTGACCACCAGGGCCTTTTCCATCAGTCCCGGGGCTTTTCCTGGAGCCCTTCCCTCCTGGCCTAGGGGAACTTCCCTCCTGGCCTTGGGGCACTTCCCTCCTGGCCTTGGGGCACTTCCCTCCTGGCCTTGGGGCACTTCCCTCCTGGCCTTGGGGCACTTCCCTCCTGGCCTTGGGGCCCTTTATAAGCCCCGGTTCACACTGCTGCGACTTACCATGCGACTTATAGGGGTTGAGTTAGGAAAACTGAAGAGTGCAAAATCTGGTGCAGCTGTGCATGGGAGCCAATCAGCTTCTAACATCAGCTTATTCAGTTAAGCTTTGACAAAAAAAAATAAAAAACTTGAAGCTGATTGGTTTTTATGCACAGCTGCACCAGGTTTTGCACTCTCCGGTTTTAGTAAATCCACCTCAAAAAGTTGCATGACAAGTCAAAAACACATTCATTTCAATGGGTGCTGTCTTAAGCAATGTTCCTGCACTACTTTTCTGCAACTATTTGAGTGTCATAGACTGCAATGTTAAATCACAAAAGTTGCAAGCAAGTCACAAGAAAATTGCAAACAAGACGCAAGCAAGTTGCATGACGTTGAGGTCGCAGCATTGTGAACTGAGTCCTATGGTCTGGAAGTAGGACCCTTTCACATGTTCTTCAGCGGCCACCTTCCTGCCATCTTGCCCCCCACCACCTCACAATTTTGGAATGGCAGGGCCTGGTCGCAAGTGCCACCTTTGTTCCACCACTGCCTGGGACATAATATACAAGCAGGAGCAGGAATACAAGCAGGAATAACTGATAATGGACATGTATGCGCATTGGAGTATGCAGGCACACTGAATCATGAGAGTTGTAGTGGGGGGGAAGGGCTGGCACCGAAGTGGAGGAGGAAGGGTTGGAGCTGAAGTGGAGGAAGAGGAAGGAATGGAGAAGGAAGGACAAATGCCAAAGTGCAGGGAGAGGAAGAAGTGGACGAGAAACTGCTGGTGCAGAAGTGCAGAGGAAATAGAAATGGAGGAGGAAGGCCTGGCACTGAAGAGAAGGAAGAGTAGGAAGTGGAGGAGGAGGAGCTTGTGCCATAGAGGAGGAAGAGTAAAAAGTGGAGGAGGAAGGGCTGATGCCAAAGGGGAAGAGGAGGAATGGGTGGCAGAAGTGGTGGAAGATAAAGAAGTGGGAGAGGATGATGCTAATGTGGAGAGGAAGAAGAAGGAAAAGTGGAAGAGGAAGGGTTGGTGCAGAAGTGCAGAGGATAAGGAAGTGGAAGAGGAAGTGCTGGCATTGAAGTGGAGGAAGAGTAAGAAGTAGAGGAGGAAGGGCTGGTACACTAGAGGAGGAAGAGTTTAAGGGGGAGGAGGAAGGGCTGGTGCCAAGTTTGAAGCAGAAGTGAAGAAAGAGGAAGAAGTGGAGGAGGAAGGGTGGGTGCTGATGTTGAGAGGTAGAAGAAAAAAAGGAGGTGGAAAGGTTGGAGCAGAAATGGAGAAGAAGTGGAGGTGGAGGAGGAAAAGCTGGCATTGAACTGGAGGTAGAGTAAGACATGGAGGAGGAAAGGCTGGAATCGTAGTGGAGGAAAAGTAAGAAGTGAAGGAGCAAGGGCTGGTGTCAAATCTAAAGAGAGAAATGAGTAGCAGAAGAGAAGGAAGAGGAATAAGTGTAGGAGGAAGGGTTGGTGCAAATGTGGAGAAAAAAGAAAAAGTGGAGGAGGAAGGGTTGGAGCAGAAGTGGAGCGGATGAGGAAGTGGAGAAGGAAGTGGAAGTGTAAGACATGGAAGTAGAAGGGCTGGTGCTAAATTTGAAGAAGAGGAATGAGCAGCGGAAGTGGAGGAACACGAAGAAGTGGAGAAGGAAGGACTCGCACTGATGTGGGGAGGAAGAATAAAAAAGTGGGGGAGGAAGGGTTAGCACAGAAGTAGAAAGGAAGAAGAAGTTGAGGAAAAAGGGCTGGCGTTGAAGTGGAGGAAGAGTAAGAAGTCTAGGTTGAAGGGTTGGTGTAAAATTTGAAGGAGATATATGGGTAGCAGAAGTGGAGGAAGAGGTAGAGGAGGCAGGGCGGGTACTGATGTGAAGAGTAAGTGGAGGAGAAAGGACTGGCACTGAAGAAGAGGAAGAGTAAGAAGTGGAGGAGGAAGATTTTAAAGGGGAGGAGGAAGGGCTGGTGCCAAGTTTGAAGCAGAAGTGAAGAAAAAGGAAGATGTGGAGGAGGAAGGGTAGGTGCTGATGTTGAGAGGTAGAAGAAAAAAAGGAGGTGGAAGGATTGGAGCAGAAATGGATAAGAAGAGGAGGTGGAGGAGGAAGAGCTGGCACTGAACTGGAGGAAGAGTAAGACATGGAGGAGGAAGGGCTGGAATCGTAGTGGAGGAAGAGTAAGAAGTGAAGGAGGAAGAGTAAGAAGTGAAGGAGGAAGGGCTGGTGTAAAATCTGAAGAAGAGAGATGAGAAGCAGAAGTGGATGAAGAGGAATAAGTGTAGGAGGAAGGGTTGGTGCCAATGTTGAGAAGGAAGAAAAAAATGGAGGAGGAAGGGTTGGAGCAGAAGTGGAGCGGATGAGGAAGTGGAGGAGGAAGGGCTAGGACCAAAGTGGAAGCGTAAGACATGGAAGTAGAAGTTGAAGGGCTGGTGCTAAATTTGAAGAAGAGGAATGAGCAGCGGAAGTGGAGGAAGAGGAAGAAGTGGAGAAGGAAGGACTGGCACTGATTTGGGGAGGAAGAAGAAGAAGTGGGGGAGGAAGGGTTAGCACAGGAGTAGAGAGGAAGAGAAAGTGGAGGAAAAAGGGCTGGCATTAAAGTGGAGGAAGAGTAAAAAGTGTAGGTTGAAGGGTTGGTGTCAAATGGGTAGCAGAAGTGGAGGAAGAAGTAGAGGAAGAAGGGCGGGTACTGATGTGAAGAGGAAGAGAAAGTGGAGGAGAAAGGACTGGCACTGAAGAAGAGGAAGAGAAAGAAGTGGAGATGGAAGGGCTGGATCCGAAGTGAAGGAAGACAATGGGTGGCAGGAATTGAGAAAGAAGAGGAAGAAGTGGAAGAGGAAGCACTGGCACTGAAGTAGAGGAAGAATAATGGGTGGCAGAAATGGAAGAGGAAGAGTAGGCACTGTAGTGGAGAATAAAGAATAAAGTGGAGAAGGAAGTTCTGGTGCCAAAGTGGAGAGTAAGTGGAGCAGGAAGAGCTAGTGGCAAATAAGAGTAAGAAGTTGCGTAGGAATGGGTGGCCCCAAAAAGTAAGAAGAGGTAGTGGAGCAGTACCCATGGCCCTAGTATACTTACACAGCTCCTACCTTAACACTGGAAGTTCTATAAAAGCACTTCTGTGGGTGGTGCAAACAAAATCAAGATGCTAAAATGAAGGTATTTAAACATTACTTGCTGAATAAAAATAAAGAGGTCACGTTTAGGATTTCATGTTGGACTGAAAGGTTGTTTTTATCCTGAGTGTTTAGGGGCACCTACATACTTGATGGTAAAACGTGTCCCTCTTTCCCTTCTCAGAAAGTCGGGAGAGATGTTACCACCAAATATGTACATACAACTAAAATTTCCCTCATGTACCATTCTCTGGTGTCAAAATCTCATGCCAAAAATTGTTGGGCTTCGAAGAACAAACACTCCAATTTCCATGAGCTGCATACCATCCCATGTCTGGTTTTCCCAGCGTCTCCTCCATAATGAAGAATAAACCAATAATTGTGGTGTCTAGCCGCAGGAGAAGGACACCTTCACTGGGGCCTTGCAGGGGTGGGGGGCAGTCATACAAACGGGAGACACGAATGGAACGCTCGGATGCAAACTACTGTACGAGCCCAGAAAACATTTGCTACATTCGCCAATCTATTATCCCGACATTACTACTTATATTATTGTGTTTGTGTCCCCCAGCCACGCAGAAGCTATGTGAAGCTGCATTTGTTGACGGCCTCCTGGGAAAAAGTAATTTTCATTTGTGCTGCACGCAGCAAGGGGTGCAAAGGAAAATCAATCCCTCAACGGGGGTAGAAAACAGCACATGTGATTTAAATTAATTTTATACAATGACAGTTGGTGTGAGAAATTAGAGAATCTCTAAAGAGTAATAGCGATAAAATCCAAGGTGCTGGTGAAAAGGGGAAAAAAAAGATTCTCTTTCCTTAAAAATGGCTTCAGAGCTTTGTAGGTCAATGGCTTGAGAAAAGTAGGCAGGTTATGAGTTCTCTGCTCTTCATGCTTGTTCCAGGGCTGTATCTTGAAGTATTGACACCAGAGATGGACGTTTTGTAAGAGGGGCATCACGATTGGCTGATGTTGGCACCAAACGCACAAATCCCGGCCCCGCTCCTGTCCTTGCTAGAATACTTTCCCTCCTGCTGAGGCCGAACCCTCCACCATATTGTGCCAACTCCAAAGCCAGAGGCCTTCACATGACATTGACCTTTATATCGCCAAGGAAGGAGTGTCTACACATGACAGTCACATCACATCACCATACACTATATTACCAAAAGTTTTGGAACGCCCGCCTTTACACACACACATGAACTTTAATGGCACCCCAGTCTTAGTCCGTAGGGTTCAATATTGAGTTGGCCCACCCTTTGCAGCTGTAACAGCTTCCCCTCTTCTGGGAAGGCCGTCCACAAGGTTTAGGGGGGTGTCTATGGGAATGTTTGACCATTCTTCCAGAAGTTCATTTGTGAGGTCAGGCACTGATGTTGGACGAGAAGGCCTGGCTCGCAGTCTCCGCTCTAATTCATCACAAAGGTGTTCTATCGGGTTGAGGTCAGGACTCTGTGCAGGCCAGTCAGGTTCCTCCACCCCAAACTCACTCATCCATGTCTTTGTGGACCTTGCTTGTACACTGGTACGCAGTCATGTTGGAACAGGAAGGGGCCGTCCCCCAAACTGTTCCCACAAAGTTGGGAGCATGAAATTGTCCAAAATGTCTTGGTATGCTGACGTTTTAAGAGTTCCCTTAAGGGCCGGTTCACACGGGGGCGACTTGTCAGGCGACCTAGCCGCCTGACAAGTCGCCTCCCGTTCTGTACAATGGAACCGTTCTAATTAGATTATTACTTAGAAGAAAGGTTCCTGTACTACTTTGGGGGCGACTTGCATAGACTTCTATACAGAAGTCGTCTTGCAAGTCGCCGCGGCAGTCGTGTGCAGGTCGCCTCGGTGAGCAAGTCGTGCCGCTTCTAATGTGAACCGGCGCTCACTGGAACTAAGGGGCCAAGCTCAACCCCTGAAAAACAACCCCACACCATAATCCCCCCTCCACCCCCACACCATAATCCCCCCCTCCCCATAACCCTCCTCCCCCCCACACCATAATCCCCCCTCCACCAAATTATTTGGACCAGTGCACAAAGCAAGGTCCATAAATACATGGAGGAGCAAGTTTGGGGTGGAGGAACTTGATTGGCCTGCACAGAGTCCTGACCTCAACCCGATAGAACACCTTTGGGATGAATTAGAGCGGAGACTGCGAGCCAGGCCTTCTCGTTCAACATCAGCACCTGACCTCACAAATGGGCTTCTGGAAGAATGATCAAACATTCCCATAGACACCCTCCTAAACCTTGTGGACAACCTTCCCAGAAAAGTTGAAGCTGTTATAGCTGGGCCAACTCAAAATTGAACCCTACGGACTAGAACTAGGATGCCACTAAAGTGCGTGTAAAGGCAGGTGTCCCAATACTTTTGGTAATATAGTGTACATTACACAGTCAATCACATTTAGTGGATGATCCGCAGTAGTCACATATGAAAGCACATTCACCACTTCAAGCAGCCATCTTCCACTAACAGTCTCTCCTTTCCCCCCCCCCAGGGTCATTAGTACTCACAGGATTGGGCTCTCTATAGACACCCTCTCCTTAAGTACACCTCTCCTGGGGAATAGCCTCACTCAGGGAATGCTTGGCCTTGCCTAAAAGCCCTCACCTCCATAAGGGTCAGGACGTCTCCAGACAGCTCTCCTGTGTGCAGGTCTACTCCTCCCCGGCCTCCAGCCTTGTCCAGGGCCTCAATGTGCGGGCTACATACCTTACTTCCCAGAAAATAAGACCTACTCCGAAAATAGGACCTATCTTGATTTTGTAGGGTGGCTGCAATATAAGCCCTACCCTGAAAATAAGTCCTCGTTAAAGTCCTTGTAAAATCACGTAATCCACGCTGAAAAAAGGATTATATAATGTCCAGTGTGCGTCTTTAACCATTTGCCGCCCGCCCACCGTCAAATGACTGCGGGACGGTGCGGCTCTTGTTCTGGGACAACGTCATATGACGGCCTCCCAGAACAGCCACTCTCACGCGCCCGCAGCTATCGCTGCCTCACCGTGTTGCTAGGACACGGTGCGACCCCGATCTCTGTAAAGAGCCGGTCACATGTAAACACGGAAATGCCGGTAATCAGCGCTCTTTGCCTCACACTGACAGAGTGTGTGGCGAGGAGAGCCGATCAGCGGCATCTCCTCGCAGGGGACAACAAAACATGCAAACCGGACGTCTGGGCCTGAGGAGGACGAAACGTGTTCGGCTCTGTTTGCTGATGTCTTCATTTTCGTGAATAAGCCAAATGATTTCAGTGTTCCAGCCCATTTCCCAACAATTAGGAGCCATGTTGACGCCAATCCATCATCCTGACGGTGGCATAAACAGGTCACCACTCTGCCTGTGTCGGAGGCTTCAGCCGGCGCCAGCTTCGCCGTGCACAGAGATGGGCACAGAGACGGGCAAACCGAAATATTTGCTCCATCATTTTCATCCAATTCTCAGCAGATTGCCCAAACTGATATGGCCAAAACTGGTAGCCATTCCCCAATGGTCTACCTTTAAGCTGCCCTTAAGCTGGCCATAGATGGATCGAAATTCAGCTGGTTCATCAGAGACCGGACACATTTTGATCGATGTATGGGTAGGCTGGTTGGTTGTACAGAAGTTGATCTACCAATTGACTTTTGTACAACCGCCCTGCCAGGTTTACCCCACTCGATCAGTGCTGCAGGTTGTAGCCGGTAACGCTGATCAGTGTATTCTGATGGTGGGAAGTCTCCCTACTGCGAGAAAACATGAGCTCAGCGACAGTGCCAGGACAAGGTCATCTAGAGCCCGGGGGGGAACATGCCAAACTACACCCCCCCGATCAAGATGAATGAGCATGCTTACCCCCTAAGCATGAATTCCCCCTCCTCTCATTGAAATTCCCCCTCCAAGAACAAATCTTTGCTCCCCCATCCCCCCCTCCCAGCTCAAATCCTCTCTCTCTTCAAATCCCCCCCCCCAACACAAATCCATCCCTCAAACAAAAAAAAAATCACTCTTTCTAGCACAATTTCTCTAACCTTCAAATTTCCCCTCTGGGTACATATCCCCCCCCCCCCCACACACACACCAAATCCCCCTCCCAGCACAAATCCCTGCTCCCCCCACATTTCCCCTTCTAACACAAATACTTCCCAATCATCCCTACTAACACAATCCCCCCTCCCCCCTCCCCCCACACCAAATTCTCAACCCAATTCCCCCTCCTAGCACAAATCCCCCCCCCCCCTTCACATTTCCCCCTAGCACAAAAAATATGCCCCAGTCATCCCTACTAGCACAAACCCCCTCCTCCCCCCAAGAAAAAATTCCCTTCCCGGTACACATCCTCTCCCCCCACACCAAATTCTCCCCCCAATCCTCCCTCCTAGCACAAATCCCCCCCACCCCAAAAAAAAAAAATACATTCCCCTCCGAATACACATCCTCTTCCCTTCACACCAAATCCCCCTCCCAGCACAACCCCCCCCTACCATCCCCCCACCTAGCGCAAAACCTCCTTCCCCCACACATTTCCCCTCCTAGCACAAATATGTCCCAATCATCCCTACTAGCACAACCCCCTCCCCCCCCAAATGAAAAAATAAATTCCCCTCTGAGTACACATCCTCTCCCCCTCACCAAATACCCCTCCCAGAACAAATCCCCGCCCCCCTCACATTTCCCCTCCTAACACAAATACTTCCCAATCATCCCTACTAGCACAAGCCCCCCCCAAAAAAATTCCCTTCCCAATACACATCTTCTCCTCCCACCCCAAATTCTCCCCCCAAACCTCCCTCCTAGCACAAATCCCCTCCCCCCCAAAATAAAATAAAAAATAAATCCCCCTCCCAGCACAACCCCCCCATCCCCCCTCCTAGCGCAAATCCTCCGTCCCCCACACATTTACACTCCTAGCACCAATATGCCCCAATCATCCCCTACTACCACAAATCCCCCCCTCCCCCCCCCAAAAAAAATTCCCTTCCCGGTACACATCCTCCCCCAAATTCTCCCCCCCAATCCTCCCTCCTAGCACAAATCCCCTCCCCCCCATCCTCTCCCCCTCACACCACACACATTTCCCCTCCTAGCACAAATATGCCCCAATCATCCCTACTAACACAAACCCCCTCCCCCAAAGGGTACACATTCTCTTTTCCCACACGCAAATTTGCACTGAAGTCTAGTCAACAGGGGGCATTTTTGCATTAAAGTCAATGGGATGTGATTTTGCATTAAAGTCAATGGGATATGATTTTGCATTAAAGTCAATAGGGGGCGTTTTTGCACTGAAGTCAATAGGGGGCGTTTTTGCACTGAAGTCAATAGGACGGGATTATGCATTGAAGTCAATGGGGGGGGGGGGGGGGGGGTTGCATTGAAGTTAATTGGGGAGCGTTTTTGCATTGAAGTCAATGGGGGGCGTTTTTGCATTGAAGTCAATGGGGGGCGTTTTTGCACTGAAGTCAATGGGGGGGCGTTTTTGCATTGAAGTCAATGCAATGCAATGCCGTTTATTTTAAATCAGAAAAAACCCCTACTTTCAGCTGATCGTTTTCAGCTGCTGATATGTCGGTGCATCCCATTCCCTAGTAAGAGTTGCTGCTGTTCGGTCTGCATGGTGTGCGATGGCTATTTTGTAGTCCAGATTTCCTGATGCGTACTCAGCGCTTCGTTTCCCATTTTGATACCAACCCCCCCCCCCCCCCCCCATATTGGACACAAGGAATTATTTGCGGCGCGTATTAATTAGTGGGTTTTGCGTTCTCTCGTGCGCCCGCGGTGACCTCCGGCGCTCTCCTCTCCCCGGACGGCGGTGACAAGGGCGCGGCGCGTTATAAATGGGAGTAGAGTGGTAAGACAAGCAGTGATCAGATCAGTATTCTGGATCCTCCTCGCCGCTGTCAAAGCCGAGGTCCTCAGCGCTCATCTTTAATCATCATCCGGCGGGAGCGACGCCACTTCACGCCAAGGTCATAAAGATACATAAATAAAAACACGGTGATTTGGTATAATTATGGGGATTGGGACTTGGCAGCGCCGGCTTGTCAAACACTGAAATGAATGGCTTCCCTCACCTGGAATCGTCCTCATTGGAGGCAATTTATACGCTCGCTCGTCCTTTATTTAATGGATGGTGACGGTGTAGACGCGGGTCGCCGCGCCCAGGGAAATGCCGCAGTGTCTTGCTGGATGGGTGGCCCCGCCGACGTCAGCTTGGCTTCCGCCTTATTGTAGATCCAAAGCTCAGAAAGGGGGAAACCCACCAGGGGCGTCTATCTTTTTTTGGGGGAGACTCGGGCTTTGTTTAGACTTGCGGTTGGGGGGGACGTAAAAAATGTGAGGTTGAGTCATGTTTTTACCACCCACTAACCACCCCCCTTTAACCACTTCAGTACCGGGCACTTTTACCCCCTTCCTGGCCAGGCCAAGTTTCAGCTTTCAGCGCTGTCACACTTTGAATGACAATTGGGTGGTCATGCCACACTGTACCCACGTGACATTTTTTATCATTTCTCTGACACAGATAGAACTTTCTTTTGGTGGCATTTTATCATCTCCGAAGTTTTATTTTTTGCTAAACAAACAAAAAAAAACAGAATTTAAAAAAAAAAAAAAAAAAAAAGTTTTTCTTAGTTTCTGTCATACAATTTTGTAAATAAGTAAATTTTCTCCTTCACTGATGGGCACTGGTAAGGCTGCACTGAAGGGCACTGATGAGAAATGATGGGCACTTATAGGCACTGATAGGTGGCACTGATGGGCACTGATAGACAGGACAGATGGGCATTGATGGGAACTGATAGACAGGACAGATGGGCATTGATGGGAACTGATAGGTGGCACTGATGGGCACTGATAGACAGGACAGATGGGCATTGATGGGAACTGATAGGTGGCACTGATGGGCACTGATAGACAGGACAGATGGGCATTGATGGGAACTGATAGGTGGCACTGATGGCACTGATAGGTGGCACTGATGGGCACTGATAGACAGGACAGATGGGCATTGATGGGAACTGATAGGTGGCACTGATGGCACTGATGGGAAGCCTTTATGGGCACTGATGGGTGGCAATGATGGGCATTGATAGGTGGCACTGATGGGCATTGATAGACAGGACAGATGGGCATTGATAGGTGGCACTGATGGTAACTGATAGGTGGCATTGATGGGCACTGATAGGTGGCAATGAAGGGCACTGATGGGAAGCCTTTATGGGCACTGATGGGTGGCAATGATGGGCATTGATAGGTGGCACTGATGGGCACTGATAGGTGGCACTGATGTTCACTGATGGTGGCAATGATGGGCATTGATAGATGGCACTGATATTCACTAATAGTGCCCATCATTGCCACCTATCAGTGAACATCAGTGCCACCTATCAATGCCCATCATTGCCACCCATCAGTGCCCATAAAGGCTGCCCAGCAGTGCCCATCATTGCCACCTATCAATGAACATCAGTACCACCCAATGGCGACCCTAGGGGGGGGCCAGAGGGGGCCCTGACCCCCCCAACATTATGCTGTGCCCCACCATGTGCCCCCCCCCCCCCCCCCCCCAAAAAAAAATTTTTTTTTTTTTTTTTACAAAAAATCAATGTCTAAGAGGGAGAGCATCCCCAGTCAGCTCCTGCGGGTGATTCCTCCCCCCTCCCTCTGCTCGCTGACACTGCATAATGCGAGCGCTCACACAACCACGGCCGCCTGATCTGCGCCTTCACCTGCATCCTCATTGGCAGGGAGAAGAGCGAGTTGCAGGAAGGACTCCACCAGGACTCTCAGTTACTGATTTCTCCCATCCTTAGGACAGGAGAACCAGCCTGTAAATTCCAAGAGATGCCAGACCAGCGCTGTCAATAGCAGGGGCAGGACAGCAAGAGGAGGCTGGGGAACCTCACAATGACAGAACACCAGGGCCCGGTGGCAAGACAACCTTTGCAACCCTGATAGTTCTCCCACTGCTTTGGATCCTTATATTTTCTTGGTATGCTGGTGACATATATCTCTTGTTTTCTGCCACCCTGGGGGGCCCCAATACAGTAGGAAGGGAGCTCACTGCAGAACATGTGAAAGGGCCCGTTGTGGGATCGTAGTAAAGGGCCCCAGTATATATTTATATATATATATGCATTTAATAGTTGCCCCCCTACTTTTGTCCCTGCCCCCCCATGTGCCCCCCTAAATTTGAAAGCTGGAGACGCCACTGGTACCACCTATCAATGCCCATCATTGCCACCCATCAGTGCATATAAAGGCTGCCCATCATTGCCACCTGATGGGCAGTCTTTATGGGCACTGATGGGTGGCAATGATGGGCACTGATAGGCAGCACTGATCACTGATAGGTGGCACTGATGGGCACTGATAGATGGCACCGCTGAGTGATTTGCATCACTGCTGGGAACTGGTGAGCATTACTGGTGGACACTGGTGGATATTACTAGTGGGCTCTGATAGGCATCACTGGCCGGTATCACTGATGAGCACAGATTTACATCACTGGTGGGCACTCGTGGGCATTACTAGTGGGCATCCCTGGTGGGCACTGAATGGAGCCGACCTTCATAGGAAATAAATGTATTAGTCAAATGATAGTGATTATTTGTGATGGATGGGATTTTGGTGAAGTTTTGATAAGTAGAACCCAAAGTGTGGGGAAGGGTAGATGTGAGTGTGGATCTCCCTTACCTCTGAAGCCCGATCTGATTTTGGATCGCACTTCAGAGGCTACTGACAGGCAGCAAGGAAGCGATGTAACTCTTCCTCATCGCCTGCTTGAACCCCATTTTTGCCGTCAAACGCGCCATGTGACCAAATAAAATGGTTAGCAGGACAACGACCCGAAACATCCAGCCAGAGCTACAATGGAATGGTTTAGATCAAAGCATATTCATGTGTTAGAATGGCCCAGTCACAGTCCAGACCTAAATCACATTGAGAATCTGTGGCAAGACTTGAAAATTGCTGTTCACAGACGCTCTCCATCCAATCTGACAGAGCTTGAGATATTTTACAAAGAAGAATGGGCAGAAATGTCCTCTCTAGATGTGCAAAGCTGGTAGAGACACCCCCAAAAAGACTTGTAGAGAAAGGGGGTTCTACAAAGTATTGACTCCGGGGGGCGCCATACAAATGTCCCTCCCCCACACTTTTCACATATTTATTTGTATCGTTTATCATTTTCCTTCCACTTTAAAATTATGTGACACTTTGTGTTGGTCTATCACATAAAATCCCAATAAAATACATTTACGTTTTTGGTTGTAACATGACAAAATGTGGGGAATTTCCAGGGGTGTGAATACTTTTTCAAGGCACTGTACATCTTAATAATATGGAGGAAGCAAATATTTTGTTTGGCCTCTGTGTTGCGCTCCATTCTTCTTTTCTGATGATCCTGACCGCTAAGCTCCCCATTGTGGTCCTTGAGTTGCCTATACAAGGAATATTATACTGCCCTCTACTGGAGGATTCAAAGATTATTGGATTCAGAGATTCTCAACCACATTTTTATAATATGAGGAAGCTTTGGCCTCTGTTTGGCGCGCAAATCTTCTTTTCTGATGATCCTGATCCTAAACACCCCTTTGTGGCCTCCAGTGTTAATTTTAGTCTTAGGACTAAAATGGCATTTTAGTTTTAGTCCCATTTTAGTCTTCTGCAATTGTTTTAGTTTTAGTCGTTTTTAGTCGACTAAAATCTCCAGTACATTTCAGTAATTGCAATTTAGTTTTAGTCATAGTCTTTTGACTAAAAATGGCATTTTAGTTTTAGTCTCATTTTAGTCATCTCAATTGTTTTAGTCGTATTTTAGTCGACTGAAATAGTATTCATTTAGTCGACTAAAATGTTTTAGTCATTTTAGTCGTCAAAAAATGTTTTAGTCGACTAAATTAACACCGGTGTCCTATCCAAGAAATATTATACCTCCTCCTATAGGATTCAGAGCTTCCCAATTATATATTTATAATTAGAAAAAAAAAAGAAGCTAAAATCTGATTGGCTGTTTGGGCCATATGCTGCCCTCTACTGGAGGACTCAAAGATTATTGGATTCAGAGCTTACTACATCTTTATAATATGTATCTTTATTTATAATAAGGCAAATGTTTTCTTTTGGCCTCTGTGTGGCGCTCCATTCTTCTTTTTTTGATGATCCTGACCCCAGGCACCCTTTTGTGGCCCTTGAGTTACCTATACAAGGAATATTATACTGCCCCCTATAGGAAGATTCTGAGAATATTGGATAAAAGCTCCCCAATTATGTATTTATAATTAGGAAAAAAAGACAGCTAAAATCTGATTGGTTGCTTGGACCTCCCTTTTCTAGGAAGCGTTTTTTTTATAAAAGAGTAAATACATCTGAATTAGATGATTTGGTTGGATTACATGCCTCTTCTTTCCATGTGCAAAACGCGTCATACTGTCCCCCCCCCCCCCCCTCGCCATATTCTGCTGATGGCGCTATTTTCCTGTACTGTATCGCCTCTGCGTCCCTCTCATTCCTTTGTCCCATTGTTACCATTCTTTGGTCTATTTACAGCTCTAAGCTCTACGGAAATGCGCTTTGAAAAATAAGAAAAGTGATTTCTGCAACCGAGGCAGAAATGACGAAACACTAAATAATGAAATTTAACTTGCAAAAAAAAAAGAATCCAAAGGGAACAGATAAAAAGAGAAAGTAGGTAATAAGGGGACTTAAGCTTGTAGGACATGTCCCGGCTGATCCGCTTCAATGAGCTAAAAGGCTGTCAGAGGATCCCTGAGCTGTAATCCTTATTTTTTTTTTATAGTTTTGAGGGTGTATGTAATACAATACAATGTAATACAATACAATCTAATATAGTGTAATACAGTACTACCTATGGAGGATAATGACACCAGGCAGATTTCCTGTTCGGCAATACAGGATAGAAAATGAATTATGTGTATAAAAACATTGTTACACTAATGTAACATTTTTATTGTAAAGGGAATTTATTGTAGTTTTGTATGTTTTGTTGTGTGCGTGAACTAAAAATATATTTTGTATATTAAAAAAAAAAACAACAGACTGCATTTTTTTACAAATAAAATATAGACGACCAGTGGGTGTTAAAATAAAATAAAAAGCTGTTGCTCCCTGCAGTATTTCCTTTTAGCCACAAGGTGTCCTCAGTCTCCCAGGTTGAAAGCTGGGGGAAGGTCTGGGGAGATTCAGGGGTGACATGGTTCCGCCCACGAGGGGGCGTCACCATGGCGCCTTTAATTCACTGTGTAATGATGAAGAACATCGCGAATGCCATCATTTCACCACCTGGAGATGTCCAGAAGAACAAGGGGAACAGTAAAAATGTATTGTATATGAATATTTGTATTGTTTTTTTCATCCGTGAGCTCCTTCTTGTGACGGAATCGTCCGGCACTCAGCTTGGGTGCCTCCCTCAAGTTATATAGCCTGCAAATAATGCAGGTATTATAGCTGAGCATAAACAGAAAAGTCAGTGCTACTACCCATACACCACATAGATAGCAGAGCTCCCAGGTGCTCGATCCACAGTCGCTGGCTGAGTAGAGTAAGGTAGAAAAAATTATCCACACTCCGGTTGTTGCTCTTAATTTTTTTAATTTTATTGAATAGCCACAGTGAACAAACACAGATTAAGTCAGTTGACGCGTTTCAGCTTATAAGGCCTTAGTCATAAAGACTAAGGCCTTATAGGCTGAAAGGCGTCAACTAACTTGATCTGCGTTTGTTCACTTACTATTCTTAAAATTTTTTCATTTTATTGAATAGCCACATTGAACAAAGACAGATTAAGTCAGTTGACGCGTTTCAGCCTATAAGGCCTTAGTCATAATGACTAAGGCTTTATAGGCTGAAAGGCGTCAACTGACTTGATCTGCGTTTGTTCACTGTGGCTATTCCATAAAATGAAGAAATTTTAAGAGCAACAACCGGAGTGCGGATCATTTTTTCTGCATTATAGCTGAGCACCCGAGACTAGACGACACTAGCTGATATGCAAACTGGAACTCTCTTTATTGAAAATTCACACAGAATATATAGCACAGAAGATCAGTTAGAAACTGATCACATTACTCTAATGGCCCGTACACACGGTCGGATTTTCCGATGGAAAATGTCTGATCGGAGCGTGTTGTCGGAAATTCCGACCGTGTGTGGGCTCCATCGGACATTTTCCATCGGATTTTCCGACACACAAAGTTGGAGAGCAGGAGATAAAATTTTCCGACAACAAAATCCGTTGTCGGAAATTCCGATCGTGTGTACACAAATCCGACGGACAAAGTGCCTGCTCAGAATAAATAAAGAGATGAAAGCTATTGGCCACTGCCCCGTTTATAGTCCCAACGTACGTGTTTTACGTCACCGCGTTTAGAAAGATCGGATTTTTTGTGTGACCGTGTGTATGCAAGACAAGTTTGAGCCAACATCCTTCGGAAAAAATCCATGGATTTTGTTGTCGGAATGTCCGAACAAAGTCCGACCGTGTGTACGCCCTATAACAATGCAAACTGTAAACAGGAATATAATTAACGTAGCTAAGGAACAATCAACATAAGCATAGAAATTAAGCTAATTAAACAACTAGCCTCCTAGGCGACTCAGTGCCCCCCAGACCGTTCGGCTCCCAGCCCACAACCCTGGATACAAAGTACATTACACATTATCGTAAGCATAAAAATTTCACCATGGTCCTATAACAAGGTAAAGTGGTCACAATATTAATCACATCTCCAATAAATGATCAGACATGCAGAAACAATAGGTGACTCAATTAACAATGGGAATGCACACCTAGGAGGCACACAATGGGAGAGACACGAACTTGTGTAATTTGTCCACTAGACAAGTCATCAGAAGACAAACAATGTTTGATACAGTGTCATTCATTTATCTTTATAGATCTCTTGAGGGATATTGTTGATAAATTTTTCTGCCCCAAGAGGAGAAGCTTCTCCAACCCAGTCTGCAGAAGGGCCACCATATTTCCTCTGACCATGAACCTGTACGAGATTAATATTACCTCTTTCCATCCACTACAGAAGGGAAGCTTTATTATCCTTATTCAGGAGAATTATTCCAAGCCTCGCTCTCAGCGTTCATTGTGTTGCTGTCTATCATTAGCGAATGCTCTGCTCTCTCCATGGGCCACAATCAGTGGGTAGGAGGCTTGTCCCTAGTCATCTCCAAAAGCCACTGTCCTGATTGGGTCTGTCACACTTCTGATGTGTCTTTTCAATAATTCTTCTCTTTCCTTCTGATAAGTCCATTGTTTAGTGCCCTCAATAGCTCAAGCGGAAATTTATACCAGCAGCAGAATATATAAGAACAGGGGAAACAGAATCCGAAACAACAGATGTAACAGACACAGTAGAGGCAACAGTTTTAGCGGCCTCATCCTTCTTATCAAGCCTCTGCAACTCAGCGTCCAATCCTGGCAAATTATGCAATGCCTCCGGGCACTGGCTATAAGGATGACCGAGCTTTTGGCACAAATTGCACCAAATTTCGGTACCATCCTTAGCCAAATGGTCCAGGTCCTGGCACAGTGAGCATTTCTTACGGGTACAGGTAGATGCAAAATGGCCTTTGTCTCCACATTTATTACAAACTTTAGGCTGACCCTGGTAAAAAATGGTCAGCCTATCCCTCCCCAGAAAAGCTTAACAGGGAAGGTGTTGAACAACATTGCCCACCACCCCCAATTTTAGTGACACTGTCCAGGCCCCTGTCCATATCCCATGTTCATCCAGGACCTTCCACAGTGGAGCGAGGACCTCACCATATAGGCGTAGCTATACCATCAAATCAGCCTCTGGTATCATAACTCCCCACTGGGCAAATCAAAGCAAATATATCCCAGGCTTTAAACCCCATTTCCAAAACCAACTCAGCCACCCTCCCCCTTACTGTTGGGGTCCCCTCCCCCTTCAACTGAACCACATCCGAGAACATTCTTCTCACTGATCACCAATGGAAGGAACATTCTTCCCACTGATCCCCAATGTAAGGAACATTCTTCTCACTGATCCCCAATGTAAGGAACATTCTTCTCACTGATCCCCAATGTAAGGAACATTCTTCTCACTGATCCCCAATGTAAGGAACATTCTTCCCACTGATCACCAATGTAAGGGACATTCTTCTCACTGATCACCAATGTAAGGGACATTCTTCTCACTGATCACCAATGTAAGGAACATTCTTCTCACTGACCGCCAATGTAAGGAACATTCTTCTCACTGACCTCCAATGTAAGGAGCATTCTTCCCACTGATCACCAATGTAAGGAGCATTCTTCCCACTGATCACCAATGTAAGGAACATTCTTCTCACTGATCACCAATGTAAGGAGCATTCTTCCCACTGATCACCAATGTAAGGGACATTCTTCCCACTGATCACCAATGTAAGGAACATTCTTCTCACTGATCACCAATGTAAGGAACATTCTTCTCACTGATCCCCAATGTAAGGAACATTCTTTTCACTGATCACCAATGTAAGGAAAATTCTTCTCACTGATCACCAATGTAAGGAACATTCTTCTCACTGATCACCAATGTAAGGGACATTCTTCTCACTGATCACCAATGTAAGGAACATTCTTCTCACTGATCACCAATGTAAGGAACATTCTTTTCACTGATCACCAATGTAAGGAACATTCTTCTCACTGATCACCAATGTAAGGAACATTCTTCTCACTGATCACCAATGTAAGGGACATTCTTCTCACTGATCACCAATGTAAGGGACATTCTTCTCACTGGCTTTGAAAAGGACAAATCAAAATCATAACTCCCCACTGGGCAAATCAAAGCAATTATATATAAGGCTTTAAACCCCATTTCCAAAACCAACTCAGCCACCCTCCCCCCTTACTGGTGGGGTCCCCTCCAACTGAACCACATTCCTCCTCCTGTACCCACCAACCATCCCACCACCAAACCTCCCCGAATTGTGACTAGTATTTACAAAATTCCATCCACCCTCTATGGTGTGACTCCCCAAAACTGACGTGTAACTCCCCACATTCCTCCCAGCAGAAAAAAACATTTGTGTGTTTTGAACCATCTGACACATTTCTAGCAGATATCGATTTAGGCAGACCAAATCTGTACAATCCACGAGTCTTTCCTCTGCTGAGCAGGAGAAGGAATGTCAGTTTTATTTTTCCCCGCAGTAGAAACTCCTTCACCACCACCCACCATATTCATTGTTTAATCATTACTGTCATTCTTAATACTTGCTGGTATATTCACAGCTCCTGGAGTCTTCCCAACAGTGTCAGTTCCCACTGCTGTGCTGGTGGAATCTTCAGCTGGCCTGTTCTCTTCCATCAGGACAGGACTTTCAGCAGAGGATAGTGCAGGCTGGTCTGACACTGCAACAGGTGAGACCACCATGGCTTCCACTCCACATGGTGCAAAATGCTGATCCCCTCCCCCATCACCATCAATCAGTACACTGAGAGACTCAGGTGAAAAAATCTCCTTGCAGGTAGCAGGCATACCTTGTGAAACACACGCAGGAAACTTAGCAGAGGAACTACAGGTCTCAGCGGAAACATGATCAGAAAAATCCATGTCCGGGGCGCTTGCTGATCAGCTTTCCTCTGATTGTCCAAAGGCATCTCTGTCGGGGGTTTTCCTCCCATGTCTGTAGAGGGATCTTTCACAGCAGAACCTCCAGGCAGCTCTTTGCACACGGCCTTCTCTTTCTTCTCCTCAGTCAGGACACCATCCACCACAGCAGGTGGGGCAGACATGTTGGAAGTGGAAGGCAGCCTGATGTACTGGGATTTCTCCACCTGTAGTGGCTTTGCTGGTTTGTATCTCTGCACATCTTCAGGGACTTCTGATGGATCATCAGTAAAGGCGAGCTTGTCTGCTCTCAGAGGTGACTCCATCTGCTGGATGAAGGTCAGGGTGCCATGCTCACTCTCAACCCCCTGGCTGGTTGCCGCTGGCGATTCCAAGCCCCAGCATCGGGGGGGAGAGGTGCAGAGGCAGAAGGACCCAGGTCATCCATTACCTGAGGCTGCTGATCCATGGAAATTGCTGATGACTGGCTGGCAAATCTCATCTCATTATCAAACTTTTCTTTAAACGCTCCACTTCTATCTTTCAGCTTTTCTAATAATAAAGATTGTTTCTTTACCTTTTATTCCAATGCCTGCAACTCGGGCTTCATGGCCAAATGATTTTTACTCCAGGCCTGGAAGTATTTGGCTCTGAAGGATTTGTGTTCAGCCTTCAAAACTTTAAGTTTTTCTTCAGCTCTTTCCATCGCCCTAAGACGAACAATAATCTTCAGACTGAAGACATTTGCATCCACACCAGGGCCTGGACCCAGAGTTAGGTCCTCCACCTCCTCCTCACTAGGCCCCGTGTCATCAGGGGGATCCCTCCCAGGGCCTCCCCCAGAATCAAGCATTATTCCTGGGCCAAACTAGCAGGCAAGGCCCAGGCTTGAAAAAAGGCTGGTTCTCACAGGGAGCTCCTTGGGTGTGTCCTCCTCCTTCTTCCCACTGATCACCAATGTAAGGAGCATTCTTCCCGCTGATCACCAATGTAAGGAACATTCTTCTCACTGATCACCAATGTAAGGAACATTCTTCTCACTGACCACCAATGTAAGGAACATTCTTCCCACTGATCACCAATGTAAGGGACATTCTTCTCACTGATCACCAATGTAAGGAACATTCTTCTCACTGATCACCAATGTAAGGAGCATTCTTCTCACTGATCACCAATGTAAGGAACATTCTTCTCACTGATCACCAATGTAAGGAACATTCTTCTCACTGATCACCAATGTAAGGAACATTCTTCCCAATGATCACCAATGTAAGGAACATTCTTCTCACTGATCACCAATGTAAGGGACATTCTTCTCACTGATCACCAATGTAAGGGACATTCTTCTCACTGATCACCAATGTAAGGAACATTCTTCTCACTGATCACCAAAGTAAGGAACATTCTTCTCACTGATCACCAATGTAAGGGACATTCTTCTCACTGATCACCAATGTAAGGAACATTCTTCTCACTGATCACCAATGTAAGGAACATTCTTCTCACTGATCACCAATGTAAGGAACATTCTTCTCACTGATCACCAATGTAAGGAACATTCTTCTCACTGATCACCAATGTAAGGAACATTCTTCTCACTGATCACCAATGTAAGGAACATTCTTCTCACTGATCACCAATGTAAGGGACATTCTTCTCACTGATCACCAATGTAAGGAACATTCTTCTCACTGATCACCAATGTAAGGAACATTCTTCTCACTGATCACCAATGTAAGGAACATTCTTCTCACTGATCACCAATGTAAGGAACATTCTTCTCACTGATCACCAATGTAAGGAACATTCTTCTCACTGATCACCAATGTAAGGAACATTCTTCTCACTGATCACCAATGTAAGGAGCATTCTTCTCACTGATCACCAATGTAAGGAACATTCTTCTCACTGATCACCAATGTAAGGAACATTCTTCCCACTGATCACCAATGTAAGGAACATTCTTCCCACTGATCACCAATGTAAGGGACATTCTTCTCACTGATCACCAATGTAAGGAACATTCTTCTCACTGATCACCAATGTAAGGAACATTCTTCTCACTGATCACCAATGTAAGGAACATTCTTCTCACTGATCACCAATGTAAGGAACATTCTTCTCACTGATCACCAATGTAAGGAACATTCTTCTCACTGATCACCAATGTAAGGGACATTCTTCTCACTGATCACCAATGTAAGGAACATTCTTCTCACTGATCACCAATGTAAGGAACATTCTTCTCACTGATCACCAATGTAAGGAACATTCTTCCCATTGATCACCAATGTAAGGAACATTCTTCCCACTGATCACCAATGTAAGAAACATTCTTCTCACTGATCACCACCCTAATGTACTGTAAGCTGGGGGTATAGTAACAGGTGGCCGGGGTTCCTTCATGTGAAGAAGGTGGAGAAATGCTGTCCTAGATGAGCCAATTGTCATTTATCCATCTCAGCTGTGTGTTGAGCCTCTGCTTCGGAGTTACGCTTTAATCGAGTTGAATAAGAATGGAGAAGTGTTTCTGGTGGGGGTGATGATGGGCATTGGACACGTGTCACGCCGCGTTCTTCCAGACAGATAACAAGCCGGAATGCATTTCTGGGCTGAATAGAGAACACAGATTAGAAACCTCCTTGGCGGCATCGATCAGAAAACAAAGTGCGTCAGCCGGGGTCCTGGGAATCTATCATCGGATTATATCCCCCGCGGGCCCCTCGCCCTCCTCGCCGCTCTTTTTTGCCCTTGAAGTGGATTTGCAAAATGAAAATGAACAATTTATGACGGCTTTGTTCATTGATTTTCTGAGGAATGAAAATAAATCGTTACGTGCCAAAGACGGGATTTATTGCCTTCCCAATCTACTCCCAAATTGGACTTGAGAAGATCTGAAACCAGTTATGATGGGGGCATGACAGTGCAAGCACAGGCCAGCTTGGAGAGGAAAGCGACCCCCGAAAGTGAGTTTAATTAGCTTTCTAGAAAGCACAGCAGCTGTGCTAAAGTTACTCGGATCATTCTGTATAGCTGGGTCAAAATGTCATAAAATCCAATGCAGCCTATTGCAGCAAACTCTGCTTCTAGGCGTGACAGCGCTCTCCCGTCACATGACACGGCACTTGAGATGTAGACCACAAATTTATGTCGTTTCCCTGCAAGGTGCCAGAATTAAATTGGTTGTGAAGGCTGAAAAAACGTTTAGTGTGCAGCTCCCGCCTCACCCGATCCCGATCCAGCGATGTGCGCGGGAGCAGAAGCTCTCTCAGGTCTCTCCCTCCTCATTGGGTGAGAACACAGCAGCGGGAGCAGGGGGTGGATCTGGCGCGAGGCAAACAAGGTGTTTGCCTTGGGCGACATTTTTCAGGGGGGCGACCGCGCTATAGCCGAATGACGCATACAGCGTGGTCATCCAGTGCTGGGAGGGCATCTATTGACTCCCTCCCAGAACCGCACTCCTCCGCCGCCCCCCCTCACCCGGCAATCTGTGATCGCTTTCCTTTGGACACTGCTGATCATGGATTGGGGTAAAGAGCCAATCACAGCTGATTGTGATCTAAACACACTTGCCGGTGTTGGTAACCGGCAGGTGTGAAAGGGGCATCTACACTGATAATCAGGGTACTGATTATCAGTACAGCCCCAGCAATGCCCGTCTGTGCCCATCCATGCTGCCAATCAGTGTCACCAGTGCTGCCAATCAGTGCTGCCTGTCAGTGCCCACCAGTGCTGCCAATTAGTGCCCATAAGTGCTGCCAATCCGTGCCTCCTCTTCAGTGCCACCTATCAGTGCCCTTCAGTGCCTCATCATAAGTGCCCATCAGTGCTGCCTATCAGTGACTATCAGTGCTGCCTATCAGTGCCCTTCAGTGCCACCTATCATTGCCCTTCAGTGCCGCCTAGCAGTGCCCTTTAGTGCTGCCTATTAGTGCCCATCAATGCCACCTATCTGTTCCCACCAGTGCTGCCTATCAGTGCCCTTCTGTGCCGCTTATTAGTGTCTTTCAGTGCCGCCTATTAGTGCTCATCAGTGCTCTCTATCAGTACTCTTCAGTGCTGCCTCCCAGTGGCCATCAGTGCTGCCTATCAGTGCCCTTCAGTGCCGCCTGATGGTTTTAGTCTTGCCTAGGGCATCACGCAACCCATATACACCACTAATCGCCCTTCAGTGCCGCCTATCAGTGCCCTTCAGTGCTGCCTCCCAGTGCCCATCAGTGCTGCCTGACAGTGCCCTTCAGTGCCACCTGACGGTATTAGTCTTGCCTAGGGCATCACACAACCCATATACACCACTGAGCGCCACAGCGATCACAGATCATTGCCAATGCACGCAATGGGGGGGGTGTTCTGGAAGCACAATCATGGGGGGGAATGTCATATGACATCCTTCCGGTAATGAGCAACCGCGCTGAAGCCGTCATTTGGCTATAGCACGGTTGTGAAGAGGTTAATACCACTTTCAGCAGGAATGTTATTAGGCTATTCTCTCTCTAGTTCGAATGTTATTCATTCATAAAGAATAGAGTGGATGAGGTTAAAAAAAAAAAATCAAATAATGGCCACTAGATGGCGCTGACGATGTTAAGAAATTCTTACTTGCTATGATTGTGCGCCCTTTAAAGTGACAATAATTAGGTGTTTTCCTGATTCACTCTGTTCTACATGAATACATACCATTCGACCTGGTGAGACAATAATCCTCATAAGATTCGATCTTGCCCCCATTCGCACAGGACAAATGCAGTTTCACCGGAGGAATCGATCTACGAACGTTTTTATAACTACACCCCATCGTGGCTCTTCACACCTGGAGGAAGATTTACGAAACGTCTTTCATTTCTTTTCTCTGAAGAAAGTGTTTAATTTTAATGAGCTGCTATTTCATTTTTAATCCTGATCATCCAGATCGTCCCTTTGATGCTCCTGAGTTATTGCGTTATTAATTCTTTGCCGAAAAAGAAAAGATGAATTATCGTGAGTCATCCACAAGAACTTTCCGGGTTCCCAAGTCGCTACGCCGCCGATCCCCCCCCCCGCCGATCCCGCCGCCGAGACGACGAGGACCCAAACTAAAAAAAAAAAAAGACGAACAATCCATATTCAATACGTATTCATCTCACCGTCTCCGGCTTTGTCTCCACATCACTCCGGGGGCGGCAGACGTGCCCATTGTGTGCCGATTGACGTATGGTAATGCCGCCATTGGTGACCGACTCCTCCGCCCGAGTGATTTGTTTACATTAGCGGGTCATTAGAAGTCAGAGATTTAATTCTCCCGGTGAAAAGAATTGTGCCAACGTCAAACCCCCCCACCCCCACCCCCTCCCCCGCCGAAATGCTAAGACGCTGTCAGGAGGGATCGCAATACAGAGGCAAAGCGTCTCCACAATTGCGCTGACTATAAAAAGCGGCCAGAGGAGGCGGACTTTGTGTTCAATCGTTTACAAGGAACGTTCACTTTAATGCCGGCCATACACGGTTCGAATGGCGTAAGAATTTTCTTTCGAAAATCGTATGAAAGAATTTTCGGACGCATTTCGCACCATTAGTGGGGCTGCAACAATGGGCGATTTTCGTGCGGCAATCAAATTTGAGGAATCGGACGTGTTGGAAATTTTTAGAAAAACGAACGATTTTCTGATCAGTGATGGGAGAATCGTGCGAGAAATGTAATAAGAAAAAGAAAATTTTACGGAGAGGAAAGAAGATTCCCGGCCACGAAAATTCTTTTCTGAAGCAACATGCGGTGAAATTGAAGGCTTGGTCGGCCGAACTTCGAAAATCAATGGTGGCGCCATCCGATCACAAAAGAAGAACTTTCTGATTTTGAAAAGAAAATTTGTTCGAAATTCGACCGTGTATGGCCTGCATTAAGTGAATCTGCACCTCGTCTCTCTCCATTATCTAGACCAGTGATGGCGACCCTTGGCACCCCAGAGGTTTTGGAACTACATTTCCCATGATGCTCATACACTCTGCAGTGTAGCTGAGCATCATGGGAAATATAGTTCCAAAACAAATGGGGTGCCGAGGTTCCCCATCACTGGCCTAGGGAACGGTACATTAACTCCTTCAGTACCGGGCACTCTCCCTTTCCTGCCCAGGCCAATTTTCAGCTTTCAGCGCTGACGCATTTTGAATGACAATTGCGCGGTCATACAACACTGTACCCATATGAAATTTGTATCATTTTTTTTTTTTAATAGATAGAGCTTTATTTTGGTGATATTTAATCACCAGCGGGGGGTTTTTATTTTTTGCTATGTAAGCAAAAAAATACCAAAAAAGTTTGGAAAAAAAAAAGAAGTTTTTCTTAGTGTCTGTTATAAAATTTTGCGAATAAATAATTTTTTACAAGTTTATTTAATACAAATAAAGTTTCTTCATAAATTTTGGCCAAAACATATTCTGCTACATTTCTTTGGTAAAAATAACCCAAATCAGTGTATATTATTATTATTGTATATTATTTAGTCTGTAGGAAAGTTATAGAATCCACATCCGATATATATATATATATATATATACACTGTATATACATATACACACACACATTTACCAGACACTTTATTAGGTCCCCCTTGCTAGTAGCGGGTTGGACCCCCTTTATTAGGTCCCCCTTACTAGTAGCGGGTTGGACCCCCTTTATTATGTCCCCCTTACTAGTAGCGGGTTGGACCCCCTTTATTAGGTCCCCCTTGCTAGTAACAGGTAGGACCCCCTTTATTGGGTCCACCTTGCTAGTAGTGGGCTGGACCCCCTTTATTAGGTCTACCTTGCTAGTATCGGGTTGGACCCCCTTTATTATGTCCCCCTTACTAGTAGCGGGTTGGACCCCCTTTATTAGGTCCCCCTTGCTAGTAACAGGTAGGACCCCCTTTATTGGGTCCACCTTGCTAGTAGTGGGCTGGACCCCCTTTATTAGGTCCACCTTGCTAGTATCGGGTTGGACCCCCTTTATTAGGTCCCCCTTACTAGTAGCGGGTTGGACCCCCTTTATTAGGTCCCCCTTGCTAGTAACAGGTAGGACCCCCTTTATTGGGTCCACCTTGCTAGTAGTGGGCTGGACCCCCTTTATTAGGTCCACCTTGCTAGTATCGGGTTGGACCCCCTTTATTATGTCCCCCTTACTAGTAGCGGGTTGGACCCCCTTTATTAGGTCCCCCTTGCTAGTAACAGGTAGGACCCCTTTATTGGGTCCACCTTGCTAGTAGTGGGCTGGACCCCCTTTATTAGGTCCACCTTGCTAGTATCGGGTTGGACCCCCTTTATTAGGTCCCCCTTACTAGTAGCGGGTTGGACCCCCTTTATTATGTCCCCCTTACTAGTAGCGGGTTGGACCCCCTTTATTAGGTCCCCCTTGCTAGTAACAGGTAGGACCCCCTTTATTGGGTCCACCTTGCTAGTAGTGGGCTGGACCCCCTTTATTAGGTCCACCTTGCTAGTATCGGGTTGGACCCCCTTTATTTGGTCCACCTTGCTAGTAGCGGGTTGGACACCCTTCATTAGGACCACCTTGCTTGTATCGGGTTGGACCCCCTTTATTTGGTCCACCTTGCTAGTAGCGGGTTGGACACCCTTCATTAGGACCACCTTGCTAGTATCGGGTTGGACCCCCTTTCACTGTTTCCAACAAAAATATAAAAGTGCGGAAACTTTTTGAAGACCATATATATATATATATATATATATATATATATATATATATATATATATATATATATATATATATATACTGTATATATTAAAATCGATCAATACCGATGTACTGGTGGCCTCAAAATGTCAGGACAGTACAAATACCCCCCAAATGACCCCTTTTTGGAAAGTAGACAGTCCAAGGTATTTAGTAGGAGGCACAGAGAATTTTTTTTAGTTGTCATTCTTTGTCCCAATTTTTTGGAAAATGAAGAATTTAAATATATTTTTTTTTTTTACACGTCACCAGTGCAGTACAGCCTCATCATATGACTGGTGTGGTGGTGATCAGGGACACTGACTGGTGACAGTATGTTAAAAAAAAAGTAATACTTTTTTTTAACAGTAGCGGCTGGTGCTCCATTGGTCGGGGGGGGGGATGCGGCAGACAGACCTGACCACAGACCCCCATTCCCCCCCCCCACGTTGCTCCAGCAAGCCACCCCACTCTAACCACCCCCCCCCCCGTCGATTGAGCCCGCCACCGTACACCATTGACAACACCACCCACCCCCCCGCCCCAGGTGGCAAGCTTGCCCTCTTGCCTATCAGCTTCGTACTTACCCAGGTCACGGCTGCAGCGGCTTCCTCCCTCCGTCTCCTCCATGTCCCGGCGCTTCTCCTCCCGGCCAATGGGGACCCGCTTCCTGATTGGAGAAACAGGAAGACATTAGCGAATATTAATTTGCTAATGTCACACAACAGGGTTGGCTCAGGGCACAGTGCTCTGCGCCCCAAGCCCATCCTTTTTTTAAGCCAATTAGAGCCTCAGGCTCTAGTCATGTGCTTCACACAAAAGAAAAAATCCATAGACATCCATGCGTACGGCACCCTGCATGTAGATTAGGGGGCCGGGCGCATGGATTAGGGGGAGGGGGGTGGCGCCCGTGCGCCCCTAATGGGTGGGCAGCCACCGGTTTTTAATAATTCTATTTTTTTACATACTTAGACCAGAGCAGTGAACACTCTGCTGCTCTGGGGGAGGTGATCTGTTTTTTTTTTTCACTATGATTGCCTATTACAGTGATGATCTGATCAATGTTGTAAGCAAAAGTTTCCATACCAGCTGGGTAATAGCAATTCCCTGGTAGTCTGATGTCAAGCCCAGGAAACTAATCATATTAATTTTCTTATTTGCAGTGGAAGACTAGGTTGGAAGCCAATTTGATGTTTTGGGTAACGTGGAGACTTTATAAAGACGAGGGTTGTTTTAGAAGGAAAGAGATGTAACACCTTGGAATTATATACTATTCCCTCTAATAACACGATCCTGAGACACGGCGCAAACTGAGTTTTTTGACATTCAAAGTCATCATTGAGATTTTTGCTATTAGCTCGGAGGCTTATGTTGTCAAATCCATCGGCAATCCATTATTCCTCATCCATCTGAATGGTATTTTTGTCATATGTTGACGGGATTCGTGATCGCATGGAGAAAGGTCTCGCTCTTCGCGGAGTGACAACCCGGATAATGAGCCCGGGAGATGGTGAAGAGCACGAGAGATTGGAGACCTCCATCTCAATGATATATTCAACTGGCTCCAGAGTGGGGAGATTTAGCAATATCCCTCATGACAGCAGAACAGCCGAGTCAATATCAATATAAGTCGGAAGGTCACAAGGCGGCAAACACATTCCAGTGATTTAAAGGGACATGTCAGTCAAGAGAAAAAAAAAAATCATTTTGAGCAGTTATTGGGACCAGTCTGTCCAATCGATATCTCCTCAAAGATTTTCTTATACTTTGCCTTTAAAAGTAGACGACTCGATTTTCTTTCCTTTCACCATGGGAAGGTCTTCTGTTGGCAGGGCGGTGGGGCACAGGGAGCCTTCCTGGCCAGCAGAATACTATGATTACTGCTAGTGGCTAGTAGACATTCGGTCCAGTCTCTACAGCATCCCTTAGCACTGTGGTGTCAAGCTATTATCTTGATGCCCATAGGTGCTGCTTTAAAAGCCTTTCCAGGTCATCAGTTTAGAGTTACGGTAGTCATAAATTATGACCCTAAAATTATTGCTCCACCTTCTGCGCCCTCCATATTGCTCCTCTTCCTAAATCCAGTAACCTCCATATTGCTCCTCTTCCCAAATCCAGTAACCTCCATATTGCTCCTCTTCCCAAATCCAACAACCTTCATATGGCTCCCCTTCTCTACACTCAGAGCCCTCCATATTGCACCTCCTCCCAAATTCAGCAACCTCCATATTGCTCCTCTTCTCCTCCTTCAGTTCCCTCCATATTGCTCCTCCCAAATTCAGCAACTTCATTATTGCTCCTCTTCTCCTCATTCAGTGCCCTCCATATTGCTCCTCCTCACAAATCCAGCAACCTCCATATTGCTCCTCTTCTTCCCCTTCACTACCCTCCATATTGCTCCTCTTGCTAAATCCAGCGATCTTCATATTGCTGCTCTTCTCCACCTTCAGTACACTCCATATTCCTCCTCATCCTAAACCCTGCAACCTCCATATTGCCCCTTTTCTCTGTCCTAAGTGACCTTCATGTTACGTCTCTTCCCAAACCCTGCACCCTCTATATTCCTCCTCTTCTCCACCTTCATTGCCCTCTATACTACCCCTTCTTTGTATTGTTCCTCCAGTCTGCCTCCAGGACCCCCCGTCGTTCTCCCCTTTTCAATTTCAGTGCCCTCCATATTGCTCCTCTTCCCAAATCCAGCAACCTCCACATTGCTCCTCTTCTATACCTTCATTACTCTCCATATTGCTCCTGATCCTAAACCATGGAACCTCCATATTTCTCCTCCTTTCTATCTTCAGAGCCCTCCATATTGCTCCTCCTCCCAAATTCAGCAACCTCCATATTGCTCCTCTTCTTCCCCTTCAGTGCCCTCCATATTGCTCTTTGTCCCAAATCCAGCAACCTCATTATTGCTCCTCTTCTCCCCCTTCAGTGCCTTCCATATTGCTCCTACTCCCAAATCCAGCAACCTCCAAAATGCTCCTCTTCTCCCCCTTCAGTGCCCTCCATATTGCTCCTCTTCCTAAATCCAGCAATCTTCATATTGCTGCTCTTCTCCCCCTTCAGTACACACCATATTCCTCCTAATCCTAAACCCTGCAACCTCCATTATGCCCCTATTCTCCGCCTTAAGTGACCTTCATGTTACTCCTCTTCCCAAACCCTGTAGCCTCCATATCCCTCCTCTTCTCCACCTTCATTGCCCTCTATACTACCCCTTCAGTGTATTGTTCCTCCAGTCTGCCTCCAGGACCTCCCCCATCTTTCTCCTCTTTTCTACCTTCAGTACCCTCCATATTGCTCCTCTTCTCCACCTTTATTACTCTCCATAATGCTCTTGATTCTAAACCATGGAACCTCCATATTGCTCCTCTTCTCCACCTTCAGTAGGCCCCATATTGCTCCTCTTCTCCACCTTCATCAACCTCCATATTCCTCCTCATCCTAAATCCTGCAACCTCCATATTGCCCCTTTTCTCTGTCCTAAGTGACCTTCATGTTACATCTCTTCCCAAACCCTGCAACCTCTATATTCCTCCTCTTCTCCACCTTCATTGCCCTCTAAACTACCCCTTCTTTGTATTGTTCCTCCAGTCTGCCTCCAGGACCCCCCGTCGTTCTCCCCTTTTCAATTTCAGTGCCCTCCATATTGCTCCTCTTCCCAAATCCAGCAACCTCCACATTGCTCCTCTTCTTTACCTTCATTACACTCCATATTGCTCCTGATCCTAAACCATGGAACCTCCATATTGCTCCTCCTTTCTATCTTCAGAGCCCTCCATATTGCTCCTCCTCCCAAATTCAGCAACCTCCATATTGCTCCTCTTCTTCCCCTTCAGTGCCCTCCATATTGCTCTTTGTCCCAAATCCAGCAACCTCATTATTGCTCCTCTTCTCCCCCTTCAGTGCCTTCCATATTGCTCCTACTCCCAAATCCAGCAACCTCCAAATTGCTCCTCTTCTCCCCCTTCAGTGCCCTCCATATTGCTCCTCTTCCTAAATCCAGCAATCTTCATATTGCTGCTCTTCTCCACCTTCAGTACACACCATATTCCTCCTAATCCTAAACCCTGCAACCTCCATTATGCCCCTATTCTCCGCCTTAAGTGACCTTCATGTTACTCCTCTTCCCAAACCCTGTAACCTCCATATCCCTCCTCTTCTCCACCTTCATTGCCCTCTATACTACCCCTTCAGTGTATTGTTCCTCCAGTCTGCCTCCAGGACCTCCCCCATCTTTCTCCTCTTTTCTACCTTCAGTGCCCTCCATATTGCTCCTCTTCTCCACCTTCATTACTCTCCATAATGCTCTTGATTCTAAACCATGGAACCTCCATATTGGTCCTCTTCTCCACCTTCAGTAGTCCCCATATTGCTCCTCTTCTCCACCTTCATCAACCTCCATATTGCTCCTGGTCCTAAAACATGGAACCTCCATATTACCAATCTTCTCAGCCTCAAGTGACCACCATATTGTTCCTCTTCCCAAACCCTGCAACCCCCATTATGCTCCTCTTCTAAATCTTCAGTGCTTTCCATATTTCTCCTTCTCCCAAATCAACCTCCTTATTGATATTCTTCTCTGCCTCCAGCACCTTTTTTAATTTTTTATTATTCTTTATTTTATTTTATTTTAAACAGATTTTCATACAAACAAACATGGAAGAAGCAATTGCGTGCATACCAGGAAATATGGCATAAGCAAAATTCAGTTCTTAAGTGGGCACACAAAGTCCAAAGGTCATATTCCTTATAAAACAAACAAATCAATCAGCGCAAAAATATCTACCATAAAACAGCAGCTGAACACTGAGGGCCAAAATATCAAATCCCAATATGTCAATATAATACAAGCAGTGCAGTGCATACACAAACAAACAAAACACATAAATCTAAAATAATGATAATAATGATAAAAAAGAGTCCGTGGTATATATTCACAAAAAGCACCAGAGAGTGTCCAAAGAACGGTGATCTTATGGATAACAGACGAGGTGATCATGTGACGGCCTCCGCCAACAGTGAATCCTAACCGCTCACCTCAGCGTGTGGAGCCCTGAGTATATCAGTCGGGTCACACAAGCAGTCCCTTCACAGGGTAGATATGCTGATCCACTAGATGGCAGCAACGCTGGAGATAGATGTATGCTGGTAACATGAAATCCCACGTATCATAACCACAGACTCCGATGTATTCATACATAGAATGACAAAGGTACAATATAGTGCTCTCCGTTGGATAAATAAAAGAATTTATTATAAAAACAATTGCACTTACAATTCAGGCACTGTACCTCAGTGCTAAGGTAATAAGGCGGACTGACAGAGAATTCTTCCACGAGGATCAACAGAGGACGCGCATGACTTCACGTAGGTCACGTGGTTCCATACGCGTTACGTCCCAGGGGGATGGACTTCATCAGTGGTGACGGAGTGACGTACGGCACCCACTATAAGTACCCTAGCATGACACCTCCGATGACTGGAGGTATTACACATGAGGGGAAACCATGGAAACATTACAAAACATTACTAATACCAAACGCTGACACCTCAGGTTGTCGAAGTCACTACACACGG
This sequence comes from Aquarana catesbeiana, assembly GCF_042186555.1. NCBI lineage: Eukaryota > Metazoa > Chordata > Amphibia > Anura > Ranidae > Aquarana > Aquarana catesbeiana. The sequence continues at coordinate 279,709,724 of NC_133334.1, forward strand.
TGAATCACCTTAGCAACCCTATAAACAACCAAACGAGGACTGGAAATCATAGAGCGCCCGGAGTCAGACAAAAAGTACTAGTTGTAAAGGTATATAAATAAATCCATACACCAAAGGGGCACATGTAAATACTTAAAATACTACAGTACATCACTGCATCTGCATTGAAAGATTTGATGGAGAAGACTATGTTGTCTTTTTCTGCCCCCCTCCAACAGATGGTTTCAGCAGAGAGCTGGTGGCACTTGTCATGGGGTCAGCGCTCCTGAGGCTTCAGTTCCTCCAATGATATTGCAGCACCCTCTTCTCTGTAATCATTGGAGCCGTGTTTGATTGTTTTTGGCTGCTCTGGGTCTCACAGGCTGCAGGCTCAACTACTTCTAACTGCCTTCTAGTAGGTTGTAGAATGCAGTGGGCTGGAAGACCCTAGGCCTGAATATTTATGAGGTCTCCACCAATCCCTGGTAGGTGGTTGAGAATTAGATAAATAGTCTGAGGCATGGAGTAGCGAGGTGGTTCTTGTTCTGAAGGAGGAGATCCCAGACCGGAAGGTCTGCTGCCCTTCTGAGAAAGTTAGCGGAAGCCTACAGAGAGCTAATTAAGGTCCCAGCTCAGTGGGATCCGGGGGGCCTATTGCAGAGAATTCATTGAGGTCAAAGCTCAGGAGGAGCTGGTGGGCCTATTTTTCCTGGAAGCAGTTCAGAGCCAAGTCAAGGTGGTATAATGAGAATCTAGCCTTGTGACTAGTGTCTAGCCAATATTGTCCCGGAGGTATTCTAGTATATGGAAACACAGGGATTAGAAGCCTGGAAGTGGGATCCTAGTGACTGTCTGCTGTTTAACCCCTTGTGTGACTGTGCCAGGGATGTTAAATTTGGGATTTGCGCTGCTGCGGAGTCCCAAAAGTGTTTGTATCTCCGATGGAGCCTACAAGTGGACACTTTAACACACATTACACAGGCATGGTCCACTGTTGTCACCATCAGGAAACCCACCCTGAGAAATGCCATGCAGCCATTATTGGAGTGCATGTAAACACAAAGTAGGTCCAAGGTACGGTTACCACCTGTCCGGGATTCACCTGGACAGTTCGGGTTTGGAATAATGCGTTTGGGTTTTAGACCTCCTGAAACCCGGACACATTATTCAGACCAGACTATGGGGTTGCAGTTGTGTAAGCCGAGAATGTCTGTTACACTCTCTTTCACACTGCCCAAAGCCAGCACTAACAATTACCCCTCCCCCCACACAGATGGGAGAGGAGAAAGGGCTTGATCTGCTCCTCTTCTTCCCGCCCCTACCGCTCTGTATCTACCCACACTCCAGCAGCCTCAGCTACATCTGGATGAGAGGTGCTGACTGCCAAGGATTGAGTGAGCTCACCATCCATCCCTGTCAGTAACTGAAGTCTCCCCCCTTCTCTCTCCTGCCTCTGAGTGAGTACACAAAGGTAATTCAGGGTTCTAAGAGTTCCCCCTTACATCGGAGTCCTCGCCTTACATCAGAGTTCTCAGTGTTCCCCCTTAGATCAGGGTTCCCTGAGCATCCCTTACATCAGAGTCTGCAGAGTTCCCCCTTAGATCAGGGTTCCCTGAGCATCCCCTATGTTAGAGTCCCCCTTACATCAGAGTCTGCAGAGTCCCCCCCTTACAGTGTAAGGGAACCCTGTGAGTTCAGAAATAAAAGGGGAACTCTGTGGACTCTGATCTAAAGAGGGACTCTTGTGATTAACTTCATTTGATTAGAAATGTTATTTAACCATTTCCCGACCAACTGCCGCAGTTATACTGCAGCAGGCTGGCTCCCCTGTGCGAGCCGTCGTTGCTATACGTCGGCTCACGGGTTCGGGATAGCAGGCGCGCGCATGCTGCACAGCGGGGGTGCCAATGCTCCTGGCCGGTGGTCATCGCTACCGTCCGCCACGAGCATTGGCACTCCCGCTGTGCAGCGGGCGCGTGCTCGCGCCTGCTATCCCGACCCCACAAGCCGACGTATAGCTACGATGGCTCGCGCAGGGGAGCCAACCTGCTGCAGTATAACTACACAGCGGGGGGTGCCGATGCCGGCCACGAGCGATCGCGAGCAGAACAGGGGTAAACACACACTTCCCTGTTCTGTTCTGACAGAAGTGACAGATCATGTTTTCCCTTTTAGCTAGGAACCGCGATCCGTCACTTCCTCCAGTCAGTCCCCTCCCCCTTCAGTTAGAATCACCTCCCAGGGAACACAGTTAACCCCCCGATCGCCCCCTAGTGTTAACCCCTTCACTGCCAGTGACATTTTTACAGTAATTAATGCAAATTTAATAGCATTGATCGCTGTATTAATGCCAATGGTCCCAAAAATGTGTCAAAATTGTCCGATTTGTCCGCCATAATGTCGCAATCACTATAAAAAAATTCACAGATCGCCGCCATTACTAGTAAAAAAAAATAAATAATAATAAAAATGCTATAAATCTATCCATTATTTTGTAGACGCTATAACTTTTGCGCGAAGCAATCAATATACGTTTATTGCGATATTTTTTTTTTTACCAAAAATATGTAGAAGAATACATATCGGCCTAAACTGAGGAAAAAAAATGTTTTTTTATATATTTTTGGGGGGTATTTATTATAGCAAAAAATAAAAAATAATGAGTTTTTTTCAAAATTTCGCTGTTTTTTTGTTTATAGCGCAAAAAATAAAAACCTATCTCCTGTTTATAGCATGTGTACAATGTGAAGACCTGAAATCCAGAATGGGAAAAAATATTGCTTCACAAACAAGAGTAAAACCTTCCTGTCTGCCACCATACTTGAAATGCAACTTTAATGCAGATTTAAAGTAATTAAGCAATGTTTTCTCAATATTTCCTCTCTCTGCTTGAAAGTCGATGCCAGCGTTCCAACAAAATTAAAGCTGCTGTAACTTCAAGGATGATTTGCTGTACACAGAATGTTGCCTGCTGAAGTCAATTTGAAGTATTAAAATTTGATAACTCTTTAATCACTTTATTTAATGAGAGAGAAACAGCGGGAGAAGAAGGGGCATCCATCATGTCACTTCGAGTACCTGGCTGTCTTCCTGCTGTGAATATTTAACATGACGCCGGATCCCGAGACCTCCTTTAGCCGCCGCCGCTTAGCCGCCAACTTCGTGCGCCTACCGGAATGTCTGATTTCCCTCCAGAATCAATGTCGAGTCGGATAGTAGATCAAAACGTCCCTCTGGCGCTCTAAAGAGGAAACTCATCGCAGATGGTGAAAGACTGAACCTGGTGTTTACTCCTTACAGAATTCCAAGGTGTGAGCAAATTAACAAAATCAATTTTTTTTTTTTTTTTTTTACTCCTCGGCTGCTGGTTTTCAGGAAGGAGAGGTAGATATGTGGAGAGGGCTTGGAAATAAGAAACATCAACCAAAATGTTTCTTGAACAATGGTGGGCATTTCTCATAGCCTAGTTGGGCTTGATGGACTTGTGTCTTTTTTTCGACCTCACCTACTATGTAACTATGTAACTATATGTAGTTCAAGGCCAACAAAAGAGAATTGGGCATACTAGAGGCATAGGAGAACCGAGGTTCAGTAGGAATATTGTAGAGCAGACCACTGATAGGTCTTGATTGACCACTGATAGGTCTTGATTGACCACTGATAGGTCTTGAGGTCATTGATTTGTCCCAGGTTCTTGTACCATCTGGGTCCTCAGGCAGCCGGGCACATGACACTTGAACAGTCTTACTCCCGAAAGCCATGCGATAAGTGTGTTTTAGGTTTTATTGCTGGTTAAACTTGGATGGGATGCAAGGAAAGCTTTGAGATCCTCCAAAATTGAATGCACAAAACATTTGGAGGATGCCTTCCATTCTGCCCACTCTTTCCAAGGGTATTCCTCTTCTTTGCAGAGAATAGAGACACAAGCTTTTCTGGGACTTCCAGAAGGGCTATTGCCACTTTAGCAGCACTGGCACAGTCACACAAGGGGTTAAAGAGCAGACAGTCACTAGGATCCCACTTCCAGGCCTCTGCTCACCGTGTCTCCAGATACTTGTATACCTCCTGTCCAATACTGGCTAGACACTGTACCGTGAATCTCCAGGCCGGATCCTCAGGGCACCCCCTTGACTTGGCTCTGGACTGCTTCCAGGAAAAACAGACAGATCAGCTCCTCCTGAGTTTTGACCTCAGTGAATTCTCTGTAATAGGCCTCCCCAGCTTCCGCTGAGCTGGAACCTCAGCAAGCTCTCTGCAGGTTTTAGGTTACATGCCCAGAAGGGAAGCAGCCCTTTCAGGCTGGGATCACCAGGACAATTTCAGGACAATTTCTACTCCCAATGGTCACAGTCAGGCCCCCCCCTAAAGTCTAAAGGACGGTAAACTGAATGGATTGTGGAAGATCTGTGGACTGTTAATTTGATCATTGCACAGCAACACAGCACTGAATTGCATAGAATCACATGGAGGCAGCACCAAATCGCATGGATTAGTTTTTTTGTGTTTTTAAACTTTTTATTGTTTGAACATTGCACTAGCACCATATTGCATAGATGCAGCACTGAAATGCATGGATGCAACACTAAATCGCATGGATGTTTGTTTTGAATTATCTATTAATGTTTGAAAATTGCACAAGCGTTGTGGAATATTTGCAATACACGGGCTGATTGGAGCACTTGTACCTATTTATTCATTCATTGAAGTTTATTGCACATTAATGTATAGTGTTAATAGCTTTTGTATATTTTGTATGTTAAGCACAATATCACTTTATTAATCTTTTAGTAGAAATTTCTTACATTTTTATTTTGATAAGCGCAGCGTGTGTACTATTTGGTTTAAATGTTCTTTTTCTGCCACTAGGGGGCTAAAGATAACGGCATGCATGCGCACTGACACCAGGAATGAACCAGGACTGTACACTGCACTGTGCATGCATCATGAAATGTACTTAAAAATAAAATGTTAAGAGCCAACGGAACAAAAGTTTTTTGGACAAAGACTTTGCATGTGTAGCACTACTCCTGCAGGAGCTGCTGTAATGCATCTGGATCTTCCCCAGAAGCAGTGCAGAGTAGGGTGACCACGTGTCCCGGATTTTGCAGGTCTTTTCCGGGCATCTTCATTCCAGGGCAACACAGTATCCCAGAATGAAACTGACACAGACCCCCAACACCCCCCTCCCCCAGGCCGATCTGATGCTCCCAAAGGAAGGCCGCAGCACCGCCACTTTGCTCACTGACAGTACTTGTCACGTTTTACCTTGTTCCCTCGTTGGCTCTACACTGCCCGAACTGGTTGCTAGTACTGCCTGCTGCCTTCTAGAAACCAGTGATATCACATCACCACAGAGTGAGGCCGAGGCCCCAGCATTCAGAGCTGAGGATGATTTAACTTCCTCCTCCTCCACGCCTAGTGCTTTAGCTCCACCCACCTCCTCCTCAATCTTCTCCGGCGGCATGCTCAGAGGGAAGGGAACTGCCAGGATTTAAGAGCAACTCAAAAGTGAGGCCAGGAGCTGGGGATGGATGGAACACCATGTGTGCCATGAGGCACTGACTGTAGAGAGGAGGGCAGATGAGCTGGCAGCAGAGGACATATGACGCCCTCAGAGGGGTGGGAGGAGGACATTCTTAGATCTCAGGGGTTCATGCTGGGGCTTGTAGTCCTTCATTTTGAGGGATGTGACCCCCCCAAAAGTGAAGGACTACAAGTCCCAGCATGAAACCCTCAGAGCTGAAGATGTAACACCCCCACCCTCCCAACTTGTGAAGAACTACAGGTCTCAGCATGAACTCGTTAAATCTATGGGGTCACAAAAAAAGTTATCAAAAATCATCTGGGGGGATGGGGGGGTATCCCTGAATGTCAGTTTGGAAATGTGGTCACCCTAGTGCAGAGGCAGCCAGGCACACAACAACATTCCACTCTTTCCTCTCAATAATCTAGGGGGGTTTTGTTTGGATTTTTATTTTTGAAGAACTTGGGATGGAGGACGGGTGGTATGGGATACTTTTATATCTGTTTGTATGAGGACACTTTACTGTGCTCAGTGTCTATGTGTAGTCTGTATGCAGGTTCAAGTACAGGGAGATTAACAAAGGCCCTTCCTTGGAAGTTATCCTAGGCAGGAATTCTGTAGGCTTGTCCACCCAGAGGAATACAACACACAGTCACTAACAACCCTGGGCTTAGGCCAGTACTCACAATGTCTCAGGATCACAGTATGCCTCCTCCCAGTATCCACCGGACACCATGGGTGTAGCAGTAGGGGTCACAGGGGTCGCAACTGCGACCTTACCCATGTTCCAGGGGGCCATTGCGGCCTCCCCAGTGGTGTATCATCCATGGGTACAAAGTGTGCAGTGCACCCATAGATTAGACATGCCTGAGGCACTGCAGCGGCACCTATCACTGCCCGATCTCTGGCTCCTGTCACAGACGATCCTGTGTGACCTGCTTCTCAGTCATACAGAGATCTCTTGCTGGAGCTTTGGGCAGCTACCTGGGGGGCGGGAACTGTATCTCTAGAGGGGGCGGGGGGCGCTGGAAGGAAAGGGAAAGAAGGGAAATCTGCCATCCCTGTGGGATAGAGAGAGAAATGATTCTGAGGTGAGCTTTGTAAATTTAGGGAGGAGGGGGACTTGTACAGACTGGGGGGACTTGTGCAGAATGGGGGAAACTTGTGCAGACTGGGGGGGCTTGTACAGAATGGTGGGGCTTATACAGACTGGAGGGGGACTTGTACAGACTGGGGGGGCTTGTACAGACTGGAATGGGACTTGTACACACTGGGGGGCTTGTACAGACTGGGGGAAACTTGTGCAGACTGGAAGGGGCACGTATAATGACGGCGGCTGGTCGGCAAGCGGATAAAATTCAAAAAAGTGTGTTTTTGCCCAAAAAAATTGTATTTGAAAAAACGCTGCACAGATACCGAGTGACATAAAAAAAATTTTTTTTTTTTAAAATTGCAACTCCCCCCATTGTATTCTCTAGGGCCTCTGCTTTGAAAAAAAAAAAAAAAATATATATATATATATATATATATATATATATATATATATACATATATATATATATATATATATATATATAATGTTTGGGGGTAAATGTGTAGTTTAAATTCAAGCGATAAAGAAATATAACCAAAATAATGATATACAGTATACTGGATATACATGAAAATACAATACAAATGATCTGTACCCATTGGACCATCCCGGCCCCCCAACACCGGCATTCCTCGCCATCATTCTGCAATATAAAAGAAGAAATGGCACATTTCAGGCCATTGGCATCTCCTATCAGATTGCCCCTCTGAGCTACAAACAATCACCCGCGTCTGCGTTTATGAGCCTCAGTGGCCCCCGCCATACGATCTGCAGGGGCGATGTCAAATTCTTTTTTTTTTAAGCTCACCGGCGTCCGCCATCGCTCACCGCGCAAATGGTATTAAACCCCCTCCAGTAACATACGCTCCGCTCCTCGGTACTAAATTATCCTTTTTTTTTATCAGACTTTAAGATGCAGGAAGGAGTCGCACTCCCAAATAATCCCCGATCTGCAATAGTTATAAAGATCGATGCCTTCCCCCCGACAGATTCAGCGGGATTCGTTTGTTTGATTTCACCCCGAAGCAGATTCCGACTGTGGATTTTTTTTTTTTGCATGAAGTCAGCGAGAAGCCAACGAAACGTCTGGCAGCAAAAATCGCAAAAACAAAAAAAAATACATTATATATATATATTATTTGCTCAAATGTTTAAAAATGATGACCAAAGCGAGTCCGGAAAGCCGGACAATCGTTTTTAACCTTTAGTAGGGCTAAGCGGATTGACGAGTTATTGCTCCCTGATGTTTTATGGTACTTTTAAAAAGTCCGGTACATTCAACTCAGCACAATTTTTTTTTTAAAGGAAAGTAGGAAATTATTGTTGCAAATCGAATTTGGTTAATCCGTCTGATCTCTGAGTTTTACATAATGCAGTGCGGACAATATCTGGGAGAGTTCTCAGTGTATAATGATAGATATTATCAGACGTTCAGCTTCAACCAATAGCTATTATATGTATTATATGCAATTTATTATAAAGGATTTGTTCAATTTATGTTCGTGTGACATCGAGCAGACGGCACTAAAACGCTTCTTTTTTCTTTTTCATTTCTAGTAGAGCTGGGAAGGGTTGGTAGCTTTGTCAGGATTTAGCTGTTTTTTTTGTGCCCCCCCCCCATTGGCAAATTGTCTCTCAGTTTCTGTCCCCAAAGACAGTTAATAATTGTTGGGCGAATATGTAGGGCCATAGACAGCATTACAAATCCTAAATCATATAAAAAAAAAGAGCCCCAGACTCTGGGGCCCCAGGCGCTGCGTGTGTTATGGCGGCCGCGCTCCTTCGTTCAAGCCTTTGAAAAAAGGAGCTCGGCACATCTTTATGGCTACTAAACAAACCATTGTGAAGGCGCGGAAAACACCCCTCCTCTCGTTTGAGGAGGTGAAGCTTCAGGCGCATGGTACGAGAAGCTTACGGCGATACTTGTGGACACTAGGGACAAATTTTGCAACCCTGGTTGGACCAGTTTCCAACGACGAGCCCGCCCTCCTGTTTTTTGGACATATGGACAAGTTTCCAACGAAGAGGCCGCCCCTCCCAGTTTTTGGTCATAAAGGAAACTCTGACGTGCCCACCGATGCTGGCCTTGGATTCCCTGGCCAGCATCGACGATGCTTGTGGACACAAGCTTACGGCGATACTTGTGGACACTAGGGACAAATTTTGCAACCCTGGTTGGACCAGTTTCCAACGACGAGCCCGCCCTCCTGTTTTTTGGACATATGGACAAGTTTCCAACGAAGAGGCCGCCCCTCCCAGTTTTTGGTCATAAAGGAAACTCTGACGTGCCCACCGATGCTGGCCTTGGATTCCCTGGCCAGCATCGACGATGCTTGTGGACACAAGCTTACGATGATACTTGTGGACACTAGGGACAAATTTTGCAACCATGGTTGGACCAGTTTCCAACGACGAGCCCGCCCTCCTGTTTTTTGGACATATGGACAAGTTTCCAACGACGAGCCCGCCCCTCCCAGTTTTTGGACATAAAGGAAACTCTGACGTGCCCACCGATGCTGGCCTTGGATTCCCTGGCCAGCATCGACGATACTTGTGGACACAAGCTTACGATGATACTTGTGGACACAAGCTTACGACGATACTTGTGGACACTAGGGACAACCCTGGTTGGACCAGTTTCCAACGACGAGCTCGCCCTCCTGTTTTTTGGACATATGGACAAGTTTCCAACGACGAGCCTGCCCTCCCAGTTTTTAGACATAAAGGAAACTCTGACGTGCCCACCGATGCTGGCCTTGGATTCCCTGGGCTGGGGCTTACTTTCTTCCTTGTAAAAAGTGTGTATAAGGGACGCTCTGAGTGTCAGGACTAAGCAGATGGTAGTCTATGTGGATTGGGAAAAAAGGACCACGTCATGTGTAAATTAGGGCAAGTGTTCCGGCATCCTGGTGGTCCCCGTGTGTCTCATTCATCATCTTACATAGTTACAAAGTTACATAGTAGGTGAGGTTGAAAAAGTCCATCAAGCCCAATCTATGTGTGTGATTATATGTCAGTATTACATTGAATATCCCTGTATGTTGCAATCTATAATTGGCTTGAAGAAGGAAGCAATCAGCAGTTCCGAAACGCATCCCATTCTGATGACCTCACTTCCAGGTTTGTGGTCCACGCTGGATGCTGGTCCCCTCCCGTTGACGTCACTTCCGGGATTTGAGTGACAGCACGTTTGTTTCAATGGTATCCTCTGAGCTTTGGCTTCCATCTGCTGGCCACTTTGGAAGGTTCTGCTACCACACGGTTACACCTTTGGATATGAAGGAGACACACGGGGACCACCAGGATGCCGCATCACTTGCCCTAATTGACACATGATGTGCTCCTTTCATGAACCTTCTTCTAAGTGTTTTTAACCCTTTTTGGGATATTAAAAGTTGTTACTTCTGCACTTGGAGGCGCCTTTTTTCTGTCTACTTTCTTCTTTGTGATTCCCTTTTTTCTTTGGTCTTTGACTCTTATGCCCCATACACACGATCAGAAATTCCATCAGAAAAAACCTGGATGGTTTTTCCGACGGAATTCCGCTCAAGCTTGCCTTGCATACACACGGGTCACACAAAAGTTCTCTGAACTTTCGACCGCCAAGGACGCGGTGACATACAACACTACGACGAGACGAGAAAATGAAGTTCAATGCTTCCGAGCATGCGTCGAATTGTTTCCGAGCATTTTCGGATAGGAACTTTTTCCGACCGAAAAATAGAGGACCTGCTCCCAATCTTTTGCTGGCTGGAATTCTCCCGGCAAAAGTCCGATGGAGCATACACACGGTCGCATTTTCTGACCAAAAGCTCTCATCGGTCGTGTGTACGCGGCATTATACTGCCATTTGGAAGTTTTAAAAAAATAGTTTTTACTCCTACACTTGGAGGCACCTCTCTCCCCTTGTTTACTTGAAGCTGCTCGTGATGCCCATGGAGGAGATCAAGGGAAGCTGCCCGTGATTGCCCGCCAAGGATGGGTTAAGTGCACTGACTGACCAACCCGACCTGGGGGGGGGAGGCGGCTGCGGTTGCACTGTTTGCCGCCCCCCCCCCAAAAAAAAAAAATTACCACCAGCTGTTACACTTTACCATACAATTCGAGACAGAGGAGCCTTGCCCATAAGAGCTTGCAATCTAAAGGGAAGGGCAGTGATATACTGTAGAAGTGGTAACTGTGTGTGGGGATGAGTTTTTTGAGAAAGTAAAATGCAGTTATTAGCTAGAGGTGGGATAGTCTTCCCTAAAGAAATTAGTTTTCTGGGTTCTCCGAAAGGCAGATAGAGTAGGAGATGGATGGATAGAGCGGGGTAGAGCGTTCCCAATGATGGGAGAGCCTCTGGAGAAGTCCTAGTTGTGAGGATGGGATGAGGTGATGAGAGATCAACGGAGTAGAAGGTCATAGGAGGATAAAAGTAGACCTTTGGTTGATATTTTGAGACAAGATTGGTGATGTTTATGGGGGCCATAGTGGTAGACAGCTGTGCAAGTTGTTGTTAATTAAAATGTTATTATTTGAGTGATTGGAAGCGAGTGGAGGGATTGTCAGAAAGAGGTCACTGCACACCTCCCAACTTTTTGAGATGGGAATGAGGGACACTTATTAGCAAAAGAATGTAGGCATAGGACACCCCCCCCCCCCAAATAATTATTATTTAGCTTTTTTTACCACTACTATTCCTTTACATTGCAGCAATTTAGGAATTGAGATTAAAGGTTTAGCGCTGGGAAACACTGGGGCAGAGAGCATTGCGTCTGGAGCCCACATTTGTGTTGGATGGATATTCGCTGTTGCAACACTGATTCTCCTCCCGGCCAAATGGGAAGGAAGGTCTCATACCCGTCACCCGTTTGGCTGAAAGGACAGTCGATCCTATTGGGCGCCTAGGAGGAGGAGAAGACACAGGAGCCGCTGCCCGATGCCCACCGCAGCCTGATGTCCGCCGATGCCCCAATCCCCGTCGCTGCTCGATATGCCCGCCGATGCCTGATCCCCACCAATGCTTGATGTGCCCGCCGCCTAGACGGTGGACCAGCAGACAGCGAGGGGAGGGTGGGGGTGTTTGAGGTGCAGTGGGGGGGGGGAGGGTTGTTTGCCCCCCCAAACAAAAAAACCACCAGCCGCCACTGTTAAGAACTATATATTGTGGAAACGTTATGGAGGTGAAGGCGGCAACCTATGGACAGTGATTGGGTGTGGGACTGAAAGAAGAGGTCGGAGTCCAGGAAGACACCTACCACCCTGGTATGGGAGGGGGAATAGATAGGAAATAAAACTAAAAATTACGCATGGAACCCTATTAGTTTGGGGACGGTGTGTGTAAAATACCATAGACTATGGTGACGGTCTCGGTAGCATGTACAAGAATGGTGAATTGGCCGACCTCAATACTTGTTGAAGTTTTCAGGGGGAAAAAAGAGAAAAACAGTTCAAGTACAGCTCAGCTGGTGACTCAGCATTCCCGCTACGAAACCTTTTCTACATATGCATTTATGCTTCATTGTTTTCCTTCACTGCATTCCCATCACCTCATTTAACTTTCCTATGTGTTGTGTATACTGTTGCAGTGACACAACTAAATGTAACAATGCGATAGATAGCATTTATTTCTCCTGAGAGCTATTGAGGAGAAAGCTTTTGAGTTGCTTTCAAAGAGTTCACTCTTCAGCAGCCGTGTCACAAATCATGTTCATTTTAACAACTAAAAAAAGTGAAGGAGAATGGTGGGGTATAGTAAATAAATTGGAAAACTGGATTTATTTCAGTCAATTAACACTAATTTCAGCCAATTAGTAAAAGCGAATTAGATTAACTTCCAACTGAAATGGGGAAGCAAGACACCCTTTAGTGCCAAACATTTCAGGCTACATGGCAAAACCCAGTCATTCTACCAAAATTCCCTCTTCAAAAGCCACATTTATAGGCAATGGTGCATAATGGTCATCTTCAGCAATTTTAATTAATTGTGTTTAAATTTGGACAGAGTAAGTTTGTCATGGTCAGGGGTCAGGCTCGGGGACCAGTAGCTATAGCAGTAGAGACAGGGCCGGTGCTACCACTAGGCAAACTAGGCAGCCGCCTAGGGCGCACTGCTGCCTAACGCGCCCAGCCACTGGTGTTCCTACTCTCTGCTATCTGCAGCAAGCAACTAAGTCTCAGCATCAGCAGGCAGCCGCCGTTCTGTTTGCACATAGTGTCCGAGGCGCAGAGGAGGACTGTGTCTGTGTCCCGACTCTCGAATGAATGGAAGCAAGCAAACGTTAATTGATGGGCGCTGGTATGGCTGCATTGATGAGCACTGGTGAGGCTGCATTGATGAGCGCTGGTGGTAGGCTGCATTGATGGGCGCTGGTGAGGCTGCATTGATGAGCACTGGTGAGGCTGCATTGATGAGCGCTGGTGAGGCTGCATTGATGGGCACTGGTGAGGCTGCATTGATGGGCACTGGTGAGGCTGCATTTGATAGGCACTGGTGAGGCTGCATTGATGGGCACTGGTGAGGCTGCATTAATGAGCGCTGGTGAGGCTGCATTGATGGGCACTGGTGAGGCTGCATTGATGGGCACTGGTGAGGCTGCATTTGATAGGCACTGGTGAGGCTGCATTGATGAGCGCTGGTAGGCTGCATTGATGGGCGCTGGTGAGGCTGCATTGATGAGCGCTGGTGAGGCTGCATTGATGGGCACTGGTAAGGCTGCATTTGATAGGCGCTGGTAAAGGTTGAATTTGATGGGCGCTGGTGAGGCTGCATTTGATGGGCGCTGGTGAGGCTGCATTTAATGGGCACTTCATTAAAAAGGTGGGTTATACATGGGCAGGGCAAAGGGGGTGGAGTCAGGGGTAGAGAAAGGGGAGCGCGGCAAAATGAGGTTTCGCCTAGGGTGTCAAAAATCCTTGCACCAGCCCTGAGTAGAGAGGCTCCCATCGACCAGCTAGATAAGTGTACAAGCAGGTCACCCTGGCAGACGATACAGGCTCAATCGAAGTGCGGGATCTAAGCAATGACCAGTATTCACCAGAGCTCCTGATGGTGGAGATGGTTTTTGCAGCATGTTAGTACCAGGTTATGGTCCTCAGGATCGCCCCACAAGGAGGTGAGCAAGCCGAGGTCCGGTAGCAGATACAGCAGGTGGGGATCTAGTAGAAGCATAGTCGGGGAACAAGCCATAGGTCAGTAACAAGTGGTTGCAGGTTGGGAGCAAGCCAAAGGGCGGTAATGAGCGGTAGCAAAGATACAAATGGCAGCAGGAGTGACAAGAGTGAGATACTGGCTGAAGAGAGCACAGTACTCTGGCAAACAGTAAGTGCAAAGGTATGGCTTAAATAGGAAGGTTATAGGAAGAGCGAAGGGTTCAAGGTTCAAGAGAAACAAGACACAAGGCAAGGTTGTATAAGAAATCAGGTAGGGAGCTGTCCAGCAAGAAGCCATAATGCCAGACACAGCAGAGGTTGCAGGTTCAGATCCGGGTCCTGAAAAAGGTCTAATTAGAACATTTGCCAATTGCTGTCTTATTATTATTATTATTTTGGGGAGGTATTCCTCACACATCCTGTTAGTGGAAATAGAAGTGAGGGAATAGCTCTCCAACAGCACAAGGGTTAACTGCCCATTTTGTCTAGGGGGATGGAATATGCTGAAATATTTGCCTTATTCCTTGCTCCTGAAGGCTTCCCTCTCTTCATAAAACCATTCAGTCAAAGCCGTTCCTCTTTGTTGCCCAACTAGTTGGACCTCCAATGTCATCATGTACAATGCTGGTCCTCCACATTCCAGAAGCTTCGGACAATGGAGGAGAAAGCCTGGTGCCGGGAAAACCAGAAATGGTCAATTTACTAAAACCGGAGAGTGCAAAAAGTTAGAAGATGATTGGCCACCATGCAAAGCTCCACCAGATTTTGCACTCTCCAGTTTTAGTAAATCAACCCCATTGCTAACAAATCCAAAGTGTTTCAGGGCTGTAGCTCTTTCGCCTTCTTCAGGGAATAAAAAGTAAAACAGTGAAATAATGTATATGGACTCAAAAGTCAAAAGCATTGTTAGGAGAGTGATGTAGATTTGCACAGCATTTGCCTAGCTTTTGGATGATACAGTAACTATAATATAAAATAAAGAAAAAAAAAACGTAAGGTTCCATCAACATTACATCACTTCCTCAAGTAGCAATAAAAATATAATATATAATGAAGTGGTTCAACTCACCATAATGCAGAATCAGTGGGAGAACCTGGGCGTGTCACTTGCCACATCTCCTGCCACCAGATGCAGCGTTTCACCTGCCACCATCACCTATCACCAGATGCAGAATGTCACTTTCCACCGTTGCCTGTTACCAAATGCAGTTTTTTTAACTTGCCACCGTCACCTGCCACTAGATGTGGATTGTCACTTGCCACCATTTACAGATTGTCACTTGCCACATCACCTGCCACCTGATGCGGTTTGTCACTTGCCACGTCACTTGCCACCATTTGCGGATTGTCACTTGCCACGTCACCTGCCACCATTTGCAGACTGTCATTTGCCACCGTCACCTGCCACTAGATGTGAATTGTCAATTGCCATGTCGCCTGCCACAAGATGTGGATTGTCACTTGCCACCATTTGCAGATTGTCACCTGCCACCTGATGCAGATTGTCACTTGCCACGTCACCTGCCACCATTAGCAGATTGTCACTTGCCACGTCACCTGCCACTAGATGTGGGTTGTAACTTCCCAACTGATGTAGATTGTCACTTGCCATGCCAGCCAGTGCCACCAAATGTGCATTGTTGCTGCATTGGTGGCAGGCTGGCAGCACTGGTCCATTTAGTGAGGGCAGGAGAGCGGAGATGCGGGCCGTTCAGTGAGAGAAGATGTCACCTCTCTGCTCCCCGTGGCACCTCCGACATTAAAGAGGCCCATGTTCTGACAAAATGAGCACCCGCGCTGTGAGGGCGGAAGAGCGCTGATGTGTGGCGGGTAATGAGAGATGATGTCATCTTTCTGCTTCCTGCCGCACATCGCTCCCACATTGAAGTGGCCTGGCTGTGAGGACAGGAGAGCGATGACGTGGAGCGGGCGGAGAGAGAGAGATGATGTCTCTCTCCTCTCATCCACCTCTAATGCAGCCCGCCCGCCGCAGCCGCAACCCGCTGGTTAGGCAGGGACCCTGGGGCAAGGGACTCTGGGCTATGGGCTCCAGATTCGGGGCTACAGCCTCAATAGCCACCCCCTGGTGACTCCTATGGCTGTAAGAAAATATCTGTTCCTTTATATTTTAGACTGGCTAAGCTAGAAGGTAAAAAAGAAACCTTTGAAATCTGTAGCATGCACTTCTTCCCATAAGATACAAAAGTAAAATGACGGAATATATAAAATAGAAAGCTCTCATCCGTGACATAAACAGTTGAGGGAATATGATTTTGATCATCCTATCTCTCTGTAATTTCACAACTCAGCAAGAAACGGCGTATCCTGAAAAGTAACATCTACTTACAGCCGAGTTAATTCCAGAGATTTTAATAAACAATCCCCTCTTGAATACTAGACACACTTTTGCTCAGATTCATTAACCATCTACTTAAAATGATATAGTCAGGAAGGGCTGCTTTATTGAAAGCAACAAAAAATAAAAAAATAAAAAGTAAAAACAAACCACTTACAGATATTATCTCTGCACCTTCGGCGGTGTAGAGCGATTCTGGGAATAATGTACGTTTTTTTTTTTTTCAAACTAGCTAAACTTTGCCGGCTCACTTTCTGAACACACTATCAATTATATCGGATGGTTGGACCTGTGATAAGCCTAGCGCTGAAGATGGCAATAATAAGCCTTTGGCATAAATGGGAGAAATATAGATGCCAAGTGAAAATTAAATACATGTGTCACAATTGATGTAACTTTCCTACCTGCTGTCACAGAGAAATATATCTGACAAAATAGGCTGTTTTCTCAAACTGTGAGTTATTTATAATAGTGGCGCTTTAGGCTTTATGCAAGCAGGAGCTTATATGTCATCTTCAGGGTCAGATTTCGATTCCGTTGGTCTGTGGTGTCCATTATTAGTAGGTCTTTATCCAATGGACCAGCCCAATGATGCAGTCTACCCTTCGCAGATCTACTCCTTGCAACCAACCGATGTAGGATGGGTCATGTGATTACCAATGCTTAGGAAGCAAATGGAGCAAATTAAAGATGTACCAGTAGGACCAGAAATTCTCAACTAGGGTTCCTCCAGAGATTATTAGGGGTTCCTTGAGCTTTGACTGATTGACCTCTCATCTGATGGAGCTTCCAGGTCCAACGCCACTTAGAAGTGCCATCTGCATGAACTTTTGACCACCACTGTAAAGGAGGAATTCTTCCCTCTAACCACTAATTTAGGAA
Organism: Aquarana catesbeiana; assembly: GCF_042186555.1. Classification (NCBI taxonomy): domain Eukaryota; kingdom Metazoa; phylum Chordata; class Amphibia; order Anura; family Ranidae; genus Aquarana; species Aquarana catesbeiana. Next base: position 279,726,692 of record NC_133334.1, read on the forward strand.
GTATTCTTCCCACTGATCACCAATGTAAGGAACATTCTTCCCACTGATCACCAATGTAAGGGACATTCTTCTCACTGATCACCAATGTAAGGGACATTCTTCTCACTGATCACCAATGTAAGGAACATTCTTCTCACTGATCACCAATGTAAGGAACATTCTTCCCACTGACCACCAATGTAAGGAACATTCTTCTCACTGATCACCAATGTAAGGAACATTCTTCCCACTGATCACCAATGTAAGGAACATTCTTCTCACTGATCACCAATGTAAGGAACATTCTTCCCACTGATCACCAATGTAAGGAACATTCTTCCCACTGATCACCAATGTAAGGGACATTCTTCTCACTGATCACCAATGTAAGGGACATTCTTCCCACTGATCACCAATGTAAGGAACATTCTTCTCACTGATCACCAATGTAAGGAGCATTCTTCTCACTGATCACCAATGTAAGGAGCGTTCTTCTCACTGATCACCAATGTAAGGGACATTCTTCCCACTGATCACCAATGTAAGGAACATTCTTCTCACTGATCACCAATGTAAGGAACATTCTTCTCACTGATCACCAATGTAAGGGACATTCTTCTCACTGATCACCAATGTAAGGAACATTCTTCTCACTGATCACCAATGTAAGGGACATTCTTCCCACTGACCACCAATGTAAGGGACATTCTTCTCACTGATCACCAATGTAAGGAGCGTTCTTCTCACTGATCACCAATGTAAGGGACATTCTTCTCACTGATCACCAATGTAAGGAACATTCTTCTCACTGATCACCAATGTAAGGAACATTCTTCTCACTGATCACCAATGTAAGGAACATTCTTCTCACTGATCACCAATGTAAGGAACATTCTTCTCACTGATCACCAATGTAAGGGACATTCTTCTCACTGATCACCAATGTAAGGAACATTCTTCTCACTGATCACCAATGTAAGGGACATTCTTCTCACTGATCCCCAATGTAAAGAGCATTCTTCCCACTGATCACCAATGTAAGGAACATTCTTCTCACTGATCCCCAATGTAAGGAACATTCTTCTCACTGATCACCAATGTAAGGAACATTCTTCTCACTGATCACCAATGTAAGGAACATTCTTCTCACTGATCACCAATGTAAGGAACATTCTTCTCACTGATCACCAATGTAAGGAACATTCTTCTCACTGATCACCAATGTAAGGAGCATTCTTCTCACTGATCACCAATGTAAGGAACATTCTTCTCACTGATCACCAATATAAGGAACATTCTTCCCACTGATCACCAATGTAAGGAGCATTCTTCTCACTGATCACCAATGTAAGGAACATTCTTCTCACTGATCACCAATGTAAGGAACATTCTTCCCACTGATCACCAATGTAAGGAACATTCTTCTCACTGATCACCAATGTAAGGAACATTCTTCCCACTGATCACCAATGTAAGGGACATTCTTCTCACTGATCACCAATGTAAGGAACATTCTTCTCACTGATCACCAATGTAAGGAACATGCTTCCCACTGACCACCAATGTAAGGAACATTCTTCTCACTGATCACCAATGTAAGGGACATTCTTCTCACTGATCACCAATGTAAGGAACATTCTTCTCACTGATCACCAATGTAAGGAACATTCTTCTCACTGATCACCAATGTAAGGAACATTCTTCCCACTGATCACCAATGTAAGGAACATTCTTCCCACTGATCACCAATGTAAGGAACATTCTTCCCACTGATTACCAATGTAAGGAACATTCTTCTCACTGATCACCAATGTAAGGAACATTCTTCTCACTGACCACCAATGTAAGGAACATTCTTCTCACTGACCACTAAAGAACTGGTTTTAGCAAGGGCTCCCTGAGACCTAAAAAATTATTTAGCTAGAAACAACAAAGCTTGTGAAGGTAGTAATCGAGGTTTGGTAGAATATGCAACATGCATAAAAATAAGAAAGTAATAAAAACTATGATATAAAGATTAAAAGGTGCGGGAGCGACCACATATAGAATATTGATATTTGGGTTTACATACACTTATAAATCTTGTAGGAAGGAAAGAGGCATTAGAACAAAAAAAAAAAAACACACACACAAAAAAAGAGAGAAAAACCCCCCAGAAAGTGCTTACTAAAAGCCAAAAAATGAAGACGAATTTTAAAATAAAAAAATGACTGAATAAGATATTAGATTGCTTTTGAAGTTTTAGTTGAATTTATTTTCTCACTTAATAACTACAGTATTTACCTCGCAGCCTCTTCTATCAAAACTTGTTTTTCGTTTTCATTTTAAGATTTCTTAGATTTTTCCACCATTTAGCCAAAGCTCAAAGCTGAACTCCAGGCAAAAAAAATAACAAATAGCTGTTCATTGCTTTGAAATTGATTAAATGTATTTGTACATACAGCTAGAATAAAGTACCTGAATCTTTCTTTATATTGGCCTTTGTCATCCCTGCACAGCAGCACTTAGACTGGAAGAGGGAGGGCAGCACTAGGGGCCAATCAGGCTCTGCTACGTGCACATATGCTGACAAAGAACATGCTGACAGGAGGAGAGAGTAGATCAAACAGATACTTTTCAGTCTAAATCTGCAGCTTTTCAGGCTTTGCCTGTTATAGGGTGACAACTGTCCCCCAATTGTGCTGCTGTGTTGTCCTCCTGTTATATGGTGGAGACTCCAAATTACCATGAAGATATAAAATTGTGCTGAAAAGTTTGCCCTCCTTGGAATATCAGCAATATACAGGATGGACCATTTTTAAAGAAAACATGAATTACCCGGCAAAACCCATTTCTTGTATTTCTTATGGGATTTCTATTCTTCTGTAACTGGAGGTGATAACAGAATGGCCCAATCATAAAACAAAACATGGCAACAAGTAAACCCCCCCCCCCCGTTCAAAAGTCTGCATCCCCCTCGTTCTTAATCCTGTGTAGTTCCCCCTTTAGCATCAATGACAGCGGTCAGTCTTTTGTAATAGTTTTCTATGAGGCCCCAAATTATTGCAGGTGGTAGAGCTGCCCATTCGTCTTGGCAAACTGCCTCCAGGTCATGCAAGGTCTTTGGTCGTCTTGCATGAACCCCACGTTTGAACAGTGGCGGCTGGTGCTCAAAATTTTGGGGGGGCGCAAACAAACTGAAAAATACTGAACCCCCCCCCCATCAAATACAGCCACTGTGCCCATCATATGCAGCCACTTGTGCCCCAGCAAATGCAGCCACTTGTGCCCCAGCAAATGCAGCACCTTGTGTCTCAGCAAATGCCGCCACTTATGCCCACTGACCCCCCCCACTTGCGGGGTCTGCGGCTCTGGCGCACGGATCATGGATCACGCCTCGTGGCTCTGCCCCCACCCCCCACCCGTACAAGTACCAATACTTTTTTTAATGTCATGTGAAAGTTTGACTGATGGGCCTCATAGGTGACACTGACTGATGGCTGGCATTGATGGCTGGAACTGATAGATGGCACTGACTGATGGGCACTGATAGATGACACTGATAGGCGGCACTTATGGGCACTGATAGGCGGCACTGACGGCTGGCACTGATAGATGGCACTGACTGATGGGCACTGATAGTTGGCACTGGTAGGCAGCACTTATGGGCACTGATAGATGGCACTGACTGATAGGCACTGACAGATGGCACTGATAGGCAGCACTTATGGGCACTTATAAGCGGCACTTATGGCCACTGATAGGTGGCACTGACGGCTGGCACTAGCTGATGGGCACTGATAGGTGCCACTTATGGGCATTGATAGATGGCACTGATAGGCGGCTTTAATGGGCACTGATAGGTGGCACTGACAGGTGGCTGGCAGTGATGGCTGACACTGATGGCTGCCACTGACTGATGAGCACTGATAGATGGCACTGATAGGTGGCACTTATGGGCACTGATAGGCGGCACTTATGGGCACTGATAGATGGCACTGATAGGCAGCACTTATGGGCACTGATAGATGGCACTGATAGGCAGCACTTATGGGCACTGATAGATGGCACTGATAGGCGGCACTTATGGGCACTGATTGGCGGCACTTATGGGCACTGATAGGCAGCACTTATGAGCACTGATAGATGGCACTGTTAGGCGGCATTTATGGGCACTGATAGATGGCACTGATAGGCGGCACTTATGGGCAGGCTCTGATGGGCACTGAAATGCAGCACTGATTTGCAATTGCATAATAAATTACATGTATGATGAGAGGCAAGGAAGGGTTTTGCAGTGCTATATGGTATATAGCATTGTAAAATCCTTCCTCTCCTCTCATCATTCATGTCATTTAACATCTAGTAAGCATGCTGCAACGCCCATCTTGGTACACCCTACACTTGGCTGCACTAAGCCAGCGGCGGACATCTTGTTACACCCAGTCCAAACTATATGGGCTAGGTGTAACAAGATGTCCGCTTTTGGCTTACTGCAGCCGAGTGTAGGGTGAACCAAGATGGGCGTCGTGATGTTTACCCTCCGATGGAGACACGGAACGTCACTTCCTGTGACGGGCTTTCACACTGAACAAACAGCGGAGGCTGTTTAGGGGCGGTTAGCAGGCGCTATTTTTAGCGCAATAATGCCTGCAAACCGCCCCAGTGTGAAAGGGGCCTAATGGTAAATAAATGACAATGTGACACTTTAAATCGGATTGGTTACCTTTACACAGGATGGCTCTATGAGTCCAGGCAGGAGGAGAGCAGAGGAATGACTCCCTGTGTGTCAGGTCTCTCTCTTCTGTCCCCTGACACCACAGGCCCAACTTTAAACACTTTATTCAAGTCAACAGGTAATGGCTTAACTTTATAGATAAACTGTCCCACACACCCAGTGTATATGCAGAGCCCTGAATAGGTGTGTGCGGATCCGTATAGCACTAGTAGCTTCAGTCCTTTTGAAGAAAAGATAAGATTTGGTGTCTTCAGCTAGCCACTTTCATTGGCGCACTTAAACTCCTGGGTAGCAGGGCCAAACAATATAACTGGCCCAGATTATCAAGTGAAGAAGGCAGGATCCTCCTCAGCAAGGTGAGAGGACAATGATGTCTGTATACAGTGTCCCAGAAATGGATAAACCTTATCCCTTAACCCTTGTGGCAATACAAGTGTCAGCAAGATAACTACCAGCAACGATGTCTGTATACAGTGTCCCAGAAATGGATAGCCTTATCCCTTAAACCTTGTGGCATTACAAGTGTCAGCAAGATAACTACCAGCAACGATGTCTGTATACAGTGTCCCAGAAATGGATAGCCTTATCCCTTAAACCTTGTGGCATTTCAAGTGTCAGCAAGATGACTACCAGCAACGATGTCTGTATACAGTGTCCCAGAAATGGATAGCCTTATCCCCGTGGCATTTCAAGTGTCAGCAAGATGACTACCAGCAACGATGTCTGTATACAGTGTTCATACTCCTCCTATGGTGCAGTGTCTCTGTTCCCTGCAGATGGGCTAAATGCCCTCACACCAAATCCTGTGGTCAAGGCCCAAATGAACGTCCTGGAACAGCAGGGTTTCCTGGTGACCCGATTGGTCACCTCACACTGGAACGCTTCACCGTCAGTGCAGGTGAGCCTCGATACGCACCTGGAATTACCCCCTCTTCTCAGGCTGGATGTCCCAACTGGCGGTGGAGGCCTAAATCACGCGGGGAGATCATCTGAGAGACAGCACCCCTTCTTCAGGTCTGATCTCTTTCACCGCCTCATGGTGACTGAGAGAAATCTCTTCAGTAATTAAAATGGAGTCTTTTATTTTCCTCCCACAGAGAATGCTGGTCCTAGTAGTTTCAGTCACTATACAAGGCTATGGGGCTGCTCTGTGCTGGAACTTCATACTCCAGAGTCCTTTGCAGCTGCTTCCTGTAACTTGTTAAAGTTCCCCTGATTGGCTCCTGCAACTGCTCCTTTAATTGGCTCTCTCCCTCCTGTCAATAGAGACACAGGGCAGGCTGCAGAGTGAACAGCAGCTCTATGTGAGTCGCTTGCATTACATTTGATTCAGTCAGTGAGACAAGGAGAAGGAGGGGGGTGAAAAAAGCCCATGCGGACACTGACAGGCAGCTCTCTCCCTCTCTCAGGCTGGAAAGCCTGTGTACATCACGGCAGCCAGCTTGGAGGGGTCGCGGGTTACAGAGTGAGACACCCGCTACAATTGCATTACAATTGTATTATGAGCATAATCCGTTCCAGGAGAAGGCTTGTAATCCAAAGCACTCGTGTATCAAAGCGAGTTTCCCCATAGAAGTCAATGGAAATGAAGATAATTAGTTGCGCTTTAACTTCTATTGCATGCAATACCGCATGCGTCGGAGAGCCTTGAAACTACTCGGGGACAGCCTGGCTGAACTCGGAAAGCCTCGGAAAGGATGGGAAGCACTCCGAGTATTTTTCCAAGTGGTTCCAAGTATTTCCGAACGGCTCCGAACCATTCCGAGTGTCACCGCCGCCCCCGCACCTCTGGCCAAATGCGGTACTGCACACCCCATTAGCTTGAATTCTGCTAGTTTTGCGAGACAACACTCGCAAACCGAGTCAGAATTTAAAAAAAAAAGTTGCTTGTGTTTCAAAACGCTCGTTAACCGCGTTACTTGTAAACCAAGTTTCCACCGTACAGAGGTTTTGTGTTACAACAATACAATGACGAATGGACATATTATATATATATTTGTGCTGTATATTTTGTTTACATTGTATCTTGTGTCTGTATTATGTTTGTATGTACACAGTAATCTTTCTATATAATTGTGTATAAATACCATAATAATTGTTACAGTATAACAAAAGGATTTCAGAATGAATCACATAACTACAACATATGTTACAAATATAACTCGGGGAATTTCTTTTATAGACTGGTATTGTGCCGCCACGCTGAGCTGCCATTTCTCTCTCCACGCTAAATAATCTCGGCCTCTCCATTCTATTCTGGATTGCTTCCCACACGCCCGGAGAGTGGGAGAAAAAAAAAAAAATCCTTTGCACCTCATCGTTGGAAGGATGGCACTGACACGTGCGACAGGCCGCTGGAGCATGGCATTGTGGGACGGCGGGAGGATGCTGCCGGAGACAAATAATAAATCATTCTTTCATAAACTTTGTCAAGGCCGGGGATTTATGCGGCAAACACACAGCCGTATTTTTAGAGATACCAGCGATCTGACCTTGAATTGGTCTGACCTGGAGAGAAATGATATTTTACACTTCCTGACATCACCGCGATTTATATACCCGCGGTGAGGAAATATAGGAGCCACAAACATGGTGTATTTTTTTTAAAACCTACTCAAATATTGTTGGATATGTGCAGGACATGGAATAAAATCAGTAGATCTCATGGATAAGTCAGGTAAAGGATTTAAAGAGGAACTGCAGCCACATCATTTGTAATAAAAACATCTTTGCCATTCTGAAGCCATTCTGATTTTATATATACTGTGATTCTGTACTTGCCAAATATGCTGCGGAAATCTCCCTTCACTGAGTCTGGCTGCAGCCATCTTAACTTACCCAAGCCCCATCTAGATCCAGCGATGTTGCACGAGAGACTTGGCTGTCCGAGAGTCCGAGACTCTCCCTCCTGATTGGCTGACGCACCATTAGCTCCCACTGCTGTCAATCAAAGTCAGTGAGCCAATAAGGAGAGAGAGGGAACGGGGCCGAGCCGCAGCTCCCTGTCTGAGGACAAAAGCCTCCTTTCCACAACCCTGGCCGGTGGTTCTGGGGGTCTGTGGGTGGGGGGCTAATTGGAATATGGAAGCCTAAAAAAAGAAAACGAATGCAGCCGTCACATCTAATGATTGGTAAGCTGCAATATATTCCAGTTTTGGTTCTGGGTTTAATGCCACTTTTAAAGCTGTGTGACGTGGCTTTGTTTTTTTTGTTTTTTGTTTCTTTTAAGCTGCTTATTATGGATTTTGCATGGACTTAACATTTAAGGACACGGAGCTGCGTGTCACAGATCACAAGGATTAACAAGGATCACATAGTAACAAAAAAGAAACATAGCACACACATCAGTCAGACCCGCTCTCTCCTCCTCATCTCCTACACAGAGAATACAAAGACACAATTCCTGGAACAGAACATTCACAAGAGCCATAAATCATGAAGAAAGATCAGTCAAGGGTCTCCTGCGCTTCAGAAGAGCCCAACCATAGTTGCCATATTTAAAAAAAAAAATGTATTGGGGCAGGCTCTGCCGGTATAGATACATTAGAGACATTTTGGAGGGTCTGCATGGACTTGGTGAGACACCCGTGATCCAGTCAGTGGATTTGCAGTTTTCCAGTTTAGTAGGATAGCTCTCCTAGCCGGGAAAATAATTGAATAATACATAGAACGTGTGTGCACAAGTGGTACCAAATCATTAAGATCTCCAGTGTCTGAGGGCCCAAAAAACGTAAGTACATTGTCAACATGGACATCAGATGATGTTAAAAGTAATCCAGGTGGGGGCAGGTCCAAAACATATGATAAGCCAGGGTTTCTTAACCAGGGTTCCATGCATCCCTAGGGTTCCTCCAGAGGTTGCTAGGGGTTCCTTGAGCAATGAGCAGTTTCTGCCTCTCAGATAAGTACCCACTGACACCATTGATCTTTTTAGCTATCTGTAAGGAGGTAATTCTTCCCAATGACCACAAGTGTAAGGAGCGTTCTTCCCACTGACCACCAAGGTAATGGGGACTCTTCCCACAGAGTACCAAAGAGTTGGGTTAAGCAAGGGCTCCTTGAGACCTGAAAATTATTTGTAGGGGTTCCTCTGGAAGAAAAAAGGTTGAGAAAGGCTGGTATAGGGTATGGGTGAAGTGTATTGTGGTCATGTCCAATGGTTGGGTCACGTTGAAGATGTAGTGTTCCAAGTACTGTATAGAGAATGAGAGATGTATATTATGGTCATGTCTAGTGGTCAGTCATATTGGATAGCTAATGTTTTATGTACTATACAGAGTAGGTGTTATTATCATGTCCAGTGGTTGGGTCAAGCTGGAGACAGTAATGTTCTATGTACTGTATACAGTATGATACAAGTGTATTGGTTGGTTATGTTGGGGATGTAATGTCCCATATACTGTACAGAACAGGGTTTCTCAACCAACGATCCATAGAACCCCAGGGTTCCTCTAGAGGTTGCTAGGGGTTCCTTGAACAAGCAGCAAATTTCTGCCTCTCAGATAAGTACCCACTGACACCATTGATCTTTTTAGCTATCTGTAAGGAGGTAATTCTTCCCAATGACCACAAGTGTAAGGAGCATTCTTCCCACTGACCACCAAGGTAATGGGTAAATCTTCCCACAGAGTACCAAAGAGTTGGTTAAAGCAAGGGTTCCTTGAGACCTGAAAATTATTTTAGGGGTTCCTCTGGAGGAAAAAAAGCTTGAGAAAGTCTGGTATAGGGTATGGGTGAAGTGTATTGTGGGCATGTCCAATGGTTGGGTCACGTTGAAGATGTAATGTTCCAAGTACTGTATAGAGAATGAGAGAAGTATATTATGGTCATGTCTAGTGGTCAGTCATATTGGATATGTAATGTTTTATGTACTATAAAGAGTAGGTGTTATTATCATGTCCAGTGGTTGGGTCAAGCTGGAGACAGTAATGTTCTATGTACTGTATACAGTATGATACAAGTGTATTGGTTGGTTATGTTGGGGATGTAATGTCCCATATACTGTACAGAACAGGGTTTCTCAACCAATGTTCCATGGAACCCCAGGGTTCCTCTAGAGCAGTGATGGCGAACCTTAGCACCCCAGATGTTTTGGAACTACATTTACCATGATGCTCAACTACAATGCAGAGTGCATGAGCATCATGGGTAATGTAGTTCCAAAACATCTGGGCTGACAAGGTTCCCCATCACTGCTCTAGAGGTTGTTAGGGGTTCCCTGAACAAGCAGCAAATTTCTGCCTCTCAGATAAGTTCCCACTGACACCATTGATCTTTTTAGCTACAGTATCTGTAATGGGTAATTCTTCCCAATGACCACAAGTGTAAGGAGCATTCTTCCTTCTGACCATCACACTAATGCACCATAAATTGCAGATATAGTAATTTTTAGCAGGGGTTCCCTGAAACGAGAAAGTTATTTCATGTGTTCCAACATATTGGAAAAAGTTGAAAAAGGCTGTGATATGCGGTAGCTTTGGGTTTCACCCGGGGCATTCGAGCTTGAGCTGCCAGGACCATATGTTGCAGTTTATTGGGGGAGAAATGAAGTTGATGGATAAATCTAAGTTTATCAGCCGTATTAACAATATCTGTGAACCATGGGTCAACAGCCTCTTCCCAGTCCTCCGTAGTGAGATTGGCAATAACATTTAACGATTTTCAATAGGAGGTTGCAAAGGTTCAGACTCCTTTAGCCTGCAGGCGTTATTACAGAGTGTTGTACTCATCTAAGTTTGCCCTGATAAGTAGAGGAACTGCTCCAAAGACGAGGAAGTCAGGGGTTAATACTAGAGGGTCAATTTGAGGTCTGACTGCACGGTGTAATAGGAAATATGTACAAAAAGGTGTTGTTTACCCCAGTCCGATCTTGAAGAATGTCAAAGGAGGAGAAGGAGCTGCTTTCAATGAAATGTAATAAATGGATTGTACCTTCGGCCAACCACCAAGCCAAATCTGGGTGGCTGTAAAAATTCTTCGAGCCTGGGATTGTGCCAAACAAGAGGCCAAGGTGAGATATGTTTCTACAAGGCAGCTGTAGTCCAGGCTGTAAATTAATAGCAACAGTAAACATTATATTATTAACATTATTAATATTAACAGTAAAGAAGTTAAACCACCATGGGAAAGACCCAAATTGTGTTGCCAACATCCCTTATGAACAAAGGAAGCACCCCCCCTCCCCGGTACAGTGGGACTTTAAAGGCAAACTCAAAGCATTTGAATTAATTGGCTAAAAAAAGTATAAAGTTTATTAATACACAGTAAAAACATTGGTGCATACATCACCATAGATTACATAAAACAAAAAGATGTACAGGGGCTCGTATAGAGCTGATTAATGACGTAATGGTCTCTTCTCGTTATGTCCAACACGTTTCAGGAGCAAATGTGTATCCCTTCTTCAGGGGCATTGAAGAGAGAAGAACATAGGTGAGGAGCATTCAGGACCACAGCTCGTAATAGACCTATCACAATTAAAAGCAATCAAGGATAGATCTGCATCAGGTATTGGACAATCCCCTCTAGGTGGATCCCCCAAGCAAAGGGGGGCCACCGAGGCCCCGAATGCCCCTCACAAGGTTCCAAAGGCACAGCTAATCCAAGCCAGCAGGTGGAGAGTATAACCAGGGAAGGAGAGGAAAGGATTCCAACTGGTGGGGAGAAGGGTTGTTGGCCTCACTGATGATGTCTACCCGCACCTTCTAGGGCTCCTGGAGGTCAAGAGATCCCCCGCTGTAGCGTCCACCTAAGCTGCTGCTTTTTTAGCCAATTAATTCAAATACTTTGAGTTTGCCTTTAGAGTCCCACTTCCTTTGTCTGTTCATAAAATAATACAGTGAACATGATTCTAAAGCCTGAAGTTTTTTTTTTTTTACATATTGTTAGCGTTTTTGGCACATGAACAGGTTCAGGATAGTTGAAAGAATGTCCCCCAACCTTCAGAAGTCATTCAAAGCCCTAAAATGTGCCTCATAAGTGACACTAATGCATTTCACCGAATGACAACATTTGCAAAGTGTCCTTAATTTTCAACAGTGAGACTGAGGAACAGGCGTCCCCATCGAAAGATTTATATTCACCTTGTTTTGGGGGCAACTCCAACATTTTTGGATTTCCCATCACTTTCTGTCTTGGTGACAGAGGCCACCAGGGCAAATAAAGAGGACGGAATTACCCAGCGAGGAAGGACAAAGGCTACAAAACACCTGAGAGGGGTTCTAATTAAGGATGGGGTTCGCTCCCACCACCACATTTAGTCAATGATGTTACCTGGTATCTCAGACCCCTTTGTTTACATTCAGCGACTAGCCGGGGGAAATATTATTATACGTTGATGAGCTTTGCAGGTTTTTGGACGTGTTACTGAACCTGCTCTTGAATCATATCAAGCAGGTTCACACATTACTGGTTCCAATCCTTCCCGACTCCATCCAAAACGTAAAAAAAAAAAAATGGGTATACATATACTTTTACGCAATGCATATGTGCGGTGGCAAAGAGGGTGGGCTTTAACGCCTACATGCAACACATATATGTCCATGGAGAGCTGAGGTTTCTGTGCAGAGAGTGTGGTAACTGCAGGCTTCCAGTCAGGGGCGCCCGGGCGCCGCCCCCCCTATCCTCGCCACCCCCTATATGCTATGCATGAATCTATCCATGTCCGCTGATCCTGCCTCCCTATTCATGTGTCCGACCCCTTTTGGGTCACCGGGATATGAATTAGAGTGGCCGATCCCCAATGCTGTGTGCCTGCCGATCCCCGCTGCTGTGTGCCCGCCGATCCCCAATGCTGTGTGCCTGCCGAAGTCCACTGCTGTGTGCCCGCTGATCCCCAATGCTTTGTGCCCGCCGATCCCCGCCGCTGTGTGCCCGCCGATCCCCGCTGCTGTGTGCCCGCCGATCCCCGATGCTGTGTGCCTGCCGATCCTCGCCGCTGTGTGCCCGCCGATCCCCAATGCTGTGTGCCTGCCGATCCCTGATGCTGTGTGCCTGCCGATCCCCGATGCTGTGTGCCTGCCGATCCTCGCCGCTGTGTGCCCGCCGATCCCCAATGCTGTGTGCCTGCCGATCCCTGATGCTGTGTGCCTGCCGATCCCCGCTGCTGTGTGCCCGCCGATCCCTGATGCTGTGTGCCTGCCGATCCTCGCCGCTGTGTGCCTGTGGATCCCCAATGCTGTGTGCCCGCCGACCCCCGATGTGCCCGCCGATCCACGCCGCCGATGGGGTAAGTGGCGGTGGACCAGCAGACAGCGAGGGGGGGGGTTGAGGTGCCGCGGGGAGGGGGGGTGTGGTTGTTTGCCACCCCCAAAACAAAAACCAGCCCCCACTGCTACACATGTGCTGTGTACAAGGATGACCTTTTTTTTGGGGGGTGTCTGTAGGTCACCCAAATTCTGCAACTAGTTAAACCCATTCCTTTCCCTAGTATGAACAAAGTAGAACTTCACTTTGTCCCCGGTACTTTCCTTTTCTACGGGTTATTAACGCCGGTCTTTGTAAATATTTATGAACTTATCCGTCTCGCTTAGTGAATTTTAACAATATCAGCCGCGCCAGAGCGCCAACGGCAAAAAAAAAAAAAAAAAAGACAGGTTCATAACATCGAGCAAACATACCGTAATTCCATTTAAGTTACAAAGCAAACAAGTGTGGCGGGAGGTAAAGGTCACGTTCTGTCGGAGCGCTCACGGTCAATGTGATTGGAGGCATCTTGAATGATTCTGAAGCCTCACGGAGAATAAATCAGACCCGCGTGTGTCGGCTAACGGAACGCGGCGGCCTTTTTGTTATAAAGGATTGTGTAGTCGAAGTGGATCCATTGTGGGCAAGCAGCTAAAGCAGCCATTTTTGCAGACTAAACTGAGCTTGACATGGGGGGGGGGGCAGACCTTTTTTTTTGCATGCGCAGGCCTTGAGGAAGACTAGGCCTCAAGTGGAAAGACTTGACTACCGGGCAATTTATTTATTTATTTATTTATTTTACATACATGTTAAAATCAGTATCCCCCCCTCCTGAAAATGAATTAGAACCCCCAAACATTATAGACTTTCTGAAAGCAGAGGCCCTGAAGAAGAAAATTGTGTCTGCTGCATTTTTTTTTACGTCTCGCGATATATGCACAGCCATTTATCAAATGCTAATTTTTAGGAAAATAAACCCAAAAGCAAACATTTATTTATAATGCAGCTGAACGGTTCCTATGCAAAAACATATCACGAACAACTGCCATTTTTAAAGATAATTAACTGCTTTCATCTTTTTAACATTTTTATCCAGTGCTTCTGATCTTCTCCAGCCTTTCCAAGCCACTACCCTGCCAGACTGAGGGATGAGATAAGTGCTAGGATGATAAATAGGTCAAATTTAGTTTTTGGCTCCTCTGTAATCATTGGAGCAACTTTTGATTTCTTTGGGCTGTTCTGGATCTCACAGACTGTAGGTTTGATTGCTTCCCCCTACCTCCTTGGGGCTTCTAGAACATAGAGGGCTGGGAGAGTCAAATGGGCAGCTTGAATATTTAGTCTGCCTCGGCCAATCCCTGGGGAGGTGTGAGCAGTAGGTGGCTGAGGAGAACATAAATAGTCTGAAGTCTGGAGCAGCCCATGTATTTGTCCTGCTGGGGGGGCAGTTTTTGCTGGAGTTTGCTGACGTTCATTGAGGTCCCAGCTGTGGCAGAGCTGTAGGGGGGGGCTTATTTCTAATCATCTTTCAAGCTAACTAATCAGTCTCACCTAAGGATCTGGTCTGGAGGACTCATTCAAGAGTGCTGGGGGGAAGCTGGAAAGTGGTAGCTGCCTTGTGGCACTGTGAGTATTAACTCTCTGTCAGAAACCATGAAATCAGACTGAGACAGAAGTACAGTTAAATCACACTTGTTTAATAATAAAAGTAAAAAGAACAAACGTAGTCAAAACATAGCCAAATTTCAGTAACCGGAACGCATAGTCAGCCAAGCCAGAAGTCAGGGATCAATGTAGTGGAACAGCAAGCAGGATCTGGAGCCAGAAGGGATGTCAGCAAAGCGTCTTTAAACAGGAACGCAGGAGCTAGGCTCTGTGATGTTGACCAAGACGAAGGCAGAGATCCTCTGGACTGGACGGCTTAAGTAGGCAGGACTGACGAGCAGGATATCATCAACAGCTGAGTAGCTGTGGAGAGAGATGGGAGCTGGCAATTAGCCGACAGCTGAGCAGCCAGCTCAGAGAAGGAAGGGCTGAGCCCAGCCCTGACACTCCCTCACTGAAGAGTTTCCGGTGGGACTGAGCAGTTGTCCAGATCTCTGAAGGAAATTAGGGTAGGTTAGCTGTCCTGGAGAGACATTGTGACTACTGACAGGAGCTCAGGATCCTGGGGACTGTGTGCTGTTCAACATTTAGGTCGCCGGTGGTAGCTCTCTCACTGAGACGGCTCTCCTAGGATCTCAGATGCTAGCCATTCCTCTGTACTCAGCAAGATTCCTGAAGAGTGCTTTCCTGGACTGTGCAGTGTTCCTGAAGTTGCCCTGGTTGCCCACAGTCGTGCATCTGTGCAAGGTAGCCAGGTGCCAAAGGGAGTTGCCTCATGGTCCTGAGCTGTGAGGGTTTGGACTGACCTCTCATTGATGTTGCTAGCCGTTTTGGAGTATCCCATATCACCCTAACCCCTCTCCTGTTACAAGTCCTACAAGCAATAAATCTTAAAAGGACATCCCCTACACCACATGTGTCAAACACAAGGCCATTTTATGTGGCCGTCACACCTCTCCTACAGCTGCAGCACCCTCTTGTTTCCGCCTCCCCACCTTCTCTCAGCAGTCGGCAGCAGAGAGGAGGACAGAACTCCTCCTACAGATCTTGTGCTTCTCCTGCAGCTGCAGAGAGAAGCTCAGCTCACCTCCCCATCTCAGCAGTCGGAAGCAAAGAGGACAGAACTCCTCCTACAGATTCTGTGCTTCTCGTGCAGCTGCAGAGAGAAGCTCATCTCACCGCCCCCATCTCAGCAGTCGGCAGCACAGAGAAGGACAGAACTCCTCCTACAGATCCTGTGCCTCTCTGTGCAGCTGCATCATCTCCTCGTCTTCACCCTCCCCTGGTCTCAGCATTCAGCAGACTCTGGCAGCTGACTCCCGCCCTCCTCTGGTCCTCCTCCAGACCCTGCACTTTCTGCTTCCCTAGCTTTTCCCCCCAAGTGTTTCCTGGCAGCAGCTCATGCTGCTGTGGCCCCCCATGACATTGAGTTTGACACCTCAGATCTAGACCAGGGATGCCCAACCTTTTGAAGAGCGGGGGACCACGGAAGTGACTTGGTAACCGGTCGTGGGCCACAATGACAGGAGCGGGGTGGATGACCGGTCCATGTCCACTTTGCATATGCAGAGCGGATATAGACACAGCCCACTCTTCTCTATGGGCCCCCCGATCCAACCTGCCCAGACGAAAGGGGACGGACCCCCTTCTAGTTTTCTTTTTAGCGGATCGAATTGGAGGTAGAGCGGGTGTAAACGGACACAAGTCAGGAAGCAATCGATTGTGCGGCTCTGCTTCGCAACCACCAGCTTCATTCACAACACTGGGATAGGGCTTGCTGACCCGCCATCCCAAAGCAGGGGGTCGCGGGTCACATCAGAGGGCTCCACGGGCCACATGTGGCCCCCAAACCACTGGTTGGGCACTAGACATGTGCACTGCTGAAAAATGTGTTTGTTTTTGTTTTGTTTCTTTTCATTCGTTTTTTTTTTTTTGTTTTGTTTTTTTTTTTATGCGTTTTTCGGGTCATTCGTTATGATCGCAAATCATAAATTTGTAAATTAGAAAATTCGTAAATTCGTGATTTCGTAAATTCAAAAATTTGTAGATTCGTACATTCGAAAATCCAAAAATAAGAAAGAAAATCTGAAAATTCGAAAGAACAAAAATTCTAAATAGTAATTAACTAACTAGCTAACTAATAATAACTAGCTATTAAATGATAGGTATTGGAATTTCCTTTTAAATTTGGCTGTTAGTGAACGTAAGGAATACGAATTTATCCGAAGTTACAAATTATCCAAAATAACGAATGCCGCATCTAAACAAATGGAACAGAATGAATTGATAATAAATACTAATAAAAAGGTTTTATTATTATTGTTATTTATTATTATTAATTCGTTACGTTCCATTCGTTTCGATACGACATTCGTTATTTTGAATAATTTGTAAAATTCAGATAAATTCGTATTCGTTACGTTCGCTAGCAGCCAAATTTGAAAGGAAATTCCAATACTTATAATTTAATAGTTAGTTATTATTACAGATTTTTGAATTTTCGGGTTTCTGGATTTTTGAATTTCAAATTTATGAATTTACAAATGTACAAATTTACAAATATACGAATTTTTAGAATATTAGAATTCACGAATATTCTGAAAAATGTGTTAACTAGGTTTCACATTAATTCGGATTCGTTTTTTTATTTTTTCGTTTTTCAGGTCATTCGTTATGATCGCAATTTGTAAATTTCTAATTTCGAAAATTCGTGATTTCGTAAATTCGAAAATTCGTACATTCGAAAATCCGAAAATAAGAAAGAGAATCCGAAAATTCAAAAGAACAAACATTCTAAATAGTAACTAACTAACTAGCTAACTAATAATAACTAGCTATTAAATTATTATATTGGGATTTCCCTTCAAATTTGTCTGACAGTGAATGTAAAGAAAACAAATGTATCCAAAGTTACGAATCATCCGAAATAACGAAAGCCGCATCTAAACGAATGGAACGGAATGAATTAATAATAAATAATAATAATAAAAAGGTTTTATTATTATTATTATTGTTATTATTATTAATTTGTTACGTTCCATTAGTTTAGATACGACATTCATTATTTTGAATCATTCGTAAATTCAGATAAATTCGTATTCGTTACGTTCACTAACAGCCAAATTTAAAAAGGAAATTACAATACTTATAATTAGAATTATTATTAATATTATAATAATATTATATTAATATTTTTTAATTAATAATATTAATATAATATTATTATTATTATTATTATTATTACTATTATTATTATTATAATTATTATTATTATTATTATTATTATTATTATTATTATTATTATTATTTAATAGTTAGTTATTATTACAGATTTTCGGGTTTTCGGGATTTCAAATTTATGAATTTACAAATTTACAAATTTACAAATTTCTGAATTTTCGAATTTTCAAATTTACGAATATTCTGAAAAATTTGTTAAATGGGTTTTCGTTAATTCGGATGTTTCCGAATTAAGGAATTTGTCGAAATTAGTTTCCAAACGAATTCGGAATGAAACTAATTGCACGTCTATTGGGCAGCCCTGATCTAGACTGTTCAATGGAGTCAGAGTGAATGGACCGTTGCCCGTGTGATCGCTGGCCTCTGCACTGTTTGGGGAAGAACCAGTTAAAACCAGCGGCTCCTACAGGGGGGGGTGGGGGACGGGCACTACACCCCCTAACCCTGCACTCCTGGACTAAACGAGTGTTTAACCCTTGCAAGGATAGATTTGGACCAATTCCCAAAGTCCAGTTGTGAAGGATACATAACTGAATTAAATCGGGCGTTTTATATATCTGCCTGAAGTTCCATTTTAATGATGTTGTTGTGGGACCCCTTATATCTACAGCTTATGTCCTTATTAATAGAGAACATGGCAGATGGTTCTCCAGCAAGAAATGTACGTACGTGGCACTGGATCCTGGCACAACCGGCTACAGGCTCGCGGCTCCGCTAAGAGAACATTCGTTCCGTGCCCGTCACCTCTTTCCAAAAAAAACGTGTAAATAAAATTTGTTACTTAGGTCCGGCGCTTTGCAAGTAACCACTTTATCAATTTATAACACATTTCGAATATGCTTCGCTACGTCAGCCACCTGCCAAGACATTAGCTGAATCCGAAGGTTCCAGACCATTGGCACTGTAATCAGCACAGGCTCTAGAGGCCCCAGGAAATTGCAGAAAATCATGCGTCGGCCGTTGGCAAGCAGACACCGGGCATGAGAGCTAGGCACGGCTCGGTAAATTTAAGTTTGGACAATTTATTTTTCCCGTTCCCCCCCCCCCCTTTAGCAATTAAACCAGTCACAGTGCAACATGCTGTGTTTTTAGCGCGGCTCCTCAATGCGCCTTCGTCAACGAATCCCATCGGTGGTATCTTCATTCCAAGAGCCGGGTGTTACGAGCCATTTTAAATGTTGCTTTTTCAAGGCCTTAGCTCATCTTTAACGCTAATTACACTGGCAACCGAAGTTCAGACTCTGTGGTCATTTGTCTATTTAACTGTATAGGCATAAAATGTCTATTAGACATGCTGTGACTATGGAATTAGTTTCGTGAAAATAGAGGTGACTAAACCCCTCCAAGGTCATTGCTTATGGAATCGGAATCAAGATTCTGCCTACTGCTCCAACGAGTTATCAGAGGTAAATTCTAAATAGGATCCCGTAATGCAATTACATGGGGATTATAGTCTAGGATGAGCTTTAAGAAAAAAATATATCAGGATGAGCCTTGTGTCGAAAAACTAGAGGAAGAGGAAAAGAAAATTGAGGGGAGCCCTAAGGCAACCAAGATGCTTTGTTACATTTTCTGATTTCCCCTGGAAAAAAAAACTGAGAGCCAGAATAGGTTGATAGGTGGAAAAGTACTTTGACCCATTTGGCTAGGAGAGCAAGTGATGCTACTTCTTTGGGCCATCATTGCTACATAGTGTATGGTTTTGCTGTTTCTGTTTCAATATTTTTATAGAAGTTTCAAGAATCATAACAAACCATGGTTTGTCCACGCAGGGGCGACATCGTACAGGCATGTAAAGAAACAGCATATGAATGTCTAATGAGTACCATACCAGTAAACTGTTAGCAGGACCATAAAGGACCATAGAGGACCAGGTTAAGAATTAGGCAGATATCACAGGCTATATCACTCTGTTTCCTGGAGGATAGCAATCTATATTGGTAGCCTTCATATCAGGAATGAAGGGAGAAGGGAGGAAACAGAGAAAGAGAAGAAAAGAGAGAGAAAGAAGAGAAGAGGAGAGAGGCCCCAGGAGAGGGCAAGTACCACGGACGTGGGACCTGTCCAAACAAGGTTTAAAGTCGACCATAGCTAGTCAGGGGCAGGGATAGGAAGGAGTAACTTATCCAAGGTTCCCAGATTTTCAAAGATTTGGCATGTGAATCCCTCAATATGCTGGACATCTGCTCATTAACCATCAGAGCAGCCATTCTGGTTTTCACCCCATGGAAAGCAACAGATGGGGTCTTCAGGGCATGGGCAATGATTCGCTTGGCAGAAATAAAAAGTTATGAGGCCAATTTTTGCTGGGGTTCAAAAAGGCTTGGTATAGGGCAATGTAAGAGAGCCAGTTGGGCATCCTTACAGACTGTCACATGGAATAATGTCTGCAGTAGGCCAAAGACCCTGGACCAGTAGCTGATCAAACATGGGCAAGACCACCATATATGTAGGATATCCCCACACTGACCACAATTCCAAAAACATCTGTCACTGCTGACAGGATAAGCGTGAGCAAGCCTAGCCGGGACCCAGTACCACCGCAGGAGCACTTTATAGGCAGCCTTGAGGGTGGTAGTGTTGAATGAACATTTTGTTATTGTTGTCCAGGCTTTACTCATTTTGTCCTTTTGTTAGATGAATCAGTGGGCAGTTGTTGGGGGTGTGAAGGTCCTTGATAACATCTCCTGAGCAGGGGCTTGCTAGACCCTGGTCCACCGCAAAGAAGGCAGAAAATGGCGCCTGCGAGAGCAGAATGCCCAGTAGACGTTTTGAGAAGGCCCAGACCTTCAGCCCCCTCCAGTAAACCTACCAACTGGAGGTTATTCTGGCAGTTTCTATTTTCCACATCCTTCACCCTTGGCTCCAAAGATTTAATCTTGACCTGGAAGGTATGCACAGCTGCATTGTGGTCCTAAATGGTGTCTTCGGAGTCACCTATCCTCAGTGAGATGATTCTGGAATTTCTCCATATCATGTCTAAGCAGCCTGAGGTCTGTTTATAACAGATTATTCTTAGAGGTATGCGTAGACTGACAGCTGGTAATGGCCCTCAAAAAACCTGTAAATTTGCCCGCTCAAGTGCTGCCCAGTCGTATGCCTCCGTCTGGATGGCCATTATGATGCTCTTTCCCGCAGCAGCTCGAATTAACTTAGGAGGCACCACCTGTTTGCGCTCAGGGCCGATTTTACTTCTAGTCATCACTAGCAAACAGAAAATTATTGTGAGGTAAAGCAAAAGAGTGACAAGTCCCACTTATAACAGGTAAAAGAGGCAGACTGCAGTAGAGCTCTGGTCTCACACGTCTGCACCGGTCGCCATTTTGAACTCTCACCAGACTCTAGTCAGCAATGCCCTAGGTCTTCTACTAAGTGACCCAGTTCTCCTTGGAGATATGGAGATGATAGAAAATTGTACAGTTGATCTACACCTTCAATCCATCTACTATTTATTTGGTAAACATAATGTAACAATTTTTTGATCAATTAATTTTGTTTACTTGATCCAAAGTTGGTATCCCACCAGCCATTTTACATTTCTGTTGGCCCAGTCTGACCCAATCTGTGTCCCCAGAGGTACCCCTGGTCTATTAGGATCCTGAGAATTCTCCGGCTGCTTAGTATATGCAGAGGTCAAAGAATCTGAAAGAAAGGGATGTTGGATTCCCACAATTGATTTGGGTTCCCCTTGTATCTTCAACTCTGTACTAGAAAAATATTTTAAAAAAAGTTTATGTAATCTAGTACTTTATTTGCTTCTCTATTACCTCCAACTGGTCAGAGGAGTAGCAAAATTTCAGCATACTTAAAGGGCTTTATTCATTTGCTTGACCGTGCATTTGTTGTAGAAAAAAGGTATGAACAGGTAAAAAGACATCAAAGAAGGAAGCCTGACGCGTTTTGTACAAAGTGCTTAACTGTCCTTTACAATTAATCGCTTTGTGTGAAATGAGTCAAGGCTCTTTCTTTGATCTCAGTTTACCCGTGCATACCTTTTATCTACAATAAACATGCGGTCAAGTAAGAGAACAGAGCGGCTTTATTACATGGAAATTTAGCTGGATATATCAGGACCAGGCAAGGTGTGAAAGCCACCATCCCTCAAGGAGGTTCCCTGGTCCTTTTTGTGTTCAGATAAGTAGCCTGGCCGTTGTAGAGGACATCAAAGGATGCAATTTATTTAGCGATAATTTGTTTCCTTTTTAATTGTTGAAACAAACTTTAAGGGCCGGTTCCCACCAGATGCAGTCCAGTGCTTTTTTTTATTCTGCATTAAAAACATATATGGACGGCGTCAACAAAAGCAGAACCTGCTGTATTTATTCTGTATGGAACACATCTGAAATGGGGCAAAACGCATCAAAACCGCACCAGAACACACATGTGAAGGGGGTTGGGGGGGGGGGTCAGGGGTTTTGTTAAGAATAATTAGTGTTTGGCCTAAATTCCACTTTGAAGGGAAGCAAAGGAAGGAAAAGGAGAAAATAAAGCCAAAGAAAAGAACTGAAAGAGAAGGAAGGAAATTGAAGAAAGACGAGAAGAAATAGGAAAAAAAAAAGGAAAACATGGGAAAGGAAAAAAGTAATGAGGAGGAGAGAAAGGGAAAAGGAAAAGGGAAAGTAAAGGAAGGGAAAGGAAAGTAAAATGGAAAAAGGAGAGGAGAGACAAAAAAAGGAAAGGAGAGAAGAAGAAAAACAAAAGAATAAAGGAATGGAGAGGAGAGGAGAAGAAAAGGAAATTAAAGGAAAGGAGGGAAAGGAAAACGGAAAAAGGAGAGGAGAGAAGAGAAGCGAAAAAAGGAATATGATGATAGGAGAAGAGAAAGGAAAAAGGGGAAAAAGGAAAGGAGATGAGAAAAGAAAAAAAGGAAAATGAGAAGAGAAGAGAAGAGGAGAATGGAAACAAAGGAAAATGGAAAAAGGAGAGGACAGTAGAGAGGAAAAAAGGGAAATGGAAAAAAGAGAGGAGAGGAGGAGAAAGGATAGAAGAAAAAAGGAAGATGTCAAGGGGAGGGGGAAAGGAGAGTGGAAACTGAAAAGGTGAGGATAGGAGCGGAGGGAGAAAGGAAAGAAAAGGAAAAAGGAGAGGAGAGGAAAAAGGAAAAAAGAAAGAATAGGAAAGGAAATTGAGGAGAGGAGAGAAGAAAGGAAAGGAAAGAAAAAGAAAGGAAAGGAAATTGAGGAGAGGAGAGAAGAAAGGAAAGTAGAAAGGAAAAAAGTAAAGGAAATTGTAGAGAGGAGAAAAGGGGAAATAGGAAAGGAAAGTGGAAAGGAATAATTAGTGTTAGGTCTGAATTCCACTTTTAAGGGAAGGAAAGGAAGGAAAAGGAGAAAATAAAACAAAAGAAAGGAACTGAAAAAGAAGGAAGAAAATTGAAGAAAGACAGGAAGAAATAGGAAAAAAAGGAAAATATGGGAAAGGAAAAAAGTAACGAGGAGGAGAGGAGAGAAAGGGGAAAGTAAAGGAAGGAAAAGGAAAGGAGAGGAAAGGGAAGGGAAGGAAAAGAAAGGAAAGGAAAGGAAAGGAAAATGGAAAAAGGAGAGATGAAAAAATGAAAGGAGAGCAGAAGAAAAACAAAAGAAAAGGAAATGAAAAAAGGGAAAGGAAAATGGAAAAAGGGGAGGAGAGAGGAGAAGCAAAAAAAGGAAAATGATGATAGGAGAGGAGAAATGAAAAAAGGAAAATGGAAAAAGGAAAGGAGATGAGAAAAGAAATAAAGGAAAATGGGAAGAGAAGAGATGAAATAAACAAAAATGGAAACAGGAAAGGAGAGGAGAGGAAAAAGGAAAAAAGGAAAATGGAAAAAGGAAAGGAGAGGAAAGGAGAAAAGAAAAAAAGGAAAAGAGAGGAGAAAAGAGAAGAGGAGAAAGGAAACAAAAGAAAATGGAAAAAGGAGAGGAAAGGAGGAGAAAGGATAGAAGAAAAAAAGGAAAAAAGAAAGAATAGGAAGGGAAATTGGGGAGAGGAGAGGAGAGGAGAGGGGAAAGAAAATGAAAGGAAAAGAAAGGAAAGGACATTGAAGAGAGGAGAGAAGAAAGGAAAAAGGTAAAGGAAATTGTAGAGAGGAGAAAAAGGGAAATAGGAAAGGAAAGTGGAAAAAGAGAGAAGAGGAAAGGAGAGGAAATGAGATTCCTTGTATCATAAACACTTTACAAAAGGGTTCCATTAAAACATGCAGTTTCCTCAGAGCAGCGGATGGATTTACACCTGGAAATCCACATTCCATGATGATTCTGTGTATTGTTATAGTTGGAGGATTCCCTGGCAGGCCCACGGTATATATAATTCAGCAGGCTATCATTGTTTGGCTTCTACATTTAATCTTTATTACACATGACAAGGGAAAGTGAGCAGCTCAGGAACTTGGCTCAGGTAAAGTGATGTGCCTGCGGCGTAGAGGAAAGCAGCTACCGCTGACAGCAGTGAATGCTCAGCCGGTGAGAGTAGACAGCTGTCCATGGTGCTGAAGCTGAGATGTCGGCTCTCCAGCTGCTCCTGTGAACTGCAGTGACACTCAGATTGTCTGCAGGGAAGGATTGATCTCCAACTTCTCCTTCTAATCAATCCAACCACAAAGGACTTTTTCTGTATAATGAGTTTTTGATTTTTTTTTTGTAAATTCACTTTTTCCATGAAATATTAAAGATGAAGATAGGTTAGCTGAGGAAAAACGCGATTTAACTTGGATGGCTACAATGTTTGGCAGGAACTTCTGTAATGCTTTTAATGTCACATTCTCCCCGCGTCTGCCGTCCTTTGTTACTGCTGGTAAGACAACGGTTGTGTCATATTGGGCATCAATCCCCTTTAAGAGCATTGCGGGAACACAGAGCCATTTTGTAATGCCAAACATGCCCTCTCGGTGTACTTTACTGCCAACATCTTTTATACAGCGATAGTGCATTAGTGTAGCTTTCACACGGGGATATAATAACATCATCATTGTTCATCACAGCCACAGACTGGAATTTATAGCAGGGCCAGAGAGGGGCAGGGGGGGCAGCTGCCCCAGGTTCACCATTTTCAAGTGGGAGGGGAGACGCCTGAGGGCCACACAGTGATCAGTTGTAGGCAACTTCAAATTGCTCCAGATCAGCGGTAGGCAATCTATCTGCTTTGACAGCTACTGCACTCCAACATGCCCACCCTCCGCTCCATCTGCCCACAACCCAACACCGCAACCATGCACCCGCCCCTAGCTGCTGGAAAGCAACTGAATGGCCACAAATCCACAGTACACTCCATGCCAACTATGGGCAGCTGGTGCATGGGGGGGTGGTGTTTTGCTTTGTCATTTAAGGTCACTTTGCGGTAAAGCAAGGAAGCATGCAGTGTGTTAATGTGCTTTACTAAACAAAAATGCTGCACTCACACAAACTACTTACTATGTTAGGAAAACAATACATGCCATACAGAGTATTAGAAAATATGCATACAATATACACATGCACAAGCTATCTATCCTTCCTAGCAAATGAGCATGGACACTGTATCTTGTATAGCAGGGATAAGCAATTAGCGGACCTCCAGCTGTTGCAAAACTACAAGTCCCATCATGCCGCTGGCTCTGGGTGTCATGCTTGTGGCTGTCAGAGTCTTGCTATGCCTCATGGGACTTGTAGTTCTGCAACAGCTGGAGGTCCACTAATTGCATATCCCTGTTGTATAGTGTCATCCCCAAGTTAAAGTTCTCTCCTTGCATTGATTTTCTTTGTTATTAATGGAGCCCCCTTCCTTTTATATTATGGAGCCATCTTCCTTCTATCCAGGATCTCTTCCAGACTGCTCCTTGCTTCTTGGAGTCCTCCAAAACGACTTCTCTTTGTGTTCAGCACATGGCTGTGTTCAAGTCTTTTGTTCTCTCCTCCTACTTCCTGCCAACATCACTTCCTGTTGCATTAGCTCCATGAACCAGTCAAACAAGTTCATTAGCCTATAAATAGGGAAAGTTCAGCTTCTGTAAAACAATACGTGATAACCAAAATCCATCATTCCATATATTTATGCTATATAAAATCACTAAAATATATGTATGCTATATAAAATCACGAAAATAACCATAGCAACATATGTGGAGAATTGGTGCCCCAGAGCAAGCAGGTGGTACACCCATCTATGTCATGCATTAGCAACGAAGGAGGGGGTGATGCAATTGCCCTTCACCTTGGGTGCTGAACTAATGCATCCACCGCATTCAAGTATTGGTAAGCTGCAATTTATATATTTTTGGGTTTAACCACTTGCCGACCAGCCACCATCATTATACGGCGGCAGGTCGGCTCGTACCCACGAATCGCCGTACCTGTACGTAGGCTCCTTTAAGAGCTTCCCCGCTGCATGGCGGAGGGGACCCAAAGCGCGTGTCTGGTGGCTACGATGTCCGCTGGCCACCCGCGATCGTGGGCATGAGGGCCAGAACCGCAAATCCCCATTCTGACAGGGAAGGAGAGACAGATCTGCTGTTCCTAGTAATTAGGAACAGCGATCTGTCTTCTCCTCCAGTCAGTCCCCTCCCCCCACAGTGAGAAACACACATGAGGGAACACAGTTAACCCCTTGATCGCCCCCTAGTGTTAACCCCTTCCCTGCCAGTGACATTTACACAGTAATCAGTGCATTTATATAGCTCTGATCGCTGTATAAATGTCAATGGTCCCAAAAAAGTGTCAAAAGTGTCCAATCCGCCATTATGTCGCAGTCCCAATAAAAATCACAGATCGCTGCCATTACTAGTAAAAAAAAATAATAATAATAATAAAAATGCCATAAATCTATCACCTATAGAAAAGTATTTTTTTAGCATCGGGGATGCTCAGGCAAATTTGATAGGCTCTGGGGGGATTGGCTAGCAGTGCCAGGTATTGCACCGGTTGATCTAGTAATGGATAGAATTCTGTTTGAAATTTCACACCAAATTGTCGAGCTTCTGTTATTATACCTTTTCTTAGCCTGTGTACATTATGTAACTCTGCATCCTTAATGTGATTATGCATTAAGAGTATTTAACTGCTTTTGGATCTACCATATTATGTATGGATGGCAGGAACTATGGAACCACGTTACTGACCTATACAGTGGAACCTCGGATTACGAGCATAATCCGTTCCAGGAGAATGCTTGTAATCCAAAGCACTCGCATATCAAAGCGAATTTCACCATAGAAGTCAATGGAAACAAAGATAATTCGTTCTGAATTGACTTCTATTGCATGCAATACCGCATGTGGCCAGAGGTGGGGGGAGAGCCTTGGAAATACTCGGGGACAGCTCGGCTGAACTCGGAAACCCTTAGAAAGGCTCAGAAACACTCAGGAATGGAGTATTTCCCAGTGTTTCCGAGTGGTTCAGAGTATTTCCGAATGGCAATTCAGAGTGTCACTGGCGCCCCCGCACCTCTGGCCAAATGCGGTACTGCACACCCCATTAAAAAAAAAATTAAAGAAACTTTATTTCTGATTAAAAAAAAAAAAAGAAAAAAGAAAAAAGAAACTGATCAGTTCATGTGCTGACAAGAAGCATCCTGGCGGGATACAAACATTAACACGGCGAACACAACCGGGAGATGGGCGGCCTCCTTACCTCTGTCCTGCCCAGACTCCGAACCCCCCTTTATCGAGTCAGGGAGTGCTGGATGGTGAGCCATCCGTGGAGTGGCGCCCATCGATCTTCCCCTTGCTTCTCCCCCCGGCTGCGCGTTTCCTCCCTCCTCCTCCTCCGTGGCCAATAACATTGCTTCTCCTTTTGGCCAATTCATGGGGAAACGGGTCTCGTGAACCGCTTCCTTATTGGCTGAGAGGAGAATCAGTATGAGAATAGCAAATATTCATTCGCTATTATCACACAACTGGGTGGGCTCGGAGCGCAGTGCTCTAGACCTTGAGCCCACTCTTTTTTGAAGCCTATTAGAGCCTCTGGCTCTAATCACATGCTTCAAATCCCCCCCAATTGGAATCCATGGTCTGGCACCCTGTATGTAGATCAAGGGGCCGGACGCATTGATGGGGGGGCAGTGCCTCTGTGCCCCTAATGAATGGGCCGCCACTGGTTAAATGTGTCCCTAGAGGGTGCTTTCTAACTGTGGGGGGGGTGTGCTTGTACTGTAAGAAGACAGAGATCCATAATCCTGCTTAGCATAAACACAAGATCTCTACCTTCTCTTGTCACAGAACGGTGATCTGCCTTGTTTACATAGGCAGACCGCCGTTCTGTCTGCCTCAGGAAGGATCAGAGGGTCCCGGTGGACATCAGGTCCGCAGGACCCACTGTTTGGATCCCGTTGTGTCCAATCACAGCAGGAGCTGATCGCCGGCGGCTCGCGCCCATGCCCCAGACCAGGAAGGGCAAAATCACGTATAGGCAGTGGCGTCGCTAGGGGGTGGCTTTTGGGGCTATAGCCCCGAATCTGGGGCCCATAGCCCCGAGTCTCTGCAGGGGTCCCCAAGGGGAGGGGAGGCTCTCTGGGGACCCTGATGTAAGTGGGGGGGGCCCTCTAGGGACCCTGATGTAAGTGGGGGGCCCTCTGGGGACCCTAATGCAAGGGGGGCTCTCTGGGAACCCTGATTTAAGGGGGAGGCTCTCTGGGGACCCTAATGTAAGGGGGGCTCTCTGGGAACCCTGATTTAAGGGGGAGGCTCTCTGGGGACCCTAATGTAAGGGGGGCTCTCTGGGAACCCTGATGTAAGTGGGGGGGTGCTATGGGGACCCTGTTGTAAGGAGGAGGCTTTCTGGGGACCCTGATGTAAAGGGGGCTCTCTGGGAACCCTGATGTAAGTGGACGGTTCTCTGGGGACCCTGATGTAAGGGGGGCTCTCTGGGAACCCTGATTTAAGGGGGAGGCTCTCTGGGGACCCTAATGTAAGGGGGCTCTCTGGGAACCCTGATGTAAGTGGGGGGGGGGGTTCTATGGGGACCCTGATGCAAAGGGGAGGCTCTCTGGGGACTCTGATGTAAGGAGGGGGCTCTCTGGGGACCCTGATTCAAGGGGGAGGCTCTCTGGGGACTCTGATGTAAGGGGGGCTCTCTGGAGACCCTGATGTAAGGAGGAGGCTCTCTGGGGACCCTGATGTAAGGGGGGATCTCTGGGGACCCTGATGTAAGTGGGGGGCTCTCTAGGGATATATACACACACACACACACGTATATTACTGTATATACATGTGTATGCCCGCCCAAGCATATGACTTTCTTTACTATGCTGCTATGGGCTCTAGCCCCAAATTTTTGTAGATCTAGCCCTGCATACAGGTATGTGATTTTGCCCAGAGAAATGCAGCCCCGCTGCAGTAAATGTATGTGGGGCCGTCTCTAAGCGGTTAATAGGCTACTCATTTTTATCTTGCTATTTTGGGCTGGAGTTCTGCTTTAACACAAAATAAAGTACAGCAATGTTTCAGCGCTTCGTTTAGTCACTCCTGCACTCACATAAACACAAGCCCGATGTCAAATAAAATAAAAAAATATTAAATAAAATTGCGTGCCTGCCTCATCTCTCCTATAATGTATTACTCTCATCTAAATGCAGTGCCGGATACAAGGCATCATACTTAAATCTGGATGTAAATATATCCATTGGCTTTTATTGAGGTCACCTTCATGTAAATTATCATTCTGATAAGGCCGGTAACATGGACATAGTTTTATTGGAAGTCAATAAAGCCTTACACTTTAATTCTGCTAATGGTGGAGAGGAGGTTTTCCTACGCGCTGGAAGGACGGCGGGATTGGTATGTTCTGTACTGAGTGTATACGCTGCCTTGTACTGCTCTACTTTATGACATCCATCAATTTCCTACAACACAAAAATGCAAACTCGCTAATATAACTTCAGGTACAGAAAAGAAAATAGAGTGATACTTGCTATTAAGAGCTCGCTTGTACCAGCAACATAAACGATGGCTGCTGAGCTGATGCATTGTTTGCCGTGAGAAATGGTATTTATTACATTTAAATGTATGGTAAGAAAAAAAGGGAACAAATATTGTAAGAAGGCGGGAGAGAGGAGAGAGAGATGTACAGGGAGAGAGAGAGAGGAGAGAGAGAGATGTACAGGGAGGGAGAGAGAGGAGAGAGAGATGTACAGGGAGGGAGAGAGAGGAGAGAGAGATGTACAGGGAGGGAGAGAGAGGAGAGAGAGATGTACAGGAAGGGAGAGAGAGGAGAGAGAGATGTACAGGGAGAGAGAGGAGAGAGAGATGTACAGGGAGAGAGAGGAGAGAGAGATGTACAGGGAGAGAGAGGAGAGAGAGATGTACAGGGAGGGAGAGAGAGGAGAGAGAGATGTACAGGGAGGGAGAGAGAGGAGAGAGAGATGTACAGGGAGGGAGAGAGAGGAGAGAGAGATGTACAGGGAGAGAGAGGAGAGAGAGATGTACAGGGGAGGAGAGAGAGGAGAGAGAGATGTACAGGGAGGGAGAGAGGAGAGAGAGATGTACAGGGAGAGAGAGGAGAGAGAGATGTACAGGGAGAGAGAGGAGAGAGAGATGTACAGGGAGAGAGAGGAGAGAGAGATGTACAGGGAGAGAGAGGAGAGAGAGATGTACAGGGAGAGAGAGGAGAGAGAGATGTACAGGGAGAGAGAGGAGAGAGAGATGTACAGGGAGAGAGAGGAGAGAGAGATGTACAGGGAGAGAGAGGAGAGAGAGATGTACAGGGAGGGAGAGAGAGGAGAGAGAGATGTACAGGGAGGGAGAGAGAGGAGAGAGAGATGTACAGGGAGGGAGAGAGAGGAGAGAGAGATGTACAGGGAGAGAGAGGAGAGAGAGATGTACAGGGAGGGAGAGAGAGGAGAGAGAGATGTACAGGGAGGGAGAGAGAGGAGAGAGAGATGTACAGGGAGGGAGAGAGAGGAAAGAGAGAGAGATGTACAGGGAGAGAGAGAGGAGAGAGAGATGTACAGGGAGGGAGAGAGGAGAGAGAGATGTACAGGGAGGGAGAGAGAGGAGAGAGAGATGTACAGGGAGGGAGAGAGAGGAGAGAGAGATGTACAGGGGGGGAGAGAGAGGAGAGAGAGATGTACAGGGAGGGAGAGAGAGGAGAGAGAGAGAGATGTACAGGGAGAGAGAGAGGAGAGAGAGATGTACAGGGAGGGAGAGAGGAGAGAGAGATGTAGAGGGAGGGAGAGAGAGGAGAGAGAGATGTACAGGGAGGGAGAGAGAGGAGAGAGAGATGTAGAGGGAGGGAGAGAGAGGAGAGAGAGATGTACAGGGAGGGAGAGAGAGGAGAGAGAGAGATGTACAGGGAGAGAGAGAGGAGAGAGAGATGTACAGGGAGGGAGAGAGAGGAGAGAGAGATGTACAGGGAGGGAGAGAGAGGAGAGAGAGATGTACAGGGAGAGAGAGGAGAGAGAGATGTACAGGGAGGGAGAGAGAGGAGAGAGAGAGATGTACAGGGAGAGAGAGAGAGGAGAGAGAGAGATGTACAGGGAGGGAGAGAGAGAGGAGAGAGAGATGTACAGGGAGGGAGAGAGAGGAGAGAGAGATGTACAGGGAGGGAGAGAGAGGAGAGAGAGATGTACAGGAAGGGAGAGAGAGGAGAGAGAGATGTACAGGGAGGGAGAGAGAGGAGAGAGAGATGTACAGGGAGAGAGAGAGAGGAGAGAGAGATGTACAGGGAGAGAGAGAGGAGAGAGAGATGTACAGGGAGGGAGAGAGAGGAGAGAGAGATGTACAGGGAGAGAGAGAGGAGAGAGAGATGTACAGGGAGGGAGAGAGAGGAGAGAGAGATGTACAGGGAGGGAGAGAGAGGAGAGAGAGAGATGTACAGGGAGAGAGAGAGGAGAGAGAGATGTACAGGGAGGGAGAGAGAGGAGAGAGAGATGTACAGGGAGAGAGAGAGGAGAGAGAGATGTACAGGGAGAGAGAGAGGAGAGAGAGATGTACAGGGAGGGAGAGAGAGGAGAGAGAGATGTACAGGGAGAGAGAGAGGAGAGAGAGATGTACAGGGAGAGAGAGAGGAGAGAGAGATGTACAGGGAGAGAGAGAGGAGAGAGAGATGTACAGGGAGAGAGAGAGGAGAGAGAGATGTACAGGGAGGGAGAGAGAGAGGAGAAAGAGATGTACAGGGAGAGAGAGGAGAGAGAGATGTTCAGGGAGCGAGAGAGGAGAGAGAGATGTACAGGGAGGGAGAGAGAGGAGAGAGAGATGTACAGGGAGGGAGAGAGAGGAGAGAGAGATGTTCAGGGAGCGAGAGAGAGGAGAGAGATGTACAGGGAGGGAGAGAGAGGAGAGAGAGATGTACAGGGAGGGAGAGAGGAGAGAGAGAGATGTACAGGGAGGGAGAGAGAGAGGAGAGAGAGATGTACAGGGAGGGAGAGAGAGGAGAGAGAGATGTACAGGGAGAGAGAGGAGAGAGAGATGTACAGGGAGGGAGAGAGAGAGGAGAGAGAGATGTACAGGGAGGGAGAGAGAGGAGAGAGAGATGTTCAGGGAGCGAGAGAGAGGAGAGAGAGATGTACAGGGAGCGAGAGAGAGGAGAGAGAGATGTTCAGGGAGCGAGAGAGAGGAGAGAGAGATGTACAGGGAGGGAGAGAGAGAGGAGAGAGAGATGTACAGGGAGGGAGAGAGAGGAGAGAGAGATGTACAGGGAGGGAGAGAGAGGAGAGAGAGATGTACAGGGAGGGAGAGAGAGAGGAGAGAGAGATGTACAGGGAGGGAGAGAGAGGAGAGAGAGATGTACAGGGAGGGAGAGAGAGGAGAGAGAGATGTACAGGGAGAGAGAGGAGAGAGAGATGTACAGGGAGGGAGAGAGGAGAGAGAGATGTACAGGGAGGGAGAGAGAGGAGAGAGAGATGTACAGGGAGGGAGAGAGAGGAGAGAGAGATGTACAGGGAGGGAGAGAGAGGAGAGAGAGATGTACAGGGAGAGAGAGGAGAGAGAGATGTACAGGGAGGGAGAGAGAGGAGAGAGAGATGTACAGGGAGGGAGAGCGGGAGAAGGAGAAAGCAAGAGAAGATGGAGAAGGAGAATGTTGAGGGATATGGACGGAGAGAGAGAAAAGAGAGAGAAGAGAGAGAGAGGAGTACAGGGAGGGAGGTGAAGGAGATAAAGGAGAGAAGATGGAGAAGGAGAACATTGAGGATATGGAGGGAGAGAGAGAAGAGAGAGGGATGTACAGGGAGAGAGAGAAGAGAGAGAGGTGTACAGGGAGAGAGAGATGTGTACAGGGAGGGAGAGCGGGAGAAGGAGAAAACAGAAGATGGAGAAGGAGAACTTTGAGGATATGGAGGGAGAGAGGGAAAAGAGAGAGAAGAGAGAGAGATGCACAGGGAAGGAGAGAAGGAGATAAAGGAGAGAAGAGAGATGTACAGAGAGAGAGAGAAGAGAGAGAGAAGTACAGGGAGGGAGAGCGGGAGAAGTAGATAAAGGAGAGAAGATGGAGAACATTGAGGGATATGGAGAGAGAGAGAGAAAAGAGAGAGAAGTATAGGGAGGGAGAGCGGGAGAAGTAGATAAAGGAGAGAAGATGGAGATGGAGAACATTGAGGGATATGGAGGGAGAGAGGGAAGAGAGAGAGATGTACAGGGAGGGAGAGAAGGAGATAAAGGAGAGAAGAGAGATGTACAGAGAGAGAGAGAGATGTACAGAGAGAGAAGTACAGGGAGGGAGAGCGGGAGAAGTAAATAAAGGAGAGAAGATGGAGAAGGAGAACATTGAGGGATATGGAGGGAGAGAGGGAAGAGAGAGATGTACAGAGAAAGATGAACAGAGAGGGAGAGCAGGAGAAGTAGATAAAGGAGAGAAGATGGAGGAGAACATTGACGGATATGGAGGGAGAGAGGGAAGAGAGAGAGAAGTACAGGGAAGGAGGAGAAGGAGATAAAGGAGAGAAGATGGAGAAGGAGAACATTGAGGGATATGGAAGGAGAGAGAAAAGAGAGAGAATATAGAGATGTACAGGGAGGGAGAGAAGGAGATAAAGGAGAGACGATGGAGAATATTGAGGGATATGGAGAGAGAGAGAAAAGAGAGAGAGGAGAAGAGTACAGGGAGGGAGGAGAAGGAGATAAAGGAGAGAAGATGGAGAAGGAGAACATTGAGGGATATGGAGAGAGAGGTCTACAGGAAGACAGAGAGAGGTGGGTGAAGGAGTTAAAGAACTGAAGAGCGAGTAAGAGAACACAGAGGGACAGGGAGAGAGAAATAGGGAGAGAAGTGTGATAGATCTACAGATAGAGAGAGGGGTAGAAATAGATAAAGGAGAGAAGAGTGAGGAGGAGAACACAGAGGGACAGGGAGAGAGAAGGAAGAAGAGAGGGTTGCAGGGAGGGAACGTGAGAGGAGATAAAGAGGAGAAGCGGGTGAGGGCGAACAGAAAGAAGTAGGGAGAGCGAGAAAGAGAAGGAGGGAGAGAAAAGAGAGAGAGTGAGAGAAGGATATAAAGAAGAGATATGGGAGAAGGAGAACACAGAGGCATACAGAAAAAGAAAACAAGAAGGAAGGAGAGAGGAGAGAGAGAGATCTTCAGGGAAAGAAAGAACCAGAAGGAGGGATATAAGGATGAGATAGAGAAGAGAAGAGGAGAAGAGAAAGATGTACATGCAGGGAGAATGAGAAAAGAAGAGGGAGGAGAACAAGAAGGAAGGAGAGAGAGAGAGAGAGAGAGAGAGAGAGAGAGAGAGAGAGATACAGGGAGAGAGGGAGGATGAGAGAAGAAGAGAGGAGGGAAAAGGAGAAGAAGAAGGAAGGAGAGAGATACAGGGAGAGAGGGAGAGTGGGTGAAGCAGAGGGGCAGGGAGATAGAGAAGGGAGGAGAGAAGAGAGATGTACATAGAGGGAGAATGAGAAGAGACGAGAAGAGGAGAACACAGGGGGAGAGAGAGAAGGATGGAGAGACGAGAGAGAGATCTACAGGGATGGAGAGTGAGAGAAGGAGATAAAGAAAAGGGGGGGGGGGGGACAGAGGGATAGGGAGAGAGAGAACAAAAAATAAGGAGAGAAGAAAGATAGATCTACAGGGAATGGGAGTGACAGGAGATAAGGAAGAGAAGAGGGAGGAGGAGGACACAGAGGGAAAGGGAGAGAGAAGGAGAAGGAGAGGAGAAATGAGAGATATCTACAGGGAGAGAGAGAGAGTTGGTGAAGAAGTTAAATAACTGAAGAGGGAGAAAGTGAGGTACAGGGAGAGAGAGAAGAAGGAGAGAAGAGAAAGCTACAGGGTGGGAAAGTGAGCGGAAATAAAGAAGAGAAGAGAAGAGGGAGAAGACAGAGGGAGAGCACGAAGAAAAAAGGAAGGGGAGAAGAGAGAGAGAGGGGTCTACAGGGAGAGAGAGTGGGAAAAGGAAATAAAGAAGAGAAGGAGAACACAGAGGAAGAGGGAGAGAGAGATGTACAAGGAGGGACAGCGGGAGAAGGAGATAAAGAAGAGAAGGAGAAGGCAGAGGAAGAGGGAGAGAGAGATGTACGAGGAGGGACAGTGGGAGAAGGAGATAAAGAAGAGAACAGGGGGAAGAACACAGAAGAAGAGGGAGAGAGAGATGTACGAGGAGGGACAGTGGGAGAAGGAGATAAAGAAGAGAAGGAGAAGGCAGAGGAAGAGGGAGAGAGAGATGTACGAGGAGGGACAGTGGGAGAAGGAGATAAAGAAGAGAAGGAGAAGGCAGAGGAAGAGGGAGAGAGAGATGTACGAGGAGGGACAGTGGGAGAAGGAGATAAAGAAGAGAACAGGGGGAAGAACACAGAAGAAGAGGGAGAGAGAGATGTACGAGGAGCGACAGTGGGAGAAGGAGATAAAGAAGAGAAGGAGAAGGAAGAGGGAGAGAGAGATGTACGAGGAGGGACAGTGGGAGAAGGAGATAAAGAAGAGAAGGAGAAGGCAGAGGAAGAGGGAGAGAGAGATGTACGAGGAGGGACAGTGGGAGAAGGAGATAAAGAAGAGAAGGAGAGGGCAGAGGAAGAGGGAGAGAGAGATGTACGAGGAGGGACAGTGGGAGAAGGAGATAAAGAAGAGAAGGAGAAGGCAGAGGAAGAGGGAGAGAGAGATGTAGGAGGAGGGACAGTGGGAGAAGGAGATAAAGAAGAGAAGGAGAAGGCAGAGGAAGAGGGAGAGAGAGATGTACAAGAAGGGACAGTGGGAGAAGGAGATAAAGAAGAGAAGGAGAAGGCAGAGGAAGAGGGAGAGAGAGATGTAGGAGGAGGGATAGTGGGAGAAGGAGATAAAGAAGAGAACAGGGGGAAGAACACAGAAGAAGAGGGAGAGAGAGATGTACGAGGAGGGACAGTGGGAGAAGGAGATAAAGAAGAGAACAGGGGGAAGAACACAGAAGAAGAGGGAGAGAGAGAAGGAAGGTGAGAAGAGAGAGAGATGTACGAGGAGGGACAGTGGGAGAAGGAGATAAAGAAGATAAGAGGGAGAAGAAGAACAGGGACAGCGAAAAGGAGGAGGGAGAGAAAAGAGAGAGAGAGGAATGAAGGGGTGGGGGAAAGGGGCAAGTAAAGGAAAGAAAAAGGGTTGAATAAAAAAAATAGGGAGAAGAGAATAATATGAGGGAGAAAAAAAGTATGCGACTAACGGCCTAAAACAAACAGGTAGGGTGAGGGGTGGAAGGGGAGCACAGTAGAGTGGGAGGAAGAAGGAGGCAGATAATGAGGGAGGGGGAGGAGTGTGCAGGAGATGGAGAGACAAAGAGATGGAGGGGGTGAGAGAAGGGATGATGGAAGGGCAGAGAAGGCGATACTAACATGCACAAGAAGAAGATGGAGAATTTAAAGTCTGTATAGTAACAATAATGACTGTCACACCAAATAGCGCTTGCGGGTGAACATTACAACAATAACTCAGAATAGGAGCTCAGTCAGGATACACTGTACTGTACTGTACTGTACTGTAGCTCTCCTTGAAAAAAATCTCTAATTTTCCATTTATTGCAGGCTGTAGAAGTTACGACTATAAGTTATTACCATTTAAAAAAAAATGTAAAAGTCTCCATGAACTTCACGATTCGGTTCATATAATACTGCCAAGGAACTTTTCTGTCCTTAGCCCAGAATTTGAGAATCGGAATAATTTATTACTTTTTTCTAATGCGCGAGGAACAGGTCAGGAGTAACATCTCAATTTCATATATAACTAATAAAGACCTTTCCAGGCGTTCAAGGCCGAAACACGTTCTTTTTCTGCTTTTCATTGCAGCTGAAATGGAAGTGCCGCTGTGACAACCTTTCTCTGACATTGTAGTAATTATCTCATCTACGACTGGTTGGACAGTGGTGGAGAGGAGGCAAGAAACAGAGCGGGGGGGGACTGGCTTTTGGCTTGGCGGTGGGGGTGGTGGGGGGCAAACACAATCAACTGGCCCTTTTTATGGCAAGGATCATTTCTTGTGATCTTAAGAAGGTGCCTCTCATGGTCACAGAGATTATTGGGCGTGGTGAAAGGCCAACGTTGTCATGAAAGATATAGATGAGATGGTGGAAAGGGGGGGATTTGACTTGGAGAAGAATAGCTTAGAGGGGGGGGCAGGGTGGCATTTACTCCGTGGGCCTGTACAAGTAAAATAACACAGGCTAAGGACGAGGTTCCCATTTATTATCATTTGCTGGGAAGGTCTCCATTTTGAGGGGGTCTCGCCTCAGCAAACAAATGTTCCCAGGATGTCCTCGGGAAGTGCCCCATTGTAGTAGTCAGCACTACTAGATTGATCGCCGTGGTCCTGTGCCTTACCCTCTGCACACTGACCACAGGGGGGTTGCTGGTTTGGCACTGACACCATTCATAGGAAGCCCTGTACTTTTTTTTTTAATGAATATAAGGCATTCTCTGATTGGGCAAGGTGGAGCTTGTGACATTACCCTCTTCTCCACCTTATCCAATCAGAGAGTGCCTTGTATTCACAAGACATTTTATGAATGCTGTCAGTGGCATGGTGTGTGGGAGGAAACCAGAGCACCCGGAGGAAACCCACACAGGCACAGGGAGAACATGCAAACTCCAGGGAGGTACTGTCTTGGTTTTTGATTTGAACCAGTGACCCTTTTTACTAGGCGAGAGTGCTACCCACTACACCACTGTGCATGTAATTAAAAGGTAACTCCACTTTCATCGAAAAAAAAACAGCAAAAAAAAATAAATTGTTTACATATATATATAAGTATTCCAGGGATGATATTTTTTACTTCTCTGGTTTTTACCCCCTCCCTGAAAAACTCCCAAAAGGGAAATCGCATCTAAAGGGATGCAGACTCTGACACTTTCCTCATTAAGAGCCCTGCAGGTGCAGCAGCTGAGTGATAATTATATAGTCACTCCCATTCACATTCACTCCACACATGGACATAGAGAAACAAACAAATATTTCTTCAGAATAACAAAAAGGGAGGAATCTGCAACAACTTTTGTTACAATCCCTGCAATGTACAGAGATCACCCAGAGGGGGGAGGGGTTTATTCCCTGCAATGTACAGAGATCACCCAGAGGGGGGAGGGGTTTATTCCCTGCAATGTACAGAGATCACCCAGAGGGGGGAGGGGTTTATTCCCTGCAATGTACAGAGATCACCCAGAGGGGGGAGGGGTTTATTCCCTGCAATGTACAGAGACCACCCAGAGGGGGGAGGGGTTTATTCCCCGCAATGTACAGAGATCACCCAGAGGGGGGAGGGGTTTATTCCCTGCAATGTACAGAGATCACCCAGAGGGGGGAGGGGTTTATTCCCCGCAATGTACAGAGATCACCCAGAGGGGGGAGGGGTTTATTCCCTGCAATGTACAGAGACCACCCAGAGGGGGGAGGGGTTTATTCCCCGCAATGTACAGAGATCACCCAGAGGGGGGAGGGGTTTATTCCCTGCAATGTACAGAGACCACCCAGAGGGGGGAGGGGTTTATTCCCCGCAATGTACAGAGATCACCCAGAGGGGGGAGGGGTTTATTCCCTGCAATGTACAGAGATCACCCAGAGGGGGGAGGGGTTTATTCCCCGCAATGTACAGAGATCACCCAGAGGGGGGAGGGGTTTATTCCCTGCAATGTACAGAGATCACCCAGAGGGGGGAGGGGTTTATTCCCTGCAATGTACAGAGATCACCCAGAGGGGGAGGAGTTTATTCCCTGTAATGTACAGAGATCACCCAGAGGGGGAGGAGTTTATTCCCTGCAATGTACAGAGATCACCCAGAGGGGGAGGGGTTTATTCCCCGCAATGTACAGAGATCACCCAGAGGGGGGAGGGGTTTATTCCCCGCAATGTACAGAGATCACCCAGAGGGGGGAGGGGTTTATTCCCTGCAATGTACAGAGATCACCCAGAGGGGGGAGGGGTTTATTCCCTGCAATGTACAGAGATCACCCAGAGGGGGGAGGGGTTTATTCCCTGCAATGTACAGAGATCACCCAGAGGGGGGAGGGGTTTATTCCCCGCAATGTACAGAGATCACCCAGAGGGGGGAGGGGTTTATTCCCTGCAATGTACAGAGACCACCCAGAGGGGGAGGGGTTTATTCCCTGCAATGTACAGAGATCACCCAGAGGGGGGAGGGGTTTATTCCTTGCAATGTACAGAGATCACCCAGAGGGGGGAGGGGTTTATTCCCTGCAATGTACAGAGACCACCCAGAGGGGGGAGGGGTTTATTTCCTGCAATGTACAGAGATCACCCAGAGGGGGGAGGGGTTTATTCCCTGCAATGTACAGAGACCACCCAGAGGGGGGAGGGGTTTATTCCTTGCAATGTACAGAGACCACCCAGAGGGGGAGGGGTTTATTCCCTGCAATGTACAGAGATCACCCAGAGGGGGGAGGGGTTTATTCCCTGCAATGTACAGAGATCACCCAGAGGGGGGAGGGGTTTATTCCCCGCAATGTACAGAGACCACCCAGAGGGGGAGGGGTTTATTCCCCCCCAATGTACAGAGATCACCCAGAGGGGGGAGGGGTTTATTCCCTGCAATGTACAGAGACCACCCAGAGGGGGGAGGGGTTTATTCCCCCCCAATGTACAGAGATCACCCAGAGGGGGAGGGGTTTAT
Organism: Aquarana catesbeiana; assembly: GCF_042186555.1. NCBI lineage: Eukaryota > Metazoa > Chordata > Amphibia > Anura > Ranidae > Aquarana > Aquarana catesbeiana. The sequence continues at coordinate 279,766,376 of NC_133334.1, forward strand.
TCCCTGCAATGTACAGAGATCACCCAGAGGGGGGAGGGGTTTATTCCCTGCAATGTACAGAGACCACCCAGAGGGGGGAGGGGTTTATTCCCCCCCCAATGTACAGAGATCACCCAGAGGGGGGAGGATTTTATTCCCCGCAATGTACAGAGACCACCCAGAGGGGGAGGGGTTTATTCCCTGCAATGTACAGAGACCACCCAGAGGGGGGAGGGGTTTATTCCCCCCCCAATGTACAGAGATCACCCAGAGGGGGGAGGATTTTATTCCCCGCAATGTACAGAGACCACCCAGAGGGGGAGGGGTTTATTCCCTGCAATGTACAGAGACCACCCAGAGGGGGAGGGGTTTATTCCCCCCAATGTACAGAGATCACCCAGAGGGGGGAGGGGTTTATTCCCTGCAATGTACACAGACCACCCAGAGGGGGGGGTTTATTCCCTGCAATGTACAGAGATCACCCAGAGGGGGAGGGGTTTATTCCCTGCAATGTACAGAGACCACCCAGAGGGGGAGGGGTTTATTCCCCCCAATGTACAGAGATCACCCAGAGGGGGGAGGGGTTTATTCCCTGCAATGTACACAGACCACCCAGAGGGGGAGGGGTTTATTCCCCCCCCAATGTACAGAGATCACCCAGAGGGGGAGGGGTTTATTCCCTGCAATGTACAGAGATCACCCAGAGGGGGGAGGGGTTTATTCCCTGCAATGTACAGAGACCACCCAGGGGGAGGGGTTTACTAAACAAAAGTGGAGTTACCCTTTAATGCCATACCTGGAGTCTGGCATTAACGTTGATCCTCCGATTTGTTTTTTCGTTAGTCTGAAATACTTAAAAAAAAAGACATAACGTCTCCGAATACTGACAACTCAGGCGCTCGGTAAAAAAAAAAAAAAAAGCCAACTATTTGCCCTTCTCCGGCTTGCAATGAAGTTGTGTTCTCCGCTCGTCTCCCGCTCTCCCGCCCGGGAATTATTTGAAATCAAGGTAACATTGTCAAAGTTTGCGAGCTTTGAAAGCGGAAGACGGCGGGGAGCGGAATGTTTCAGCTTGAGCGCGCCTTCAGATTGCTTTTGTCTGGGCACAACATCTTATTATCTGTGCCGTGGCGGGATGTGTTACCTGCCGTGACCTCTCTTTGTTTCACCGCCGGTGAAATGTGTCTTCACAAGCTGAGTGTGTTTGGATGGCTGTCCTTCCTTCCTTCCTTCTTTTTTTTTTTTTTTTTCTCTGTCAAACTGGCTTTAAAAGATATAATCCGCAATCACAAGCTGGAAGAACGACGCGTTCGCCTTTGTTCTGCGGCTTAATCACATAGCGAATAAAATACACCTGTTACCAAAACGTTTTTTTTTTTTACGAGGAGGTTGGGCGGGAAGAACAAAGAGATGTAATTGAATCAAGACGTATCTGTTGCTGGCGATCGGACGCGGCGGGACGTGAAATTTGAATATTTTCTAAAACAAACACAAAATTATAGTGATAATACGCCAAGAGGCAAGACGCGAGCTTAAAGCCGTAATAAACTCAAACACAAACATTTTTTATATTGTAGCTTGCCAATCACTAGATGTGACGGCTGCATTAGTTTTATCTTTATTTTTTTTAGACTTTCTTTCTTTCTTTCTTTCTTTCTTTTTCCTCTGGTGATCCCGTCGGTTAGACCCCCCATACACACTATACAACGTTTGTTGTCTGATTACCTTTAGATTTACCAAAACCATGTAGTGCAGACATGTGCGGTTCGTTTCGTTGCGAATTAAAATTCGGACAAATTTTCGTTATTTGGACTATCAGATGTTTCCAAATTTCCGAATTAGAATAGTACCGAATTTAAATGAATTCGAAATAACGAAAAAAAAAAATTTGGACCAAATTCGAATTCGAATAGTTTTCCAATTTCCAAATTTTCTGTATTTTCTTTATTTTCCTTTATTTTCTACTATTTGAAAATTTATTTGAAAACTTTGATTTGAAAAAATTGGTAAAAATTTTAATAGTTTTCCAACTTTCAAATTTTCTTTTTTTTCTTTATTTTAACGTTTTTAAATTTTCCTTTATTTTCTATTCTATTTTATTCTTTTTGGAAATTGGAAACTAATCAAATTCAAAAACTATTCGAATTCGAAAACTATTCAAAATTGATTCGAAAACTTTGATTCAAAACTTTGATGTGAAAAAATTTGAATAGTTTTCCAACTTCCAAATTTTCTTTAATTAATTTTTTTCCTTTATTCTCTATTCTATTTTATTCTTTTTGGAAATTGGAAAACTATTTCGAATTTGAAAACAATTTGAAAATTGATTCGAAAACTTTGATTCAAAACTTTGATGTGAAAAAATGTGAATAGTTTTTCAACTTCCAAATTTTCTTTCTTTTCTTTATTTTATTTTCCTTTATTTTTCTATTCTATTTTATTCTGTTTGGAAATTGGAAAACTTTTTACTTTACTTTCTTTATTTTCCTTTATTTTCTATTCTATTTTATTCTTTTTGGAAATTGGAAAACTATTCGAATTTAAAAACTATTCTAAAATTGATTAAAAAACTTTGATTCGAAACTTTGATTCGAAAAAATTTTAAAAAATTTGAATAGTTTCCCAATTTGCAAATTTTCTTTATTTTCCTTTATTTTCCATTCTATTTTATTCTTTTTGGAAATTGGAAAACTATTTGAATTCGAAAACTATTCGAAAATTGATTCAAAAACTTTGATTCGAAACTTTGATTCGAAAAAATTTCAAAAAATGTTCAAATTTTCTTTATTTTCTTTATTTTATTTTCCTTTATTTTCTATTCTATTTCATTGTTTTTGGAAATTGGAAAACAAATCGAATTCAAAAACTATTCAAAATCGAAAACTATTCAAAATTGATTTGAAAACTTTGATTCAAAACTTTGATTTGAAAATATTTGAATAGTTTTCCAACTTCCAAATTTTCTTTGTTTTCTTTATTTTATTTTCCTTTATTTTCTATTCTATTTTATTCTTTTTGGAAATTGGAAAACTATTCGAATTCGAAAACTATTTGAAAATTGATTCAAAAACTTTGGTCGAAACTTTGATTCGAAAAAAAAATTTGAAAAAATTTGAAAAGTTTTCCAATTTCCAAATATTCTTTATTTTCTATATTTTCCTTTATTTTCCTTTATTTTCTATTCTTTTTTATTCTTTTTGGAAATTGGAAAACTATTTGAATTCGAAAACTTTTCGAATTCGAAAACTATTCAAAATTGATTTGAAAACTTTGATTCGAAACTTTGATTCGAAAAAATTTGAAAAAATTTGAATAGTTTTCCAATTTCTTAATTTCCTTTATTCTATTCTATTTTATTGTTTTTGGAAATTGGAAAACAATTGGAATTTTAAATCTTTTCAAATTCGAAAGTTCAAAAACTTTGAGTCGAAACTTTGATTCGAAAAAATTTCAAAAAAATTTGAATAGTTTTCCAATTTCCAAATTTTCTTTATTTCCTTTATTTTCCTCTATTTTCTATTCTATGTTATTCTTTTTGGAAATTGGAAAACTTTTCAAAATCAAAAACTATTTGAAATTGATTTGAAAACAGATAAACGAAACGAATTCCAAAATACTAATTGTAAAGAAACAAAACAAATTTTTTTCGTTCTGCACATGTCTAATGTAGGGCAAGGGCCTGCCTGATTGCATATAAATTGAAACTCTTAAGGTTTGATCTCATATTATATGGTTTTGGTAAATCTAAAGGAAATAAATCTACAGAAAATTGTATAGTGTGTATCCAGCTTAAGTCTGCTAAGACATGGATGAGCGAGTTTGGGGTGGAGGAACGTGACTGGCCTGCACAGAGTCCTGACCTCAACCCGATAGAACACCTTTGGGATGAATTAGAGCGAAGTCTGCGAGTCAGACCTTCTCATCCAACATCAGTGCCTGACCTCACAAATGCGCTTCTGGAAGAATGGTCAAACATTCCCATAGACACCCTCCTAAACCTTGTGGACGGCCTTCCCAGAAGAGTTGAAGCTGTTATAGGTGCAAAGGGTGGAGCCAACTCAATATTGAACCCTACGGACTAAGACTGGGATGCCATTAAAGTTCATGTGTGTGTAAAGGCAGGCGTCCCAATAGTTTTGGTAATATAGTGCATTTATGTAAAACCTTTATCCCAAAAGAACTATTACTTTAAGGGATTATAAAGTGTAAGCTGGAGTTTGGCTTCCATTTGTTAGTGTATCCAAATCTGTGCAATAATATGAAAACAAATGGTGTACATCCCGGGCATGTCTGCCCCCCGTTTGTGCTCTGTTGGGTTGGTTTTTCCTCTTCCTCCTCAGCTCCCGAGTAATGACGCTCATTACTGCCGCCTCTGGGTATCCAGCAGTTGGTAGTCCGATCCAGCCTCTGGTGAGTATAGGGCCATGAGTTTTTGGACCCTCTTGACTAATTGTCATGATACCATGTCTGTGTTGATACTTATTTGGTTCATTAAACCCCCCTACAGATGTACTACACACGCATCTACCCCTGATGAAGCGAGCATGGTCTTGCGAAACGCGTTGGGATACTCTTTATGAATGTGTACTCTGCAATTTACTTTTTATACCTTGATACGTGTAATGACATTTTCTACTGTATGTATCATTTCAGTGGCTTGGCTATGATTCATGTTTATGTTTTCATGACTATTTTAATAAATTTGGAGACTGCATTTACTCTGTCAATTGTTGGTTAAACGCATTCACCTCATTGAAAGTCCCGGGGCGATTTCCTGTTTTGTGTGGCACATATTGGGATGGAGGTGGTTTGCGGGTGACACCAGACCTTTTCCTTTTTGTCTAATGGTGTACATCCACCTCCTTGTGACATCTTTACGCCCCCAGAACTCTCACCTCAATAAGAAATCAAATGGGCCTTCAATTACAATTCCATAAGTAATTCGATGTTCCACAGTTCTTAGCCTCATCCTGGTTCTTCCAGATGTATTTAAGCAATTTGTAGTTTTGGTTTCTTATCCACATGTTAGAATAATAAAAAAAAAATGGCCTCCCATAGTGTAGTAGTTAAAATAACGGCAATTTATTAAAAGAGTAACTCTTACATCAAACAAAAACTTAAAAATGCCTTTGTTTGTCAAAGCATACTCAGAATGTAGGTCTGCGACATCACTTCCAGCTCCGGCGGGAACCCTACGCGTTACGTCACGTGACTTCATCAGGGAGCGGCGCCTTAAAGGGACCAACACTACAGATTGCTTAAATACATCTGGCAGAATCAGGATTAGGCTAAGAACTGCGGAACATCTAATCACTTATGGAATTGTAATGAAAAGGTGCATTTGATTACTTATTGAGGTGATAGTTCTGGGAGCGTATAGGGGTCACAAGGAGGTGGAAGTACCATTTGTTTTCATATTATTGCACATCGATTTATCTGTTTGAAGAAAGTGGACTGTTTAAATATATCCGTATTGAAGGTGAAGTTGATCCAGAGAAAATCCGATTGCCTCTCTGTGATCAGGAAGGAATTTTTTCCACCTGCTGTAGCAAAGTGGATCCTGCTTTTTTGTTTTTTGTTTTTTTTTTCGCCTTCCTCTGGATCAACTGTGGGTAAAGGATTGGGTATATGGGAGTGTATGATATTTTTTTTTTTTTTTTTTTATGGTCCAACTAGATGGACTTGTGTCTTTTTTCAACCTGACTAACTTTGTAACTATGAAGACGGATCCATCATTCACTGTAATGTAATGCAATGTCATTTTTGTACTTTGATATGGACTGCGCTTGTTTTATGCACTTTATTTGGGTGTCACTTTAATGATTTTACTTTATATGTTACATGAATGGTTTATTTATTGAAAACGATTGATTTATAATCGCATTGATTTACATATGAGCTTGCGCAACACCATATATAGTTATTGATCACTTTCACAGTTAGAAATTCATCGGAGAAAAAAATTTCCATCTTGCTCTTTCGAACTGGTGTATGGCCACTATGGTCAACGACGAACATCCATTATCCATTAAATAATTGAATGCACAATCCGAAAACAAAAAAATTTTAACACAATTCTACTGGTATACAGTGCCTTGAAAAAGTATTCATACCCCTTTACATTTCCCACATTTTGTCATGTTACAACCAAAAACGTAAATGGATTTTATTGGGATTTTATGTGATAGACCAACACAAAGTGGCTCATAATTGTGAAGTGGAAGGAAAATGATAAATTATACAAATAAATATGTGAAAAGTGTGGGGGGTATTTGTATGGCGCCCCCCGGAGCCAATACTTTGTAGAACCCACTTTCACTGCAATTACAGCTGCAAGTCTTTTTGGGGATGTCTCTACCAGCTTTGCACATCTAGAGAGGACATTTTTGCCCATTCTTCTTTGTAGAATATCTCAAGCTCTGTCAGATTGGATGGAGAGCGTCTGTGAACAGCAATTTTCAAGTCTTGCCACAGATTCTCAATGTGATTTAGGTCTGGACTGTGACTGGGCCATTCTAACACATGAATATGTTTTGATCTAAACCATTCCATTGTAGCTCTGGCTGGATGTTTCGGGTCGTTGTCCTGCTGGAAGGTGAACCTCCGCCCCAGTCTCAAGTCTTTTGTAGACTCTAACAGGTTTTCTTCTAAGATTGTCCTGTATTTAGCTCCATCCATCTTCCCATCAACCCTGACCAGCTTCCCTGCTGAAGAAAAGCATCCCCACCACATGATGCTGCCACCACCATGTTTCACGGTGGGGATGGTGTGTTCAGGGTGATGTGCAGTGTTAGTTTTCCCCCCACACATAGCGTTTTACTTTTAGGCCATAAAGTAAAATTTTGGTCTCATGTGACCAGATCACCTTCTTCCACATGTTTGCTGTGTCCCCCACATGGCTTCTCACAAACTACAAACAGGACTTCTTATGACTTTCTTTCACCAATGTCTTTCTTCTTGTCACTCTTCCATAAAGGGCAGATTTGTGGAGAACACGACTAATAGTTGTCCTGTGGACAGATTCTCCCACCTGAGCTGTGGATCTCTGCAGCTCCTCCAGAGTTACCATGGACTTCTCCACAACTTTATCCCTGACCTGTCTGGTGTGTTCCTTGGCTTTCATGATGCTGTTTGTTCACTAAGGTTCTCTAACAAACCTCTGAGGGCTTCACAGAACAGCTGTATTTATACTAAGATTAAATGACACACAGGTGGACTCTATTTACTAATTAGGTGACTTCTGAAGGCAATTGGTTCCACTAGATTTTAGTTAGGGGTATCAGAGTAAAGGGGGCTGAATACAAATGCCTCCCCCCCCCCCACACTTTTCACATATTTATTTGTATCATTTATCATTTTCCTTCCACTTCACAATTATGTGACACTTTGTGTTGGTCTATCACATAAAATCCCAATAAAATACATTTACGTTTTTGGTTGTAACCTGACAAAATGTGGGAAATTTCAAGGGGAATGAATACTTTTTCAAGGCATTGTATGCTCAGCTTTAGCCATTGTCCTCATTGGTAGATTTCCCCTCTATTCCTGTTCCAGGGACAACCTGTAAAATTCTGGATTTCCTGTCACTTTCTGGCCCAATGGTCACCTGGACAAACGGGGAGGGTAAATCCTTCTGAAAAAACCTAGACAAAGAAAGTGCAAAGAAGAGGTTATCTCAGGAGGACTAAGTGGTTTGATCTGTAAAATGTTATTGAATGTAATACAAAAAGTATAAAGATAGTAACAAAGCTGAAAAAAACACGTCCACCAGCAACAAAAGTCTGGACACCAACCACCTAAACACACCTACACGGTCAAAAAAGCAAACACCTATATAGAGAGATATACCTTTAATCAAATGGACTCATAGACCTACTCCATCACTTGACCACCCAATGGGCTAAGTTGGGCCCCCACCATCCCACGAAAATCCTAAAGAACTAGATGGTTCATGAATAACAGCCCGTTGAGGGAGCTGTACAGGTGGACTAAGCTGCAATTGATTGTAAAACTGGTTAAGCAGAGCCTAAACTGTGTGTGTATAAATGATAATATAAATGCACAGTACTAGGAGTAAAATGTCTTACAGCAAAGTCAACTCAAATGCGTTGGAACACGTCAGATTGAAGATAAGTCTCCCCAATAAGTCCTTTGCCAAAAGCTCTGTGTTTGGGCTGTAGAGTGAAGCAACCTTGGACACATCTGTGCACACGGACAGGCAGTGGCGGAACTCCCAGGGTCGCAAAGGTTGCACTTGTGACCCGGCCCTGCTGTTCCACCACCGTGGGGGGGACCGAGACGGTAGGACGGCAGAACATGTGAAAGGGTCCCTCTGCGGGACCTTAAAGTGATATAAAACCTTCTTTTTTTTAACCACTTGTTTACTGGGCACCTAAACCCCCCCCCCCCCTCCTGCCCAGACTAATTTTCAGCTTTCAGCGCTGACGCATTTTGAATGACAATTGCGCGGTCATACAACACTGTACCCAAATTAAATTTTTATCATTTTTTTCCCACAAATAGAGCTTTCTTTTGGTGGTATATAATCACAGCTGGGGTTTTTATTTTTTTCTAAACAAACAAAAAAAGATGGAAAACTTTGAAAAAAAAAAAAATCTGGTTTCATAGTTTGTTATAAAATTTAGCAAACAGGTAATTTTTCTCCTTCATTGATATGTGCTGATGAGGCACTGGTGGGCACTGATAGGCTGCACTGGTGGGCACTGATAGGCTGCACTGATGGGCACTGCTAGGCACAGATAAGGCAGCACTGATGAGGACAGATAAGGCAGCACTGATAGGCACAGATAAGGTGGCACTGATGGGGACAGATAAGGCAGCACTGATAGGCACAGATAAGGTGGCACTGATGGGGACAGATAAGGCGGTACTGATGGGCACAGATAAGGCGGCACTGATGGGCACAGATAAGATGGCACTGATGGGGACAGATAAGGCGGTACTGATAGGCACAGATAAGGTGGCACTGATGGGCACAGATAAGGCGGCACCGATGGGCCCTGATGGGTGGCACTGATGGGTGGCACTGATGGGCACTGATAGGTACCACTGATAGATGGCACTGATGGGCACTGATAGGTGGCACTGATAGGTGGCACTTTTGGGCAATGGTAGGTGACACTGATGGGCACCGATAGGTGGCACTAATGTGCAGCACTGTTGATGAGGCACTGATTGTGGGCACTGATAGGTGGCACTGTGAGCACTAATGGGTGGCACTGGTAAGCGGCACTGTTGTGTACTGTTGGTGGCACTGGCAGGTTTCACAGGTGGGCACTGAGGAGCTGGCGGCAGCTCTCCGTGATCGGGACCGATGTCCCTCTCACAGCCGCCGGTGACCGGCTTTTTTTTTCTCCTCGCGCTGCTAGCGCGAGGAGAAAAAATAGCCGATTACCAGCTCTGTTTACATCACATGATCAGCTGTCATTGGCTGACAGCTGATCAGGTGGTAAGGGGTCGGGATCATAGGCCCGCTGATCACAGAGAGCGCGGTGGGCGCCCTGCAGGAGGCGCACAGGCTGCTCGGGCACGAGAGGACGTCAATAGATGCACTCCCGGCAAAGCTGGTCCACACTGTAGCCGTCATTCGGCTATAGCGCAGATCTGAACAGGTTAAATAAAATAACAGACTTGTCATACTTACCTGCTCTGTGCAATGTTTTTGATCGATGGAACTCTGTAGGGACATAGATGGCCATAACACTAGACTGGTCTTCTCACCACCCAACCCGAGACTAAAACTAAAAGAAAAAAGAAAAAAAAAAATCACAATTTGGCTTCAAGACGCAAGTAGTTCTTGACCTGAAAACTCTAGGCAGAGCTCCTCTTTAAACCCCCGATATACAAAGTATACATTTGTCCAAGTGATATTTCTCCGAGAAAACAGTAAATCAGTTTGATGTCTTTCTTATCCCAAGCTGCAAATTACTTTACCATACTTTAAATAAACTCCAGTCTCAATGCAAATATCAAGCAAATACAAATAGGTTAAAGATTTTCTATCTCTCTTATTTTTTTATTTTTTTTTATCTCAGGGATTATTAGGACGCGGTTATTGAAAGCAGCTGCCTATACACGACGGCTGCAGAATTTATGATTAGAGGGGTATAAAAGAGTAATGATCTTCCAGGGACACATCTGGGTCTCGCCTGAAATATTGATGGAGCAATTACGGCTTTGATCATCTCCTCGCCAGCGTTTACGATACGGCTTCTCTTTTATGGACGTGTCGTTGTTTGTTTTTTTTGTTTTTTTTTTATGTGTTTATTAGCAGCGCCAGCTTATATATCTAAATTAGTTTGTTTTCTCTTTTTCATCTTCCGTCTGATCGTGGGTTTCCGGGATAACGGGGGCTTTATTATTCAATTATCCACCGAGGATTGAATGCCACTTTCCTCAATTGAGTTGGCATTTGTTCGTCATCAGCCTGACAGTTAGCCAAGAACACATCACATCTCGGGACAATCCTGGCGCTAATGTATGTTGATTTATTTCTCTCTCCTCCCTCTGATTGCGCTCGTGGGAAGTGTCTCTGTCTATGCTGACATCTATCCGACAATTGCTTTCATTAGTTGTCTTCACTGAGTGATAAGGAGTGACAAGATTTCATTCTATTAATACCAGAGGCGGCAGGACAACGTATAGATGGGGAACATACCATGAATGATACATGTCATCTTATAGCTAGCAACAGATGGACAGCTTGGCACTGGAAAGAGCTGTGATTTGGAAGTGTATTCAAGTGTTGGTGAACCTAAGATAAAAAAAAAAAAAAAAAAGTTTGGGACTTCTGTGATTTGTTCCTCTGCAAAAGGCATAGCGTAGGAGATCGGAGAAAGTCAGAAAAGGCTTGGACTGGTGTCATGCAACTGACCCTGCCAGATTGTGTTGGCATAAGAACTACGTATGCAGGTACCATCAGATGAGAGGTCAATCAAGACCTCCTTCCTCCTGCTGGTGATCCCCCTAGTAATATAAAGATCTATATAGAGGAATCAGGACCTCCTTCCTCCTGCTGGTGACCCCTCTAGTAATATAAAGATCTATATAGAGGAATCAGGACTACCTTCCTTCTGCTGGTGATCCCTCTAGTGATATAAAGATCTATATAGAGGAATCAGGACCTCCTTCCTCCTGCTGGTGATCCCTCCAGTGATATAAAGATCTATATAGAGGAATCAGGACCTCCTTCCTCCTGCTGGTGATCCTTCTAGTGATATAAAGATCTATATAGAGGAATCAGGACCTTCTTCCTCCTGCTGGTGATCCCCCTAGTGATATAAAGATCTATATAGAGGAATCAGGACCTCCTTCCTCCTGCTGGTGACCCCTCTAGTGATATAAAGATCTATATAGAGGAATCAGGACCTCCTTCTTCCTGCTGGTGATCCTTCTAGTGATATAAAGATCTATATAGAGGAATCAGGACCTTCTTCCTCCTGCTGGTGATCCTTCTAGTGATATAAAGATCTATATAGAGGAATCAGGACCTTCTTCCTCCTGCTGGTGATCCCCCTAGTGATATAAAGATCTATATAGAGGAATCTGGACCTCCTTCCTCCTGCTGGTGATCCCTCTAGTGATATAAAGATCTATATAGAGAAATCAGGACCTCCTTCCTCCTGCTGGTGACCTCTCTAGTGATATAAAGATCTAAATAGAGGAATTGGGACCTCCTTCCTCCTGCTGGTGATCCCTCTAGTGATATAAAGATCTATATAGGGGAATCAGGACCTTCCTCCTCCTGCTGGTGATCCCTCTAGTGATATAAAGATCTAAATAGAGGAATTGGGACCTCCTTCCTCCTGCTGGTGATCCCTCTAGTGATATAAAGATCTATATAGAGGAATGAGGACCTCCTTCCTCCTGCTGGTGACCCCTTGAGTAATAAGGTAAATAGGGGTGAAAGTGGTTTGGGGAATGGCACCATGTTACACCCTAAACATGGGTAAAACATTAAACATGCTGTGAAAAGTGGACATAGCCTTTAAGCATTAAGGCTTTTAGCCTTTTTTTTTTTCCATTTATTGAAATGAATAGGCTTTACCCGATTCAGAGCACTGAAGCCAGGAAAGCACTAATATACCTTTGCATAGCATACGGCTTTGCTTTACAAAGAACAGAGTTTTTTTTTATTTTTAACAGTAGTCCTACGGTCACAGTAAGGCCGTATCGCTGGTTTATAAATGCGCCCTTAATGTCATCAAATTTACATCTACTTTAATGCTTGCAATAAATATGCGCCCTTGGTGGAGGTCAATGTGCATGTTGGCAGCAGAGACACAATGCCTCTGTAACCCCAAGTAGGCTGAGACGGTTGGAAGACTAGATGAGGGTTGGAAGCCTGGCATTATTTGGTACCCTGCTGGCTCCTAACCAAGCTGCATAGTCAAAGATTGCATATGAATGGACCACGAGGACAACAAGTTTCAATTTAAGGACCTGCACAGTGATCAATACTCGATCAGCGAAACAGCCAGTCAAGCAACATTTCTAATGCTCTACAATGGCAATTGTTATATTTGTCACAGCCGTCCTTTATTTTTGCTTCAGCATGGAGTGGCGTGCCAAGAAGAGCTGGCACAGAAGAGCATGACAACTACTATTCCCCATTATCCTGACTCATCGCTGTCCCTATTGGTTGATTAATGTGTCCCGTTCTCCCTGAAAGTTACACCGCAGAAAGTTTCCACAGCAAGAACAGATGTTCTGGTGTACTGAGCTCAAAGGGCAGGGCATCAATAAGCCGAAGGATGCATTAACACTGACAAGGAAGCATCATTTATATTGTTGTATGTACATAATCAGAGTCAGGCCTGACACTTACAGCTCAGCCAGAACTGAGGACAACATTGCAGGATTTAAGAGAGATGTGCAAGGAGCTTTACATGTCTATATGAATACATTCCAGTCACGTCACAATGTAGGGTTTACATCAACTTTAAATTGACCCTTTCAACGCAGGATCCAGCTAAATGAAGCTTTAAAAGCAGATGATGCATTTTTACTTTTCTGGGGGCCTGTGTCTATAAACTCCACCACATTACTGGCCTCCATATTGTGGACAGACTTCATGCCTCCCAACAGTCCCGGATTGGGCGGGACTTTCCCGCATTCACAGCTCTGGCCCGCTGTCCCGCCATACAGGGGCTTTGTCCCGTATAACTTTGTTGATTATATGTTAAGTTCTGTCTCAATAGGACCTGCAGCAGTGTGATCATCCAGCACAACACCCAGGGACTGGTGGACAAGCGGGCTGGATGTGCACTGTGCAGTCAGGAAGAAGAGACTTCACCTGTCAAATCGAGAGTGTGATGTCAGGTATGGGAGGGACTGCTACCCAGACCCACCCCTCTGTCAAACAACCAGTGCATAACCAAAGAGCCATTCAGTGGCATCACTATGGGGGTGCAGGGGGGGGCGGACCACACCGGGTGACACCCAGCCACACTGGAGTCACTGGATGCCACTTGAATTCCCTGGGTGCACTAGATTCACTAGATGGCACGTAGACTGGGAGGGCATTGGAGTAGATGATACATTGACTCGTAGGGCACTCTGAAGTCACTAGATCACATGTGGACTGGGAGCGCACTGGGAGTCACTGGCACACTAGAGTCACTGGAGACATGTGGACTGGGTGGGCGCTTGGAGTTACAGGCAATGGAGTAGGTACAGTAGATGACATGTGGACTGGGGTGGCACTTGAAGTCACTGGCACACTGGAGTGGCTGGAGACATGTGGAATGGGTGGGCACTGGGCGTTACGTGCACTGAAGAAACTAGATGACATGTGTACTGGGATGGCACTTGAAGTCACTGGCCCACTGGAGTCACTAGCTGACATGTGGCCTGGGAGGGTAATTGGCATAGATGACGTTGACTGAGAGGGCAGTTGGAGTCACTAGATGACATGTGGACTGGGAGCGCACTGAGAGTCACTGGATGCCATGTGGACTGGGAGGGCACTTGGAGTAACTGGCACACTGGAGTCACTAGTTGACACATGGACTGGGAGACCACTGGAAGTCTCTGGCCCACTGGAGTCACTGCATGACATGTGGACTGGATGGGCACTTGGAATTACTAGCATGCTGGAGTAACTAGATGACATATGGATTGGGAGGGTACTTGGAATAACTGACACAATGAAGTCGCTAGAAGTCACGGGGACTGTGGGCACTTGGAGTCACTGGGTACTCTTGAGTAACTAGATAACATATGGATTGGGAGGGCATTTGGAGTTACTGGCACACTGGAGCCACTAGCTTAAAAGTGGAATGGGAGTGCATGGAGTAGATGGCACATTGACTGGTAGGGCACTCTGGAGTCACTAAATCACATGTGGACGGGGAGCGCACTGGGAGTCACTGGCACACTGGAGACATGTGGATTGGGTAAGCACTTGGAGGTATGCGTATTGGGGTAACTAGATGACATGTGGACTGGGATGGCACTTGGAGTCACTGGCACACTGGAGTCACTGGCTGACCTGTGGCCTGGGAGGGCACTTGAAGTCACTGTTGCACTGGAGTGTGGAGTCACTGGATGATATGTAGACTGGGAGGGCACTTGGAGTCACTGGCACACTGGAGTTACTAGCTGGCACATGGACTGGGAGTCACTGGATGACATTTGGACTGGGTGGGCACTTGGAGTCACTGGCACTCTGGAGTCACTAGCTGACACATAGACTGGGAGGGCATTTGGAGTAGATGATACATATACTGGGAACGCACTTGGAGTCACTGGGGCACAGAAGTAACTAAATGACATGTGGACTAGGAGGGCACTTGGATCCTAATGGAGCCTAATTGGGCTTAATGGAGCCATTAGTTGACCTGTGAACTGGGAAGGCAGTTGAAGTTACCGGTGTACTGGAGTCACTAGATGACACATGGAACAGGAGGGCACTTGGAGTCGCTGGCGCAATGGAGTCACTGAAAGTCACATGGACTAGGAAGGTACTTGGAGTCACTAGATGACACTTGGAACAGAGGGGCACTTGGAGTCACTAGATGACACTTGGAACAGAGGGGCACTTGGAGTCACTAGATGACACTTGGAACAAAGGGGCACTTGGAGTCAGTGGCGCAATGGAGTCACTAAAAGTCACATGGACTAGAAGGACACATGGAGTTACTGAGTGCACTGGAGACAATAGATAAAACATGTATTAGGAGGGCACTTGGAGTCACTGGCACAATGGAGTCACTAGAAGTCACGTGGACTAGAAGGGCATTTGGAGTCACTGGGTGCACTGGAGGCACTAGATGAAACATGGAACAGGAGGGCATTTGGAGTCGCTGGCGCAATGGAGTCACTAGAAGTCACGTGGACTAGGAGGCCATGAGGAGTCACTGAGTGAACTGGAGGCAATAGATGACACATGGAACAGGAGGGCACTTGGAGTCGCTGGCGCAATGGAGTCATTAGAAGTCACATGGACTAGGAGGACACATGGAGTCACTGAGTGCAATGGAGACAATATATAAAACATGGACTAGGAGGGCACTTGGAGTCACTTGCGCAATAGAGTCACTAAAAGTCACGTGGACTAGGAGGGCATGTGGAGTCACTGAGTGCACGAGATGACACATGGAACAGGAGGGCACTTGGAGTCACTGGTGCAATGGAGTCTCTAGAAGTCACGTGGACTAGAAGGGCATTTGGAGTCACTGGGTGCACTGGAGGCACTAGATAAAACATGGAACTGGAGGGCACTTGGATTCACTGGCACAATGGAGTCACTAGAAGTCATGTGGACTAGGAGGGTACTTGGAGTGCCTAGATGACACATGAAAAAGAGGGGCACTTGGAGTCACTGGCACAATGGAGTCACTAGAAGTCACGTGGACTAGAAGGGCATTTGGAGTAACTGGGTGCAATGGAGGTACTAGATGAAACATGGAACGGGAGGGCGTTTGGAGTCATTAGACGACACTTGGATTGGGGGGAGGGGGGCACTTAAAGTCACTGAAGCTACACTTTTGCTTTGCAATTAAATTTGGCATCAATCATAAGAGCTGCCTGTCTCCTGATTGGTTGCGGTGCCAGCTTTCTGGGTGAAACCGGGAAATGCTGGTGCCCACACAGGGGTAAAGAGACTTACCCCATCCCTGAAGAGCAGAAGTAGGGGCGAGTGTGACATTCTGGCTGCTGCAGGTATCAGACATCTCCATCGTGAGACGACAAGAGGAACCACGGCATGCAGTGTAAATACTGTATATATATATGAATATGTACAGTATTATTATATATACAGTGTGTGTGTACTTTAACTGTGTATTCAGCAGCTTGCCTGGAGTTGGGCTTTTAAATATTCTTCATGTAATTACACTTTATGGTCACATGACTCGCCTATCTTTGGTCTTACATAAAACTCTTTCTTTTTTGCCACAGAACACCCAATTATATACAACTATGCGTTGAAATAAACCTACACAGCAAAAAACTTTTAATTAGCACTTGTTGTGACAAATTGTACTTCTTGCGTAAATGAATCAGAGAAACCTGATTGTATTCAAAGCAGCTCGCTGTTCTATAATCAGTTCTGGGCGATTTTTATTACCGGTGAACAAAAGAACAAATTAACAACAAAAAAAACATACAAACACAACCAGATTTTAATATTATTTTATTTATTGTTTATTGTTTTTTGTGTGCTGCTGGCCGTAATTGTGTGATTACAGGTTCCAGTTATTTAAAAAAAAAATTTAGTGATTATCTGTTTTGCTACTAAGGGACCCGACCCGACAGTGCAATTATTAATCCGAATTTCCACTTTTGTGAGGAACTAAAAATCCCTTTCCAGGTAAACTGGGTATTTTTTATGGCTTTTTTTAGCAAACATTGTTGCAGATTCTTGCTTGCTTCTGTTCTGTAGATATGAAGGTAAGCTATTCTGCTGAACGAATGTCACAAGCATGTTATACATCTGTCACAAATAATAACCCCTGAAATGTGTCAAATATGTGTATTTCCTATCAGCGTCAGCTCCATCCTTTAGCCATAATGCTGCATTTTCCTGATTGCAGCACTTATAGAATTATTATTTAAAATAATTATTTAGTACAAAACTATATCAAGGTGATTAATCTTTGCAATAGTTTGTTCTTAAAAAAAAAAACAAAAAAACACTTGTAGGTAATGCCCTGAGTTTTTTTTTTATAATACAAAAATATTTCCATTGTGATGACTGGTCTTTGCAATATTTTTGAATAATAAAGTTTTATACAAAAAAAAAATATGGGTAACACCCTCATTTTTTAACCGCTTGCCGCTCGCCCAACGTCATATGACGTCGTCGGGTTTGAGCGGAGATATCCGAATGACGGGTGCAGCTACAGGCATCATTCAAATATCTTCTCTTAGAGCCGGTGACTCCCTGCGGCCTATTCAGCCGCTTGATCGTTCTTACAGGCGGCGAGAGGGGACAACCCCTTTCCCGCCTCCGACTCACCCGGTGCAATCGGTGAGCCAGAGAAGAGATCCGCTGGTGCCAGATGCTGACGACAGAGATTTCAAGGCGGGCCAGATGGTCCCCGGAGCCTCTATGGTCGTTCGGAGGCCTGGCACGACGTTATGAAGAAAGAAAAGATAAGAAAAACATAAGAAAAAATATTGCCGCCCCAGCTGGAAAGTTGAGATCTTTTTTTTTTTCAATATTTTTGCATAATAAAGTTTTTTACTAAGGAAAAATTGTAGATTACAAGGTTTTTTTTTTTTTTTTAATTTCCCCTATATTATACTTACTTTGAAGTCTAGGCATTCGAGTTTATATTGTTTAGTTTTTGTTTTGTTTGGAATGGGATGGGTGTCCCATGTTTGCTCCCTTCCGATTTTTTATGGGCACTATGGGTAATGTCCTGAACTTTTTTAATTATTTTCCCCTATAATATACTACTTTTGAAGTCTGGGCATTCCAGTTCACTTTGTTTTATATTAAACCAGTTTAAAAAGTTTTAGTGCAAAACATTATTATTCAAAAATATCATCATGATAATTGGTCTTTGCAATATTTTTGTATAATAAAGTTTTGTACTAAAATATAATTGCAGATCATGCCCTAAGTTTTTTTTATTTTTTTATTTCCCTATATTATACTTATATTGAAGTCTGGGCTTTCGGGTTTATGTTGTTTAGTTTTTGTTTGGTTTGGGAAGGGTGTCCTGTAGGAGCTTTACCTCCCATCTGATTATTGGTGATGAACAGTACTTTAATAAAGTAAATTTCATCCAGTTAGAATTTACCTATTATGCCGCGTACACACGGTCGGACTTTTCGTCTACAAAAGTCCGACAGCCTGTCCGACATACTTCCGACGTACCTTCGGCGGACTTGCGGCAGACTTTCTTACGAATGGACTCGCACACACACGACCACACAAAAGTACGACAGCCTAGTACGCGGTGACGTACACCAAGTCCGACGAGACTATAAAACGGAAGTTCAATAGCCCGTACGACACCCTTTGGGCTCCTTCTGCTAATCTCGTGTTTATCTCGTGTTAGTAGAAGTTTGGTGAGAGACGATTCGCGCTTGTGAGACTCGTATTTTTCAGTTCGTTTTAACTGTTGTTCAGTCTGTGCTTGTGAGGTTTGTATCTGCTTTTCAGTGCGTTTGGTCAGTTGGCATTGAGAAATCTTTGTTTTATTGGCCGCTCGTTCCTGATTTTCAGGTCGTTCTTCACAGGCCTTGCTGTTCTTCAGTGCATTCTGTTTAGTGCGTTCTGACCAGCCGACCGTTTTGAAGCCGTGTTACCTGTACGTACTCGTCGTAGAGCTCGTGCATTGTATGTGCTTGGTGCTGTAGTTTATTCTTCAGCCCAAGACCAAGTCCATGAACAGGGCGAGGAGGAGTTCATGGACCAAGAATTGGTTGCTTCAGCGTGACCAGTTCTGTCACATGCCTTTGCTCCGTGAGATCCATGAGAATAATCCTGAAGATTTCAGGAACTTTCTCCGGATGACGGACCCCGTTTTTGACCGTTTGTTGGCTTTGCTGACCCCCTATATCAGCAGGCAGGATACCTGCATGAGGCAAGCCATCACTCCGGAGCAGAGGCTGGTCGCTACCTTGCGGTATTTGGCCACAGGGAGAAGCCTGCAGGACCTTAAGTTCTCGACAGGCATCTCCCCCCAGGCTCTGGGGATCATTATCCCAGAGACCTGTTCTGCCATCATACAGGTCCTGCAGAAGGACTATATTAAGGTAAGATATTTTTCTTTTATTAGCATCACATGTTCTTTTATGTAATCTTTGATAATGTGATGTATTTCTTGCTTCAAACACTACTTACCATCATTGCAATATAGTGTGAATGTCCCCTTTTTATCCTCACACATGCTGGAATTTTTTCCTGTTATTTTTTGTCATGCATGTATATTTTCCTTCAATAACCTTCCCAGCATGAAGTGATGGGAACATATCCACCTAGTCTACTCATTTGGAATGTATTTTGTTTGAGTGTATTTAGTGTGCTGCTAATGAGCAATTATCTAGATTTCACAACCCCCCCACCCCCCCCCCCCCCACCTAAACTCACTCCAAATAGTGTGCTGCTAATGAGCAATTATCTAGATTTCACAACCCCCCCACCCCCACCCTCGTTAAAATTTGCTGGAATGTTCTGTGGTGTTGATTTGTCTAAAGCAAATATATGTTGCACTTTGCAAAATGCATGTGCACTCTACAAGTGCATTTGTTCCAGTGCTTTAGTAAATGAGCAGAAGCTCTGCTGATTTCCATCATCAAATCATATGCAAGCCTCAAAGTGTTTTCATTAATTGCCCTTGCATGTGATTGTGTACTCCTTGCAACATGAATGCCTTTTTACATTACCTCATTTACTGTAAGCTGGTTAGCAACTGCACCTGCAGAGTGCGACAACTGCAGTCTTGTAGCCTTTTTAGTCCCTAAATTCCTGCGTGTCCTAAAAGTAATTTTTTTTAGGGATTTCACAACCCCCTAAAATGTAATCAATGTTCCATCAGAGGGGGTGAGCAATCTGATAAGTGTGCCTTTCCATATTAGTTATTCCAGAACAATTAAATTATTGAATGTTATACTGATGCTGGGGAATAATGTTTTTAATTGTCTAATTTTCTTGCAATGTTAGCTTCCAAATTAATTGATTTTGGTTTTCTTGTTTGATTTCCCAGTTTCCTTCAACGCCACAGGAATGGCAGACTGTGGCATCCCATTTTGCCAGCCGTTGGGACTTTCCCAATTGTGGAGGGGCTATAGATGGGAAACATGTCCACATTGTGCCACCACCCCATTCGGGGTCATATTATTTTAATTATAAGGGGTTCCACAGTATTGTTTTAATGGCGGTGGTGTCGGCACACTATGATTTTTTATATGTGGACGTGGGGAAGAATGGCCGGATGTCGGATGGAGGAGTATTTGCCCAGACGGAGTTCTGCCAGCGTCTCCAGAGTGGTGGCCTGGGATTGCCACCTGATGAGGATAACGTGGAAGGACTCCCCTTTGTCTTCATTGCCGATGAAGCCTTTGCTCTCAGCAAGCACCTCATGAGGCCATTCCCCCAAAGAACCCTCACCCCGGAGAGGAGGGTTTTTAATTACCGGCTGGCCAGAGCTAGAAGAGTGGTTGAGAATGCGTTTGGAATTCTGGCCAGCCGGTTCTGCCTGTTTCAAACAGCCATTAATTTGGCGGAATACAAACTTAATTTTATCATTTTATCGTGCTGCATTCTGCACAACTTTTTAAATAAGCATTCTCCAAATTATATAGGCACAGTTGGGCCTGAGGCCGGACAAATAGAAGCCAACCTTACAGGCCTGGATACTGTCCATACTGGCTTGGCCCCCCAAAGTGCCCGTCAAGTTAGACAGCAATATGTTAATTATTTTATGGGTAGGGGGGCCATTGCAATGGGCCAGGATATATAATTTTTGACAATAAAAAAATTATTGATGAAATCTTGCATTATATTTATTGCTTGCCTTTCTTTTGGGCTGTCTCCTAGGTTATGGTTGAGCAGTTGTAGTGCCAACTGTATTGTAATTTTAAATGTCTAAATAAGCTCCATTGCCACTGTAAACAACTTTTTTACAATTATAACTAAAATGATACTGAGCCTTGAAATAACAAACCACACATTTATTTAATTCCTATAAGGAGATGTTTTTATTAATGGTTGTTATGCATTCAGTTCTGCATTTAATATAAAATGTTCATAGACAAAAATAGAATGATATCTTAATAATGTAGCAAAATATAATTATATCTAAATATTTATACCTAATCCACAAAAAAATATTTTTGGCTTTTTGATTTTCACAAACAGGCTTATTTTTTTGTTTTGGGAAAATCAAGTTTTGTTTTGTTTTTTTTTTTTTTAAAGCAATTTTTTTGTTTATGTTTTTTTTTTTTTTATCAAGTTATTTTTGTTTTTATTATTTTTTTTTAATAAAGTTTGTATATTATTTTTTTTGGTTTTTTAAAATCAAGTTTTTTAATTTTTTTGGTTTTTTAAAATCAAGTTTTTTAATTTTTTTGGTTTTTTAAAATCAAGTTTTTTAATTTTTTTTGTTTTTTAAAATCAAGTTTTTTAATTTTTTTTGTTTTTTAAAATCAAGTTTTTTAATTTTTTTGGTTTTTTAAAATCAAGTTTTTTAATTTTTTTGGTTTTTTAAAATCAAGTTTTTTAATTTTTTTTGTTTTTTAAAATCAAGTTTTTTAATTTTTTTGGTTTTTTAAAATCAAGTTTTTTAATTTTTTTGGTTTTTTAAAATCAAGTTTTTTAATTTTTTTGTTTTTTTAAAATCAAGTTTTTTAATTTTTTTGTTTTTTTAAAATCAAGTTTTTTAATTTTTTTGTTTTTTTAAAATCAAGTTTTTTAATTTTTTTGGTTTTTTAAAATCAAGTTTTTTAATTTTTTTGGTTTTTTAAAATCAAGTTTTTTAATTTTTTTGGTTTTTTAAAATCAAGTTTTTTAATTTTTTTTGGTTTTTTAAAATCAAGTTTTTTAATTTTTTTGGTTTTTTAAAATCAAGTTTTTTAATTTTTTTGGTTTTTTAAAATC